>NC_133934.1:122288951-122928118 GCF_031877795.1 Strix aluco | reverse complement strand
TTGTACTAAATAAATACGTGACAGAAATTTAAAGACAGGAATTGGACTTGAAAGGTTTTTTATATACTGCATGGTTTGGCCCTTGGAAGTAAGAGGATTATCAGTGACAGATCTCCGCTTTTCATGCTAAACCCACCACCAAGATGATCCCAACAACAACACCAAGCACAAAACTATACAGGAACTGCAAATCAGAAGAGAAATTGTTAGTTACTCTCATAAGGAGTGTCAAACTGAAATTAAGCATTTATAATTCTATTCAGAAGAAAGCAATGATGCATACACATAAATCCAAAAGCTACTTCACTGTATCACTTTTCTCCTTTACTATATAAAATGATCAAAGGCATAAACAAAAGGGTTTTTAAATTACAACTTATACTAACCTAATACCTTCACATACTGTTCATGTCACCTTTTTCTTTTACATAAGCAGCAAGTATTTGTATGAATCAAAGAAACATCAGAGAATTACTCAAAAAAAAAAAAATCAAGCTTTACAGCTTCAAGCAATATCAAAACCTATATGAAACTAATTTTCATCCTTCAGCAGCAATTTTAATAATGTGCTGACAAAAGTTTAGTTACATTTAAAACTTCACAAAAATTCATCCGTTCTATTCAAATTTTACTGTTCTATATTTAGTAATTATTTAGAATTTTACCACGCTGTACTTATTAATGTTTTAAAATTAAAACATAGATTTTAAAAATGTAAACTAGCAAACTTCCACAAGCTGAATTTTTAATAAGTTTGTGGGGGTTTTTTCAAAAGGAACGTTTTGAACCATAAAAAAAACATGTGGACTCAGACATTGTTGTACTAACAGCAGTTAATCCTAAATTTTGAAGAAAGGTAATGTGGTCTCTATGTAAAGAAAGCGAATTCTATTAATACAAAGTGACATCTACCTACCGCAAGGTTAAATTAAAACCATTTGGTAGGTCACTAAATAAGGAAATACTCACTTCTTATAATTAAAAGCTCTGTTTTTTCCAATATTCAAGGATATTTCCCTGTTGACATGTAGCTGTTGATTGTGGCTGGCGAGGTATTTATCTGCTGTCCTGATTTTACTCTATTTGCATACAACAGAATGAAGATTCAACCACAGAGAACCTTACAGAATGCATATTTCTAAATCACCAGAATTTGTAAGTAAATTAACATAATTTCTCATACTAAGCTACAGGCAGATGCATATTTCACCCTAAGGAAAGACAGATTTTTAAAAAATTAAGTGGGAGGAGGGGAAGAAGGAAAATTCCTCTAAATTATAATTCAACTCTATCCATTAGCCTTCTTTCTTGTATTATACAATACTTTATACACAAGCAAGTCAAGATTTTCATATATTTATGTCCTTCAGAAAGATTTAAAAATTAGTTCTTTTGCAGCCTCAGCTGCAGAAAGCTTCAAATTAATTTCCAGATCAGATTTCCTCCTAATATGCAATCTGTCACTCTTCCCTTGCATTCCTATTAGCCTCTGGCTAATCATTTGATCACTTATCCTTTGTTGTGTGCTTACTCTTTGTTTTTAAAAGAGGAGTCCTATTTCACTGAATTCCACTCCTAAGTAGGGAACCAATCATGCACCAAGAAACTTGCACATGCTAAACATTTGTATGCATCTTTCTTCCTTTCTCTGGACATATGGGAAACAATCTCACATAGTAGGATTTTTTTTCCTCAGTTTATATTCTTTTATTTGTTCTCAGAAGATGAAAAAAAGAATTTTATTTATATCCTGATGGTTAGATAAAACATGAATTTCACACATAAACCTGAGCAGCACACCCATGCTAAATACAGTTTTAAAAGTCAAATCCTGATTTTTCTTCACTTACAAACACAGTTGTAATTCTCCTCACGAGCAACAGCTCCTCGTGGCTTTACTCAGCATGAAAGAAGAGACACTAACCACTGTATAACTCTCTGAAACACACTACAAATGAGCAAAGAACATTGTTTGTTTTTTAAAGCTGAAACCAAAACAGAAAAGCATCTTCGAAAAGGGCAGAGTAACCTGAAAAAAATTCTCTCAAGTAAGAATAAAGTGCATACAGTATGATATACAAAAAGTCATATATCCTTTGCTCGAAATAAGAAATTTTACTTAACTTCCCTGGTGCCTGTCACGATCGAAGCCATGTCAAGTTATATTGTAAAAATTAAACATCAGCTATCCTTGGCAGTCTTAATGTATAACGGAAGGAAGAGATTACACCGTCACAAGGCTCAACTGTGACATAAGTGAACACAACAAAAAGCATGCTTTGATTTATTCCACTGTGAAATACTGACTTCCTCTGTCATTTAGAAAATAATTTCAATGTTTTAATGGCTAACTTTTAAGGCCCCTTTTATCACATGCAATAATTACAATGAACATACATTGAACTTTAGAAGCCAAGCGTTCAAAAAAAAATAGCAAATGTCAGAAGCAACATTCCCGTCAGAGTTCACCCCCCTTGCATGCACATAGTATGAGAGAGCAGAACTTAGTGCTCTTGCAACCCAGTCTCACTCCCTAAATTAAAAGTGTTATGTTTTCTTGCTCTCAGCTTCTCTTTGCAACACGAGATATCTATCTTTAGCACCGCATGAGACAGATTTCCTGCAGAACGAATGGTGTACAACGATGTAGTTGGAGGCTTTATAGCAATATGCCGATGCAACAAGTGCTGAACTACATGAGCAACCTTCATATAGTCGCTTTTTAATTTTCAGGTCCTGAATTTGCATTATTATGTTATTTTTAAATAATTTTCAGTATGCACTAAGAGCTACTTGATGGAGAACCAAGCAGGTCTGAACTTCTCAACAGGCCTTGACACAAAAATGCCATAAAACAGTATTTAGCAGAAATTAAAATTATATTACTACTTTATTATCCAACAGGCTTACCACTGTCTTGAAAGCAGCAAGAAATTATAATCTTAAAATACAAATCACTTTGCCATGTTCTAAAAACTTGGTATTAACTCTTTGACAGAAAAAAACAAACAAACAAAAAAACGTTTGTTACAATATGAAATAGGGTACTTGCTTTACACTTTCATTATTATAACTTGTAGTGCCAACATGAGATATGACTCTCTATAAATAAATATACCATGCATACGTTATTGAGAATGTCCTTACTGTGCTGAGCATATGTGCCCCTGCCTGAGAAAATGTTAGCTACTGGAAAAAATGGGAAGCCAAGGTTATGTTTTTAAAATAGCCCCGAAGTACCTTTTCTGAGGTACTCCAATCTTGAAAATCAAATATGTGAGTGGCTTTTTGGTTACCAGGAAAAGAAGTGTAACTTTTTCTTATTATCCTACCCAAAAAAAGATCAATTGCATCCACAGCAATGATGCAAGAGAATATGTACATTAAACTTATGTGTAAACATATAATTTATTCCTTCCTTAGAAAATGCTTGGTGATAAATCCCTTCAAATCATTTAATTGAAGGGACTGAATCTAACTCCTTGGTTAGTTTTTCCTTATCTACCACAGTAGCTGATCATATCAGAGCGCTATTAAGACATCTTACATTATTAAGCACTATGCAAAAATGGAACCAAGCTACCCTCCAAACTTCACACGGGAAGAGACAGGGGGCTGGGGAAATCCAGACTCTATCAACACTGGCACTTCAGCTCCCACTTAAAAGAAGAGGGGTGCTGATCTGGGAGTCAGGACAAGTAGATAGAGCAATCTTGATCCTCATCTGGGGAATACCAGATAACACAGAGATTCCTCAACAAATGCCTATAGATAATTAAAGCACATGAAAATGTTTGTAACTCTCATCCTCTAAAGAGTTCAGTCAGTAAGATCCCTGTTTTTCCCAAAATACTGAGAAGATTAGAGGCTGAAAGACAGAAATAGCAGAATAAACACTGCCGGTCAACTGCACACTCCAGCCTAACTGAGCTGGATCTTTCATAGCAACTGCACGTGACAAACCCCTCTGGGCTTGTGTCTCCCTGTGCTGGTATGGAGGTTGTTTAAAATTGAATCTGTCCTAATCCAAACAACCTGACAGAGTTAAAAAGGCAAGCAGGGAAGGATTTCAAGAAAGAAAATGAAACTAGAAAGGATTTGGGGCAAGCTCCCATTTTTCCCATCAAAGAATTAGAATGGAATAGCAAGATAGGAAGTACTTCAGTGTGGCACTGAGCTCCTCCTAAGTAATTCGAACTGTGGAAACATCAGGAATGATGGATGGATGCCACTGAAAACCATCAACTATTTTAGCCCTCACATCATAGGGCCTTAAGAGCATGCTCTTTCATTTTCATTTTGCTATCAATCCCCCACACACTCGATTTTAAGAAGTCTCCCAATTATTGCATGTATTGTTTTTAATATTTCCTCTTAGTGGAAGCTTAAAAACTGAAAAAAATTTGTTGGGATCATCTGGATTTTTTTAAATGCAGATGTAGACTGGAAATGTAACACTTGTCCATATGGAGAAGTTCCAAGAACAGAAATAAATTGTCAACTTTTTTGCTAGTCTTCACGTTATGGACACACCTAGTGATGAATTTCTGCTCCCCTGCTTCCCTTTTCTTCTAACTTTAGCTTTTATCTGAATTATTCTGGAACTTACCTATGGCAAGCTTAAAAAAAAGTCCTTCTTATTCTACTGGGAACACATGTGCAGCAGATTTATTTTGGTGTAACTTCACTAGTTTACAGTTATGGTAATAAAACTGAATAAAACTGTTTTCTACATAGCTCATCATATATTCCATTTTGAAGTACAGTGGCAGGTTGGGATTTTTGTTGGTTTTTTTATTTAAAGCAAGCTTAATATTCTTTACAATATCAAACCTTCCAACAACCATGCACTGCCATATGAAAACACAAGAGCATGGGTCATCAATTGTTAAATTAGTACAGGAGCTGACAAACCTGCCCTTAATTAAGGCAGCTCTGCACTGGAAATCCTCACTTTGAATTGGTAAGGATAATTAGTCTTTCAGGTCAAAAGCAAACTGCACTGTGAAAACAAACATTCAAGTTTGTTTGAAAACAGAATTAGATTTCCCATGCTTAAAGGAAACTCAGTAATTTCTTAAGGTATTAACAAAGCAGGTCTCAGCATGTAGCAAGCTGTATTTTATTCCTCCATGATTTGCACCATCATTTATTTTCAAAGTTGGTAGTGTACTCCAATTACAAAAAGAAGATTACTCCTGCCCACCCCCCACATTCTTAAAAACTATTTGGTCCATTTAAATTTGAGAGAAATTTTGTAAATATTTTTAAAACTAAATTTCAGAATGGATGAACTCTAGGAAAAAAAACCCACACAAAATAATTTGCAAAGCAAGAATGCCCAATTAACTTGATAAAACAAGGGTTTTTTTTTTAATCCATGCACAGCATTGAGAAGTACTGACACACAGAGAGCGCACATATAACTCCTTCCCCTGCAAATCCGTAAGTTAAATATTTCATTGTTTACCTCACACACACAAAAACAGGGGGATGTGGGATGTGGAATAATGGCTGGAGGTTCCCGAGGCGGCCGGCAGCTCTGCCGGGAAGGCAGCCCCGGGTGTGTGCGGCCGGGCCAGGCCAGCAGATGGTGGTGCGAGAGCTGTTATTTAAATACATGCTTTTTCCCGTGGTTACGCCTCTTGATTTACTTCGGGAAGCTTGAAAAATATGAACTATGTAAATACATATTTAGCACGTATGACATTTACAGCATGGTTTCTGTGTATTGTCCATCACGTCGACTGTATTAACAGGCCATAAAATCCAGCTCAAGAACTGAATCTCCCATCAGAACTAATCCTGTAACTTCTATTTACTGCCTATAGCATTCAGGTAGAACCAAGGATAAAACAGCGCTCCAGGGATACAGAACAATCTTTTTTCCTCATTCCTTATTCTTACAAGGAAAAAAAACGTGTACCTTTGAGGACATGTTAATTGCAGAACACAAACAAAATCCACAAGTACCAGCTACAGAAATTACACTCAATTAAACTGTATTTATACTAGAAAACAAGTAATTCTTTGCAAAATTAAGATAGTTGTCTGGAAAGCTTAGTTCCAAAGAGTGACTGCAATGATCATTTGGGTACAAGCCAAGACAGGCTAGTTACTTATACTGATCCACAGCACGAGAATTCCCCTGTGTATCTCAGCCTATCGAAATAAATTGGAAAAAAAAAAGGTCTGTTGCAAAAAATCCTCACACAGACCACCTATGCTACATGGCTGTACTGCAGGTTCTACTGTTGCACTTAATCCCACTGCTAATAAATTTTAAATAATTAAACTCATGTTCTCAGCAGTTTCAATTTATGTCTCTGTGTATCACAGCTACCAGACCCTCTGGGCCCGGCCGTATCTCCCTACAGCAGTGACCTTCAGCTGATACCAGCCCGCAGCCCAGAGCTGTACGCTGTAAAACACTCCACATACTTCCTGCTAGACCTCAATGCTGAAGATTTGTTAGTGTTGGCAACAGCCTGGGAGCTGCTCTTGTGCAATGCTTTATTGTGTTTGTCTCCATTTTTCCACCAGCCTTGCTAAAATAATTCCTTCTGTAACTTCATTACATGTGCTTTAAGGTTCCTACTGATCTTCTCTTGCCCACATGGCTGTGGAGTGTCCTCCTTTTCAGTCACGTCCACTGACAGGACAATTCCAGGAGGAAGAATTCCTGTCTTCCTTTCCCTCTTCAAAAAAGATCTAGGAAGCTCCCAGAACTTCCCTGGCAGAAGAGGGGGAAGGGCTGCATGATGCCGAGCCACAGCTTTGGCCCACTGTGCCTCATCCATCACTTCCTAGAAGCACAACACTATTAAAACAATAGCAGGGACTCCATCCAACTCCAGCCGCTCCTGGGAAGGATTACAAAAAGAGCCAGCAGAGCCATGTAACAGCGTTTTCAATAGCAGCCTGCCTCACTCCTTCTACGCCTTCAGGCGTACAACGTCCCCAAGGGACCTCTCTCATCTCAGAGGGCACGTGACAAGATCTGACAACCTTCAAGATCATCTTCTGCATGGCAGGCAAGAAATGGACATGTGGAAGATCACTCCACTTACGGACATGGGAGGGAAAGGAAAGGAAAGGGTCGGGAGGAGTGGATGAACAAAACAGCAGTCTGGCACATGCAATCTGACAGTTTCCTTTCTAGTGTCTAGTTTGCAACCCCACAAACACACTAACTAGCTCTTTCCAAACAAGGTAGTTCACATGTAACTAATCACTAGTTATTTAGATTAAAGGGCTGCTGGATTGGGCTAAAATACTGACAAATAGAACAATCTAAAAATTAGTAGCGCTGGCCAACCCATTCAACCTTTTGGTTTCACTTTATTAACAAACATCTGTATTGCAAGACCAAGCACATATTGATATAAGGAAAGCTAAGCAAATATTCTCAGTTTAATCACTCTAAGCTAAGAATTCATATATGTTCTATAAAGTCTTTAAGTCACAGTATTTAAGATGACCTTAATTTACATTGGGCTATTGCAAAATTAACGCATTATCCTGATGCATCCTTAGTTAATCCTTGGTACTTAAATGGAATTTGGTATTTGATTTGTGTTACTTGCATTAACATAACACAAAGTGTTCCAAGAGGTGATTAAAACTCTGCAGGAAAGTTGAGCACTCATGTTAAGAAATGGATGTTAAAATTCCAAGCAATGTACTTGAAATCAATTTTTTTTAACCTTTTAAATTCCAAATTTGACCAACCAGTGCTTTCCTGGAGCTGTAGAACAATCTTTTTTTTTCCCCTTTGGGTATCCTGCTAGCGAAAAATCAACTCCCCCATCCTCACAAATCCATAAGCATATGCAATTAGGATATCAAATTCAAATTTGCACTTTAAGGTCTCTTTTTAAAAAAACACAAGATGACAAATTGGAAAGCACAACTATATTAAAATGATTACTAAAAAGCTCTCTCCACCCCAAATGAATGTGAATCACTTATGCATTTAAATTATTTTTAGAAGTGATCAGACCAAACTTTAAAAAAGCCCAGACTAGATACTGATAGTGACAATAACCCTAGTAAAGTTGCTTATTTTAATCACAAACCATCATTCATTATCTCATGCTCTCCAATCACTTTTGAAATAAGATACTGTATGATGCAATATATGCAGGACTGATGATGGAGTAGGTAACAGAAAACAATGTTATTTTTAGCCTTACTCTGAAATTAAAGATGTTGACAGAGCCTGGACATCTGCCCAGCAGGCACAGTGCTGCTGGTTCCTTCAAACAGACAGAAAAGCAGAAAGAGGGGAACACCTACCAAACTGCACCAAGGGCAGAACCTAAGTTTTACACTTAATTCCAGCATGGTTCCCATTCAGGACAAACTATGCTCCACAGTTTCACCACTCCCATGTAAAATCTGCAGAAGGACCAGAAAGAGAAGAAATGCATAGAAAGAAAAGAATTTTTCTTGAAGAGTCAAGGTTCTGTGAGAGGTAAAGAGAACTCTTCATCCCTCTTTTTTTTTTTTTTCCTAAAGAGCCTGTTAGCCTACAGTATAGTCATCTTCTAAGATGATTCCTGACACAGTGCTGCTCTGCTGACTTGGACTGCAGCATCACAGGACTCTGCCAAAGGCAGTTGTTAAGGAGAGAAATAACTCAGCTGGGAGCTCTGTTCCCAAACAGAAATCTAAATACTAAACAGAAGCTGTGATAGCTCCTTGCAATGACACTACAATACATCTTCTGTATGGCAGAAGCTGCCAAGGAGGCCCAACTTGCAACCCGTGTTTTCACAGACCTCCCTTCCTCACAGACTGGGGTACCACTAACAGATTCAGAGAAGGAAAGTCAGCTTTCTCTTTTCAGTGCATTTGAAAATAAGGAATCTTTGCAAGCAAACATACTGGATGCATGAACCATCTCAATGAAAGATATATTGCCCTTGCAACCAGAAGGACCAAAACAGAGTTCTGAAAACTTCCATCAAAATGAGGTCATTACAAATAATTGAAAGAGGAGTTTCAACTTGCAAAAATCTACTTTTAACTAGTTAAACAGAAAACCACTGGTTGGCAAACCAGGCCTGACTTGTTGGCAGAGAAGGCCACTGCAGAAGGCAGTTTGATAATATCCAGCATGCACCAGTTAGGGGCTCTACAGTTACTGAGCTGAATTTTATTAAAAATGACACAGAGAAGGTTATGAACTGCTATGAGGAAGAAATGAGAGTCATATTTCCTTTGACCACAGAGTCTTGTACACAATCCCAGAGTCTCCAGAACCTGCACAGTGTAACCCTCCTTTCTCTAGTACTGTTTATTTAGAGGTCCACTCAAACAGGAAAGGAAATGAAAAAATTTGTTCATTGCTACAGAACATCCTCTAAAACTGTATGAATAAATAATCCTTAATCATGGAATTAGTATGTTCATTCCTGCCTTAAATTAATGCTTGGGTTTTTATAGCCATTTCAATTAGGCAGTTTTTATTACTGGAGCTTTTAGTGTAAGAAGAGATTCCAATTTTATAAAAGCAGTTACTCAGTCTAGTTCTAGGTCTCTACATAGTGACAAAAAACAGCAATCACTGAATTATCTGGACTCAACAGGTAATCCTAAAGGCAAGAACAGCAGCACTGGAATGCTGTTTCCTTCTGTCAATGTATGTGAACGTGTATCTTCTTGGGGGTCAGGGACGGAGAGGAGGGAGCTTTCACGTAATTCCCTCATCTAAAAGAAATTATCTAAAACATTTACAGCCAAAAAAAAATTAAAATTGTTCTGTTAAACACTGTCTACTTTCAGACAATTAATTTCTAAGGGCACTACTTAGTAACTGTAAAATATTTGAACAAACTGAGCAAGACTTTAAATGCTTCGGCAATTTTTTTAATACAAAGACAGCTAGTGTTATTTTATTATGTCATGCACCAAGGAAGGCAAAATAAGAGTAATGTAACTGGACAGCCCAGCATATGACAACATAGACTATCAGCCCACATGATTGAAGTCAGCAAACTAAACACCACCCTCAAAAACCAAGGTATTGAGCTAACAGAAAGCTACCATTAATAACAAACATATGAAACTTCGTGGCTAAGTAAACATTGTTACACAAATCACTAAAACGCATAAGCAAGTTCCAACAACAAAAGGCAAAACACATGATATGATAAAACGTAGCTACCAGATGCAAATGTATGGAACAGTGGAGAGGAGATTATGCTTTGTCAGCCCCTCCTAATTAGCCATGCCAGCTATAGTGGGTGTGCTCCACATCCTGTGATGCAGTATGAGGCATACAATCCGACCCCCCGTAAGTCCCCCCATCTACCCCACAACTACCACAATCACCTAAGCCTTTTCTTTAAGTTTTCTGTCCTTTTAATCAGTCTCTTAAGAACACTTTCATTTAATTACTGCCTTTGGTGTTTGTGGAGCTTTGTAGACTGTAGAGGTTATACTCCACTCAGTTAATAGTGAGCATATGAAGTTTCTTACCTCCAATATTCTGGATAATTATTGTAGTTGCAACAAGGACCTATAAAAAAAATTGATTTCTTTAGAAAGAGTAAGGATAACTAAAATCGTATGTCTATAGCAGTCATAAACCACATATGTATTATCTTAAACAGACCAGATGTAGAAGCGATAACTAGTACTGAAAGGAAAGGCATCTTCTCTTTCCTGAAGAGTTTAACACATGGAAACCAACACAATCAAAAATGAATACAAAAGCAAAAAATCTCCCTGGAAGTACTGCATTTTCATTCTCAGATTACAAAACAAGTGAAGCCTGTTCTGCAGAAGATGAGTTTTTTAAAAAAATCACTGAAAACATGTAAGTGCACTCTGATAGACGTTAGGAGAGTACAAATGAAAACGATCATTCACCTCTGAAAAGACAATCAGACAGCAGGGATTTGTACAAGCTACCACCTCACTCACTCCAAAAAACCTGAATATTTTTAACTGTAATGAATGTCATTACTTTTTTAAACTTGTAAACCAGATAGACTTTTCTTTAGCATTTGTGATTATTCATACTGGACTGATACAAAAGTAGAAATAATCACAGACCATTAAAATATTTGTCTGAATCCAAAGAATTAACTGAAAAAAAAACTAAAAGCGTTTAAAGTTTTCCCAGTGTTTTCTTCTCAGATCACTTCTATAACAGTACAATCATTTAGTACAGTTTTTCTTTTTACCCACTGCTCTTCTTGATGTAGCAGGACCTTCCACATGATTGCTACCATTAAGTCAACTTGGAAAAAATTAAGCCACAGTTATGAGAATAAAACAAAATTTGTACTTTTGAATAAAATCTGAAAACACAGTTGCCATTTTTTTCAGTTGATCAGCTAGAAAATCATGTCATTTTTTGAACAACTTCAACATCATTTCAAAAGTCACCAGGTGAAAGAAAAAATAAGAAAGAAAAAAAGGATGGTATCTTGGAATTTGCCATAGATGGAAACACATACTTCATGCCTTTGGAAAGGGAGAATCAGCAGTCTTCCAGTAGCAGAAAATCTCCATTCTCACAAATCTCAGAAAAGTATGTTTGACAGGAAATCACTATAAGGTTGAATAACCGCTCTACTTCAAAAGCAGTTAACCAGTAGTTTACTGCCAACCTAAGATGCCAGTTCAAGTAAGATCCTACAGCAGTCTGTCTGTACCATTAGCAAGTGACTTGGGTGAGGGAAATGTACTACTTTAAAGAAAAAAAAAAAGCCACCTGTGCCTGACTGAAGTGAAGAACATAGTACCAGCCACGTTCTATCTAAAATATAGGTAATAATTGCATTTCTTGTCACTGCCAAGTTCTCAGCCAGCTTACTGTGTTCCGTTTTGCAGGCAAGTTTTAAGAAAGGTGTATAAATATCAAAGATACTTCAAGAGGGAAAGATAAGTTTTCCAGAAAACATCAGTTCATCAGGAAAGCTTGGTGAACTTTGGTTAATTATTTTATCAAAACAACAGCTTCCCAAGCTAGAAGTATTCCAGTGCTCTCCATGCACACTGAAAATACAAGATCAGATGATTTTTTGCCCAAATTATTTAAAATTATGAAAAAATATATTAAGGAGAATAAAACAACTACTGATGTTGACTACACAGTGAAGCTGTGAAATCTCCATTTAAGCTTTTAAATAACAGATTAGACAAACATCTGCCAAGATGTACACGTGTTTCCCCCTGCTTTCAGAGCAAAGGCATGCTAAGTCACATTTTACTATCTCCTTAAGCTCTAACATTTCTATGACTTCTGCCTCTAATGGCTTGTGGTTAATGTGTACAGAACAGCTCCTGTAAGAAATTATTTCATACTTTGCTAATATCAAGTTTTATTATCTCTTGAGGTTGATCACTTCTTAACTTTGATCAATAAATATTGATCCTCACCGACTATGCTTGTATCTGCTTATTAATGCTAATGGAAGTCCTATCTAATAGCTCAGATTTAATTCCCAGTTACATTAAAACAGAAGAAATTGACCCAAGTCTGTTAAGCAGAACACATTTTTTAAAAATTTACACTGTTTCAGTAAACCATTAAAATCACACTTCTGTGTGGTAAAATCTGCTTTTAGTATTGTGTAACACAGAGCATCGAAGTCCTAACGTTAAGCAGTATTCACAAGTAGTATCTCCTGTGCACACAGTATTAGGGGACAACGTTGTCTATTAGGAGAAACAGATTCAGTACACACTACTAAAAATGATGGCTTACATGTCGATTACGCTTATATCAAAAATGGTTAGTTTGTTGGTGGCTTCTGTATTTTGGGGTTTTTTTGTTTGTTTTTTTTGTAAATCATGAGATAAAACAAGAAGAAACATTCATCCGAACACTTTATTAAACAAAAGAAAAAAATTAACATGCATTAAACAAACTCATATTTGTTCCTACCGTGGAAACTGCATGAAAGGCAAACACTTACCTTAGATCTCTATTAAATGCTAGAACACCAACAGTAAATCACTTACCTGTCTCTTAAAAGTTTACAGCAGAGGTACAACAGGACTGTAACAAACCTGAAACGCATCACTGAGCCAACGTGACACCACCACCAGTGAGCATGTATTTGTACATACAACTAAAAAGTGAACACACTGACAAGAAAGTAGCACAAAATCTTGCATTTACAGAATGTCTGTTTTACAGTTACCTAAAGTTAGGGCTTCCACAAACCAGACACACTAACTGAAATGTAGCAAAAAGCTTCAGAGCGTAATGGCTTTTTCAGTATACTACCACGTCAGTAATTATACTACTTGTTTCATTTATATCTCTTTACTATGCAAAAAACAGTTGTTTATCAGAAGCGTGAGACCAAGAAGAAAAATACACAGGTAGAAATACTCACCTTTCCAGTTGATCCAAATGCAAACAGGCCAAGGTCTTCATAAGAAGTGACGGCTGTTAGTAAGGAAAAACAAAGCTAAAATATTTCTAACTTCAAAATCACTTGAAAGGTCAAGTTTAGCTTTTTTTCCCTTTTTAATTTAACATAATTCAGGACAGAATTAAAAGAGTATTTATAGTATTTCTTATTTACAAAATAGCTTTTATATACACCTGTACTCCTGCTACAAAATACAGCTGTGCTCAGCCATTCAGAGACTCTCCAAAAAATCAATATTTAAAATAGTAATATCTTTAAAATAATAATACATTAATGGCAAATTGACTTCTCTCAAATATTTTTCCAAGTGATGCCATAAGTGCAGAATTCTGAAATTAGCCTCAACAATTAGATATAAGATATTCCCATATTTTATTTGTTAAAAGAGTACACTTTTTTTTAAATGAGAACAACATCAGAGGATCCATTTCTATGACTGTAAACATCAATCACCACCTTGCCAGCTTTAAAAACTTGCACTGTTTATTTTCAAGTGAGCTGAAGGTAAACACCTTCCTTGGTTGAAATCTATTATTAAAACAACAAAACAAAACACACCAAAGCAAAACCAAAAACAAAACAAAAATCCTGCCCTCACCTGCACCTGACTTACATAATCACATTAAAATAGCTTGTGGTTTCCTGTATGCTTTTGTTGAGTTTTAGCTGAAGCCCACTTCTAATATTGCTGGTAACTCAAACCAATCCCTTCTCAGAAAGAAGGAAGTCATATTAAAGTCTTTCATTGTTGCTCTGTATTTTGTTATTAGAAACTCAAGCGATATCAAAAAGATGAAAGTTTTCTGAGAAATACCACTCACTTTCTCAGTATATAATAAAACAGTCTGCAGTTGTAAATGCCTCAAAGGGTAAAATTAATCTTAAACCCACATAATTTTATTGTTACAACACTTGCCTTCTCTCCCTTAGTTCTACTTAGTACACTGCTGCTTCTACTCCTGTCACATCTTAATTTAGGGCCCAGCCCTGCAATTTGAGCTGCTGGGGGCAGACCTTCACACCTGAGTGAAGTCCCACTGAAGTAAATGAAACAAGACATGGGAGACACAGGCGGTTCACGGGGATCAGATGACGGGACTGGAGCCTCAGACTGCCAACTGCTCAGGCTTAGGTGTTTTTATTTCACTGAAGTTCTGCACACAATCAGATCAATGCTCCAAAGGAAAAAAAAAACAAACCAAACACCAAACTTCATTAATTTTCTCATATGATTTTCTCAAGGACAATGTTTCACATTCTGCTCTACTACTCACACCAATAAGTTATGACAAAATTAAATGAGCCAGTCAGCTCTCAGCATAAACCTGGAATGATCTCTTACATCTACTGTTACACTGATACAAGTTATAAAGAGATATAATTAAAGAAGAAGAATGTCTTACTAGATTTTACCCTGTATTTTTCTTAGATTTCTATTTATAAAAGTTGTTGACTACAAGAAAAAAAAATAGCATTTTACAAGGCCATCTCCAATGGTGTCAAATAAAGCAGCAAAATGTTAAACATATTTAGGAGATAGCTGTTTCTACCACATGGGAACAAATACACACACACACGAGGAGTTACCAAGAAAGAGAATAAAATCTTCCACACAATACCAAAAGAACAGTATGAAACCTTGGAATATTTTCTATAGTAACCCTGTTTCTCTAATCAATTTAGTCCTGTGAACACTGGGAAGCCCTAATACTTAATCACAATACTTTTGTGATGTCAAGAATATATGGAACAAAATATTAAGCACAATTGATATAAACAAGTTCTGCCTGATTGGCATGATTTCTTTTACATTATTAACACTAAATGGAAACTATTCATTTAAACGCAAAGTGAAATTGGCAAGTATAGTATGAGCCACACTCATGACTAACTTGTAAAAGAAAAAAACCCAAGAAACTTTAAAGTACATCCCACTTAAATTCCCAATTCCTCTGCTTTCCAGAGTAAGCTTAGCCTTTGTCAGCCTAAACCCCAAAACGACAAAGGTGGTACTGAATTAACACTGGGAGAAAACGCTCACTAAACTAATCCAAATCTAACACTTGACACTTGGGAATATTTTTTTTGCTAAGCCTTTTAGTCTACACAAGCAATTTGATTTTGTCAACGTCCAGACCAACATAATTTAAAAGTGGAAGGTACTTCTTTATTTTTAAACTACAACTAAAATGCCTGTGCTTAATAAATCCTGGTCTCTGTTTAAAATGGAATATTAGAGCTTCCTTTTCAGAAGGTATTTTATAGGTCAGCTCTTTCCTAGGATTACTTTTATGATTTGAATACCTGAATGGTTTACAAACACTTTCAAAGGTTTTTCTTCTCCACCCTTTAAATTTTTCTAGTTCATTTTTTAATATAAAACTACTAAAATTTCTTTCCAATTCCTTGCCATGGATTAAGCTTAATACTATAACATTGTTCACAATGTAGGTTTTATAATGAAAAATGTTCAATTATCTACTTTGGAAGCAAACATGTACACAGATTTTACTTTGTCAAGGCACAGCAGGTCGTATTTCTCACTTTTTAAACACAACGTTCCAAGGAAAAAAAAAAAATCAGAATCCTATCTAGCATTTTATTATTTCAATAGTTTACAGGAGTTACAGTAAATATAATCTGAGAAATCTTATTTTAAAAAAAAAATTTAAAAAATCAAAACACCGAAGGCTGTAAATCCAGCAAATTTATCTAGACATAGTTTTAGTGCTAGTATTACCTATGAACATTAACTAATTATTAACTGTAAAGTGCTAGTTTCAGACAAGAGAAATACTTCAACCTGTCATTTCAGTGGTATTTCTTGCTTTCAGTTGTGTGCATTTCAAAAATTCTTTCTTGAGGTGGAATGTTGCTTTTGGACAATAACCGAGGAATTAAACCATCCTTGTATATTATGTCTCTCAGTTCATAACATAGAAACTTCTCTTACTTCAAAAAGCTTAAATCCTTAGCTTTCCCCTCTCACCAGTAGTTCTTTTGCAAGGGTCTCTTTAATTATTATTTTACCAGACAATAACGTAATACCCCTTAGTGCCTATATTATACAGAACTTTTCAGCCTCAAATAAGAGGTAAACAAAGATCATAAAAATTACTTCAAAGTTTCCCCTTTTTTTGCTTCTTATGTATCTTTCTAGCCACTTCAGGTTCTGATTCCTTTCTAATAAGCAGAGCTCAAAGAGTAAAAAAAAATTACCAAAGACTTTGCCCCAAATCATCAAGCAGCCAACAATATCAACCATAAAAGCAACCCTACCTCTGAAGAATTTTTTTAAGAATGTATGAAGATCACTCAACAGGTGAAGACAGGAGCAGCAGATCTAAGCAGAATCAGGAAGCGATCGTTTGAAAGACCAGAGCTAGCTAGAGAAAACAAAGCCAACAAGGAAAGAAACAGACGCTTTCTCCCACCACCTTTGAAAAGAGAGGAAAACAGATGAGAGGGAAACAATAACCAGGTGACTGAAAGAGATGGAGAAAGTCTCCTGCTATAATGTGAT
This sequence comes from Strix aluco, assembly GCF_031877795.1. Lineage (NCBI taxonomy): Eukaryota > Metazoa > Chordata > Aves > Strigiformes > Strigidae > Strix > Strix aluco. The sequence goes on along the minus strand of NC_133934.1, from coordinate 122,911,195 downwards.
CTTTGCATACAAGAACTCAAGGAACTAGTCAGTTGTTTCAGTAACAATTAAAAGAAGCAAGAATTAAAACATTAGCAGATCTGACTGCAGATATTAGAATCTACCGTTTGAACATTCTCAAAGCAGTATAATTTCTAAGGACTGCAGTGCGACTTCTCATTCAGTATCAAAAATGCTGTAAAAAACTATAAAGTGCCATGAGAATTACGATAATCCAGTATAGTTACAAAACCTGAAAGGTATCCATTTCAAACCATAAACAAAATATATATTACAAGTAGAAGAATGGAAGTCTGCTATTTTATTGCTCTTAAGCCTTCACTAATAGCAACAGTACACACTGAAGTAACAGGGTTCAGCCAGCACCAAAATAATTTTCCTAGAGAAATACAGGATCTATCTTTTTGGAAAGATAAGAGTGGCATTTTGAAAAAACTGAAACTGAAAATGTAGAAACCAGTCAGTTGGGCATTGACTTTTCATGAGCAGCTTCAAAATTGTATTTTTAAATGGCAAACAGTAATCGTTAAAAATGTTAAATATTTCAACACCAGTGAATCAGACACAGCTATCTGCTAACGTGCTGTTAATTATAATAATTATACTGGGTCAGGTCTTTGAGATATAGGTGAGGAAGTATTTCAGAGATCCCTGTTTGATAAATCCTTTTTCACTTACCAGTCTGAATGCACATACTGAGCAGAAGAAATACAGAGTAAGCAGCAAGGCTGGCAACGATCAGCAGCAAGATACTAAAAAACACAAAATATTCACAATTGCAGCACTTTCACAGGACAATGCGCTTTCTATCTTTAAGAATGCTACTTCTGCAAGAAGTAAGCTACCACAAGACCAGATTTCCTCATTTTAGGGCATATATCTGCTGACTGTGGTTCATATGGTCTCTGACGTTCACAATACTTGCTGAGTTCCACTGCTTCTTATATTGTTCACCAAAGCACATCACAAACTATAGAGGGTAAAGGCCTAATATATGAATCACAAAGATGACATAAATGTAGGAGTTTGTGTTTATACATATACACAGACAAATATGTATCTTCTAATGAAGTGACTTTAATGCTTCAAAGATAGTAAAAGCAACAATTCTGGTGACTTTGGCCCATAGGTTAGTATGTACAACAAGCACAAGTGCAAACAAAAGCATAAGCTGATACACATTTTTCAGATACACAGCCATCCTGCTTCAGAAGGCCCATTTCTGGAACTAAAGATAATAGCAGCTTTAAAACATAAACATCAATCTATTAGGAGTAATGGCCAAGAAATTGCCACCATGTGGCAATTTAATGCAATGTCTGGGCAGTACTTATATTAGGCCAGATTTGAATGACTAAACCAAAGAGGAAAAATCTTATTCAATAATGCTGAAAAGCACAAACTATTTATTTCTTCCTCATTTTTTGCACAGGAGTCTTAGTAATCAAGTTTTGTTCCATTTAAAACTACTGCTGAAAGTTGAAAGCTGAGTTTCAAAGTAAGTACATGTAAAAACTGAAAACTTACCTAAACCCCATGATCCCTGTGTTGGCCATAGCGTAGGATAAGCCAAGTATCCCACTTCCCATGATCGCATTCATTAAATTAAATACTGAGAAACCAAAGGAAGAGCCACGATCTGGCGGATTCTGTGAAAAGGGCAGAACAAAGTACGGTTAGGGCGAGAGGTGTTTTGGTCTTTCATAGGAAGAAATTTAAGGAAGGGCAAGAGACGGTCAACTTCTCCTTCCCTAATCTAAATCAGAAAATCTCTTTTTTCACTCTAAGACCACCCTTGTGCATATACACTAACACGATGCAGTCCCATAAGGATCTCACGACGCCTACAACCTTTGAGTACAGCGATAGTAGAGAGCAGCAAGATTTATGCTTAAAAGCCGGCTACCCCTGGCGCCTCCAACAAGCGCGAGGGGCAGAGCACACGGCAGCACTCCCACAACCAAAGAACCCAACGGACCAGAAGAAGCGCCAGGACCAGACGTTCAGGACCACAGGCCCGACACTGCCCCGTGCTCCCGCGCCCCGGCCCGGCCCTTCCCGCTGCCCTCGCCGGGTGTCACCCCCCGGGGGCCGCCCTGCACAGCCCCCGTCCCCCCGCCGCCAAGCTGCATCCATCGGTCCGAAGTTTGAGCCCCAGGTCCCCCATCCCCCCCCGCCCGGGTCACACTCCCACGAACTCCTCCTCAACACCCAGCGCGGCCGGGGACAGCCGCCCCCGCCGCCTCCCGCTCCGGGAGCCGCGGAGCTACAGGGCCGGGGACCGCCCTGACGGACACAGCGCTACGGGAAAGCGAAGTAAAGACGAGCCGAGCCGAGCCACCGCCCGCCGCCCCCCAACGGAGCGGGCCTGGGCAGCCCCACGGCCACAGCCCCCTCAGGACACTGCCCTCCCCACCGCCGAGCCGCCCCCCTCACACGCACGCTGCCCGACGGCGGTAGCAGCGGGGCGGACTCTCCATCCTCGTCGTCCGTCGCCTCCTCCTCTCGCTGCTCGCGGGCAGACAGGTACCAGCCCGGCTCGGCCAGGAGCCGCCCGGCCCCCCGCGGCGCCGCCGCCATAGCACCCCGCGCCCCACCGCCTCGCCTCTGAGGGGAGCGCCGCCGGGGGGCGGGTCGGGGGCGGGGCCTCGACGGGGAGGCGGGACCGCCGCTCCGGCCCCGCCCTCCCGGCGCGGCCATAGGGAGCGGCGCGGCCGTTGTGACATCACGACGGCGTCGATGACGCGCGGGGGCGCCGGCGCGCGCGGAGGGGCTCGGCATGAGGTGAGGGTGGAAGGGGGGGGTGTCGCCGTGGCAACGGCGCGGCCCCGGCTGCGGTCTGTGAGCGGGGGGACCGGCGGCCGCCCCGGCCCGGCGCCCACCCCGGCCCGGCGCCCACCCCTCGGCCAGCGGCGGGCGGCCCAGGCCGCGGGGGGCCTAAGGCGGCGGCTGCCAGCGGGGCTCCCCTCAGGGAGGGACGGTGACCCCGAGGAGGCCCCCGCCCTGGCGAGGGTCCCTTTCCCCGGTGAGGCCCGGCCGCCGCTCCCCGGCCCGCCCCGGGGGTCTCGGTGCCCGGTGTTGCTCACTCGTGGAGCTTGGGCCGGGCGGAGCGGGCAGCAGCCCTCCAGCAGCACCCGCCGGCCCCGATTCACCTCATCGCTCAGAGGGAAGAATGGGGCAAAGGGGGATCTTGGCGGGACCTTGCAGGTGTTCCCACGGGCGGCCTCGGGAAGATGTCAGTCCTGCGACAGCACGGCTGCAGGGACCTCCGGCCAGGCGCAGCGGGGGGGCTTTTATCTTGCAGGCTGATCTCACATCGAGGAGCCCATGCAAACTAGGCCAGCAGTTTCCAGCTAGGGAGAAGGGCAATGCCTAAGGAAAACACTGGGATGCTCAGGCCTCTGGATGAAGCCTTTCTCCTCTGTAGCAGACGTGAAGAATGTAAATGTTTATTTTTGAGTCAACGGGGAAAGGAGGTGTGCTTTGCCAAAAACTTGGTTTAGGGAAATGAGCTGGCTTGAAGATGTAGGGAGTCCCAGCGAGGGGCTGGGTTTTGTGGGGGAAGGAGGATGGGAGCAGGGCCAGCTTTGCTAAGGGTCGGTCGCAGCTCCTTTTTTGAAGAATAGACTGCGTGGCTTGTTACCCAGAAGGAGGGCAGCAGCCCTCTGTCAGGGTGTAGATGTCTGAGGCAGGCAAGAGAACCGGTTTCCCTTCAGAGCTAGTTTGCATCTCTCTTATCAACTCCCTATCTTAAACTTCCCAAGAAGTCAGGAGAAGTGCCAGCCTCTCACACTACCTAAACCTTCCTGCCTAGGAGCAGCTGATGCAAAGTCAGAAAAGTTGGGCCTCTGGACTGGCTCTAGCGGAGGAAACTATTTAAAGAAGTGTAAAACTACTTTTCAAGTCCCTATCCTGTGAGTGAACTGTGGAGAGGGGTTCATTCGCTTGAACAGACATTACTAATGCTCCCCTGTACCTTCAGGGGAATTCTGCATTTAATTCATGGTCTTTCTGGCATGCAGCTTGCAGAGCAAAGACACTACAGACTGTGTAACCCCTTATCACTGGGGTGTAGGAGGCAGAAATTGCTGAAACGTGATTATGACTGCTATTGCTAATAACTGTTTTCTAGCAACCACTGCTTGGTAATGAATTTTATCAGAGTCAGAAGGGATCCAACAGTAGGATCGAGACAGTAGAAGTTTTTCCATTTGGCTTATTGGGATTAATATCATGTTTATTAGAACAGAAAGGTCATTGGTTTTTGGCAGGAGGGGATTATCTCACTGCTTAAAGTTAGTTAACATTTCAGTCTAACAATACATTTGCAAAAGGACAGAAATTTATAGTATATAATTCATAATAAAGAGCTTTACAAAACTATTGTGAATTGTTTGGTATAGATGGAAATTCTAGTTTAAGAGAACAGCAAATCCATGTGATTTGCAGCATTTTTAATGGAATGATTACATAATGTCTATAAAATGAATAATTTCTCTTCTAGGACTTTATGGAGAATTGGATACTCTGCCAGACTACTGAAATCTAACTGTTTTAGGACAGCTGCATCAAATACATCATTTCCAGCAGTTTGGATGCTATTGGCGCAATATTCTGGCAGAGTACCTGGGCTGTTTGTAGTAGTTAAAAAAAATAACTTTTTTACAATGCCTGAAACTGTGGAGGATAAAGCTAATCTAGAACTGTATTTGCCACATCCTGAAGTGCGTGGGATGACACGACTCAACAGAGAAGCTTTTAAAAGGACAGTTGTTGTTCCAGTTCTTAAAGTCAAGAAAGAAATTGTGAATACTTTGCTAAAGTCCCTAAAACATACGGTACTACAGCGCCCTGGTCTAAAGCGAGTGGTTGAGGATCCAGAAGATGAGGACAGTAGACTTGTTATTCTGGATCCTCATAAAATATCAGAATTCTCATTGGGAGAATCGGATCAAGAGGTATTAAAGCAGCTTAATGTTCATCCTGAGGTGTCTAAGTATAACTTGGAGCTGACTTATGAGAATTTCAAGTCGGAGGAGATCCTACGAGCAGTCCTTCCCGAAGGTCAAGAAGTCACCTCTGGATTTAGCCGTGTTGGTCACATAGCTCATTTGAATCTTAGAGATCATCAGCTACCGTACAGACATTTGATTGGTAGGTAAAACAACTCTCAAAAAAGTAATTTGTATGTTTTGTATATAGATTTTTTTAACAGATATCTATTGATAAATTATTACTTGTACAAAGAAAACTTTTGAGTGCTTTTCATTGCTTTATATTTTGACTTTAAACAGCCTGTGCTGGTACTGTAGCTGTGCACGGAAGCACAGTTCTCTCCTCTTGCAGTAACTCTGGTCTCACTTCACTGAACACTGGGCCAGGGTACAGTATGTGCCTTAGGAAGATGTCACATCTGCAACCCTGAGTCATTAGAGGAAGGTTGTTCTAGTACATGCTTACTTTAGTTAATTTAACTGTAAACAGCAGTGTTCGTATCTCTTGTAGAACATTGAAAAGTTATAGTCCCTTAACCGGAATATGTTTTGCCCTCTCTTTCAGGTCAGGTTATAATTGACAAGAATCCAGGAATCACCTGTGTAGTGAATAAAACCAATATTATTGACAGCACATACAGAAATTTTCAAATGGAAGTGCTCGCCGGAGAGAGCAACCTAGTAACCAAGGTATAGGGGTTTTTTTCCCCTGTTATTTTAAATTTAATATGCTAAAACCCAAAGGCACCTACTGGAAATATGTGATGAAGAGATGCTATTAAGACCATCCCTTTGCACAGTGCCCCTTTTTAGAGTGTAAGAGTTGGCAGTTACTTCTACATTCATCTGTCCTGGTCTGCCAAGAGCAAACTCACATCCATAGGGATCATGAACATAAGTATTCTTTCAAGTTCACAGCCTAGGTTTTAATGATATGTAAAAGCAGCTGAAGTAAAGATTTCTTACAGCGATACTAATTGCAGACTTGCAGTGGGGAGTGTTTCTTACTCTAAAGCCAGAATATTTAGTGAATTTGATCTAAGAAAATGCTGTTACTTAATTTCATCAAGCCTGCAGTGGCTGGTATAGAACGTAAGACTGTTTTTAAATCTCCCTGGCTTTGCAACTTAGGCAAGATTTTGCCTGTGCCTTTTTCCTTTTCTGTCAGCAGCAAGACAAACCTCATCTGTCCTCTATTTTGACATTTTTCAGGTGTAAAGCACTATGTAACTGCCAAGTCTTATTCATGTAGGGTTTCTTGTCTTTAGCTGGAAACTTGGCCACTGGTTCAACCAAAAAATATTTTTCCTAGGTATTAGCAGCTTTATACTTTTAGAAGAGAAAACATTAGATTACCAAATAAAAAAGTTGAATAGCTTGGTATAACATCCTGTATGTGCACAGAGAAGGCATTTGAATTGTCAAGGCAGAAGTGACAATCAAATATTATGCAGGTGATATTAGCTCACAGAGCAGCCATCTAGCGTAGCACGGAGCTGCACACTGAGGAGTGCAGATACACTTCAGTATGTTTCTTGCTGGCAAAGCAAATGATGCATTTGGATCCAAAGTTACTGTACTTCAGTCACACAATTCAAGTCTGGTGGTGCAAAGTGAGTGTTATCTTGCATCCCGTTCTCATCTCAGTAAATACTGTTTCATTTTAGGTCTGTTCTTAAGACAGTGGTCATCCCAGAGTTTGGGTTTGGATCAGTTTCCAGACTGTCACCTTGAGAGAGAAAATACAGTATTTTTTCAAATTGCAGAATTGGCTCCCAGTGGCTTTGAATTTGGCTGACTCTTGCCATTCTTGTGCTGTATCATTCTCAGATGCTTATTTACTATGTGGACTCTGCTAAGGAGGGCTTGAGGCATCTTCCCAAGGTCTGCTTTCAATAAAGGAGTTGTCAGCCAGCCACAAAACTCTTGAAAAGCCTCAGATTATTTTTTTTATGGTCATTTTAAGTTGCTGCTTTATTTCCACCTGGTGATTGAGACGTGCATAAGCCAGCCATCTGGATTGACAGTTGGAACATTCCTTATGGCTATTTCTGATGAGTAGATCTGTTTATGCAAGATTGATGTGTACTACTAATGAGACAAATGTCAATGTACACATTACCTTTTGATAAAGCACCGTGTTTTTTAGCTGTCTTAATTACTCATAATGCTTAAACATGCCTGGAATTCGAACACAGAGGCTTAAGAAAATGTTTTGGACTTTCAGGTCAAAGAAAATAATATCACATATGAGTTGGACTTTTCTAAAGTCTACTGGAACCCACGTCTTTCCACAGAACATGGCCGTATCGTTGAGCTTTTAAAGCCCAGTGATGTCCTTTTCGATGTCTTTGCTGGGATTGGACCTTTTGCTATTCCAGCAGCAAAGAAAAAGTGCCGTGTATTTGCAAACGATCTCAATCCTGAATCCTACAGCTGGCTCCTGCACAACTGCAAACTAAACAAGGTAGACAACAAAATAAAAGCGTTCAACATGGATGGCAGGGACTTCCTCCTGGGGCCAGTAAGAGAAGAACTAAGTAGAGAGCTCCCACTTCTGAAAGAAGAACAGAAAATCTCTTTTCATATAGTCATGAATTTGCCAGCCTTGGCTATTGAATTTCTAGACGTTTTCCAGCATCTCTTAGCCGGAGAGCCATGCAGCGCTGCCAGCCTTCCCACGGTGCACTGCTACAGTTTCTCCAAACATGACGACCCTGCCAAAGATGTTCGAGAACGCGCTGAGGCTTCCCTGGGAACCTCCTTGGATGGCCGCTGTTCTACTTACCTGGTTAGAAACGTTGCCCCGAACAAGGAGATGCTGTGCATTAGTTTCCAGATTCCAGCCGAGGTGCTGTACAAGAGGCCCTGCCCTGATGGAGGTAAGGAAGCTCTGGGGCACTTGGATTTTGGGCTACACCTTTTGCTGTTCCAGGCTCGTCCCACCTTGCTGGCCCTGTGGACCACCCCAGCCGTGTGGCAGTGACGCTGTGCTCCGGCGTGAGCACGGAGGGGGCCGGCAGGAGCGAGCGCCTGCACGTGTGGAGCAGCTGCAGGGCTTCGTGCGCTGCCGGTAACGGCGCTCCTGCTCCTCTGATCCCAGCGTGAGCCTCCACAGGAAAAATGGTGGACTGGAGAGGATCATCCCACAGGCCATAAACCAGACCCTTATGCCTTAGATTGCGTGCTAGAGGAGGGTGGGGTATCTAACGCCAAGCAGGCTTTTCTATTCGCTAAATACTTAAGAACTGGAGCTCCCTTTTCACCCAGGGTAGAAAGGTGTACTTCCACAGGGCTGGGCCCAGTTCTGACCTTCTCCCTACGCTTGCACGGACGCAGTTTAGGTCTGGGGTCACTACAGCAGCAGAATCGGGTTCTGTACATTGTAATTGCAAAGTAGATATCCTTGGAGATCTTTAATGTTGAATTTGATTATTTTTTTTAATATAACTGGTTGTTTGTTTCTTGAAGTACTTGTAGGAGCTAGTTGGTTTCAGTGATCTTGGGCTTTGCACTACGTGACAAGGAGGGGGAGGGGGGAGGCTTTTGGTCTGCAGTTACATGAACTGGAGGAAGGGAGGTTTTGATAAAGCTTTAATGCCATTAAACTTACTTTTATGCAGTTGTTGGGTAGCACTGAGATTTAGGTCAAAATGTAGCTCTACAGGTTTTTTGAAAGTCCTTTTTGGCATTTAGTAAAGACCCCCCATTATTACTATAACAGTTTTCATTTGTGACTTCATCCTAATTTTAACTCTCATCTCTTCCCGTTAAATCCCTTAAGTGCTACATGGCTTGTGGTTTAGTTCAGTCTGTTTACTGTGCATGAAATAACTTACTTTTTCTAACCTTCTTCCAGCAATACCAGCCTCTAAACGTCTGTGTAGCAGCAGAGATTTTTCCGAAGAAAAGTTGAAGAAGAGTTGAAGACTAAAGTTGTGGTAACTACCTTAGTGGTTTGTGTAAGGTATACCTAGGTTACCTCTGGTTTACCCCTTGAATTATTTGAAGCCTACCTGTGTTACCCATCCCAGGTGCTGAGATGCGTAATGCATGTGGCAGCTTTCCTCTGTGAGCCTTGCTTCCTGCATTTACCTGTCTTTTAATTGTGGAATCAATAAGCAGATTGAAATTGTTGTTACTACAAAAAAATAAAACTTTTGCTTTTTTGTAATAAATGTGTTTGGGTACTTTTCTGCTCTCTGTTGTTTCATGCCCTATGATAATTCAGGGACCCAGAGTGGGATCATTTTTTGCTGTGTCATTTTGATAATGTGCAGTTTGTGGCAAAACCAGATTTTTATATTTTTTCAGGTCTAGCAAGATGACTTGTATAACCCTTGCAGCAGGTTCTCTCTGACAAATGGGTTTGGTGTTTAAGAATATTAGATTACTGTTAGCAGATGCACAAACAGCTCTTGTCTAAGCAAGATAACCTTTCAGAAACTTAACCCAAGATACAAAATGGCCCAAATAGCCACATATACTTGTTCCTAGGCCTTTGAGTAATAAATGCTTTTTAACACTGAGATTTAGTTAGGGATTAGTTGACTCCTAACTTAGTGTTTGCCCACTGTTAAAGCAGCAAAGACTCTAATGCCATTTGCACATTTGCAGATTAAGTACACGCTCGCATTGAAGCGCTAGACTGAAACCAGTACCTGGCTGAACTCCTCTCATCTTGAAACCTCCTGGGGCTTTTGTGCCTCCGCTGCCTCCCAGCTCTCCCCCTACCTCCTGCCTGCTCCTCTGCTGCAGGCCCTGGATGATCTCTCTGCCTGCCTGTATTCTGCAGGGATTCAAAAAGCCTCTGTCTTTGATTTCCTTTTCTTACCCATCCAAACTATTGTTGGGCAATGTCAACCACAAGTAGTTTGTTTGGACAGAGGACGCGGATCCCCCCCGGGCTTCAGCTATTTTCCCTCAGCGCAGGCTCGGTGCTCAGGCCGAGCAGCTCAGTTACCAGGCGGCCGTCGCCCTCCCTGGCTCTGCTGCTGCGGCTCTGGCTCCATCCCTGGGGCCTGCAACCTGATGGCTTGGGTCTCGCCCAAACAACTGCTGAGGCCCGTGGATTTGTTTTGCTCCATGGCTCTGTGCTCCAGCCTTTCCCCTGGCTACGCAGCCAGTGCTTTTGAGCAAGTCTTCACAGCTTGGTTACCGCTGGATTGCATTTATCAAACCAGGGGAAAAAAATCAGCATAACTCACTTATACTGTCTTGAAAGCTGCTGTGCAGATTACTTCCCTGGCCTGCCACTCCGGCCTGAGCATTCTCCGCTGGCCTTTAAAATGGTATCGCAACAGCTTTAACCTGTTTGTCCTTGCTGTTGGTGACTGGCACGTCGTATCCGTTCCCCATCAGTCGCTGCTCCCCTAGGAGCAAGTGCCGGACTCCTGCCTCCAGCCTGCCATGCTGCTGTGTCACATCTCTGATTGTGAGAAAATGGCCTCAAGTTGTGCCAGGGGAGGTTTAGGTTGGGTATTAGGAAAAATTTCTTCACCGAAAGAGTTGTCAAGCATTGGAACAGGCTGCCCAGGGAGGTGGTTGAGTCACCATCCCTGGAGGTATTTAAAAGACATGTAGATGTGGTGCTTGGGGACATGGTTCAGTGGTGGGCTTGGCAGTGTTAAGTTTACGGTTGGACTTGATGATCTTAAAGGTCTTTTCCAACCTAAATGATTCTATGATTCTGTGCTTTCCTGCGCTGCCCTCTGGGCTTCCCAGAGACATCCGAAAGCTGCTCTCATTCTGCAGAGCCTGCCCTCAGCACCGCTGTCACGATAAGGCCCTCGGTCCTTCTGGAACGATGCAGTCACCCTGTGATCTATGTCTGCAGCGCCAGACACCGCAGGTCCCTGTGACTGTGTTGCGCTGCCTCACAGTCCAAATTTAGGGCTTCTTGCCACTACTGCACTCAGAAACCTGGCTTTGATCACCATTTTTGTGTTAAGTCAACTACGTAACTCTCATTTTCAGCATGTGACTATCCCAAGGCAGGGAAGGATTTTAGTTGCTAAATATTCTGTTGACTTAAGGATTAAATGCCATTGTTATTTTAGCAGCATGGCTTTAGTTTAGATGCAAGTCAATAGACTAGATGTAGCTATACTCGTAACCAGGGTTTGCCCATATTTCTGTGCAGTTGCCACTTCTGTGTACACCCCTTCCACCTGGGACAGCAAGCGACAGCCGCTGTACACCCGAGTTGCAAGAGTGTATGTCAGTGATACATATTAATATGCATATGCAGTTCTGTGTTTGTTAGGGCAATGACTTTACAAGCTGCATATAAAGCAGATCATCGGTGGGGTGTCTCCTTACCAGCCTGGGTGAGCCTGGAATAGTACAGACTGCCCCTGGTTGCTGCTACTCCCAGCCAGGGTCCCGAGCTGAATCCCAGAAGGACAGCTGCTACCTCGTACCTGGGAACAGGAGAGGGGCTGTCAGGCATCTGTGACAGAGGGAACCAACTCCCACAGCTTCTGGCTGCTAGGAAAACAATCAGCCAGGCCCAGCGGCAGCCATCTCCCACGAGCAAGGGAGTGGACAAATAAAGGACACATCAACTTCGAAGCCCTATGGCTGCAAGGAGGGGAGGAAGGAGCCCCGGAGGAACGCAGCACCCAGCCTGGGGCTAGAAGACACCACAAGTGCACACGTGTGCTGCATGGCTGAGTACACCACCACCCAACCACAGGCTTTCTGTCTGAGGCTGGGGAGCTGCCCCTGGCAGGGAGCAGTACCCCACAGGCTATGGTCTTTTCTACACCTCTGCCTTGTGTGTAACGTTACCTGTTGGCAACTATTCTGGGCACAAAGAACAGGATTTCGGAGAAAGGGCAATGGAAATTTTGGCACCTCCCTCCCCTTTCCTTAATAAAGGCAGCACCAGTCTGGAATAGAACTTATTCTTCTCTTTATTACAATATAGAAAAAATACATTCATTTAGTACACTCCTCAGAGCAGTATTCGACAGCTATTAACAGATGACCCACAAAACACGGTCCAGGCTTCACTCTAGAGGCTCTCGCTGTCCTGAGCAGTTCCGGTCTCCTGCAGTTTATACACACTGATGGCAAAGAGCAATCCCGCCCCAGAAGCCCAGCTCTGCTGTAATTAGTCTACATTCTGCTGCAAGGAGTGGGGAAGGAATACATAAAAGCAGCAGATCTAGTAGCAAGGGTCATCCCAAAAGCCAGACAAAGGGATGTTCCTGCCAAAAGAAGCTCCTGAACACGTGACAGGAAAGTTGCACCAGAGCTAAACAGGAAAAAAACAAACCCAATTTTGACTACTTTAGTGACCTAGCCTCGTGTCAAGGCTTCTTAGATTGTTTCTAGAGGAACTCGGAAGATTTTCAGACAAAGGTAAGAACCAAGTGACATCAGGAAGGATCCTGCATAAAAGTTGTGTCAGCATAGTTCCAGGGTTTCTCATCTCATCCAGCTGGCAGGAGGAAAAACCCACTTGTCTGAACTGGGGAAACTAGTTTTATGGGAAGAGAATGTAGGCTTCAATATTGACACTAAATGTTATAATCAAAATGGCATTTAAATGCTTGTGCAAATAAAACCCTGCAATAAGAGTAAAACCACAAACTTTAATAAAAAAGTCTGGCTTTATTTAAAAAAAATTTACAAGTGTATTTCTTTAAACCTCAAACATACACAGCTGAGTTATTCACATCTTCCATTAGATGTGGCTTATTGCTTCAGCCTCCCTCAGCAAAGTGCCACATGACTAACAAGTTTCCCCCTCCACAAAAATGTATCTACCATTTTACAAAGCTCTCGTGCAGACTTTTTTTTTTCCCCCTCCCCTTTAACACTTAAACACACCTGGTTTTACACAGGAAAGTGACTGCAGCTTAGCCGTTGTGCAGATGGCAGCAATTTTACCCAACCTTTGTTGGCATGATTTGCTTCTCGCTCCCTTCGGTGTCCCTTGATCACAGGCTGATGCACATTGGCTAACTGGGGTGCCAGAAAAGACCACTGAAAGCATCCTGTAAGGCTCGGTAACAAGCAAGAGAAGAAGTGTATCCCCCAGCGATATCCTGCAGAGAAGCAGCTCGTACGTGTTTGAGATACCTAAAAAAAAGACAAGCATTATTTTAGAGCAGAAATAAACACAAACACCTGTGTAGTTCACAGTGCAGTGAGGTTGAAGCTGCTTTTTGGGAGGAAGCAAGGAGACGCAAGCTGCCTGCTGCTGGCCACCTCTGAACATGTCAGCATGAAACTTCCATCCGTTAAACACTGACAATGCTGATGCACCTTCAGACAAGCTGCCCAGCCAGCGTGCTGAAAAACCTTGGCGCTCTGCAACAGGTTGCACAGGGTTGAGCACACTCACTGGTTTGTGTTTTCTTGTGCTTGCTCTGGGGGGAGGGCTGCATTTTCCCCCTTCGGTAGTTCCTTCTAAGATGGTGAGGACAACGACACCCCAAGCTGTCCTGCACTCCCACAGGAATCGGGGGGTTCAGCTCCATCCAGTTAATGCTGGGCGCTCCCAAGGGCCAACTGTGCCAGCTGCTCTGATGACAACAGGGCTGAACTTTCTGCTCTTGGGCCTATCTGTACCTGGAGTAAGTCTGCTGACATCGAGGAATCAGATCTGTAGGAATCTGTCATCAACATTTTGGCTAAAGAAGCCTCCAAACTTCACCATTAATTAAGCATCATCACCCATTTGCAGAGCCATCTAATTTTACACCAAACCAGCCAGGCGGATGAGCTGACATTGAAACACGCTACCCACGCTGGCACTGCTGCAAGCTCTTGGCTCCCCTTAGCTCTTTCCAAGGGCTCAAACCCAGCTGTGCACGCCAGGAGAGCTCCCATTAAAGGTGTCTGCTCAGGGGGCTTGAATGGTTTCATTCAATGCTGTAACCCTATAGCTCTTGCACCCACACAGGACAGATACAAGACCAGACTCTGAGCTAGTTTCGCACCAAAGCCCCACCACATACAAAGACAGACGCAGGCTGTAGCCTAGCATGCTCAGCACAATGCCCATCTCAAAATTCTGAATACCAGATAAAATACCATAAACGAGAACTGCTTTTCACAGTGGCCGTGTAAGCCACTGAGCTTCAGCTAGCTGTTTTGATTCATCACTTGGTACATGTTGCTCCTGGGAAGGTTGAGTCATTCCACCTCTGGCTTGGCAATTCAAGCATAAACTTGCAAAACGCATACAGCCTTTTATAATGTTATCCCGAGAAACCTAAAACAGCTGCACTTTTGGCAGGAAAATACAGGACCACCAGTAAAATATCCAAAACAGTTGCATCTTTTAATTTATGACTGTACACTGTTTCCATAAAGAGTATATAAAACAGGTCAGATTTTATAGGTAAGACATAATAAATAGTCATACCCATTGATGCCATAAATGTGTAGAAAAAGAGGTTACTTAGAAATGATTAATTACAGTTTTTAAAACTGTATTTCTTGCACCTAATAACCACAATGCACAGACATGAGCAACATTTCTGAGTGATTGCTGGTGAGATGCTGAAGCTGAGAGACTGAATTTGCCTCCTGTGGCCATGCTGAGGTGAGCTCCGCTGCTTTGTACCACCTTGCGATGGGAGTCCAGTCCTCACTGCTGGACACTGGTTCCCATCAGCACAGGCACAAACCCTTTTAATACTGTTTAGTCCAAAGGGCATCTACAAACACAGCAGCAAAGCTGGTCCTGTCTCTAATTCGCAAGGGAAGATGGTCTGCCGAGAGCTCCTGTTTGGTGCGAGAATGCATTTAATAGATTTTTAATTTTTTTTTTAACATTCTTGTTACTCATCCCTTAATATTTTAAGACAAAAATCTCATCCTTCCCAAAGGCCTTTTACAACTGCTGTGGGAAACTGGAGCTCCTTCGCCCAGCCAGGAACGATGAAGGGATACTGACAACAAATAATTTCCTTCAGAATACCAGTGTGAAACTACCTCCACCCTCCAAAGTGAAGAGTCTTATAAAAATCAGTTCCCATCTCAGATTTCGCTTCTGTCATGTTTATCTCATCGCATAAATTTCATTTTCCACTTATGCATGGAACAGTCCAGAGAAAACAGGGGATTACTTGACATTTTTATAGTAACAAAGGTTGGTTGTGTGTTTTTCATTATTTTTCTTATCTTTTGTTACTTATATATCCCTAAAAGGAGAGAGGCAGAGTCTATGGTTTCCCTTTTTTTAGGTCATCTGAAATTGGGGCATTAGTTTCATAAGAGGGCCTGATTTACAGCTATTACAGCATTTATAGTTAATTGGTATGTGATCTCTGAAGCAATACAAATCATTGCCAAAAAGGCTCAAATCAACTTTTACTACGGCAACCTGCGTTAATTCTCCTTACTCCTGTGAAACAAGCAGGACGCACTGCTGGCTGTCAAGTGAGGTCTTTATTTTCTTGTTAAGTATCTAAACTTACTGCTCTTGACCCATTTAATTACTGTGGTACACCAGGCAATTGCAAAGAATCTGCCACGCTGAAGCCACACAATGAGAAGCGAATGTTTCGCCAGCTCTTCCACACTGATCCCCATCTGTGCTGCTTGAATCCAGCCGTGCCCTTCGCAGGAGAATCTCTCTGAACTGGATTCCTGGGGTTTCTGGCAGAGGTCAGCACATCTTTTCATGTACACCTTTACAACAGCAGCAGGAAGAAGCGCTTGCCAAGTTTTATTTCCAAAAAGTCAAGCTCCGTTAGGTCTTGGGACCTGGAGGTAATTGCTCTCACTAGTTAGCAAATTCCAGCACACTAGGTCTGTTTTTCATAGGTTTATTTTAAGTACCTGTAAATCTTATAAGCAGAAACCAGGAAAAAGAGGTTTGCTTTTTTTGGTGCACAGTTTTTTAATGTAACTTGTTTTTACTGAGGGCAGACTAAACTCTGAAGTTAAAAAAAGCCTGCACTATTATTTTTAAGCAGGGCTAAAGGGCTGTGTGTTCTCTGCCCCATGGTTTCACACTTCCCATTCACTGCAATGCCTAGGCTTTGCTTCAGGCTCTGCCCAAACAAGCCCCCTTTCCTTAGCTGCAGCCATTGGATGTTGATCTTCCCCATTAACCTTTCACGTCAGTTAAAACACATCGTATTTTGTTCTTCATGAGCCTTTAGGGGACTCATTCCTGACCTTTAGTTTCTCATCACCACAAAAAAAAAAAAGCCTCCTGTTTTGAAGGAAAGAGGTGTAATTCACACTTGGTGCAGAGGTTCAGAATCAAGCTGGTCATTCCTGGGGGTGGGTTTCCTTCACATTTTCTCTCTTCCGAAGGCCGTGTCACCATCACTTCATCGGGAATGACTGAGACAGCTGGAGAACTACACGGTGGCGCTCGGCATGGCAGTGGGCGCATCCCCCGTGCCTTTCCACCCACTGCCCAGCCAGCCTCAGCACTGCTCAGCATTGCCGTTGGAGAGCCAGAGGACCCGCTCGTCAGACAGTAACACCCAAGACCACTGACAAATGTCCCCTCACCGCTCAACAGGGTGGTCTCGTTTCAGAGAAATTCAGGAAAGACTTCAGAAACAATCAGAGAGGATGGAGAAGCAGCACAATCAAACAAACAATGAAAAAAGAAAAAACCAAAACCACAAACCAAAAAACCAACCAAAACATCCAACCAACAAGCCAAAAACACCCCACAGCACCTCCCTCCATCCACCCAACAAAAGTATCCATGCTTTGGATTATTTCACACAATCTTCCCCGTCTACCCAAGATAAATACACTCCCACTGGTGTTTCTGCAGATGCATCACTGGAAGTACATGTGGAATACTGTGTATTTGGCATACAGATTTTACTTTTTTTGATCTATTAGGTATTTTATGAGGGTGAAGAAAAGAAAAATCATTCACAAGTTGTTTGACAGGGGAAAAAAAAAAAAAAAGATAATGTAATTCTATTCCACAGAATAGATTTACCGCTCATCTGATTATCTGCAGTATCCAAGACAGAAAGTAATGGGGCAGACATTAGATCTGGGAAATTTTCCAGATTCATCATTTAAATAATAAATAGTGATTGCATGAAAGCAAGAAAACTACTCTAGTCTGGAAAATTGTGTAAAGCATTAGTAACACAGTAGCATACACCGCATTCCTGAATCTTTCTGGAGACAGTATTTTAATTAGATTTACCAAGTCTCTAAAATGAGCTATCGATGCATTATTCAGAGTATCCTTGCAGAGACTGGCAGATGAGAGAAGCACGTAAGAAAGTGGATTTTCTCTGGCCTGTTTTTTGTTGAGAAATGTGTGGCCTGGGTTACTCTATAGCCCCTGAGCTGGTAAAAAGAGCTCCTCCAAGCAACTGTGTTTTTGTTTGAACCAGTTCTACCACACAGTTAGTCCATGCAGCCAAAGCAGAATTTGCTTATAAAATGAGTTCAGTTCATTGCTGTTCTTCATTAAATAGCCCTGGGAAATTCATTTGGGAACAGGTCTTCGCTAGGTGTTATTCAGATAGAGTGTGGCTCTCCCCTTCTCAGAGACTGTAATGTCTGAGTTAGGATAAAAACAGCACACACAGAAGTCATCCAGAACAGCAATTCATCCCTCCATGGACTAGCTACAAGCCCAACCCCAGGTCCTCAAAAGCCAAAAAGCAATCTTTCATCTACTTTAACAGACACTCTTTGGGCACTATCATCATATTCAGATCTTAACAAACAAACCAGCTATTATTGGTGGCAGAAATTCCTGCTGAACACCAGCCAGCACAGTCTGTTCCAACATAAAATAGAACTTTAACAGAACCATGAACTCAGCAAAGGCTCCTCACAAGCCCAACTCAACACCTCCTGCAGGCCTTGCACTATGCCTGAGGTCACGCTTCCAGCCCTGACAGCAGTGAGGCACCTACCATGAGCCACTCATCTCCTCTGCCCTCCAGGTCAAGAAGAACTAAATGGGAGAAATCTATTTAATAGCTTAATAGGGAATATCGTTCCCTGGAAAGGAATAGGTCCATGGCTGCCTCAAGAAACAAGACATCATTTGGCTGATAAATACAGCGTAACAGTTTTAATTAATCTGAATGTGACCAGGAAGTCAATAAAACAGACAACAAAATTATCACAAGAGTGGGATTTGCTGCAAGCACCAGCAAACAGGCAGGCAGCTACACTGCAATAGCTGAGGGGGGTTGGTTGCTGTTTTGCTGCTGGTGTTTTGGGTTTTTTTTTTAAAGCCTCTGTGTATACAATTGCAACAATCAGTGTGAACGTCAAAAAACTGCTAAACATGATGAGGTCTCAATACGACAGGTCCCAAGGCAGACAGAAAAATGCTACATTTTTAACCTGATTATGTCACCTGTTAGTCTTGCAGCAGGACAAGACCAAATACAGCCTAAAGTGCAGGGGTACAAGGAAAAGTCAATTGAAATACCACAATACAGTTTTGGCTGCAGAAGAATCCTGCAGAGGACAAGAGAGCCTATGCTAACCAGCACCCTTGAAAGCCCTGCGATCCCCCTTGCAGGCAGCATTTCCACCAGTTTAGATTCAGCTTAGTGAGCCAGTCTATTATTAACAATACCGTTTAGCTAAGCTAGTTTTCTGAGAGCTTAGTGAGCAGAAACAGCTCACCAAGGTGTCAGATGAGTGCCAGACCCCAGCACAAAGGAAGGAAGACTACAGACATTGCCTTTTCTTTGCCACAAACTTGCTCAGCCCATTTCACATACCCATGCCCCAAGAGACTGCTGCAGAGCTGCCACATACTGGTCACGATTCGCAGAGCTGTGCTCACAGTTCCTCTCATTCAAACCAGCATGTGATCAGGTGTAGAAGCTTACAGCATGCTTGTAAAACCACCACCTATGCCTTCAACGCAGGGCACACAGTAGTGATCCTCTTATTTAGGGGCTGAAGCTGCCAGAGCTGACTGCTGAATGCACAGTTGGCATTACGAGCAAACCTTCTGGTTCCAACCGACTTTACCTTTGATGACATTTCTAGGGGCTTGGATTGCTTGGAAATAAACATATCTATACTTCGATGATGTTTGAGTAATTTTCTCCCCCTTACTTCAGAGGGAAATTTCAACCAACTTTCCAATAAAGAAAAGTTAAAGTCTTCATCTTGCAGTAAGTTCTTTAAAATCAAATGCCTACTGACTCTAATGGGTCTCTACTTAGTACAGGGAAGATTTAGGAAAAGCTTCTTAATTGGGAGTTTGAGTTCATGGCTCCTAGAACTTTTATTTCTCGGTTTTAGGTCTTCTAAGTGAAGAACTCTGTTCTACCAGAAATTACTTTTCCCAGAAGAGAAGCCAAGAAAACCCCGACCCACCAAATCATTAAAAGAAATCTAGGACCTCTAGTGATTGTTTTTAGCCTCTACCATCTGCTTTTTCTAAATAGCAATTTGTTTCAAATGCTGTCAGAGTGTCTCTGGGCAGGAGTACACATCAACTGCATGTGGTGAGACAAAAGTTCTTTAAAATTAAAACAGGTCTACCATAGCATACATCAGCTAAGATGGAACAGCACAGAGGTCTGCTACTGGACACTGAAATAGGGAAAAAAAAAAAGCCTAGAAAAGTAGTATTAGCCATGAAACAGTTGTCTACCGATAAAGCCAGTTCTGACTCCAAAGGTAGAAATCAGTAATGAGTTATTCCTCCCTCTCTTCCCTCATTCCTCTTCTCCGTTATATCAGAGGGCAAACATTTCAGATCCTGGCAGCCCAAGGCCACACATGCCCTGCTGCAACAGCAACCCGGCAGCACCTCGGGGCTCAGTGTTCCTGCTCCAAAAGCGGCAGCTTCACTCCTTACCATTCAGCTACTGCAGTGACCAATGAAAGAATCTCCAGCATGTGTAAGATGAAAACTAAGGCACTTTTAGGTGATGTTTCACATAAACGGTTTCCTCTTTTAATGGTGAAACGCATACATAAACTCTAAGATATATCTGATTACCTGTATCAGAGATTTTATTAGAAATTACCTATGACATCGGTGAGTACAGTTGTGAACTTTTCAGCAGAAAAATTGTTAAATGCAAAAGACACAAAGGCAAAGAAGCCATCCTTGGTGGGGGGAAGAGAACGGAATCAAATTTTCCCATACTACTTTCCCTGAAAACTTCCTCTTTTTGTGATGAAATCCAGACACCAAACATTTCCACTGAAAAGCTAATACACCAGGGGATGGAATCATAAAACAGTTTGGGTCATCCAGCCCAACCCCCCTGCAGTGAGCAGGGACATCTTCAACTAGATCAGGCTGCTCAGAGCCCCATCCAACCTGACCTCGAATGTTTCCAGGGATGGGGCATCTACTGCCTCTCTGGGCAACTTGTTCCAGTGTTTTACCACCCTCATTGTAAAAAATTTCTTCCATATATCTAGTCTGAATCTATCCTCTTTCAGTTTAAAACCATTACTTCTTGTCCTATTGCTAAAAAGTACCTTCCTATCTTTCTTATAAGCCCCCTTCAGGTACTGGAAGGCTGCAATAAGGTGTCCCCAGACCCTTCTCTTCTCCAGGCTGAACAATCCCAACTCTCTCAGCCTGTACTCACAGGGGAGGTGTTCCAGCCCCCTGATCATCTTTGTGGCCTCCTCTGGACCTGCTCAAGCAGATCCGTGTCCTTCTTATGTTGGGGAGCCCAAGAGCTGAACACAGCACTGCAGGTGGGGTCTAATGAGAATCCCCTCCCTCAACCTGCCGGCCACACTTCTCTTGATGCAGCCCAGGACACAGTTGGCTTTCTGGGCTCTGAGCGCACATTGCTGGCTCATGCCCAGCTTTTCATCCACCAGTACCTTCAAGTCCTTCTCCTCAGGGCTGCTCTCAATCCACTCACTGCCCAGCCTGTATTTGTGCTTGGGATTGCCCTGACCCATGGGCAGGACCTTGCACTTGGCCTTGTTGAACTTCATGAGGTTCGCACAGGCCCACCTCTCCAGCCTGTCCAGGTCCCTCTGGATGGCACATCCCTTCCCTCCAGCGTGTCGACCGCACCACACAGCTTGGGGTCGTCAGCAAACTTGCTGAGGGTGCCTCGATCCCACTGTCCGTGTCACTGATGAAGATATGAAACAGTACTGGAGGAGGGAAATTTTCTTGTGACAGCTATCTCAAAACATATTTTCAGTGCTCCTGAATGCAGTGAATGCATCATAAAAAACTCTCCTACTGTTAAAAAAAAGTTTAAAGGATGAAAAGTTTTAGAGAGCACCTGGTTCTTCAGCATTTTCTTAGCACTGCAGTTCTGCTGCTGCTCTAGATTTTAAATAGACATGAGATCAGAATCAGGTACCCACATTTATTTAACACACAGATAAACATTTGCCTTTGGAGTAACTGAGAAGCCAATGCTACTGCCTAAAGCTAAGATGAAAAGTGAAGATCAAAGAACAAAGATAAATGCCTTCTGACCCACAGAAACTGTCTGATATGATTTTAAAAGAACTAGATGTTTTAAAGTGTAAAGACAGGAAACGAATGATGAAAAAGATTTTACAGAATAAAGGAAGCTTTGTATTACTCTGACCTAATACGCATTTTCTATGCCACGGGCTGAATGACAGTCCTGGGATACCACTTGCAGGCTGTGCATACAGGTTTCTGCACGTACTGCTGTAACAACGATTTTTAAACAACTCCAGTCTCACTGAAGGGTCTTACCCAAGAAGGCACCAGACTTGATACTATTATTTTATGTGGAGAAAGACTATAGACTCAAAGACTATCCACTTAAAGCACTATAGACTACAGACTTAAAGACTACAGACCTAAAGCACTCTGAAATGGGACGTAAACCTCTTAAAATGGTGCAAGCTGACCTATATCCATCTTCAAAGGAACTGCAAAACCAATTACACCTGTAGACAATATGTTAAAAATGTTAACAAGTTAAATAAACCTCTTTTTACACTGAGGAATTATGTGCACTATAGATTTACATTAAGAATTCAGGTGTGTAAATCCAGTGCATGCCAGATAAACACACTTTGCGCCTCATGTGAGCCCAGAATTCACAATGGGTGTCTGCATATTTACTTTGATAATAATCAAATGCCACATTTAATCAGGCTCCATTAACATCTGACCAGGCAGCATCACTTCAGATGAGATGTAACAGTGTCAACCTTAGAAAATGTAAACACCAATGCAAGAGAAGCCATTCCTGTCTTTGCAGTAGATTCATCGATTTGAGCTGATGCAGGAGATCTTGAATGCATTGTCAAAAGTTAAAGCAATCACAGAGGTCATATTGTTTTGTTGGGGTTTTTTAGCCAAAAAAAAAAAAAAAAGGAAAAAAAAGGGAGAGAACCCTAAACCTGCTAGAGTGCACCATAATCCTCAAGAGTCAAACTTCAGAGAAAGGAGGCGTATTCTCAGCTGGTCTAAGTCAACACGTACAGATTCCTGTGCTGTTACAGGGCAGATTCAAGACAATGAATATCTGAAAGTTCTCCTCATTTTAGCAGGTGACTGCCTGTTTTAAAATAGAAATGGGAAATGGAAAGCAGAACCTGCAAACACATTAATCCTTTGCAAGCAAGGAAAAACTCAAGGCTACCCAATTTCTTTTTGTTCACGTGTTACAACTCTATAAAGGATATTTTGTACACGTTCTATGCCGACTTTTCTTTCTTCAATTGTTGGGGGGCTTCCTCACATCCCACTTTCCACCCAGTAATATATTTAGTCACTTTAATGGCTCCATACATGTCAGTCATGAACCATCATCGATTATGCTGTGTAAACAGTTTGCTTCTTGTTGCTCACCACACCTCTCAGCACCACACATTCCCGCTGGCGTTCCGGATGCCATCTCCAAAATACGCACAACCACTACCATCTGGATTTTTTTTTTTTCCTTCAAACCGAAAGGATTTCTGCTTAAACTCTTGCCCAAGTAGCTACTTAAATTCATTATCCCCATGTACTTAGCCGGTAACAAAAGGTTAATGTTTATTTCTAGAAACCTTGCTCACAGGAAGCCTTCCTTCAGTGCAAGCGACTTCCGTAACTCGCACCTCTGCGAGCAGAGGGCTTGGGAGCGCTCTTGGATGAGCAGGAGCACCTGGTCCCCCATTTGTCATCTTCCTGAGGTCACCCGCCAGCTGTCTGTCCTCTCAACACCCAGCCTCGCCACCGCGGCGAAGGCATTCTCCCTCGCTCAGGTTTCCAGGTCTGAACTTCCAGATACAGTAAATCAATCAGCCATCGCAGAAACTGCTCAAACAACTGCAAGTAAGCATTTTAACACCCTTGAGCAGCCTCGCTGCGTAACAAGGACACTGCAGTCCTAGCTGGAATCCAGCAAAGCACTCACTCTGCATGACTAGTATAGATTACATTTCAGGGGACTGCAGAACTGCAGCTACATTTAGTCTATGACTAAATCAGGCTCCACTCGTACTTGACCCTGAGAAGAATGTCATTGAACACAAGGGCCTTTTCTCAGCTATGATCTTGTATTTTTTCTTTTCAATAGCTAAAAAGACCATTAAGCCATCATGTCTGTAAATGCAAAGTAGCTCTCTCTTTAACATGTTTTGGCATGGCTTGCTCTTCAAATTCTTCATCTTTCCCCCTGCCCTCCAACTCCACTCTTCTTCCTGCATGCTACATTTAGGGCAAAGGTCACCAGAAGAACTTGGGATATGTTTAAATTATTATTATTATTCTGAGGAAGTTAATCATCATTTTGTAACTTACTACCTAAGTCAGGATTGTTTTCATAGGCTTATTTTATGATTTTTTTTTAACAATAGGGCAAGTTCAGATTTAAAGACATCACTGCGTCTTTCCCCACAGCTGGGAGAACATTTCCCTGGGTTCAGCTCCGGGAATACAGCATCTCTTCTGCAGCCACAGGGAGCACCAAACTTTTATTCTGAAAGACAGTTCATTTGGACACACAAATTCTTCTTTTAGGATAAAAATTCCCTACTGTTCCTCACTCTCTGCCTTTTTCTCCGACTTCTGCACACCCCACCGCGTACCATAAATTCCCCAGCACACGGCAAACAATCCATATTGATGAACTAGGGCTTTGAGTGAGCTACATGAAAGAGATTCCTCCTGGACCAGCTTCCATGTAAATTATGCAGCTGTGAAGCAAATGGAGCCCTTTCTGAACAGAGCACTCACTCAGGAACACCTACAGAAAGAGGATGGAGATGCACAGAGACCTCCCCACTCCCCAACACCTTTTTCAGTACATTGTTTGATGCGCAGTTCTGTGGCAGCAGATCACAAGGATGGTCATGGTTGTACCACAACTGCGGAGTAGAGGATGGCCTGCCACAAGTAGAGAGGAGATACTTTTGCCCCAGGAGCTCTGGTAAGGACCTTGACTTTGGGCTCCAGGCTGGAAATGGACTGGCCAGCACACTTCTAGAGGTGTTTTTTTCCCCGCATTGAAGGGCTGTGTTTTAGTCCCAGCAGGGGAGGATAGAGCCCCTGGGTGACTCAGCTGTCAGGCATGGTCACAGCCAGGCTGAAGACTAATGGCGGTCAACAGCCTCCTTTGCCCCTACGCATCTCCCCCAGTTTGCCTCCTCCATCTACCTGCTCTGTCGCACAGCTCTGCAATGTCACTGCAGGGCACTGTTCTCAGTGAGAATGATGAGGCTGGACCTAAGGGGAAAACAACATCACCTTCTCCCCCCTGCCAGCATAAAGGACTGAGAACAAGAAAATAACACCAGAAATACATTTACCACAGCCACAGGCTTTGCCCCCAAATCACTGCTGATGGAAAAAACATCATCTGAACAAAGAAGAAGCTGTATATAACCTCAGCTTTGAAAATACTGTCTCCCCAGGTCAGCCAGTCTACTTTGTTTTCACTGTGACACAGCATCCTCTGCTCTGACAGAGTAGCAATGAATTCATGTTGTATGGTAATTCTGGTTTAATATGACTCAAAATAGCACAAGATGCAAAAGAATTTCTAGAGGGTTTTTAACCTCTGATACTGATCAGATAAGTAAGCCGCCAAACCTAATAATTATCTCAAATGAATAACTACGAGCACAGAGCTGCTCTGTGCTCGCAGTTACTCATTTGAGATAGTAAGAACCCAAAGTTATTTTCTTTAGGCATCTGAAAAACATAATGGTTGAAAGCAAAAAGACTGCGGTTTGAATGACACTATTTAAAGAAGATGAGACCATTCAGGTCAAAACAAGGTGAAAAAAACAGCCTGCCCTGTATTGCAGCTGACTAATGCTCTAATACATTAGACCCTCCACTTCTTCAGGTTCTGGTTGCTGCTGATCAGGTCAGCATTTCAGCCTGATGTTGAGGATCAAGTTTACAGCTCTCAGCCATGCTGGCATCTGCTCCTCAGGAAGGCCTGGAAGAGGTGGGAGGGAGAAAAGAGAGGAGGGCAGGAGCTAGGAGTGAGGGCTTCTCCTCAAAACCACGGCTGGGCTAAGAATTAGAAGCATCTGCCCAAATCATGTGCAGTCTTTTGGCTGAGCTCTCAAACATCAACCTGCAAAGGAACCATGTATCACAGAGCAGTCAAAGACAGCTCACAGAGGTGGAGGGAGAAGGGAAAAGAGCGGCTCTGTTCTCTTGAAAATATTTCTATAGGGGAATGAAAGAAAAAACCCACTCCTTCAATCCTAAGAAGTTTCCTATCTGTCAACATATGGTAGGAGCTATTATTATTTGGCTTAAAGTATCATTTGAAGCTTATTTTTCTATTTTAACAGTTTGACATTTCTATTGTGAAATCTGGGTGCAATTCTCTGGATTTTATTGTCCTTCTCTATTGTGCCCTGGTGAAATTTCTAGAGGGGAAAATGCAGTGATGATGGGAGATGTCCATTCCACTCTTCTAAAAATACAATGAGTTAAGTGTCTAAATGGTATCATTCTTTATTTTATATAATTTCTGTTGAATTAATTTTTATTCTCTGCTGCTTTCAGGCTAATACAATTTCCTGAACCAGCAGGAGCACAGATATCAAAGCAGAAGTGTGCTGAGCTAGGCAGAATCCCTTAGTTTCACCTGGGAGAGAAAAGTGCTAACAGAGTTGTTACAGAGGAGTGACATTCACAATTCCTGAAATTCTCCATGGATTATTTGTATAACAACTTGACCTACCTTGCAAACTGCATCCTCAATAAACGTATCCAAAGAAGCTGTGCATGAGGATTGAATTGATTCTGAAACCCTCTGGTGCAGAAACCGCATTTTTAAACCTTCACAGAGAGTGCCTAGCAATTGTGGGGTGATTATTAATAAATAATGACATTTAATAAATTATCTGGTGATACCCTGCTGAGGAGGGAACTCACATTAACACTAGGTGGCAGAAGGCTCTGTCACATTGAAGACACCTGCAAACAGATAGACTCATAGACCTAGACTTAAGCATGATAGCCGATTTTAGAAAAGCTAAGGGCAAAACAGTTGAAAGCAAAATAACTATAAAGTACCATTTTCCATCCACTCTTCCAGTTCTAATTCTGGCTCTGATATCTTTAGCACACATCATTTCACTGTTTAAAAGATCATTGGCTATCCCTGAGTCTGAATACACCTTCTAAACTTGAACCTTAAATCAAGTCTTACTCAATTCACATGAAATTCTGTATGTGACAGATTATTCTATTAAGTTTTTATTTAAGTAAAAGAGGCATTCACAGTTTAAATAAATAAGTGGTCATCAGGGCAAGTACACAAAAACATACACTGCTAGTTAACCTTGAAAGATACTTGAAAGCGAGCTAAGAGTGCTACAGCAAGCACACTTCTGCTACTGAAAGAAAACCAACAACCTACAAGCAAACTAATTCAAAACTGCTCAAGACTCACTGTGGAAGAGGTCTCCAATAAATGGCAGCTGCTCCCTCATGGAGATGCATTTTCAGAAGATACTTTTGTAATTACATATAAAATTCCATGGTGTCAACCGGTTTCTTCTAGTTTTACAGATTTAACCCTTTTAAAAGCATTTATGCTTGATTTTCCTTTATTCTGGCCACTCTCTTTTAAACTACTTGTTTAAGTTTCTCTCTCATCTAGTCTAAATACAATATATATAAGGAAACAAAAATTTTAATTTCCAGTAAAAAAGGGAGGTGAAGAAATATCAGCAATCACAACTCAAAGGCTGTATACGAAAAACAATTTGCTGTGTGGGCTCTAACAACCTGGATAGAAAAGAAAGCAAACAGCAATGTCAGATGTAAGGAGGAAGCCATAAACACAGAGAGGAAAAGTTTAAGGCAACCAATGTCTAGATGTTGAAAAATGCAAGGGGGTGGGGGGAGAACAACATGCTACTTCCTTAGACAACTAAGTTGACAGCAAAGATTTCTTCTAGATTACTGTGGCTCCACTGCTTTTACACTTGCCAACCAGTAATGTCCCAGATTGTAGAACCCAACCCTCTGATGGTTTGGTTCTACAAGTGTAGCTGGTGCCAATGAAGAGCTCAGTAGCCTTGTGTTGGGTTATTTTGCACCTCTAGACATGGAGACTCTTTGTGTTTAAATATAGTATATTTTATCATTCACAGTTGTCAGCAGTGGAAATTGTCATCTAAGCAGTAAAAGATGCTGTTGAAGAAACAGGAGGGATTGGTTAGAAAGGAAAAATTATTTTGGCCGTGACAACTCATCTCACTGCCCATTTTGAGGGTAAGGGATCAAGCCACCCATTGCAAATTACTGCCTGAGAGTCAGAAAAATCAATAGTGGGTAGGAAAGCCTACTTGCCAAGGCTACAGCCACTGCCAGCAGATTATTAATGCATCTGTCTGCATTCTTTAATGTTTCCTAAGAAGCAACTATGTTAACTGAAAAGGTGCGATGTGTCACCAGCCCTTCTCTTCTCTCCTCTTCATTTTCTCTCTATATTAAAACCTTGGCTACCAAAGAAAACAATCAAGTTTCACCTCATCTTTTCCCAGCTTTTCTGAAGTTCAGTTCCTGCTCTATAGCAATATATACAGCCTAAGTACTATCCCTGACAAGCTGTTTGACAACCCTAAGTTGCACATCTATTTTACTTCCAGAGCTTTGGAGTTGGTAGGGCTTAGATGGGAAATGGAGGCCAATTAAAATAAACACAGACAATATCAATGAATTCTTCAGAAACACACAAGACAAGCAAAATGAAACACTACTGGCTTTTGCCCACAATTAGAATTCAGCCTATCCTGCACACTGAACGCTCTGGCTGAGGTCCAGAAAGACACTTAAGCACATGTCTTATTTTAAGCATGTGAGTAGTCTCATTGATTTTTCACTCATGCCAGTAAGAATATTCAATGCGCTTAAAGTTAAGCACATTGTTAAGTGCCTTCCTGGATCAAGGCCAGGCTATTTAGCCCTTGCGAGAGCTAGGCTACAGAATATTTACCATTATTTTAAGTTCTCAAGACTTTCTTCGAGATAAAGTTTTATGGCGTATGGAAATATTTCATTCATCGAGTATCATACCAGCAATGACTGGTTTACAGCAACCTTCAGGGAACACGTATTCTTCCCCTTCCCACATCTTCTAAAGCAGTAACTGGAAGGATTATCAAGACACATAAGCAAATACAACCAATAAAGAAAATTAGTTCTGAAAGGGAAGCCGTCAGTCTTACTGATCTAAAAAGCAAAACTAGCACCCCAGTGAAAAGCTGACAGACATATTAATTTTCAGTGAAAACTAATAAAGTCATTTGCCAATATCCCATTCCAATACCAAGTTCCGTACAGCAACTTTGAAAAACAAGCTAATTATTGACTGAAATGAATTATCACAATAAGCACATATTCAAGTCCATTTTTCCTTCTTCCTTTTTACACAGAGTTGAATACAAAATTCAAGGAAAGATCTGTTAGTGCTTCCTCAAGATGATCTCACCACATCAGAGCACTTTATAGAGATCAAAGGCACAACAAACATGACTGCTTTTTGCTACAACAAAGCAAAGCAAATGCCATTTGCTTTGCTACAGACAATTGGATTATTATCTGGTTGGCACTACCCAAGTTCAGTATTGTACCCTGAATAAGAACTAGAGAAAGGCGTTTAATGTAAAGAAAGCTGTACTGGGTCAGACCAATGCTCCCCCCACCCCAGCCATCCTCTCCAGGAGCAAAAAAGGGAGCGCACAGGAGCCTGACCACTCCAGTGTGACCAGCAAGACAGCATGACAATTTGGTCCTATTTTATAAGCAGATATGGCTTTTTCTTCCTGGAAAGTTTAAACTCGGTAGCGAAAGTAGGTCAATTATACATGAACAGAAAGCCAATTTAAATCTAGATCACCTCTTCGAAACCTCAGGTTGATTCACAGCTGTATTACTCACCATGTCTTACACCAATACAATCCCCCTGATTTCATGTTACCAAACCCACACCTGATGGTGACTCAAGCTTCAGCATCTAAGACTTTGTCATAGTTTAAACCCAGCCAGCAGCCAAGCACCACACAGCCACCCACCCATCCTCACCCACCCAGGGGATGGGGGATAGAACTGGAGGAGTAAAGGTAAGGAGACACGTAGGTCGAGATAAAAACAGTTTAATAATTGAAATAAAATAGACTAATAATAATAAATAATAATAGAAAATACAAACAGGTAATGCATAACAGTTGTTTACCACCTGCTGACCAATGCCCAGCCCGTTCCCAGCTAGCAATCCCAGAGCAGATCCCGAAAACCACAATCCCAGAAGCGAGCGCCCACGCTTCCCGGCCAACCCTCGTTCGCATACTGAGCATGTCGTTACACGATATGGGATATTTCATTGGCCAATTTGGGTCCATTGCTCTGGCTGTGCTCCCTCCCAGCTTCTTGTGTACCTGCACACTAGCAGGACATGGGAAGTTGAGAAGTCCTTGATTTCTTAGCAACAACTGAAAAAAACATCAGTACATTATCAGCATTCTTCTCATACCAAATCCCATACTGAATCCAAAACACAGCACTGTTCTAGCCACTAAGAAGAAAAATTAGCTCTATCCCAGCCAAAACCAGGACAGACATCACTTTAGAAACTGGTGGACTACCCCCACAGACAACCTCTGAGACCTCTGCAAAAAGTAACTAAGACGACAGAGGTAGCCTGCTGACAAAGAGACACTTTCTAGTGGATTCTGGTTTAGAAGTCCTCAATTTGAAACTTTTTTTTTTTTATATACATCTAGAATTATTTTACATATCTTGATGCTGAGATTACTTGATGAAATTTTCTCATCTTGTCATGCAGACTCAGAACAGATGGACATAAAGGCCATTAGGCAGAGAAGCATTGTGGCTGCAAGGCACATGTGGAGGCCATTCAGTCCAGCCCCCTGCTCAAAGCAGGGTCAGCTCAAACAGGTTGCTCAGGGCTGTGTCCAGTCAAGCTCTGAACATCTCCAAGGAGGAAGACTTCACAAACTCTCTGGTCAACCTGTTTCAGTGTTTGACTTCCCTCACAGTTAAACCTGTTTTAATGGAATTCCCTGTATTTCAATTTGTGCCCATTGACTCGTCCTCTCGCTGGGCACCACTGAGAAGAGTCTGGCTCTGTCCCCTTTACTCCCTGCCTTCCATCAGGTATTTACACACATTGACAAGATCCTTCCGAGCCTTCCCTTCTCCAGAGTAAACAATTCCAGCTCCTTCAATCTTACCTCACACAACATATACCCCGAGTCCTTACTCACTCCAGTGTGTCCATGTCTCTTTGCACTGGGAAGCCCAGGATTGGACCAACACTCCAGATGTGTGTCTCACCACTGTGGAGCAGAAAGGATCATCTCCCTTGACCTGCTGGTCGCTCCCTCTGCCTAATGCAGCCCAGGAGGCTGTTGGCCTTCTTTCCCACAAGGACACACTGCTGGCTCATGGTCAACATGGTGTGCTCCAAGGCCGCCTGTGCAAAGCTGCTTTCCAGCTGATTGGTCCCCAGCCTGTACTGGTGCATGGGGTTATTCCTCCCCAGGTGCAGGACTTGGCATTTCTCTTTGCTGAACTTCACAAGATTGCTGTCAGACCATTTCTCCAGCCTGTCAAGGTCCCTTTGAAGGGCAGCACAACCATCTGGTGCACGAGCTGCTCTTTTGAACTTTATATCGCCTGCGAACTTGCTGAGAGTGCACTCTTTCCCCTCAGCCAGGCAGTAATGAAGAGGCTAAGCAGTCCTAGTCCCAGTATTGACCCCTGGGGTATACCACTAGGTCCTGTTTTGCTTTGAAATCCACAACACGTAACAGGTATATTAATGTCACTAGACTGTATTGGTTTAACTAATTCCCATTTTTAAATTAAGATGGTTAAATGAGCGCAGTATTTTAATATATGCAAGGATCAAGTCTGTTTCTGAACAGTATCTGCTGGCTTAGCTCACTGTTAAAAGTTAATTTCCTTTAAGAAAAGTTCAAAAATCATTTATGACTTCAGAGGGAAAGAGATTTTTCTTCTTGAGCTGCTTTAGTATGTAGCTAACCCAAATGGTGGACTTTATTAAGAAATCATTTCTGTGGACAAAATTGCACCATCACTTGAAGAAACGAGAGCAACAAGAAAGCTGTATTCCAGAACTGGGATTATAGCCAGTTTATGATGGAAAAACATTGAATGCTTATGGCATAATTATAACGTTACAGCATTTGCTGCCAGAATTACAAAAATTATTCTTAAAATTATGCCCCAAATAGAGTGTTGTTTAGCTAAACTGAAAGCACATTCCAAGAAATGTGAAAAAACAAACTTACCATGATTCCAAATCTAAATTACGCATACTAAGGGCTTGTTTTAATAAAAGTGTATTTAATGGCTGAATAAAGTTTCTCAAAAAATTATTTTAAAGATAATGAATGCCTGATGTCCAAAAGACTGTCACATGAAACTTCATCACTGACTCATGTAAACTAACCTCAAATTTAACCAAATGCAACTGTGATCAATATTGTGTCAATTTGAAAATATCTGGGGTTTAAGGCAACAAAACCAGATGCAAGGATGAGTAAAAGTTGGACTCCACAAACAGAATGGAGTTCTTTGCCACTGAAAGGTCTGGAACAGTTATGCTGACAGGGAGAAGCCATAAGAATGAAAAGTTTTGATAGTATTGCCACATTTAGCGAGAAGACAGAGTCAAGTGCAGGAGAAATAAAAGTTTGTCACTGCTGCATGTTATCTAATTTTTTTCTTTTAACAATGATATTCTCCACTTTTAGGCAGTTTGGGCCATGGACTGTTCCTCCACACACCTCTAAATCGCTGCAATATGATGGACTTGCATTATATGTTCCTGGGCACTTTTGTAAAGCAAAAACCAGCAAAAAATAACAAAAAACCCAACCACATAAAATATAAACACTGTGAAATTTACTGACATACTCTTGAAGAAGCCATAAGAGTTACTGAACAGTAAGATACAAAAAGGCAGGCTATATATAGTATAGTTGTGCTAGAAAAGAAAATGACATTGGAAACAGTCTACCTTCACTGTGAAAAAACCCTGAAGACAGGGTTGTGATTTCTTTTGTTCTTTTTTCCCCAGAAAATGCGGATCACCTTGCAGCCTTAATTAACAGCAACCATCCTCAGCCTTGATGACTTAAAGGACTCATCCAGTGAGAAACCCACCCATCCAGTGGACAGAAACCTAACATTTGCCAGCCAGGCAGATCGTCCGACCTGTAAAAACTAACTCCTACAACAGTTTTATCTTTGTTCTGCTGCAACATGCGACCACCTGTAGTGATTACCAGAGAGAGGGAATGCAGTCTGGTTACCCAGTCTGAACTCTGATTACCCAGATGAACTTAAATAGATCACACATAGACCCTTTTAATCACGATACAGATACCCTGTTGGGCATGCTAAATGTTTGTATAAACGTGTGCATGCAAACATGCATGTGCATGCACTGCCCACCACTGTGCTGTCATGCATCGCCATCTCAAAAGCAGGTGACAGAGAATAAAAAGTTGCCTACACCAATCCTTTTTTATTTATTTTATTTATCATTTCTTGGCAATAATATTTACCATGAGTTGCAGTGGAAAAACTCACGAGCTAGAAACAAAAACTCAGCTGAGGGAGGAAGAAGTGTCAGAGCGGAGAAAAAGGAGTTTTATTCCTCAAAACAATAACCCCTACCATGACAGCCTCGCTGGCTCCTTCTCCACTGACAGGAAATTTCTGTAAAAGAATCATGTGGTGCTGGAACATGAAACTGCAGAGCTTCATATATGAGACAAGGCTACAGTCCTGACCAGGGATTAAAGAACAAAGTAAAAAGCCCAGTTCTCTCCTTTGTCTTCCAAATACTAAAAACTTAGAATGTGACAGAAACCTGTTGTCTTTGACAGGGTTTAAATTATACCAAAATAAAGTAAAAGCGGCAGAACAGCTAAAACTGGCAGAAAAATAAAAAGTCCAGGACTTCATAGCTTCATAGAGTCTCCCGAAAGCTTGTGTCTTCACAAAAACAGGCAGAAAATCCTAGAGGACCACAGAAGGGCAATGGATTTATGAAGTCTGAGAATCCCAAAACAAAAATGCAATTGAGCTAGCTGATTTTATTCTTTTATCCCTGAAAGCTTAAATAATTAAAAAATTAAAAATAAAAATAAAGCACAGAAATCACCTAATAGAAAAGCACGGTGTCAGTATTGTCCTTTAGGCATGATTCTCTCCCCACCTCTGAAAAGTTCTTTGGCATTTGACATAATTGGGGGGAAGAATTTTCTCCCCGGCGAAGTCAATTAACTTCACTGTATTTGCATCATCTGTGAGAGCTGAATCTGCTATATTATTCATGTATGACATAAGGTTCTACACCTACTTGACAGATCAAACAGGTTTTAAAGAAATTACTGTGCTTTAAAGGGAAGTTCCATGGCTCTGTCAAGTCAAAAAGCTGCAAGACAAGAGGCGAGTGATTATTATATTAGTGATACACTGTATTTTAATATTCTAAGCGAGTGTATCTTTGTACTGAAGTTTAACTTTCCATGCAATTTGCTACTTCATTAAGAAACTCCTTTAGCCTTCAATCATTATAAACAAGATAATTAAAGAAGAAATTTAAAGAATAGAAAATTAACGAAGGCCATTTTTCTGCTTTGTGCTCTTGAACTGCTTAATTTCTCATATTATTAAGATATAAAACCTCCTTGCTATAACAAGAAATTTAAGAAACAGTGTGGGCCGCTGCTTTAACATATAGCCATAAATAGGTGTATGCATGTTTGTGGACAAAGGTGCACTGAACGTTATAACCAAGCTTTTTTCTCTTTTTAAGACTACATGAAATACTAGTGCTTTATTCAACACCGTACAACATGATGTCACTAGATTACATGTCATGCCACTCTCTGGCATCATTAAACCAAGTGCCAGATCTCATCACATTTTGTGGTCACTATAACTCAAGGCCAAACTCATTTCCCATTAGCCCCAAATTAATATTTGTGTTTGTTGTGCATCAATGTATAAACCTCCTAACTGAAGGCAGCAGAGGAGAGAAAGATAACACATACAATGTGCTTAATGCAGTTCTTCAGTTAAAACATAGATGATTACATAGCAGTATGGTGGGTAATGCAGGTGTTGAAAAAAACTTCTCTATCGAAATGCTTTTCCTCATAATCGACTGTTAAAAGCAACTGAACTAGTACTCCAGCTCTCCCAGATGGCAGCCAGGAACTGGGAGCACTCACTGGATGCATAATTGGGAAACAACGTCAGGGTCTCTGTGGACCTATACTTCTCAGTTTTTAAGTCCCTGAGCTGCACAGAAAAGCCTATCACAGAAGAAAAACAGTCACTTTTATATGGGCATGGACTTATTCTTAAGTAAAAAGCTATATTCTACTCACCAAAGGCACTCTGACATTCTGGTGAGAAAGAGGGTTTGGTTAAATAAAATTACAAAGAAAATAAAGCTAAATTTCTAGTGAGTTGCTAATAATTTCTAGTGAGTTGCTAATAATTTCTAGTGAGTTGCTAATAATTTCTAGTGAGTTGCTAATAATTTCTAGTGAGTTTGTGAAGCACAGTGCATCACATCTGACAGGTTGCTGATATGATTTAAGGGAAGAGAGGAAACGACCATATTGATTTCTCCCACCAGTAGGACAAGCACTCTAATAAGCTGACTTTAAAGTAGCTACATACAAGTATTGCATTATCTGCCACACAAGTGATAAGGAGGTTTTCAAAGACTTAAATAATATTTTGGCACATAAATCTACTACGGGCTAATGAGATGCCCTTTGTGACCAAGAACTTCTTGTACTACAA
The DNA here is from genome assembly GCF_031877795.1 of Strix aluco. NCBI lineage: Eukaryota > Metazoa > Chordata > Aves > Strigiformes > Strigidae > Strix > Strix aluco. Next base: position 122,875,954 of record NC_133934.1, on the reverse strand, counting down.
AGGTGCTATCAGCTGGAGCCATGGAAGAGCAAATACCACAGGAGAAGCAGAGCCGGCTCTTCCCAGCCCACCTCTGTGCTATTCCACCACACGCTGGAGCACGTGCAAGCCCAAGCTGCCCTGGAAGCCGTCTCAAACATAGCCCCCACACACACACTTTACCACGAGCAGTTTTATGCAATTTCCCTATAACTCTTTACAAGGTTAAAGCTGTATCAATGCAAATTCCAGACTTTTTGTACAAAAAGTACATTCCGTTTTTTCAAGGAAAAAAATATTTCCACAGGAAAGCTATGGGTCTTCTTCCTGAATTAGTTATCTTTTTGCATCAGAGTCATCCTTTAATCCCAGTAGAGTGCAAAAGCTCCCACTAAATGCTCTGTCCATTTAATGCACTGCTCCTGAAAATATTCCACACTGACTTACGGATTTGTTTAACCAACACTAGCCTCAAATTTCTTTACCCCAAGAACTAACACATCCCTCAGTGGTTCACCTCAATGAAAAGGAAAAATCAAGTGCACCTTTAGGTTTATAACAAAAACAGGCAGCAATTTTTTTTCTTAAAGTATCACATTCAAATTAGTTTCATAGGTGCTACACCAAAAAATCTTTAAGCACGATTTACACTGATAGATCTCAAGAACTAAGCGTAAATGAGGATTCATCATCCGATGAGGTATTTTCCCTGCAGGGATCTCATTTTTTGCAGTGATACTCAACAACTTTCATCTATGATTTAAAAGACAATATAAAAGTCATTCCTTGTAAAATGCACAGCTGTCAAAAAATCTGAGGGGGCTAGGAAAATAGATAAACTATTCAGGCTAATCTGTAGCACTTACTAACAGACTTCTTCCAACTAGAGACAGCTTAATAGCAAAGGTCATGCAGCCAGGAGCAAAGAACACAGGTCACACAAGACACAGGACTACACAGATTAATTAATACTGGAAAAAACATAAGAGATAATGGTGGCCAATTAACAAAACGTGAGCTCTGGTTACTTCTGTAACCAGAAGCAGATACATACACAAAGTAATAGCAAGCAGGGGAATGGGGAGGGAGGAGAAAAAAAAAAGATTTATATATGGACTGAAGCCAAACTCCAAAGGTATTCATTCTGGTGCTTAACTGCCTTTGAGGATTTTAGTCTACCTGATTTAGCAAAGGCTACAGATGAATCTGCAACAGGATCAGATCTAATCTATCTCTCTGCACGGTCAGTCTCTTCCTCTGCAGCTCTGCAAGCACCTTTCCAAACAGCACACACTGCCCCACACGCAGATACATCCTTTTGCACTAACGCCGTGTTTCCAACACCTTTCCTCCTCTTGTATGATTATCCTAAACTGGTATGTGTTTTTAATTAATTCAGAGCCTAGTTCATTAAAACTAGCAAGACAGACTCTTCATTCAATTAGTTGCTCTAGAAAATGTTACCTTTTGTCTATTCAGTATTCAACCTGGTTTTCTGCAGCAAGTTCTCTGAGCCTTCTGCCTTCTGGGGCAAAACACCTATCTTCAGCTGTAGTTGTTATAACAATCAATGCATTGATATGCCTACAGAAACACCTAATAATACGACAGCAATAACAACAAGGAGTTATTACATTGTAAATCTAAAATTATATATAATGATATATGCATATACACATATGCACACACACAAACATATATATCAATAAAACTATTCCAGTAGAAATTACAGCTTTTCTGGGTGCACAGAGCATGCTCTCAAAGCAGTTATTCTTGATGCCCTAAATCCTACCCTCTTCTTGGAAGAATTAATGGTACTGCTGCAGTTTCTTCATCACTTCACGAGGAAGTAGAGAGTTTTTGGGAGCTCTCATTCCCCCCTATATTTACCCCCACCATGTGGCAGCTACCCTGCTGGGAGCATCCAAACCTTTTACCAAAGGAAAAGCAAAATTTTTTGGAAATAGCTCATTAACAGAAAACGTAATCAACAAGTTCATGTTGGGGAGGGGGGGAAAGAAGGTGAAGGGAATCAAGGAGCACACATGCTTATTTAGATGTCACTTTCCTATTTACTTCCAGAAATTTTGCTAAATTTAGCATATCTTCTGAACCTTTTTTGTTTAGGTGTTTTGGGGTTTGTTTTTTTTTACATCAGAAGGATTTTAAAGCCTCTCCTTTATTTGTATTTCTTGCTTTTCATATTGTTTTTGCTTTCTTAAGGAAACTGGCAGCTGAAATGCTGTTCTAAAAACAAGTCACAAACATTTAGCAGTGTTGCCATTTCAAACACCAGACTCAGCTGAAACTGCCGTGTGGCAAAACGATGCTGTTTCAGCTGTTGGAGCCCTCAGAAAGGGAAAAAAAATGCTGAATAAAACCAAAATATAAGTCATGAGTCAACAAAAACTCTGGGATTTGTTGCAAATACCCATCCTTCAAAGCAGCCCAAAATAGAGGATTCACTATGCTTTGAAAACACCAGTAGCCTGTATTATCACCTCCACCCAGCCATTCCAGCTTATGTGGTCCTCTCTACTTTAAGTACTGCAAGTACTTCCCAGAGCCTAATGCTGATATTTTGATATTTCACAACAGGTATTCCCATTTTGCAGATAATGAACCAAAGCACCAAGGGGAGAGGGGAGGGGCATGGTGAGAGGGGAAGAATTAAAAAAAAAAAAAAAAACACAACACAACAGGACAGGCTCATAAGGAGCTTAGATGTATAACTACTACAGATTTCTTAAATTTTATCTTACTAGGTTTTCCAAGCTTGCCCAAAGACAGCAATGTAGTGATGAAACCAGCTCCCTCTCTGGAGGTCTAGACTAGAGCCCCTGCTGCACTTACCTGTCGCCCCTCAGCAGGGCTGCTGGGCAGAGGCCGACACTTTAAAACTCTATTACTGCTCTTCTACTGCCACAGAAACAAGAGATGTGCACATGCATGAGGAAGGCACGAAATGGACCCATACATGACTACTGCAATCTCATAGATTTGCTAGCCCCATTCACAAAGTATTTTTCTAAGGGGATAAAAATAGCATTAAAAGAAAAGACATTGATTTTCTTTTCTGATTTTAAATTCCCAGGGCAGACAACCTGTAAAACCTGCTACTGTAGTACATACGGGCAGTGATCTTAGCAGACAGCTCCAGACAGTTTTTCAGCATTTCTGTTTTGAAATACAGGAAAGTCAACTAGCAGCCAAGAGCTCCAGTAAAGCCAAATATCTATTAACTCGGCCGATGAACACGGCGCTCTGTCATACAGGTAGCCGCATTCCTTTGCTCCATTTGCAAACACCCCTGAGCCATGTGGAGCACACTCCTCAATTGTATGAAAGTGCCTGTGAGCACACACAGTTCATCCACTGTGTCGCAAAAGAAAGTGGTATCCACACATACTGCCCAAGGGTAGGAATGTTAAAGGCACTTTTGAAGGCCTAATCCTGTTCCCACCGAAGCCACTACAAATCCCCTCTGCCAGGGCCGGGAGCAGAACTGGACCTATGTTGAGCTTTTATTTATTTTTAAACCTGTCGTCTGTAACACCCAAGGAAGTTCAATGGGAGTTTTTCAGAATAGAGTTGACACTAGAGCCAAAAACAAGTCAGGGAACACATGAACTTCCTACAGCTCTTAGGAGAAGGCAGGGAAGGAGTCTGGCAGCGTTAGCTGTGAGAACTCACAGAAATGGTGAGGAGGGCGGTTGCACTGAATTATCATTGGTGTCATCTCCAGGGTCAGTAACAGCTGTTACAATACAATCGATTGCTCAGATGTTTGTAGAAGTGGACAACACCATTTTTATATGTTCTTCTGCTAGTCCATGTTTTTCCAAGCATATTTAAGGGCTGGATAAACTGAGCAAATACAGCAGACCTAAAATGTCTATAGATCACTTCTGGGTGAGAGAAAACGAAAGAGAAGTTTCACAAAAACAGTAACTTCAGTGACTGCTCTTAAGACAAAATCCAAAAGATCAAGAAGAAAGATCCTATGGCCTGCACTACTCAAGGCAGAGTACTACTCATTCACACCAGACTCTTGGAAGTGAACTCCCCTGTTGTACTCACATCTTCCCAACAATACTTGCTTCTCTTCTGGTGAGAAAAAAAGCAGGATGCACCTACATCATGGAATAAGGAAAAAGAAAAGGCAAAATTTTCTTTCCATACTTCAGATTGTTTGCAGACTCTGTATCTGTGGGACTTTTCATTCCAAAATTAACTGTGTGCTGGAGAGTCTGGAACTGCAGAGCCTTTATGCTTCCAAGTTTTGAGATGGTCTCAGAGTGCAGATCTCTTCTCTCTCATTTCTGGAATACTTTTTGACAATTAACAGAATCAATGACCACAGAGCAAGAAGTCTGCCCAATCCATCAGGGTCTAAATGTGAAAAGAGGAGGAGGAGAGAGAGAAACTTCTAATGACAGGAAGGGGAGAAGAGGTGTAGATTTTTTTTGGCTTTATTCGTGAGCATTTCCTCATGAATTCTGGAAGAGAGTCAGCAAATCAAGATAGCAGCCAGAACTCACCTTCTGCATCTTTTTAAGGGAGAACTAGACAAAGGCAGCAGTAGCAAATAAAGAAAATGCACAAGTAACCTTCTCTATGGAAGGCAGATGCTACCCCAGTACAGAGAGTTGGCATAAAACCAAGGTATAGAGTCAGTCTGTGAAATTCTCAATAAATATTAAAAACACAAGTATGCTGACATCTGCATTTTTCCCAAAGCTGATGTATACATTAAAGCATGGGTTGATGCTCCTGAGAACAGAGGAGTCAGTAAGATTCCCAGGTTTAGGGGAAAGAAGAGATGGAGAAACTACCTGTTATCCTGAACCTCAACTAATGTCAACAGACTCCAGAGAAGAGTGCCTGCACTGGAGCCAGGACCAACGCACCTTTTCTACCTTTCCAGAAAGGCTCACCTGACTTTTTGAAATGAGAGAGCAGAGGTGCCTGGAGTTTTGTCTAATAGACTAATGCCAGCAATACCCAAGACATGGGACCTCTTTTTTCTACAGGATTCACCCTTTTCTCCTCTCTCATCACAGGTATATTCATTGCTACTATCTAGCCTACAAGGACAGAGGAGAAGGAAAGAAAAGAGACTACTTTGTTTTCAACAGAAGGTAGCCCTCGTGCTCTGTCATTATTTATATATATTCCTCTGCAGAGGAATAGTAGAGACCAAGTGTGCAACCACCACCTGATATTAGTAGGGCGTTAAGAGCACGGAGAATATGCTCACCTTAAGCAGCATCTTAGAAGAAAGACCAACCCTGATGTAGAATCCCTAAGCAAAAAAGGTATCCCTGCAACAAATCTGGATTGATGGGTCATTAAAACAGTGACTAAATTAGACTTTTTTTTTTTTTTTGGTAGAAAAAATATAGAAAAACACAACTACTTCCAGTACAACAGTAACCAAGCATGTAGCAAGTGTATTACATCAACTTAAATAATAAATCTAAACTGCTAATACTTTCAACACTATACTTTGTTCTCGCACACTTTTGAATTACTCTAACACTATTTTTAAAGAAATCCTTTCACTGAAGAAAACATCAATATATCAAAACTGTTTTTTAAACTAATGAGTTTCTTCTTTTTCAAAGCAAATATTTTAAGTACTGAAAAGGTTTCCGTAGCACCTTCCACTTCCAAATGACAAGAATCAGCAATAGCTGGATTTAAAACAAACAAACTGAAAACCCCAAATCAGCAACATTTGACTCAAGGAAAAACATTAAATATTTTCAAGCAGAAGAACTGAAAAACTTATTCTTACTGAAAGAAAAAAGTATGTACGCACACCTGCTGTTCTATCAATCTAAGCAGGAAACCCATTTCACTGCTGCATCATAAGTAGAAGAAAAGTGCTTATTAAAACATTAATCACAGTCCATTATATTCTGACTCCATGCCAGAAGTTCCCATTACATCACTGAAAATATCTATTAACCAAAACCTGATTCTGACAAGTTACAGAAGTGTAGTGTTTAGGATTTAGTAATGTCAAAGCCAGTTTTAGAAGAACAGTTACACAATTGATTTTGCAGTGGCAAGCAAGTATAATTAATTGTTTTTGTGACATTTATTACTGCAATGGGGTTGATTTAACTGGTGTTTCTACTGTAAAATTATTCAAAAATTATTTCAAACTTCATCTACTTTTATTAAACACATTTATTGTGAAGGTATTTAATACCCGGGGCTGGCTAAACAATTTTAAAATGTGCTGGATATACTAGTACATGTAAAACTGTATTGTCTTGTGTAAATATGGGCCTTGTTTAGAAATACGTCTCACAGGAAATTATGCCAAATGAAAACCATCTCCCTTCTCCTCTCCCACTGAAAAGGATTTATGTTTTTACATTTAATACCAGTTAGGTAAAGAAACAAAAATATGGTGGCGTTACCTTCAAGCCTGAGCAATAGTTCATCTGTGAAGTCCGATTATGTTCAAATCCCTATTTTGTTATTAGAAATGTGGTCTAACTCAAATGCCTCAATTTGGAAGAGAGAGAAGTGAACAACTCAGTTCTTTCTGGAAGCCTGGCCCTACATGGCTTGCTTACCTAAAACAGTTTTCAACTAACTATTAGCAAGGCTTTAAAACCAAAGCCATGAAAATCAGTTCCTAAATCTGTCTATATGATCTCCAGCCAACCAACTTAATTGCAGGTACTTTCCTCACCCCCCTGTAAGCAGCCTCACTAAAAAAAAAAAATAAATATCAAAACTATAGAGAATGATAGGAATATTATGTCCCTAACCCAGGGGATGGAAAAAAAAAAAGGGCATATTTAAAAAATACTGTATTAATAATCGCCTCTGTAGCTGTACGTTTAGTGCCACCAATCTTCACGAGACCACTGTCCGTTCAGTGGTCAGTCCTCCCCTTCTCAGCTTGAGCGAGTGTTGCCGCATGCTCTGCGTGTGTAAACGGACAAGTTCAGTGGCCTTGCTGTGGGCTGTACTGGCTGAGGCAAAGCACTGTGCAGACAGCACCACAAGCCAGCTTCAGCATCGCCACTGATCTTATTGTGGGTGTCAAGCAACCAGGTAACATCTCAATCATTTGATACAGAGGCTGATTTGAAATGAAAGCAGTGGATGCTTATAAACAACTAGTATTTAGAGAATTCATTGACAATACCCCCATCCTGCAAATACCAGCATTTAAGAGACTCCGAATTAAAAGCACCTCATGTCGTTCGTGTTCTTGGTGAATAAAAGGGGTCCAGAACACACAAAGCTAAGAACAGCTGTGCATTTTTGGGTTTTGTTTGTTTGTAGAACGCTTGGGTTCCTCTTTTGCCCTCTTGATCCAACATACACGAGCCTCTAACTACAATAAGTCACCTGAGCTAATAACTTTTTACCAGTCCTTGGACACTGTCAAATTTCAAAGATCTAAAGACCTTCAGTTTTCCTCTCCTTTCTTTTTAAGTAGTGCCATGACACCAGAACTAATGCAGTCTGGACTTGGTGTTGTGGGTGCTTACAAGCTCCGACTGAGCAGTTAGGACATCTATGAGGTATCTCACTCCATGCAGCTTCTCTGGTGGCTAATAAGCTTACCAGGAGACTTTTGACAGACAAGGTACATTTAGGGTTCCCCTCCATATCCTCCAACCATTCCTTTTCATGCAGCTGTTACAGTCTTAGTTACCCCTAAAATCTCTATTGCTCCACTGCTGGAATGGAAGGAGCTATAAACTCCAGTTCTTATGGGTGTGCAAGACTTGGATATTTTATTTTTTTAAAAAAGGAAACTAGGAAAAGTAAGAGAACACATGTGATCAGATACCATTAACTCTAAGGGAAGTTCTCCAGTTCCACTTTTCAAAACATTTCCTCCAGTGTGATATAATCTGGGGGACATCAGGGTCATTATCAAAATAAGAAAACAGAGACCACCAGCCCAACCCTCAAAAATCTTGCCATCCATCATATCATGTGTGATATCAGTTACATACATAAAATCAAGTTTATGAATGGAATTACTGACTTTGGCAAATGGCATGCTCCTCCAAGAAGAGATCCCTCACTCCTACCACTTAGCACTCTTCAGAGAAGGTTTAAACATTGTTGATTCCTGATCACTGTGAGAAATACTACTCATCAAGAATAAAGCTGCAACAAAGCTACCTGAAGGGGATTAAAGAATCACGAGCAACAGCTTGAAAAGCTGCATAAAGCTTCAAGCAAGACACTCCAATGCTTCCCTCTGCTGTTTCAGGAAATTTGTAATTCACCTTTTCAGCTATTTGATACCCAAAGAAACAATTTTCATTTGGAAGGCTGCTTTACAACTATGTTTATCAGTGTCAGAGTCAAGAAGATGCATAATTTCTGGCTTTATTTTCCTCTTTAGGGGTCTATTTTGCTGGCTGTCCCACTCAGTCTAAGTATTTTCATTATACATAACTCCCTCTTCCTGAAACAAGTGTGGAAGGGTTTAGGAAGCCCCTCTCTCTTTCAGACTTCCTTCTTGCATTTTTAGTACAATAAGGCATTTGTAAAATCCAGAGAGCAAACTCAAAAACAGGATGCTCCTCACCTTTCTACTTCAACTACACCCAAGACTAAATAATTAATTTAAAAGACTAGCCCATCCAAACAGACCCTTCAGAAAACCACAACAGTGTTTGCCTAGACTGCCCCAGAGCAACTCCTTGTCATGACATCTCTCTGCCGTTCCTTACAGCCAAGTACAAAGCACGAGTGATGCTCAGATGTTAATCATGAGAAGCTCTCCCTCTCAGCAGTGGTCCTCAGTGAGCTCCCATATTCTCCATGACCATCACTGGACAGACTTTGCTCCTCACTGCTGAGGTATTCATGGCTCTGTAGTCAAAAAGCACCTGGGGGCTCTGTCCCGGGAAGAACAACAAAAGCTGAGGACACAGAGGCCCTTCTGTTGCTGAAGTGAGAGATAAGCAGGAAAGATCACTCCCGCACATGCAAAATGTACCGTTTTTCTTGTGCAACTACACAGTTCCAAATGCAATTATACATCTGGCTGAGGACTCAGAGGAGGAGTCAAAAAGGGCAATACAATGGAATGCCGGAGAAGCAAGGAAGGAAAAAAGTAAAGGAAAACACTGGTCACAAAAGCTACTGATCTCAAACTTACCAAGTAATTTCAGACAAGCAACAAAAGATCTAAAACTTAACTTCTACAAAAATATATTTGTCTAAGCTGATGGAGGACAACTAAGGAGTAAAGCCTGTGGACATACCAAGTCACAGGAGAACCATCCATCAGTAGTGATACCAACGCAGGGGATGCAGGGAAGGATGAAAGCAAAGAAGGGCTTTCAGTAACAGATCAGACCTATCACAGATGATCGTATATTTTTGAGTGGCTGATAGTAACAAGGCTTTGATTTGGTGAGACACAAGGAGTGCAGAAAATAGGGTATTTGGCCCACACAGTGGCTGGATGCCTCCTGCCACATTACAATCCATCAGCAGACAGCTCTGCCTGACACTGTTTCAGCTGCCTACTTAGCAGCATTGCCTCTACACCTGCAGAGACAGTTCAGGGCTCACCTCCTACCAATTTTCAAGAATAAAGCCAATATTACCATCCTGATTTTTTTAAGCAATTTTAAATATTTACTGGTTAATCCTGTAGTGCAGTTTGCCAGACAATCCTCCATTCCTTATGTTAAGACTCTGAATTTTTTTTCTTCATATTCTATGTATTTTAATAAATGCATGATTTAGTATTCTGCAAGCCCACACTACAAAAAGACTATTCTGGAATAAATGGTATAATTACATTTCCTACAGTGACCTTGTAATCTCTCGAGTATTTATTCTAGACTAAACAGCCTTACTCAGCTGCCCTATGTCTGATTGTCGATGAAAGAAGCTTGTTTGACAACTGCTTCGAGCAGAAACATATTTTTTCCATGATTGCATGAAAAAGTAAAAAAACATTACCAGACCAGTATTCTGAGTACAGAGACTCATGTTAGATCGATGAGTTAATTTTGAAGCCAAACGCCAACAAAAACAATTACTATGGACATTCTGCTGTCATGGCCAGCTTTTGAGGTTAATTTAGTGGTACATATACAACTACAGCCAACTTTACATATAAGAAACTACACGGTGTATGCAAGCTTCCTTCTTTGTTTCTTTATATATTTTCCATATTCTCTGCTTTTATAACCCTCCCGAGACCTTTTACAGCTACAGAACCCACACTATACCCACAGGTGGGCGGGCAGGAAGCAAAACTCTCCATTTCATAAGCAGTCCACTTTTAATATATTCAATTGCTAATGACCTTGACAGAAGAGTTCCATGCAAAACACCATATACTACAGGGTGTCGTTTGAAACGTTCATAGACATTTCTGCCAGAAAGCTGATTTCTTAAACAGTAAGATTTCAGACTTACTAGAGGCTGTGCTCCTTTTCTTGATTTCCATTCAGTTGGAAAAATTGGTGCTAATCTACCTCCTCTATATTAAATTTGCATCCTTCCAAAATCCTATGATGAAACCTGTAGGATTTCTGTAGTATGCTAAAGCAATACGAGACAGTTTCTACATCAAACCAAAATTAAGGTGGTTTACACACAGTTCTGTTTTCTTGTTCCATCCTCTCTTGAAAAAGACTGCACACTTTGCCACATTCACTATTTCAAAAAAGTGTACTCATATAGTACTTCTATTGTCATTCATAGGGTTTTATTCAATTCTTCATGATAAAACGAACAAAAAATACTTCACTTTAAAAGGCTGTATGCAAATATAGCTGTGTCTTTAAAACAATTACCACTTCTTACCTGCCAGTTCTCACTCATTAGGTGCCTTATTCAAAATGTATTGCAGCCAACAGAAATCTTCCTACTGAGGATCAGGCCCTGCAACAGGAGACACTGGGAAATTCAGACCATATGCCTTGGTAGCCAAGAGAATTCCTGCAAGGAGTGCAGCCGTTTACATGCTCTCCAAAGCAAGACAAGCTTTCCTTGCTCTTACTCAATCTTTGACTCTGACTACTGAGCTTATTGATCAACTATATTCTATTCAGAGGAGCAGAATGAATTCAGTGTTCAAAATCAATGGGCCAAAGCAGATCAAATAAGCCCTTCATTTGCAGCTTTTCTCCTTTTCCAAGATTCAAGAAATATCTGCATACCCCAATGACAAAGAGAGCAGATGTGAAAAATCACCTGCTACAACTTTTTAAGACCAGCAGTCCTGTCACCCATTCAAAATCAATTCTCAGTTATTTAGCTGCCTTGAACTCAACACAGACACTGACAGGGTTTTAACAAAAACTAATCTGGCCAAAGACCAGATCAGCTATGGTTTAAGAATAGTTTGGAGAGCATCCTTACTATTGCTTCACTTAAAAAAAAAAAAAAAAAAAAAATCACAATGACTGACAGCAAAGAAGTTACACGAGTCATTTCTAGATTAAGTGCCAGAACTCTACATATGTTTCAAATTACAACACTGTACAACAAAGAAATATGCAGAAATTTTCCACTCGAAATGAAGGTTAAAAATTAAACGCTAACAAAGCTCCAACAGATATGAAATCCAACCTCCTCATCTTAATTTGAAATTTAAAATGACTGTGCTGTCCTACACTAGGAAAAAAACAAAATTAATTAATCAGTCCAGTTGTTTGTTATAAAAAGCACGGGGGGCTAAAACACGTTTGTTCTATGTACAGACTTCCACAGCACTCTGATTTTGCTTCAGTACTTACCCTCAACTCTTAAAATGACATTTTGCTTAGATTTAACTTTTAAATTATCGAAGTATATTACCTATCCTCATTAGTGTTCACCACTGAACTTCATTTTTGCACCGTATTTAAACAAAACACTAATTAACTGGAGTGCTCCTAACAATGTGGTTATACATGAAAACAAGTTGATAGATCAAAGGGAAGTCACATTTTTCCCTAAAGAAAACCAAGATTTTTGGAGCAAACTCAATTTTTTTTTATATACACGTGTATATATTCAGGATGTATCTCTCCAAACTTAAGTAGGCAAACACAATTTTATTTTAAGCAGCCCAGGCCTGACTTGATTACAAGGTCTGCATAAAAATCCTCTATTAAGGCAGAGGATTCTTCCAGTGGAGTGCAAACAAATTTTTAATCTTACTTGTAAACTACCTCTATTTTGTGAGAATAGGACTGGTGCTGAGTTAAGAGTACAATCCACTTTGGGTTACAAGAGACTGTTTCTAAACTTTGAGACATGAAGTTCACACATCTTTACCCAAAATATTAATCACATAAGCATATTTTTGATTTATAGTCAAGTTTTTAAGTAGCTTGTGTATGGCTCTTCCACAGCTGTAAATACTTGGTGTGAGAATGCTGTGTGGCCACTCCTGCTAGCCGTACATACTTACAATTAACGCCAAGAATGTCTTTACATTTTTCAGGACCTCAAACAAACATCATTTTGATCCTCATGGGGGGTGGGGGGGGGGTGGTGTGTTTGTTTTTTAATCAAAATTACATAACAAACATACATTTTTTTAAAAATAAACTAATTTCCATCCCCATCCTGTTTTGGTCTTTCACTACTTGGCATGTCAGAGTTTGTTATATTTTTAATTTCTTTTGTTTTGCAGTAAGAAAAATCCAGACCTCCAATCACATAAATTCAGTGTGCTCAGCTAAAATATTAGCAAAAAAAAAAAAAAAAAAGAAAGAAAGAGACAGGCCTTTTTTGCTTCTCTTAGAAAACCCTGAAGTAAACTAATGGCAGTGAGTGCCCAAGCATCCAGGTGCTCATGCTCCCTCTCTCAACCACACACCTCTTCCTCTCCCAGAAAGCCATGGTAGGTCACACAGCCTTGCAATGACTTTGGCAGTTCAACAGATTTGGACCAGTTTGAACCAGAAGATGGTTCAAAAAACACTCCCCACTTTATTCAAGCTACAGCAACTTAACTGTTTCTGGTGACGGCAGAAGTGTAAGTAGGACCTTTGATAAGACATGGCTCAACCATCAGCAGGTTGCCTTCAACCCCACCCAGAAACCAACAATTTCCCAATGCATGTCACTGAACACTTCTGTAATTTAGAGTAGTGACCAAGTCACACAGAGCCAGGACTATCAGTCATCATGGAGGGACAGGCAGCTGTAGAGCCCGCCTCCAGGATGGGGATCTTACAGTGATCCAAGACCCCACTTTTCTCCAAGGACAGCACCCCAGATTTGGGAGATGTTCTCATACATGTCTTTGCCCCTTCTTCAAGTCACATTTCCATTTGACAGCTGAGACAGGCATGAGCTGGTCCTCACAGCCTGGACACCCAAAGTGACCTTTAACACCCAGATCAAATGGGATCTCTATCAGAGGCTGGCTCTGAGGAAGCTTCACTCCCCCTGCCATAAGGTTAAATACTGCCTACAAGTCAGTGTAACACACGTTGCTCCCAGAAAGCCATGTAATTCAGGATTATTGCCTATATTTCATCACTTCCAGAAAATCTTCCTCTATTAAAAAAAATTGCAGAGGGGCCCTGAAGGACAAACACCCCTACACATTATACCAATCTTTTGTGTTTAAAAAAATTAAATCTATTCCTTCATTATTCTCAGACTTCCAACACAATAGCAAAAATGCATCATAAAGATGTTAATGCTTTTCTGCAGTACACAGAAAAAAAGAAAATTTACAGCCCCAAGAGAAACTGAAAACAAATTTCTAAGAACAGTTTGAACATAAATTTCCTTTTCTGCATAACATGCAAAATCCACTCAGAAGAGCAGCGGAAGGATGCAGAATCAAGTTTATTGGACTGCACACAAAGTTTTTTGTAAAGCCTAATGAGCAAGTAATACAAGTAATCTTAAAAGCAATTTTTTTTTAATTATAAAGATCCCTAACAAATGTTCTAAATGATCCCTCAAGGATTGACCCTTTTTCTTGCTCTTTGCTTGAAACCTTCTTGCCATCTGTCTCCTTCACTGAAGCAGTTTACCAAGAAAAGTAATGCTGATGCTGAAACCTGAAGTGCATCTTGCAGAAGGTAAGAGGTTAAGATGTCAATATTCAAAAAGCCCATTCTGCTGAGTGTTTTGAAGGTAATAAACTGTATCTTTAAAAAAAATAAGCCAATAAATTACACTACCAGAAGTGAATTCAAAGTCTCCAGGTTGGCAGTGTCTACAATAATTCTAGCTCCAGAAACTCAGATGATAACAGCCTGCAAACTTGAGGGAACTATTTAGAGGCAATAAATAGCAGAACTAAATAGCCAGACTGCAAAGTTATTAACAAGAACATGAAAAGAGGGAAAAACAACAAAAAAAACCCACTAAATAAATTTAGATTTAACCTGTTCTTATATGTGTCCAAACAAAGAGGAAACTAAAACTCTTTAGCAGGAGTGGTTAACACTGTGCCCAGCTCTTCTGCCTCACCCAGGCAGCTGTATGCAGCTGCCTGAAAAAACCCAAAGTAGGGACGGAGGCACATTAGTTAAGCATTCATCATCAACAGGAAATGCGCATGAGTTCATATAAACACAGAAACACAAATACATAAACGAATAGCCTTGCATGGTTTAAGGTATTTCAGACACCCCATGGAATAGGGTTAGAGTTGTACCAGCTGGGAACCCACAGCATCGATATATTTGTTTTGGAATTGCAGACAGCCTCAGGACTGCACAGAACTCTTCTGGTGGGCACCACCGACCCACCCACTCATTGCCACAGCCACCCAGCACCCCTGCTGCTCTTAACTATTTCATCACCTCCAGAGCCACACCGAACCACCCTGGCTGTTCATGCTTGGAGAAGTAAAATGACACATCTGCTAAAGTGTCTCCAAGAAAAGACTGTGAGCATTGTTTGCAAACCCTGCTCCAAATACACTCACACACAGACGTTGCAATGTAACTGCAGTATTTACAGTATTTTCACACAGAATCATCTAGGTTGGAAGGGACCTTGAAGATCATCCAGTCCAACCATCAACCCAACATTAACAGTCCCCAACTACACCATATCCCTAAGTGCTATGTCAACCCGCCTCTTGAACACCTCCAGGGATGGGGACTCCACCACTGCCCTGGGCAGCCCATTCCAACACCTAACAACCCGTTCTGTAAAGAAATGCTTCCTAATATCTAGTCTAAACCTTCCCTTGCACAACTTAAGGCCATTATCTCTTGTCCTATCGCTTATTACTTGATTAAAGAGACTCATCCCCAGCTCTCTGCAACCTCCTTTCAGGTAGTTGTAGAGGGCGATGAGGTCTCCCCTCAGCCTCCTCTTCTCCAGACTAAACAACCCCAGTTCCCTCAGCTGCTCCTCGTACAACCTGTGCTCCAGACCCTGCACCAGCTTCGTTGCCCTTCTTTGGACACGCTCGAGTAATTCAATGTCCTTTTTGTAGTGAGGGGCCCAAAACTGAACACAGTCATCGAGGTGCAGCCTCACCAGTGCCGAGTACAGGGGTAAGATCACTTCCCTGTCCCTGCTGGAAGTTTTTGTTTTGCAAGGTGTTGGGTTGCCTTCGAACCAGTGTCACAAGCAATTAGACGGGACGGACATAGATCACACAGGATTCCTGCTGGATCTGGACACCAGCATTTACCTTACAGGGGCACAGGTGAAGCGACAGGGACTGGGAACCCTCCCTGCACAAGTCATCTATTTTTCCCCCCAAGCATTTTCATTTCTGATGAGTCTTAGAGTTGAGAGGGCTTCGAAGCTCCCCTTGCACTGGAGGTCCCTCATAACTGTGCTCCATCCAAACAGGTGGTGAAAGCTGAATCTGGCTCAGCCCAAGTTTAAACTGCTAATTAATATTTAGTCTCAGAAGCTTGATATCAGATAATAAAAATTACAGGCATCAGGAGGACACAGAAGCAATAAAAACGGAGACAACCTCAATTCCAGACAGCCTTGAATTTTCTGAAGCACCATCACGTTGCTTATTTACTTAAAAAAGTCTGTCTACCTCTATCATTTTCTGGATGAGATACAATTTCTCCTGTGCCAGTGAACTAGATGGGACCTCTGTTTGGATTTCAGTGGTCTCTGAAACTACATACTAAATTGTCTCAACTTTGTTCAGCACTTTGTGGCTTCAGTTTTCCCATATTGCACAGTCAAACGTAAACTGTTATTTTTTAAACTCTTTCTTGCCTTGCCAGTCTGCACGTTCATTCTGCCACATAGTTTTCCAGGCACTGTAAGTGCTGTTGACCTTGAAGCTTAGGCCATGAAGAGTTGGGTGACACTCACTATCCCAGTAGCTACATGTTTTCAGGTGGTGTTTAAGCTACGAACATTTCTCTAAAGAGCAGACACGTCACTTTTGGACTTCCCAGCCTCCATTACCCAGGCACAGCAGGCTCCCAAACTCCCTTCCAAACATGGCTGCACACCACGATGCCGCCAAGCTGCTGGACCAGCCCTGCATTATATTTTTGACAAAGTTAAGCTCTGTGCTTCATTTCTCACAAACGCAGTTTGACTGTAGACAGCAGTCGACAAGTAAATCTACCCTTTTCCATGGCAAACAGCCCAACTTTAATATTTTTACTGGCTTACAGCTGGGTAAATTAAGCCCCAGATTTTTATTTATTTATTTTTTAATACCGTGCAACTGAAAATGAACAGCTACTTCACTACGACTGCCAAGGACAACCTTAAAAACACTAATGCAATCCAGTCCAGCTCTCAATAGATCTATAAAGGCTAGAGAACCAAAAATTTCAGCTTATCCACCCAAACAAAATGTTGGTTGGGCAGGAAGTCTACTATTTCTTTAAGATCCTTTAAAAAAAAAAAAAAAAAACCAAGAAAAAAAAACCCTACATGTTGGCAAACTGAAGATGGTAACAGTCCCAGCTATAATGCTATGAAATGGGAATTAAAACTTGCTGTATTACTTACCCCAGCTCTTCAAGCATTTCAAGCTCTGGAACTGGTGGTCCATATGTCTCCACTTGCAGAGGCTGATACTCATACAGAGTTTCCTCTAGTTTCTGAATTGGAGCTAGTGAAATCTGCTGACCCTGTTAGAAAAAAAAAAAAAAGGCAAAACATTTCTACTACTGGGTCAAGGTTTTGACTTTTTTTAAAAGCAATGCAAGAACAAGCTGACCCCATTAACCTAGTCTGGACAAAGCCCATCCCATTAAGAAAATACTGTCTACTGTATCACTCATTTCTTCATGATTTGGACTTTTTAATGGGATCTACAGTTTGGAAGTAACGTTTCATTAGCTATGACTGTTTGGACAAGGTAAGAGGAAAGGGGAAAGTTTTATTGACGGCAGGCTTACCATTAGAGAGTGCAGCTGCTTCCAGTGTCACTAGTAAAATTATTATTAGGTAAAAATTTCATTTATCAGAAGTAATATCAAACAAATGTCTCTGAGCAACCCTATTTGATTCTGTAATCAATGATTTCCTGAAAGCCCTAATTAGAAAGGGAAGCTGCTTCCACTTCTCTCTGCAGGCTTTGTAAGCTCCCATATATAATGGCTCTCAAGATAGACTTTTACAGCGCAATACAATTAATTCATTCAGCAAATTCCCATTTGTTTCATAACTAAAAATATAGAAACACACAAACATAAAACTTCCATTCCAGATGGTACTTTTGCAAGCCCTTCAGACCACTGAGAAACAGCTAGACATTTCAAACACCACCACCACCCTCCCAAGTCCCTATCACTCTGAGCTCTCACAAAACAGGAGACTTGCGGCTGGAAAGGAGGGGTCAGGAGGATATGAGATAGAGCCAAAGTTAACAGATGTTGCTGCGTGACATTCTACACTGATTTGTTGATCTTTCACACAGTTTCAATTTTCTACTGTATTCTATGGTGCTCACAAAAATTAGCAGCAGCAGCAAAAAGACAGAGCACTATGCGCTCTCCCAAAACAGCCTGGCTTCCCCTGTAAAAATTGAGCTTCGCATCTGCAAAATGCAGGAATTTAGGAAAGTAGTAGTATTGTTTTTGTAGACATTTTGTCTGCAACAGGAGATCGGAAGCTTTCCACGGTGTAATGCCGTGTATAACCCTGGCTCCCACTGGTGATCACTTACTGAGCTTCACTTCCCTGGGGCCACTCATGGAAGCATCAAGTAGAAACTAAAGGCTCCTAACGTGGGACACTGGGTTAAAATTAACTAAAGAAAAAAAAAAAAAGTCAGCAGAAGGGGAAAGCTGTTAATTAAATTTGTGGTTGAGGACAGTGACCTTTCTGAATTTGGAGCATGGTTATTTTTGTTTAGAGTTGCAGAAAATAGCTAAGAAAATTGAAGATGCAAGTCTTCAAGAAGTACTACCATGGATCTAGTCCGATCTCTATGGAAATGCCAGCAGCTCAAGTTTTCCAGTGAAACGGCTCTGTGTGTGTGATGAGAACAGATAGTTCTGGCCTTTTTCTGCACTGCTCAGGAGCCTGGCAGGGCAGCTGCTCACACTGTTATGGTGACAGTCTCCTGAAGGCAAAACGTGATGAAGAAAGTTCTCGAGTCAGCCCTGAGTCACTCCAACTTTCATAGTTAGCATACTGTTATTTCTGGGCCACAGACTACTGCTGCAACATTAAAAGCAGGCAACCACACATTTAAAAAAAAAAAAAGTAGGAAAAGAAAGGTTAAAAATTCAGCTCTAATGCTACTTCATTATATTTTAAGATACAAATGCAGGGTCTTTTCATATTGCTAGAAGTTGTCAATTTACAAACTATTCTAATTCATGAAAATATTACCCTTCATAACTACATTTATGTGGGCAGCTTAAACTCATTGTAAGAGATTAATGTTTAAATAAGACTTTTAGATTTTATATTTTAACAATATTTGTTCATCTAACCAAACTCAAGGGAAAGACATGCCAACATTCTACATGTGTACAACCTCTTCTGCTGAGTGAAAAGTAGTCTTTCCAACCCAGAGCACTGTCATTCCAGCCATAGAAAAGAAAATTCAGTTTCAGGCAAAGATCAAAACCATGATAAATATTTTGGGAAATTACTTGTGTGTGGAAAAAGGGAGCAG
The DNA here is from genome assembly GCF_031877795.1 of Strix aluco. Taxonomy (NCBI): domain Eukaryota; kingdom Metazoa; phylum Chordata; class Aves; order Strigiformes; family Strigidae; genus Strix; species Strix aluco. The sequence continues at coordinate 122,856,921 of NC_133934.1, read as the reverse complement.
CTCAGATTGCAGGAGCCACATCTCTGGAGGGCATCACCAGAACAGCTGCTCGCTGTTAGTGAAGTTGCCACTGGTGCATTCCTAACACTTTTTTAACGAGAGCAACTTCTGCAGACGTTGGCCAAGAGACAAGGGAAGGCTCCTGACAAATGAACCAGGCTCATCACAAGCCTCTTTGCAGAGGCCCAGAGAGCAGAACATCGAAGAGGAGCAGCATATAGAAACTGTTGATCCTTGAGCTGGTCTGACCTTGTGTCCAGCACAGGCCGGGACATTTTGTGTTCTTGTATGAAGCCCAAGGACTGGCAGTTCAGCCAAGGCACCTTCTTTTGAAAGGTGTCCAATCTAGACTTAAAGACTTACGATTATAAAGGTCCAGGCATATCCCCCAGTAAACTGGTCCAATAGTTGTCTTCATTGTTAAATACTGGCAGCTCATTTCTGGTTCATCGAGATCAGTTTCAAAGCACTGGTTCTCTCCTACAACTTCCTCACCTATATACTGGGCCAAAGGGCAAGCATTAGGAACCAGTACGTACTGCACTGGTTTGTGTCCAGCCAGCAGATCTGCACCTCAAGGAGACTGTGCAGCTGTATGACACAGCTCATTTGTTTTCATTCCCCAAAATCACAACTTTAGCTGATGGGCTTTGGCAACATGGATTACATTCCACTTAGCAACGGGGTGCGGGAGAGGGAAGGAATAACAAAAAAAACCACCCAGTGACCGGCTGTTGTTCCTGCCCTACAGCTGTCTGGCCTTTAGGTAAAGGCTTTGTCCTATAAACTGGATTTTAGTCTGCCTTGGTTTGGGAAAGGGTTAGATGGAAGCATGAGTTACAATACATTCCCACCTAAAAGAGGCTGAAGCCTGGTCAAGCCCTGCAACCACATCAACTTCATAGATGTTTTGGATATGAACAGGCTGTGTCTACACCGCTGACTCCTTGCGGTTCGAGTACAGCGGTGTGGCCATGCAGGCTCCTGAGCTCACAGGCTTCCAGTTTGTTCAGCCCTGCGCAGATTACACTGAGGTCACAACACTGGCTATAGCACAGACGTGAAAAAAGGCTGGGATGGAAACCAATGAAAACTTGAAAGAGTTTTGCCTTTCCTCTCTTCACTGATCTTGTGATAAGGTACATTTACAAAAAATCTTGTTGAAGTTAAACAGCTCCATTTGATGAATATTATCTCAGTTAAAAGCCATTTGACCAGTAGCATCTCAATTTTGTGTCCCTGTCCTGAGTGGTCCCTAGCCATTTCATAAAAGACTGGTATAAAAAAGGAAGCTGTTGTATAACTTCAGAGACATCACAAGAGACAATAACTGTTACTTAGGACTTACACAGCACTTTTACAGATCCAGAAACCATTTCACATCTATGAGGTAAGATTTTTAAATTTCCTGTATTCCACCTAGACAGCCAGCCTTACCTCTTTCCAACATTAGGAGGCATTTATCAGCATGCTAAAACCAAAATGAAAGCAGCGGGTCCAAGATCCTGCTTTTGCATTGCTTTCTCCTGACAAACCTATGATCTGACGTTGTGGTCATGGGTAAGTATTTCTAATTCCCCTTGGATGCTGTAATGTTTGTGTAAAAGAAGCTGACAGTATCCAAATGGAGATAGAAAAGGCTTCCAAGAACACAGACAACAGATTTTCCTGCCTGCTCTCCCTCCCACCCCTATCTTCGTGGCATACAAGTTTTTTCTCTGGAATTATTTTAGGCACCCTAGCTGTCTATTACATTTTGGAATGTATGGAACCACAAAACACACTGCTAATTAGAAGGAAGGCATTTGCTTATCCTTATGACTTTGTTTATGTAAAAGACTGCACAGCAATGGATTTGTGAGCAACTGACTTTCCATTCATGTACTGTATGGCTTTAGATGAGAGAAATATAAGATTAAATTGGGAGGGGAGTTAAATAATGTCTTTGCGTTACAAATAAAACTGACTGGCTGATTTACTTTTCACTATCCCAGATACAGTGTTTGAGGCATCTCTCAGTTTAAATAATAAAAGAAACAAAAACAGTAGTTAATTTTTGTTTCAGACTGTGATACAACATGGCATTAAGAAAAAACAAAAAAACCATGGATTATATACAGAGAAGAGCTGCCCTTGCAGTGCCAAGGAGTTTATTTTAAACAAAAAACAATGTCCTCTTAAGAAAGGTCGCAGCTATAAGAGCATCAAAATTATAGTGTATTAGTGCACCTTTCACAGAGGGGTTTGGGGAGGGCCTCTCAGCAAATGCCAGGTATATCAGTATTTGTCTGCTAGCAGAAAGAGGTTATTTTAGCAAACAGAGTCCAGAAATAACAGCTCAAGGTGCAGCATTCACACTTGTTCCCATCCTGTCATCTCTCTCCTTCCCTGTCTCCAAAATGACATTGCCTTCCTTCACCTCCTTCCCTCAGCAGCAAAAAGAAGTAACAACTGACAGTCTTCTCAAAGTGCCAAGTGCCAAGGAGGAGGAGAAAGGAGACTGACACCAAAAATGCACTAGTAGGGGAAAGAGGAGGAACAGCTATGCCACGAAAACATCCCCAGGCAAGAGACAGAAGCCAGAGACGGGGGTCAGTAAAACTTGTCCAGACAAAGCATGTTTCTGTACTAGAAGCAGCTGGACTAGACGATGTAACCAAACTTTTTGCTTTTTTAATTTTTCTCTGCATAGGAGCTTACTCCGGTCTGCTATCACCACACTACCAGAACACAGCACACCTCAGATAACAGAAATAGTAATAGTTCTGTGCCACAACTCATTAAGTCAGTTTGCAGCAATGTTATTTTTATTTAACTCTTTCACCATCAGGTCCCTCTCCCCAGCGTGGCGTAAGAAGCACATGACCAGCTGAAAAGAAACAGAGCACTGTGGGATGCCAGGGCATGACGCTGCTAAAACACATCCTGAGCATCGCTTCGATTGTATGCAGCACAACGGAAAGGTTAACAAAGACCCTTTTTGATACACCATCATAGGAGTATGTAATTATCCAAATGCTTTCAAGTGAATGTTAAAACAAAACTATAAATTCCTTGGATTTTTCAGTATAAGCAGTCTTAGGAAACTATTTTACTGTTAAGCTCACAACAGAATTTAGGTTTTGGAAAGATTTCACATTAACAGAATTTCTTGCAGAACAATATTAATGCAAATATCTTATGCAATGTGGTCTAAACCAAAAGCTGTTGGTTTGTTTGGTTTTGGTTTTTTTTTTTTTTTCCCCAGTTTGCACCCTCCCAATTCACTACTGACAAATCCATGTCAGCAATGCTAATACAGCTTTCTGATTCTGATTAACTACTTACTTTGACTACAGTAATACTCAGGAAAAGGAGAATGAAACTGATAGATTTGGAGGGCTCAGTTAATATTATTTTAACCTTTACCCTCCCTGTCTTCCACAGCTTTTTAAAATAAACACAAAGAATGTCAAACTAAAAAGCGTAATTCCATTCCTTAGCCTAAAATTCCTACTCCAGTGAGGCTTTTCCAAAGGCTTAAATATCTGAAACCAACTGGTCTTTCTTCTGCTCTTGAAAACCAACAATAAATCTAATTTCTTTACTCAATTACGAAAAGTGCTATGGGGATATCCCAGTAGCGAAACAGAAAGAGAACAAATGATCTGACAGAAACCAGCAAAATCAATGTAAGTTTTCCTGTTGATCTCAAAACCAGAATCTGACCACACAAGGCAGGACAAGAGATGTAAGACTGTCACACTCCCTCCTTCTCTCTGGGGTAGATCACTGCAGATGCCTAGTAACATTCTGACTAAATTTAGACTATTTTTCCCTCCACAGTAACTTAATTTCAGTTTTGAATACCAAAACATATTTAAAAGATGTGCTTTCTTTAGGAATGGCAGAAATATAGCAAGAGACCAACAGCACCAAAGAAGCTATTAACAAAGATGGTCACATATATGTGATTCGTTACACACAAGCAGGTGCCTGGGAAATTAATCACACAGGGACATGGACTAAATCACACCATCAGTTCCATTTGCCTCCAAAATCTTCCTTTACAACTTTCTGACATAAGTAAACCTGACCAGACTTATCTTTAAGTTCCTGCCAAAAAGCCCCAGTTCTTTAATCTCTTGGAAGAAAACCTGCGTCCATCTAACATGCCGAAATACAATTCTTCTGGGTCCGTACCAGTACCAGGATTTAGTGACTAACTCTCTTCACAGAAAAGCCTGGTGCCCTTCCTTCACGTCAATGGACTGTAGCTCCTGTTTGGTAATGTCCTCTCCAGCGCTGGCTGCTGGAGCCCAGTTAGGATTCAGGGGACAGTCTGGGTGTTTGCTACAAGTCACTCGTTTTCACTGGAGACTCCAGAGTTCTTGCAGGAATTGCCAAGCTTTCCTCAAAATCTCCAACACTCTTCAAAGGACGGCCTTGTACACAAGACAGCATCGTTTTTGAAAAACAATTGAAACACAAGAGCATTTTCATGTAACGGATAAGCCCACAGGTCACCCTCCTGGATTTTAGCACTCATTTCTCAGTCTTGCTCCCAACTCGGTCTCAGCTCCTAAGCGCTTACTCGCTTTTGTGCAGTCCACCATGCTGTACACCGAAGTTCAACTGCCTCTGCACCGTTTGCTCTGGTTCCCAGGACCTCTATGCTGCACACAGTATCTGTTTGGCCACTGTCAGCTAGACTGAAGAGCCACGCCATGAACTGGCTGCTGTGTGGCATTCAAACACCCTGAAAGGGCCAATTACATTTGCAAACCTCACTACCAGCTCTCGAATTCTTTTTCCTGCTGTGGCCCTTTTCCCAGGTGACAACTGCAGGTTCTGCCCAGTTTTCAGAGACAACGTTTCATTACAGGTGACTCAAAGTCAATGTGCTGTTCAGTTTGTTATGCCAACTCCCAATGTGCTATGTTAGTAATACAGCATTAAGCAGAATTAAGCAAACTTTTGTTGCATCTCTACCATCAGACTTCTGGAGCCTTGATCATTTTGATTTGGCTATCAACAAAGCACAAGCTCTGCAGCAGCCACTCTAATTACAGGATTAAAGGCTTTAATATAATATTATTTTAAATACCCACATTAAGGGCCTAATTTTTCAAGGAATGTGAAGTAGAAATCAATTTGACAAATGCCACTTTGTGTATCATGACGCATAACATTAAGAGAGGGACAGACACACCAGCTGAGGTCAGAGCACAGCAATAGCTGCGCATCGCTCACCAACCAGCGACAATTGTTTGAGTCTTGGTACAGCTCAATCTACTGGTGTTTCTATTTTGTTGCGGTAAAGCCAAGTGTTACGCTGATATGATCCCTCCATGATGCAAGAAAATTATTTAGGATTTCCTGGAGAACAATGGAACCCTCAAAAATTAGCTGCTTTATTAGTAGAACAGAAGCTCATAAAGATCCACTTTCCTGGGATCCTCTACAGCAGCTTTCCCCCATCCAAACAGTCACAACTATACAGTATCATTTTTAAGGAATGTAGAGACTGATGGATGATTTAAAAAGAAAGACTGCTTAAAATAGCAAAACTGAACAGAGAGCTGACCTCGGTCTGTAAAAGATGAGACACTGTGTGTGTGCATGTGAAAGTCAAGAGATAGATTCCCTGTTTTACTGAGCATACAGCTAGACCCAGATAAATGTTGATAAAGATGCAGAACATCACATTCAGCATGGCTTATGTCTGCCTGATAAAGAGAAGAAATAAAGTGAGATTCCTTGAATAGCTAGATTTTAAGGAGGGACTGCTAAAGGTTGATAACCGTCTGGCAAAAAAAGCAGGGAAGTTTTTATAGCAACAGGGACCAAAAAATGGAATAAAATATGAAGAAACGGACAATAAAGGCAGATGAAAGGAAAGCATTAATAGAATAGAAAAAACAGGAAGAGTGAATTATTAGAAACAGGCAAAAAGAAGATAAAAAGGAGGAATTTAGAAAAACTGAAGTCTGAAGTAAAAAAATTAAGGAAGTGTCAGCAGACATTAGTAGTACGTGATACATCTTCACAATATTTGTGGACTACATTTACTGCAAGTTTTAAATGAAAACTGAAACCTGTTAGCAATACATTTAGAAATTACTATTTTTAACATAAAGTGAAAAGTAGTTTATTTCTAGCCTTTTTTCCTCATTTGCATGCAGAGCGTTTAAGTAGACATTAGCTGATTATTCTGGGGACAGGGAAAGACATGCTGCAAACGTAACACACAGTTCATGGCACTGCTTTGAAAATGCACATTAATTTTGTCAAACTAAACAAAAAAACTCCCTGGGGCATAAGCAACCGCATTTTTAATCTGCACAAAACATATTCTTTTGTCCTTCCAGAGAGGTTCAGTTTCTTTCCGTGCAAGCTTCATCCATGTTTTAAGTGGCTATATGAAAAAATGCTTAAATCTGAACTACACACACATGACAGCTTTTAAAGTTCTATATACTTCCACCTGAATTTCAGCAGTACTTTGGACAGGATTCATAGAACTTCACAGGATCAGAAAATCTCTTTGTAAGCCCTGGCTGATCCCGAGAGCACTGCAGAAAGTCCCTCCATGTACCCAAGAACTGCCATGGCCTACTGCATTACTCTGGTTTCAGTGGCTAGAGCTTTAGTAACTCCTTGAAGTACAATAACCAGAAACATCTAAGGCATCCTTAGTACAAAGCAAAAGGAATGGTTCCTGCCATGAAAAGCCTACAATCTCACTTCAAGAAAATAGAAGCTGGCAGCAAAACAGTGATACAATCACACGGTAATTTCACTTAGTCCCAGAAAAATCCTATTTATCTATTTAAAAAAATAAAGAGATGCCTCATCTGTTTTATCTTGTTCACTGGCTCCTTTGTGAACCCTTTTGCTAAAACACTTGTATTCAAATAAAAAACAGCAAGTGTCGCCACAGATTCTGAAAGAGGAGACTGCTGTGAAAGCAACTGCAGCACAAACATCAGATTTCAAGCAAGTTAGAGAAGCTGCCTGAGTATTTCCTGCTATAGGCTTATAACAAGTTTTGCTGTAAAAACAACACTTCCATTGTAAAAAGTAAGATTACTGTATGCTCTGACATAAGAACTGGATGAACCCACATCAGCAGAATGCACTGAAATTTAATAATACACAACACAGGGAGAGAAATCACTCAAACACAGCGTGCTGAAGATCAGGGCTTACACTGACATCTCATACTACTTACTGCTTCTTGGGAAACAACACAAACAAGCTGTAATCCAAGAAAAAGGAAGCCCCAAGAACAAGTATTAAGAACATTTGTTAATCAAAGGACTAAACATATAGGAAGGTTTTGATTTCTTTGAATTTTATATATTATTTCCATACAGTAAAATATGTACTAAACTCTCCACAGATGATGCAAATGTCTTGCCCTGGCTCAGGGCAGCTGCTGTTCTGAGAAACAAACCAGAATGAGCTGATCATTTGAATTCCCTTAAAACTCATAATACTGGACCAAATAAAGCAAAGTAGACCTTACTATACAGTTTAGCAAGCCATGACTAACATCTTCGTGCACTTAAAAATTGTCATTTAATTAACTTTACCTGTAAGCTTTGGGGGAACGTGAAGGAGAGGAAAAAAAAAAATATATATATACAAACTAATTTTCTCCTCAACTTCGAAAATAGTTCAGAGTCCAAATCCCTATACAAGAAGTAATAAAAATAGTTTGGTTTCTGGTAGCAATAACAAAAACGAGGGCAAGATTAATTCTTACACTTTTATGGCAAACAATCTAAAGCAGATGTTCGAGAATAAAAGCGAGATGTCAAAGTAGTTAATAAGTGCTTTTCAAAACCAAACACAACAAGACAACTTGCAGCTTTATGTGCTTATAGAAAACTCTAAATCATCTCAGTCAGCTTCCACCCTTAGCCCATCTCTATTCTATGAGGCTCCACAATTCCCAAAAATGTTGCATTCAAGTCTAAACCACCACAGATCAGTGTCTCCTGAACATGCAAGTGAGCTTGCTAAATTAGAGATCAGCTGCTGAATCTGGGCCCTTATGAACAGAAATATTTTTCCGTGGTTTGAATATCCAGGATCTCTGGAATAAAGTCCCTGTCTGTAAGAGAGAGACCATATTTTAAAGATATCTAAAAAAAGTTCAGACTGTATTTACATTTCCGCTATAATACTGCAGTTTGGAGACGGAGATCAAACTTCACATTTTAAGGTCAAAACCAAACATAAGCATTCCTTAGAATCAGACTTCAAATAGATATTTGAAGTTATCCACACTTTCTCGTTTGTGAGTTCAAAGAATTGCTGATCATAAAGCAAACTTGAAGATATTAAATCTAAGTACAAATTTCACAAAAGACAATGTGTGCATGCAAGAGAATTGAGTCCTTCCACATTTAATATGGCAAAAGTTTGTAGAAGGTAACCATAAGCACACCCTTTTCAAATGAAACTAGCTTTTATTGTGAACACGAAAGACACTGTGTTAACTTAAAACACCGTTCACTTAGATGTGCTTTCCAAAAGGCCTTAAGCAGGATTATATTGATTTAAATAAAGTAAATTAGGCGAGTTTTGCACTCGAGCTTCCCACACAAATAGCACTTGCCAAGCCTTTTGAGTCTATCATACAGGTATCTAAGAGACTGACTCAGCGCACGCACACACACTTCTAGACTCACCAGCAAGAGCTGATTTTTGGCTGACCACCAAAAATTGCCTCCTACGCCAGTCAGCCCAAGTCTCCATCTACCTGGAAGCCCTTCATCCAGCAACACTGGGCTACCGTGCATCTGCACCGCCGTTCCAACTTCATTACATGAAACACAAACCCGTCGCAACAGGCATCGGGGTAACTGATACTGTATCACTGAAGTCAACAGGAGCAAATCAGAAACTCTAGAGTACATATGAATAAGGTTTTTGTGTTTTCTTTCCCAAGTGCTGACAGTTTGGAGGGGTATTTCCCCACCACCACCATTGCTGGACTACAATCACATTAATTTCACTGTGCCAAGGCAAGCTGTCCGAGAAGCTTTCACGGGAAGTTTGGCTTAATAGTCCGGGGTGGGGTTTTTGGGTTTTGAACTGTCCAAGATTTAACAAGAAAATGAAGGTAAGATCTGTGACTCTCAGGAAAATTATATTTTCAGCAAAAGATGGCAAGGCCATATCAAAAAGCTTTAACAAACAACCAAACCCTTTAAATCACCAGCGGCCTAAATAACTTTGCCCTAGCTCTGGACATAAATGTTTATTAACCAGTGATATACTGAGAAAGACATGTTTTCTCCTTTGGTTTCACGTTAATCTTGGGTCACAGCTAAAACATGACATTGCATCAACTTTTCTCTCCCCCATGTCCTTTTCAAAGCTGTTGCTGTGTCGGCTGAAACCTTCACTGCTAGGACTGAGCATTGATAGCCGGTGTGTGTAAGAGACCTACAGGCAAAAAGCCTGCCAGAGCCTAAAAGCAATCAAACCTTACGAAATCACCTAAGCCTCAGTCTCAGTTACTCCAATGGCTATGCTGGTCTGCTCCAGGGCACTAGTGAAAGTAGGGAGTTGCAGTGACTGTTTGCTGCTATCGAGGCAAAGAAATTCAGTCTTTGTTTAATCTTTCGTATCTTAGATTTAGACCAATACTAAAAGGCAACCCTTAAGTGCTAAAAAGAGCACTAATTCTTACAAGTAGACAAGTCACAGCAAACCAGCAGCCCAGCCAGGATAATGCATCACTGAATGTACCTACATTTGTTTCTGTCAAGGGCTACAATTTGCTTTTAATTATTCATAATGCTTTGTAATGTACTAGGATGAGTATATTGTACATACACACAGCAGATTTAGTTTTAAAAAAATAATCAAGTCTAGTAATTAGAGTGCTGATCGCAGAGCTCAGATACTGCTTTTTTAAAGGAGATGCTTTTTGTGTGCATGAGTGTTTCTGTTATACATGTATACACACAGATACACACACACAAATAATCAAAGGGCATGAGTTAAACAGTTTTTAACAAATACTATCTTTGAACATTTTGCAAGACCCTGTAATGCCCCAATCCTGAGCAGATTTACACACAGGATTCATTTAAAGGCACAACAAGCTAACAAATCTATTCGCTATCAGGAAATTTTATCATATACTTACTTGGGGTTCAGACCCAGATTCTGCAACACTGATTCAGTTTAGAAAACTACAAATTTTTCAGCTTTAAGTGCACGAGGAGCCTCGCAAAGTCAAAGCGTGAGTCGCATACCAATTATTTTGTCTGAATTGTGGCCTACAAGTCCAGTCCAACAAAACCAAGCAAGCCTAAACCTGATTGAGTAAACTGAGCCCATCCGCTTCGCTGCAATTACCTATGGCAATAAACACAATGGTCTAGGAAGCAGAGGCTTGCAGAAACAGGCCTCCAGAGAAACAACCAGCACCCTGACAACTCCGGTCTCTGCTCCTCGTCCTTTCATAGACCATTCCAACAGCTCAGAAGCTGAGCAGCTCACAACCAGGTATTGGAGGCCAACATCTGCTATTGCCTGGTCCATAGGTTCGCCGCAATGCCTCAGTGGGCCTGAGGGACTGAAATGCAATGAGTACAAAGTAACAGAACTGAGAATTAAGCTAAATACATGCTTGCTTAATTTTAAAGCACATGCTTAAGGGTTTTCTGGGGCAAAGCCAGAATGATCCGTAACTTATGAGATCAAGCACCTCCACCAGTTTTAGATCAAATATTTTATATGACTGTTTTAGTGATACCATTAACTAGTCCACAAGGGCAGACTTTTGCTCCATACTCCGGATACAGATAGTAAGACAAATTTTACCAGGCTAGTCAAGTTGCATGGGCCATTTTTTAAGCAAAGACCCACTGGTATTGGCATGAGTTTTCTTACTGATTTAAATGGATGCTTGACCATGCCTCTTGAACTGAAGGTGGGCATCACAAGACTAATACAATAATATTGAAAGATTTTAAGTATATAGGGCTTCCAAGTAGTCTCTCAAGAATAGTTGTTTATTACATAAATCATCCTAATTTTATTATCTGGGCCTCAATCCCATGGCCTACACAAATTGAGAAAATAGTCCCACTAGGGACTATGTGTAATGGGGTCCATTACTCATACTAAACAGATCAAGCACCCTTAGAAAGCGAATTTACAGAGAAAGTTTCCAAATTTCTCTAAGCATGTATTTAAAACCTTAAAAGGAAGACAGTAAGCAATTATAAATCATGCAAACACACATACTCAGTAATCCGTATCATTTTAAAAAGTAGACTAGAGTTCTAAGAAATGATTTACTGCAACAGCCATTGAATTAATCATGTTTACTTCAGTGTCTTTTTCAAATAATTCCTATCTCTATACCCTTAATATTTGTCTTCCTAGTTAAACAAATTACAAAACGCACTGCAGACAAACCACAATATTCTGTAAACCGATATTCAGGGGCGTCACTGTTTATTGATGGGGTGTACCTATTCGCATCAAAACAACAAAAGAAAACTTGATTTCTTTCCAAATGCACATCAGATTTCTTTAATCTGTGCATTTACTAAACCGCATAAATAGAAAACTGGTGGTTTGATGCAACCAGCACAGTGCCATTTAAAGCACAGCACATCACAGCACTCTTAAGTCTTTTTGGAAATACCTCTGCTGCTCAGCAGCACTAGCTTTCCACCAGTTGCTGCTCCACATGCTATTGCCAATCAGCTGCATTTGCTGTAGCGCATTCCAAAGTTTACTAATTAATCTCTGCACTAAACCCCACGGATGGCCGGTTGCCATTTGAAATGATCATCATCTTTTATTTAAAGACATACTGACCCTGTGGTCAAACTCAGACCTTATTTGTAAAAAAATGGTGTGCCAAATTTCAGGTAATTAAATCCACTTCAATACCAATAAGGGTGTTTTTTTAAACTGGACAGAGGCAATTGTTAATGGTTTGAGGGTATTGGATACACTAAGGTATTTCAATGTTAATTGTCAGGAACGGAGCAAACTCTTGCATTCTGACCTAGGAGCTACATTCAGCAGAGGGTATGAGATGCAAACTTCTGGAAAAGAGGCCATTCATTTCTTGCAAAACAGCATACATGCTTTGAAGTCATGTGTTTTAACGATTCCAGCTTATTGCTACATTTCATATGAGGTTTTAAATATTGATTTCACCCAGTCCAACCTCTCACACCATTGTTACAGGCTGCTCTCATTCAGTGGTGCATACTGGCTCCGTGACCTTCACAATGACCTCTACAAAAGCAGTTGTGCATTTTACTGTGGTGTAAATCCTCACAGACAAGTCGAACCTGTTCTTTTTGGCATCCAGCCCTTTAGATGAATACTCTGCGGAGATTTATTATGAAAGGGGAATGAAGGGGCATTATTGCACAACATTCATCCCTTGTATACAGCAAAGTTCCATCTCTTACAAGTTCTGAAGGCTTTTAAATAAACAGATCTTCTTAATTACACAAATAATTCTTGCTTCTCACCAATTTTCTGTAATTAAAATTCACTGTTGTTTATGAAAAGGTAGACATGCCCAGAAAAAAGCATGTGTGCAAAGGTGTTTTATATTATTATTAATAAGTAATATTCATACTTCCTGTTACTATACACAAGGGATTAGTGTTTCCTAGCACACCATTCACTTACAACACTGAAGTATTATTCCACATTGTAGCAACACACACTGCCCTAAAAGGGTCCATTAATTATTTTTGTAATGCCATGAAGTTGCTGCAGGATATTAGACTGTCTCCATAAGAAATACACTCCCATGGTAAAATGATGAATGATGAACTTTGCAGGTTTTTAATTAGATTTCAGAACAGTATGAAAGTATTTACAAAATTATCTTCCATGGCCTTAGCTTAATACTTTGCATGCCCTTATGCAAATAATAAAAAAAAATTTCAAGCTTAATTGAATCAAAAAATATAAAATGATAAAAGAATTATAAAATCTGCCCCTTTTACAAATTCAGCAAATCTACCAGAGTGGTCAGAGTGGTAACCCCATCATTCACATCACCCACATTCCTTCAGGTTTTCTAACTGATCCTTCAGCAAAATAGGCCCTGCTAGGGAACGTGGTGAAAGCAAAACAAAAAACACCCAAACTAAGTTGCATTGATACTCCAGTACAGAAAATCATGTTCAAACTGGCTTCATCTGATAGTCACTTGGTATTAACCGGAAATGAAGCATTTTGATTGAAGTGAGTATTCCCTGATCTAAATCTCTGAATTCCCCTAAAAAGCTCCCTCCCTCCAACATCAGCTGTCACGGACAATTGACAATGCACACACACATACCTCCAACTGCCAAAATAAAGAACTGCTCTGTGTGTGTCTCCCTGTCACCCAGGGGCGACATCAGGTATGGGTTCTCTCTCCCCTTCCTAAAAGCCTCAGCTGGCCATTCCTTAGCTTTCTGCTCCTCCTTTTCTGCCAGCAAAATGAAAGGCAACAGAATGCACAATAGCAAAAACTTCCCTGTACAAAAAGATAAGAAAATACACTCTCCTCCCACCTTTCTTAGGTCCATACTGCACTTTCACAGCTTCAGAGCTGCAGACATAAGCTTCCCCAAACAGAATATGCAGCAGTGGTTTTTACTGTCTAAATTCACTTCTCACCTGTAGGTTCAATTCTCCTACCTCCAGCACAGCCCACTCCTTCATTTCTAAGCCTGATGCTACCAGTGAGATGGAGCAGAGATGGGCTGAAGATAATAGAAGGTAAACCAGCATGCTCATATAGTGTTGTATTTAACAGCAAAGATAAAGTATCCCGAGTTCTAAAGGGGGGTTCTTCCTGCATGAGAAATTTCACATTTTGAAAAGGTGCAGTTGTACTTTGCCTCTTCATAAATAAAAATAAACTAAGTAAAAATTAAAGTGCAGCCACATTTATACTTTGTTCTTCATGACAAACAAAACCCAGATACCACCAATATTTTATTTAGGGTTCTTTTTTTAAAAAAATCCAAAGGTTTTCTATCAGGTGATAAACAGACTTAATGCCAAAGTCATACCTGGCACCTCAGCTACAGCTGAAGTTAGTTACACAGCTTAGAAGCAACCAACAGTTAAATGCGTACAGGACTCAAGAATATTTCTGTTACTTTAAAAGCAACACATCTGTTCAACTTTGTATTTCAAATTCACTTAACTAACCAGACACAAAACAGGTTAAAAATGAGCATAAAGCAGATGCTGTATACAACATCATCAATGAAACTAAACTGATACAACATTAAGCTTTAGTATAAACTGCACCTTAAGGGGTAGGGGATTTTTTTACCCCTTATTCCAAACAGATTTTAGAATTGCCTGATTTGATATAAATTCTTGGCCTAATCCTGTTTAGGTTTCAGATCCTACATAAATTAAAATGGGAATTCAAGTTCAAGGCATTATCACACGAAGTGGCAGATTAAGGTGAGTAAATGAAAACAGAATGAGTGAAGACAACGGAAGTATGAAGTTCCCACTGCAATTCCTTCTACAGCCTCCCATCAGCTCTCAAGCCAAGACCTCTTCTCCACCTACACGCAAAGAAAACCCTAACCATGTTTCACTGGGAGCAACCACAGAGGGGAACCCTTGGTGTGCAGGCACAGCCAAGGTAGTGCCAACAGATCTTGTGCACCAGGATCTAGATGTCGAAATATCTATGCCAAGATCTCTCCTCTGTCAGGCAGACAACACTGAAGCCCTCCAGTTCTATCCATATTAGAGTTTGTGGAAAATCCAACAATAAAATCCCCCAGGTTATCCCTTCTCTGAGCTTGTAGTCATGATCTGGCTCAAATCCCACTCCAAATGAAAGTGGAGAAAACACTGCCACTCCCAGTGTCACTACCATCACGCTCTTACAGAAACTGCCACCTTTTTGGAAAGGCAAAAAATTCTTCAAATATGTGCTAATTTATTATTCAAACTTTGCTTGTCTGAACTCAAAGAGCCTATCACAGGGAAGCATTACAAGCTGGCCATCTTTATATATAGCCTTGAATGTATGTGGGCTTTTTTTTTTTTCTCCAATGCTAGCCATGTACACATGCCCACAGGTACACAAACATAGGCAGCCCTAAGCCCCCATGCCAAAGACTGCCTAATGATGGCAAGGATCAGATGCCTACACTGATCCCTTTTAGATCTGTCACCACGTCTACACAGCACAGACCAGCAGCTCTTGTTCACTTGAGCACTGCCTGACAGTCTTGCAGAGGATCACATTTCTGTGATTTTCTTTCTATGCTTTGGAGAGCAGTGCTCTATTTACTTATGCCTCTCTTTCAAGGGATGAAACAGGAGAATGGACCTCAGACCTAAAAATATATGCTGCTTTCCTCCTGTGCACAGCCCTCAGTTTTAAATTGTTCCTCCCTCCAACCTACTTACCTTTCCACTGTCTTCCAATTCCACATGCACCTTAAACTTAAACATACTGTCTGTCTCCTGAAGGATCTACCTCACTGTCCCAGAATAATAAAAGAATCATTATTCTTACATGAAGCCATCATTTCATTTTCTACTAATCATTGAAAATGTTGTAAATTCCAGTTTCCTGGCCCCCATCCAGCTAATTTAGATAGATGGTTCCACATGTGCTCTCTGTCCTTCCATTTCCTGCCCATACCACTACACACATTTATCTAAGTGAGTCAAAGCAGGTTTTCTTTGTAGTCACAATATTCTTACATATTTTATAATTTTAAAAAAAGAGCCTGCATAAAATACAACCTATCACCATGCTATTATCTGCTTTGCAAGAGGCAGAGGATTTTACTGCTCTGCAACACATTCTGCTGAACTATAACACGTCACAAACTACACCTGAGCCTCACATTTCCTCAAAATACAAGAGTTACCTGTGTAGCAACTATGTTCTGGCAAAGCAGAACAATAAACTAAAATAATCAATTCTCCTCTTTGATATACTCCATTATCCAGGTTTTTCTTCTTAAAAGAAGAAATCAGAACATTTGAGAGGAATAAAGCCAAACTTTCAGAGACCAAGGTGCTTCTTCATGAGGATAATTTCTCTTTCATTATTAGCCAATGCTGTCAATATTCCTTTCGAGCGACACCTTGACTGACACACTGAGTCCAGACTAGGTATATATGGGGAAATTCACCTTTTGATGTCCGCTGATTGCCTAAAACAATATTCCTTTCTCCCACCCTCTGCACCTGAACAAACATTCTTGAGGAAAATTACTTTTGAAGTCTCCTTGGTACAGAACATTGTCTCTTTGATCCAAAATATCTTTTGCTGCAAGTACCCTAGCACAATACGAATGCATCTTGGATGAGTACTGACTATTGAAAACTAGGGCCCCCAACAGCTCTTTTGAAATACATCTTTGTAAATGTATTTTTAATTTACAAATGTGCTATTTTAAAGCTCAAAAGTTGATTCCTCTGAGACCCTGTAGCAAACATTCATTTAGCTGCTGTGTTCACTTACGCATGCGTTAAGGTGCAGAAAGGTGCTACACGCACACACTCAGCATGGCCTCAGTCAACACGCTGACAATTTTTTCCTTGTAAGGAATTACTATATATTAGTAAGGCTAGTGTACCTTGTAACAGAGATTAACGCAAAACAAAAGGTGCTGTGGGAAACACAAGTCCTGCATGTACACACACCTGCCCTCAGCCAGAAAACCTGTTAACAAGTGGCGGGGGGGGTCACACTCGAAACCACCCAAGTGTGCACACACCATCCCCTGCTGCCGTCTGAGACCAGACTTCTTACATGGGAACTGATCCCGACAGATGAGTACCAGAACCCCCCAATTTCCCAAATCCTTCTGTCCCAGAGCTCTCTTATAACTCCCAGTCCCGTGCACGATTCCCTCAGCCCTTCTTCCTAAAAACTTCCTTGTCCCACTCAGTCCCACCTTTCTGTCAAACTCTGATCCAAATCTCTCTCCTCAGAGCAATAGCCCCATGTCCCCTCCATGTTCTCTTCAAAGCACCTCACATCCAAGTCCTCACCTCCTCCTCCATCCATCTCACCTGCTGCCCTATGCTTCCCCATCCCCACAAGCCCTGACCCCATGCTCTACCATCACACCACTGCTGCTGCCACTGCCACTTAGTATCGACTTCCCTGCCATATTTCTTCCAGCAACTGCCTCCCACTACAGCCATCCCTCTCATCCTGCTCCTGGCTCCCCGTACATAACTTTAAGTCTGGCAAGAATTTCAGAAAAGCCAGATGTAGGCTGTGCTTACCCAAAATTTGTGTGAAGAACAGGCAAGGAAAAAAATACAGGCATATGGGAAATCTTTTAACTATGCTGCAAGGTCAATATACTCTACATCAGCAGCAAATAGACCCCAGTTCATTGAGAAATGGAATAACCAGGAATAAAACTAGTCTGTGAGATAAGTCTGCACACACATACCTAATCAGCAAACCTCTCAAAACCAGACAAACAGACGTAACCCAATTGACCGCTGACTCAGAGGAATCTATGAAGCCATTAGCCCAACTCTGCCATTCCAAGTCACCAGCCCTCCTCCAGGTACACAATAGAGAAGATAAAGGAATGACACAATACTACTTTGATCAACAGCAACAGAAGAAAGGATTAGAAGAAAACATGTTCTCACAAATGCAGACAAGTGTTAAGAAAAAAGGATCATGACAGAAAGATCACACATTCTTCCGTGCACACATACAGATGTACTGCTTTAGCTTGTGTAAATGGCTTCAAATCCTTCATTGCTCTTACTACAATTCTTTAAATGTTCTTACTGTTCTCTCAAATAATTTTCCTCTTTAGAGAGTCCTCTTCTAAGCTGATGAATGTCATTTCACATCTAGTCTGTAGAGTGGAGACAGTCTATAAACCATTTGCAGGAGAAATCAATGCTTTTATTGTTAAGTAACAATTAAGGCCTCTGCACTTTTTTTAAAGATCTAATTTCTAAAATATTTAGTTCTGTGAAGTCCCCTTTACACAGTCATCTTCAAGTACAGAAAAAGTTCCTACAAAAAGGCAGAGAACAACCTGCTTCTGGCACGTACCTAGACAGAAAATGAACTTGCATTGGGTGAAGGAAACTTAGTAACTCTGTGTCTCCCCTAAAATGCAAAAGCAGGGGCAGTAAGTGCTACCAGAGGCTGCCCAGGAGACTGCAGAGTCTCCCTCTCCAGGTCTTTAAGAACAGGTTAGACAGGTACCTGTCATGAAGTACCCCCAACTCTGCCTCACAGTGGGGGGAAGGACCCCATGACCTCTCGAGACCCCCACCTAGCACTATGATTATACAATTCCACAAATACCCACTGCAATTCAGGCACCAAAGCTTCCAATTTTATTACTTTTTCTTTCCTGACTTAAAATTTCACCCTTACAGAGGAACTTTGTCTGCTTTCATTTTTTTATATCATCTCTATCAAGACATAATGAGACTGCTTATACTCACACTTTTAGACAAGCTATTTATTTGTGTTTCACCCCAGCACTACTTTCTGGTATGTTTACTTTTAAACAGTGCATCAAGCAGCACTATTTAACAACTTTTTGCATTAAAAATGTGGTTCAATACCTTTGCACTGCTCATTTAGTACAAACTCTAATATTTAACATTTATGATGTTTGCAACTCTTGGCCAAAGTATAGCATCAAAAGAGTATATATGCACTAAATTGTATCTAGTTAAAAAGAACAGCAGCACTGAAAAAAGTTATATTGGAACAATCTATAAATGTGTTTACATTATATGAATGATTTGCTGTTCCTTCACAAGGCATGTAGGAAGTCAGCACTTCTCAAATGTGTAAAGTATTTCCATGTGCTTAAAGCATGATCTTTCCAAAACAAACAATGATTGAGAAATTTTTTATTATTCTTTATTTCCCTGCCAGCTGTTTTTTTGGACTCTCCTCTCAGCCACCTTCTTTCTTTCAGTCAGATCTCTCCTTATTGCTCACAGTAACACCTACTCAAGCAATAGCATATTCAGAGCTATAAGACTCAAAAATAGGAAGATCTCAGGCTGATTTAAACAGCATTTTCCTTAGATCACTTTGCAGCGTGTCTTTGTGCTATCGTAGCTAGTGGCAGGTCTGGCTGTTGCTTAGGATGGAATCTGGGCATCCTACATTAGGACCTAAAGCCCAGTTCCTGCTGCTCTGTCCCAGTGACAGCTCCCATACAGGCAGGGGAGCAGACGACAGCCTGGCTGAACCCTTCCCAGTAGTCTTCTCCCTACGAGCCTCATCCTACGCAGCATCTTTTCAAGGGATCAAAACAACATGCTGCCTGACACACAGACGTACTTCTGAAATTTGATGGTGAAGAGTCAGGCAAGCAAGCCCTTGGGCAACTCCATAAATCAAACAGGAGATTAAAAAAACCCAAACAAACAAAAAAAATCAAAAAATTTTAAAAAAAAATTTAAAAAACCAAAACCCTAAGAACAGTTCCATTCCAAAGTGACAGCTGAAGAGCTGATCTGCTCCACTGCTGGCTAAAGCCGCTTTACTAACAAGTACATTGGTCTTGCTGTTCACTCCTGTACAATTAACAGTGTTGGCACTATTTCATTTACTAAATTCCAGTCATTACAGCTGTGCAAACTTATGGGCCTAATTTGTATTTATACTAATATGTGTATATAAACATGTGCTGCTTTAGCCATGTAAAGGAGCCTTAAAGCAAATGAACAAATATTTATTCTAACAGCGCAGCATAAGAGAGCCCAACCATAAAACAGAATCAGGTCAAGCAGCTCTGATTATGTCTGTCCACCAAACAGCTTAATTTCCACTATGGCATCTTTCCTAAGGCATTCCAAACAGGAATCCTGCAAAGACAGACAGGGACATGTAGGACTGAATTTTCAAAATCCAGTCTCCTTTTCCAAGGCCAGCATTGTGTAAATGAGGGGAGAGGAAATAACAAATACTGTCATTTACTTTGCCTTTTTTCCCCAAAAAACATTTCTTACCTATATTAGGAAAAAAATTAATGAAGTCAACATAATGCACTTAATGTTTATGCACTTTGATATAACAGTAATTACTTAGTAAGGCCAGAACCCAATTAAATGCTTTAGACTTCAGTCTGTGGGCTGGAGTGCACAGGAAGCGTTCAGATGATAGATTGCTTAAATAAAGTTTATCTGGCATACACTTCAAAACCAGAGTTCAAAAACTTTAAGCACAGTTCAGCATGTATGTGCTTGACTCTTAACAAAACATTTTTATTTAAATAGAGGGCTAGAGATTTAGTATGACACATATATTTACTACTGCTAATCATTCTCCATCATGCTACTCTGAAGTTGCAGACCTATTGTATATATAATCTCATGTGATTTAAGCAAGCAGTATGTGGATCACAGGACTCTAGATCAATGTTTAAATCCAGCATATTAGCCCTAACCTGAATTCTATCATTCAGCATTTTTGGTGTGACACAGTTCATATATTTGAATTCCATATCCAGGTATTGTCAGAGATGGTGGAGATCCAAGCAGACACCATTTCTTTCCTCTTTTTTCTTTTCAGAAATAGGTATCCTTCTCAGCAGATCAGTGCAATGTTCATTGTTAAAAACAAGACACTGCTATTGATGACAAAAATTCAAAGCTAAAGCAACATGCAATATATATTCTTACTAGGAATTATGAGAAGGTGCTTAGCAACTCCAGAATCCCATTAGTAAGAGTTGGTGTTACAGGGCTATGTGCACCTGCTCTCCAAATGTGCACCTCCTGTGAATCTCTCCTCCAGGAAGGCTGCTTGGCCAGAATGCTGGTTCTCTGAGCACCTTCACCTGCTGGAAAGTGCTGCGGTTCCCCTCTCACCAGCACATTTGGGCTTCCTGTGCAATGGGGATCTGCTTCACTGGACTGATGCCCAGCCCAGTGTGTCTGAGCACTGAGCTGGGACACAGCCATCGTGCAAGGCAGACACCAAGGCTGCAAGGGCAATGCATCAGCCTTGTAGTATATATTCAGCCAGACTCCTGCTGGAGGTTGAGATAATAGTGCCACTGAAAATCTTACCTTTACATGCATGCTCCCTAACACAGGTAAGTCTATTCCAAGAGGATCTGTACACCTGAACACACTACTTCCTCTTGAAAATAAGTGTGGTGATTTTGTTGTGATTCTAAACTACAAAGTGTTGTGAAAAGGGAAATATTCCACCCAGCCGCAAAAAAGAAACGTGCGTAGTATGAGCCAAATGAAGATTAAAAACAAAACACCAATCTCAAAGAAATCAATTCCATCTGAAGTGTTGCAGCCTGAAGATAGACCAGCTGAGCTAACAGTGAAGGAAGGAAACAGGCTTGATTTTATTTATTTATTTTTTAAACTTTAGGCAAATACTAAAAGCACTTTAAAACAAACACACACAACCAACCAAACACGCCACACCAACAAACCAACCAACCAAACCAGAGCAGTAAGAATTGACAAAGCAAGGCTGGAAGGCTGAAACGGTTCCCGATCACACAGACAGGGTGGCAAAGCACTCTCGGGAGCTGCAGAATAGTTGTAGTCTAAATTTTAGTGCAACATGCACTTCACTTACCTCAGAGCACCTGGCATATGTCTAAGCAACTTTGAAGGAGCACAATTGATTAAAAAGGTATTTTGACAGACTTTTTTGTGTTTGGAACAGGATTTTGGATAATTGCTCCACAAGCTATAAAAGAAACAGACTGAAAACCAGGAGCAGCCGCTGAGCAGTTGTTTGCACAGGAAGCAATATTGTAGGAAAAGGCAATAATGAAGAACAGTTAATTTGACCTGAGCTGATGAGGTCAATGTTTTAAAAGAAATAGCTTCGCATAACGTAAAATAAGAATGTTATTTCCCCTTAGAATAATACTGTAAGTGTAATGCTGCACGAAAGCTACTCCCTAACACTTGTTATGCTCAGTGTGGTGGTAACATGCATTCCTGAGGTGTCCGAGACATCCTGCGTCTGACACAGATCCATTCCTCTGAAATACTGATTCAACTGCTCCCTTCTGCAAGCTCTAGCTGCTTCAGACTGCACATTGCTCTGCCCAGCATTCAGCTACTAATAGCCTGAAACTGCAAGAACGGGAATAAAATCCTGGTAATACTCAGACACGCAGAAAGTTAAACGTAACATCACTGCTGTGATTTGGACAGGGAAGCAGAAGTTGAAGCAGGTATTTCACTCTTAATTCACTGTCATTCAGGGGTGCTGTTGACAGGAGATGGAGCCCGGCTCAACGGAAGAGACATGAGGTTAGGAATTTAGTAGGGCTGGATCCTATTCCTCCTTCCGCCTCTGCTCTGCTGTCTAATTCTGGGCAAGTACATCCCCTCCGGGCATCTGGTTCCCCTCCCTCCCTGACACATCTATTTAAACTGCAAATTCAGAGGGGTAGCGACCATCTTGGTAATGACGAAGCATGTACCACACACTGCACTAGTATTTCTATTAATAAATATTCCCACTGCTAATAAGTAATAAAACAAAAACCATGAATGGTTTTGTGAATTGAATGGTCAATGATGCATTATATTAATTTTACAGTACTCAGGTATAAAATATAAAAAGGCAAACTCTCCCAAGTGGTAGCAGGTGAGAGGACACCTATGCTGCTTTCCTGAATATTTGGGTAATCCAATTAGAGGTAATTGAGTTTTTAACTACATGAAATTACTTCAAGAATACCAACACTAGAGGCTAAGTCTCCCAGGAGGTTGGGGGAAGGGAGCAAAAATTATAAAACTGGAAGGAACAGAAAAGGGACAGGGCATGTAGCTTGAAACATGCTGAAGAGAGCATGAAGCTGAGCTAGTCTAAGGCAGTCATATTTTTTACAAACATGTAAACGGATGGGCCACAGACTCAAAGACTTGAATGTTCCCAGTTCAATGAATTAAAGACAAGCTAAATACATCCACACTTCTATGCATTTTTAACCAGTGGTAATGTAAAGCACAGATCTACAAACACCAAAAGGCTCCTACACTCCTGTAAACACCAAAGACATAAAAAATCCTAAATTACTGTAATGAAAATAATTCCTGCTGCATTTCCAAATTGCCATTTGTGTGCAATGCATATGAGCACCTCTTTCACACATTAAAATTAGTTTCACATTAAAGCCACTTCCCAACCAGAAACGGTCACTATATTCACCAAGAAACAGAAGAACGGTTCTATTGCCAGACCTTAGATTTGTTTTGCACACCGATAAACCCTAGAAATGCTAGAAACAACATTAATTTCTGACAACCTTTGCTCTTTGACAGCTACTAAAATCTAAAGTACAAGCATTGACAGGAAAGAGTATTTTTAGCACTGCTGCCACAATTAAGATTGCTACGGTTTCTTTTGTAGCTTTACACTGATTTGAGATTAGATTCAATAAGACTGTTTTAAATATTCAGCTATGCTGAAGGCATGTTTCTTAATATGATGAGCATGATAAGCAGAAAACTCTGAAGCACTTTCTCCCCCCACCTACACAGGTAAATCAAACTGATCGATTAACAAGCTATGCTTCGTGCACAGAAGATATAATTTACTGAAACAAAATTTAAAAGTTAATGAGCAGACTGGAAGAAAAAACAGCTTCCATTTGAATGGAGCAAAAAACCCGAATTGAACAAAAAGAAAAGTGAAGGAGACCCTATCCCTATGAGCTAATTGTCTGCCTCGTGCTATAGGGGATGCTCTTGCTTAGCTTACAAGTGAAAGACACTCCCTCCTCCCCCTGAAAGCACAGGAACTCCACAGCACTAATATGACACCTTAAATGAGCCAACTTCCTTGAGCATTGCCCAGGAGACTAGAATGGGCATGCCTCTTAATTCAGAAACCGAGAAACATGTCTGATTATCAGTCAGGCTGAAGAACATCTCTGACCAAGACCATCCCAGGAAAAAGAGTCATGTTTAAGCTGAAAAAAAACAAGTGGATTGCCACAACTGGCATATTTTTATAGCCTTTGTGTAAACACAAGCTCCGGATTAGCCAGCATCTCAGTTAGCTCTATCTGAATTCCCTTTTTTGAAACAAAATTAAGGAAAAACACCCACCAGAAAAGGTTAGTGGCCAAACTATTAAAAAAACCCAAACAAACCCAAAAGCACAGGGGCTGAACATACATAGTGATTCATTAAAGTTGTGCTGCTGAAACTCATGAGCACAAACCAGACTTTTCATGGAAACTATAGTTAATTTGCAGAATTGTTGGGCCAAAAAGAGCATTAATTCGAACTGTATTTTTTAATAAATCCTCAGTACTCCCCTAGAGCTGTCCCCACCCATAAAAGTGGTGTGAACCCCGTAGCTTAGAAAGGAGCAAAGCTAAAGCAACTATCAAGAATGCTGTGCAACAAATGCTCTTCCTATTTCAAGTGTACACCTATGCCAAACAAATGGACTGAGCATCTTGGTTTTTTAGAAAAACACTCAACCTGGAACATAAGCATATCATAAGGTGAGTGGCTAGGAGGGAATTCACCTTATGCTGTCACTAGAATACACTGTCACGGATCATCAACCACACTGAATCATGTACAGTAAGCAGTATTGCTTTTTACAAAAGCAACTCTGTTCTGAGTAGGACAATTTTGACTACAGTAACTTTCCAAGATGCATCCCAGTCCTAATCTGAAAACATGAAGAATTAGAGATTTCATTGCATTCCAGAGTCAACTTTAACAGTAGGGCAAATTAACCAGTGGAACATTGTGAACTTTAGGTCTTATTTGTTCCTTCAGTTCCTATTTAGATACTATTTGTTTAACTAAGGTTACTGGTTCTTGCTAGAGTTTCAGATTTGGCAGGTTCTGTGTTAAGGAGGTACTTACTGTAAATTGAGTCATATCTTAACCTTCCCTTAAACTAGAAGCAGAAAGCAGTACAAAGCGTATCTTTCTCCCTTTGAAAGGACCTTTGTGGCTCCTCTTTGCATTCTTTCTGGTTTTTGCATTCAAAATGCAGTCAGCAGAACTCTTCAGTCCATGAGTCTTCCTAACACTGCATTCAGAAGGAAAAGTCCTTCCTATTTATTGCTGTACTATTCACATACCCAAGGCCCCCCCACACACACATGCTGTGGCTAAGAGTCAAATTGCTGTATTTGCTTAGCTAAACTTCCAAATCCTCTTCACAGAGCCTGTTATTTACTCCTCTATTTATAATTTTGCATTTAGCCATATTAAAACACATTTCATTCAAACGAGGCCAGCTTGTCAAAGCAGTCTATAAGCTGCCAACTTGCATGTCATCCATAGAAATTCAACATCTGCTTCCAAACACTGAACTGTGTCCTAGCAGAACACCCACAGAAATATTCCCATGTTGTGGTATCCAGTAACTACTTCAGAAATTACAAGTTAGCCAGTTAATTCATCTATTGTGCAGAATCTCAATATTGTTATTATTGTGTAATGTAATTTCTATATTATTCTAAAAATCAAAGTCATGTAATAACTAAATCAAGCACCCTATGAAGAAAATATGGAAACATTCATCTTTCTCAAGAAAACCTGTAATTTGATCGGTGTAAAATCTGTTCTGCTTGATGTAATCCATTTTCTATAAATAGTAGTCACCAACTTCAAATCCTTAACTTTATTGTTAACTGTACTTATTCCTAACTTTTTTTTTTTTTTTAAGTTGTTCTTTTTTAATCTAGGACTAAGGTCAGTCAGGGTGAGTTTTTTTAGTTTGTTGGTTTGGGACTAAAATTAAATTAGTCATCTACTCACGCTTTCTGAACACTGATAAAGTATCAATCAGTTATCTGGAGTCTCCCTTATTATTCCAGATGTTAAGATTTAAATGTCATGATGCTAGAAATCTCCTCACCCAAGTTTTTCACCATTACTGGATGAAGTTTACTTAGGGTTGCAGATTTGAAATGCCCACTACCACATACTGCATTTAATATCCATTTACAAATGCATTAGAAAGTACTTCCATTGTCCTCATCATGTAGCATAAGCTTATCTTCTTCCTCTTCCCAGAAGGAAGGCCAGCAGCTTTAAGAAATTCTGACAACATATTTTAACAGCAGGAAAAATAGAGGCATTCAGTTAGAACATTTTTTAAACAGAACAAACATTTTCTATTAGCTTTTCTACACAAACAGAAAACATCTCACAGAGCCTATCAATCTTCCCCAAACTCTTAGATTGTGAAAGAAAAAGGAGTAAGAGTTTATACTACAGGAAAACAAGAAAACAATCTGCACAACTTTGCCAAAGCTGACACTACTTTTGGAAAAATAAGCGGTGAATGCTTCTACACTGTAAACTCTTTGGGGAATAATGAACACAGCACAGATATCCCTGACAAAATAAATTGATTAATTGACAGGAGACTAGCTTGATGAAAAGGTTTTTGCTTTGCTGACTTCTTGGTTTGTTGAGGAGGTAGAGAATGTTGGTTATTTTCAAGACATCATTTACCATTATGAATTCTAAAATACAAAGTCTAAAAAAAGTGCAAACATTTAACAAAAAAAAAAAAGGAAAAGCAGTCAGGTGCAAAAAAGATCAGTAACTCATGCTCCCAGCCCTAAACCACTCCCTCCCAACTACATTTCTACACACAGGCTGATGCGTACTTGTACCATTTTGTGATAAAGAACAGGAATGCTGACAGATCTTTAACTGTGACCGTAGCAGTAACACATTTGCAAAAATACATGCTGCTTCCTAGAGTCCAATAACAATGAAAATAGCATCCTTAACCACTCAGTATCATTTTCTAAACTATCTCATATTCACAGATTATTCCAGTGCTTAAAGTATATCTGAAGAAAGTGCAGGCTATTCTTGAACTTCCAAAATTTCAACTTCCAGAATTGGTACACAAATGAGACAGTAATAATTCAAGGACACCACAAGTTTGCAGGGAAAGAGGTATAACTTGGTTTTTTTGACAACTACGCAATGAAAATATTCCATATATTCCACGCAGCAGAATGATTAAATTCTTTGATTAATTCCTAATTACTTAATTGGAAGAGAACAGTCTGCTTCATATAATATGCAACTCAGGTTTAAATAACCTCTAAATTTCATATGAGGAAATCCTCAGTCTTTTGAAAGGCATTTAAAAAAAAGAAACAAACAAGTCTTACCATTTTGATGCCAGTGGAAAACGTGACTGGTTTGACAGGTTTGGGTTTTTCCAGTTGCATTTCTAGGTGAGTAGATCTGTCCTTATGCTGAGCTAAAAGCAGTGAAGCAGGAAGACTGGAGCTCTCCTGTAAACATATGAGGCACAAATTTGAATGCTGAACCAAAACAAACATTAATTAACACTGCATATTCTTCAAAACCACAAGCTGTGTCTGAAAGGCCATCACTAGCAGAGCAGCATAATGCTAAGTATCCTCTCTATGAGAAACAGTTTACAGAAAACGATCATTTTCAGTAATAAGAAAAAGCTGCAGCAACCCCATAAATCAGAGTAACCTGCAAACAACCATTTTTATAGAATCCACATTAAAGACAATATAATAGGCTCCTTATTCCAACTGGTCAATGCAACTATATTTATTAAAATAAAAAAAATTAGAACTTAATCAGAGAAGGAATAATACCAAGTAGTATAACTTGGATCAGATGTTTATCTAAGACACATTCTTTCTACCAATGAACTCAGACCGGTTTGAAATTGTTTCCCATTAGATTTCACCTGAGGCCGTTTGGAAACGATCCTTGCTCTGCGTTGCACAATGGCACTATTGTGAGTGCAACCAACAGCATATTTATTTTCTCCTTCACCAACTTATTTTTAGGGAAGCCAGCCAATTTTTAAAAATATATATAACAAGTAGTAAAATGAACAGTTAAGCAAATGAACTACTTAAACTCTCAGAACAGACTGATTATTAACATATATGTATGTAACTGCATTCTTGAGAGAGTCAGAAAACTATTGGCCAAGGAATTTTCTAATAAACTAATGAGACTATCCACATGCACACCAACATCCTTGAGACTTTCTAGCTAGAATGACCGTAAAGTTGAGAGCAGGGATGAAGTTCAGATGGATTCTTCCCCAACTGCTCTAGCGCAGTGTTTTATTCCCAAGGCCCTCAAACGTCACGTACACTTCTGTTTCACAGAACCAAGCAAATACCGAATTATGAACCATATTTGTTACTCACAAAACCAAACAAACTTTAATAAGCTGGACTGTGATTTTTCACTTATTCAGTTCAGGGTAAGAAGTTGGAAGTTTTTAATGCCATGAGATGCCTTACTGTTTATGGTATCCTAGAGAAATCTTCTGAAGTGATCATGAACAACAGTCACGTTGTACACTGACTTTTCACATCACTCTCCAATCCCCTTTTCTCTATTTTTTGTTACACTCCCTTTGTCTTACAACTAGATTGCAAGTGCTAAAAGCAGAAAAATCTCACCATGACGAGATCTGGTCCAGAGTCACAAATACAACAACTAAGGCACAGGATCCTACTCGCATTTCTCTGATTAACTGGGAGGAGGGGAGAGAAGAGGTTAAAAAACCTAAATTATAATAGTAAGAGACATCCCATTTCTGTACAGCTGGGAGAAAATGTGGACCATGAATGCACTAGTTTACAGTCTGCATCTTCAAAGTGTTCTACATGTCCATAGCCACCACGCAGCAGCATGTGCTGCTAGCTGTTAGCACAGCTTAAGGATGTTGGATTCTTTTAATCATCAGATTTAATGCACCAGGGGAGGAGGGAAGAGTGGGAAGCATTCTCTGGTTTATTTTGTCCTCTCATATTCCTTAAACTTTCACTGCATTTCTAATACAATAACTGAGAAAGCCAATTTTTGTACCAACTTCTCAAGAGTTCACACAATGACCGGTAACTAGATTACACAACTGTGGGAAACCCACACCATGCCAGCAAGCCACCACGCTGTCATTGTTTGTCCTTTTGAATATGCACATAGCCCTTCTGTTAACTATTAACACACATGAAAGGTCCAATCCTGTAAGCATTTATCCATACTAGCAGTTTTCTGTACAGGAAAACAAACTGTCCAACACTATGAACAAAGCTAGTTATATGCAAAAATTTCTGACATCTCTAAAAACCCTGAGGTTCTAGTAAAAGTGGGGACGCTTGATGGCTTTAAGACACCTTGCCCTTTGCTTGACTCCGAGCTATGCCACAGCGGAAAACCTCTTTGCCACGTGCTGCCATGCCATTTTACTCGTACCTGGGAAGTATGGGCTCTTGAAGAGGTAAGGGCAAGTCCCAAAACACAGAAGACGTCTAAGAGCAGATCTGTAATCCTCTGTATACAGGTGAGAGAGTTTATACAGTAAATAAGGGAAGTGCTTTAATATTTTACTCAGCCCCAATTATTCAAGTCTAGGTTAAAAACAAAACACACACATAACTCTTCCAATACTATATAAATGCATTAAAATGCATTTGAGACTACAAGTCTAAGTTACAACAAGGTGCTTTTAAGAGTGAGAGGTTTTATTGTAAAAGAATGTGTAATTAAGGTAATACAAAATCTGCCTAATTTAGTACTAGGAGGCAAACCAGGCAACAAGTACCAGTCCAAGCAAAGCACCTGATTGCTCTTCCAGTAGCCTGCAGAGCCTGAGCCGCCTGCGATGCCTTGCTCACCTCCCCAGCAAGCGACTCTGGCCTTCTCCTCCCCGCTCCCAGCCCAGGACAGGTTTGTGGAGCCTTGGCCCCAGGTCCAGTCCGTCCTGCATGAGCCACTGCACTCCCCAGGCTGACCAGGAACCAGAGCCTGCTGCACACCATTTTAAATACCTAACATTTCTGTGCCTTCTTCCCTGCCTCTCGACTATCTAAATTATAAGCTCTTTGAAGATGGGACAATATTCTCAAAAACTTTTGTAGAGAACTTTACTCAATATGATAATACCGTAACTAATACATATAAGAAACTGTGAATCTCCTCAGTCATTAGGGTTTAAGCACCAAAGGTAGAATTCTCTTCTTGGAAGAGGAAAGACCCAACACCTCTATCTGCACCACACAAAACATTTGTTTTCAATTTTTTCTTGCTGCCCAGTGTGGAGGGCACAGAAATCTTGAAAAAAGCGACCAGGTCACGTGGGCTGCAGGTTCCCAATGCCAGGTGATGTATCCGAGAGACAATTCAAAACCAACGGGTGACATGTCAGCTTCCCACCTTCCTCTACACTCACAATCTTGCTGAGTCAGTAGTTTTGCCACTGGTATCACTGTAGCCAGAACTCAACCCTTGTTGTTTTAGCACAGTACCAGCAACCACAGATAAAAGATTTTTTTTAAAATGTAATTCTTTACACTGCTACTGCTTATGCTTGGCTTTTGCTGCATTTCTCAATTAAGTTTTACTTATCAGCTTCATTTTCAGATTTGCAGTGCAGCATTAGAGGGACTTCAGAAACCATAGGAAATGTTTATTTGTTTAACAACTGCTGGTTTTCCAGAGACTTTGTAAGTCATTATACAAACACTTCAGTTCTGGTTTTATAAACCTTTAGTATTACAAAACAAGTTCTGGCTCAAATTTAAGTTGACAGTGCCCCTTCATAAGCAGACACACAACTTAAAATCGCCCAGTTTCCTTCCTCAGCCTTTAAAAATCACCTTTCTGTTGTTTTTAGAATATTAAGATATGTTTTAATAGCAATACATATGCAATCACAGCTAAAACTACCTATTTTGGTCATGTTTTAAGGATTATTTATAACCATTCTTTCCACAAGCCATCTGGTAAAGTAGGTTTCCAGTAAAACCAACTGCTGTGAAAAAAAGAAACAACACACACACCACCACTGGTCTCTAGTAAGTTAAGAGTATATTCTAGAACAGGATTGAAGTAAGTTGGAAACCAGTTCAAAATACCTATTCTGTGTCATTAAATTCAAGTTTATAGTGGAGTTTTTATTGATTGATCCACTACCCAAATCTAGTTGTGTGGACTGTAAGCACTTTTACCTTTAAAGTGAAAAGAGAATGCTGGATGCAAAGGGAAAATGCCTCAAGCCTGTAAAAGAACCTTTCTGCTCATCTCTGCTTTTGTCCACAAAA
Source organism: Strix aluco (assembly GCF_031877795.1). Taxonomy (NCBI): domain Eukaryota; kingdom Metazoa; phylum Chordata; class Aves; order Strigiformes; family Strigidae; genus Strix; species Strix aluco. Next base: position 122,825,842 of record NC_133934.1, on the reverse strand, counting down.
AATGAAAAACCAGCTCCTTTCAGCAAAACCAATGACAGGTTGCCAGGACTCCTAGCTTAGAAAAAGGCAACTCTTCAGGAGGCCCTGAAGCTCCTAAACTGCGCATCAATATGCTCTCTTCATGTCAGAGTCTTCTGCACTGGTTCAAAGCGGAACTCTACTTTTCCAGGAAAAGTAGAAAAGCATCTGTATCTTGAATAAGAACTAAGAATACAAAGCAGGAATTAACATTATATTTATGTGAGATAAACTGAAATAAGAAACTGATTTAAATCTGCCAAGCAGCTTTAAACCACATTGATGTAGACATAGCATGCATACATACTTCTTTTTTCTGGTTTCCTTCAAGGTTACACACAGACTGTTCTCAAGGCTGTTCGAGCATGTGAATGTGTGTGCATGCATGTCTGTACAAACGCATGCATTAAAAAAATGGATATGTGAATCTTGGTTCAGTAAACACATTTATTGAGCTTCTCTATGCCCACATATCATCACTGCATTTCAGATGCAGAATCAGTAGTAAATTCAGCCAAAGACAAGATTAATACAATTTCTAGAAGTAGCCTGAGTTTTTCTTCAATTGTCAATACACCCCTCAAATGAATCCAAGATTTTTCACTTCAAAAGGAGCAACTCATACACAAGAAGTTTGCAGTAAGAGAACATGACACACTCAAGGCAAGAGATCTTCTTTTAGTAGTTTTTGAATACAAAGGGATCACTTATCATTTAGGTGCTCTGACTCAAAAAGGGTTGACTAATGCTTGAACAACTCATGAGGTCAGTGTCCCCTGTTCTCCACCATCTTCCCATTGTAGAGGTGGCTGAGCTCATGAAATAGCTCCTGATTACCATTTTGCTTTAACAGACCTGATTATCAACCACTGTTCAGGACTGCTTAACAAGCCAACAGCATTAAGCGTTCACATCATGGCCAAAACAACCTAGTAGCTTCTCTCTACCCCCCTCACAAGTTGCATGATCAGCCATGCACCAAAGCAGATGCAGCTGTCATCAGCTGAAGGCAAAACAAGCAGGCTTCAGACATGACAGAACCTCACCCACCATACATCAGGTTCAAGGCAGAGTAGTCGCTATACTAACGCAAGCCATCCTTGGTCACAGTCCAAGCCTGTGGCTATTCATACTGTCAACGAATTAAGTAGAAATCTAGACTTCTATACTAGCTCTTCTTCATGTATGCAGTCAAACGTCAACTATAAGTAAACTGGTAAAGTGGCTGGACTCATTACAGCAATTTCTGAAATATACCTCCACATGTCAATTAGTGACAAGAAAAGAGCTTTCAATGGAAGCTCACTAGGAAAATAAACGAAGCCCAAAAAGAAACAAAACAGGTAGAACCAGGAAAACAGCCTCCTTCAAATACCAAAAAACCCTCCTGCATTTTTCTTTGCTAGAATCTTATCCAAGATTAATTTTGTGTTGAAACAGCCAAGAATGCTTTCCTAGAATTAATTTCTAACCAGCACTGGACATTCTAAACATTGAGTCCAATTAAGTCTATAAATCCCCAAAACACTCTTCGTCCAGTCCTTAGCCTACCAAAACCAGAGTTGTTTGCAACACTGAAATGAATAATAGGTGAGAGAACAGTAACACAAAACATCCAAGACAGGAAACAAAGGGGCAGATGCGTTAATTCCACACAGTTAACCGTGATAGAAATGAATGTCAGTGTACTTACTGCTTGCTCTGCTAAGGAGCATTCAAAGCCTCTGGTTGTGTTACTCACCAGATCATCCAAGAGTGCCTGCTTATTCTTCCTTTTTATCATCTGCTGTAATTGTTCTTCTTTCTGTATGAAGAGTCGCCTTTGTTCGTTTTCCTGTCGCTCTACCTCTAAAGCTTCCTCCAGCTCTTCCTGCTCACGCGTCTGAAATGGAAATTAGAAATAGACTCGTAGCAATCTTCCGCCTTGGGTGGACAGAGCTTGCCCACAGCTCTACTTCCTACCAAAGGACCTAGGAACAGAACAAGCAATAAGAAAGCAGCCAAATTCTACCTTTTCAGGTAGAATTTTAGGTACTAATAAGGTGGTATTTTAAATAAAATTAAGGCACTTATGGATAATGATTCTACCTCCTCTTACTGTCCAGTGCAAAGTTAGATTTTTTTCTTTACTGCTCTCTGTAGTAGGAAGTAACCGTCTGGATCTTGGCTCCTTCAATGTTACAGGATGACAATGGATTTTCCTTACAACTTCACTCTACAATGAACCCCTCTTTGCTCCCACACATCCTACATCTCAAGTGATGTAAGTGGGATGACCAAAAATACAATTCCACAATAGTGTTCCTGATCATCCCATCAGCTGCATCTTCTGTGAAAAGTACACTGTGTGCTTATCAGTGGTGTAGAAGAAAAATAAGACATTACAAATCTGTGAATATTAATAGAGAAGCTTGTAAGGTAAAACATATTTCAGCATGAACTGTAAAAATGTCACATTCCCAGAAAATGCAGAATTTTTCCTATAACCTGGATCGTAGCCGCATTACATGGGATGAAAAGAAAGAGATTACTAGTATGAAGTGACTAGTTTTTGTTTCAGAACTTACTTCTTGAGAAGTCTTTTTTAACCTGTAAGCTATTAAGTAATCTGTATTTGAAAATCACAGTGAAAGAATAAGAAGAAGAGGGTTCAAACACAGGAGAAAAATAAAAGGATTAAACAATTTTATACAGAAGAGGGAATCAAAAGAATGTCAGTGTGGCTGTAACAAGGTATAGGACAAAAAGACGGGAAACATTTTCCAAATCTTCCCCATCAAAAATACTAAAGCAAAGGGAGATTCAGTAAAAACAGAGAGATAATTAAAATTTTATAAAAAGCTTAAATGAACTATTTATCGATGGAAACACTTTCAGCAAAACATCACTGCAGCCAAGAGCTTAGTAAAAGTTGTTCTTATCATAAAGTTTTGTCATAGAGCATATCTATCTGATATAGGCCAGAATATGATGAAAAGCATCCCTTTACCAGGCAGATCAAACCAATGGATGCCAGTGAGGCCCAGTTACTCCTGGATGCAAGAGCTGACAGATCTCGTCACCTGACACTGAGCCAACAGAAGCTGCTTTCATTTTGTAACCAGCAGTGACACGGGTAAAAAGCTGGTCACCAACCAGTGACCACCTGAAGCTGGATTCTGTTTGCATTTAATGAAAGGAAGAAAACAAGAAAATCCCCAAGTTGCTAATTGACGTTATTTCTGAGAATTAAGGGATCTAGTTAGTTCAGTCAACAGAATCGAAGAGCTCAGGGTCTTTTAAGACATTCCAAACCTCTTCTACATTTATGTCTAAAGACAGCCTGGAATTTGCGCTGAAACAGAAGAAAACTTGTAGGGAAGTCCTGACAGACCTAGTCTGAGGAACCAGCCCAGAAAAATTATAGTCAGAAATAAGTAAACTGATATACAAACCTAAACCAGATCAGACAACAGGAAAAAGGAAGAATTGTCACAAGTCAGATCAAATTCTTTCTGAAAGGAAGGCCAAACAAAACAGTAAAACAGAAGTTCAGTAGGCAGCAAGGGTTGTATCAAGTTTAAAGATAATCTAGACACAGTCCCAACTTCTAAAGAAATAAAGATGATCACAGTGAAGCCTGGACTAATCTCAAGATGACAGCAGAAGTAGTAAATAGAAAGTGTAATAATGTTTCACCACATTCAAGAAAGGACAATCAAGAAAACAAACACATTCACATCACAGAGTTCAAACAAAACTATTTCAAGATTGAACAAAGCAGCAAGTGAAATTAAACATCTAGTGACAAAGTAGGAAGTAACAAGTTACCCTGTGACTGGAGAATAGCAGATATTTAAGGGAGAAGGCAATTTTGGGAAAACTGTAGTCTGCTCAGAGTGCAAGGCTTTATATATATATATATAAAAATAGCATATATAAATATATATATATATATATATATATAAAAAAAAACCCAATTTATAATGACAAGAACCCCTTCTCCAAGAGTTCTTCACCTTTTTATCCAGACTTGTCTAAACTTTTTCTCTGCATGGTCCTGCATCCGACCTACATACAGATCTAACAGATGGGTTAGTACATGAGCAGCAAAGGTCATTAGGAACTGGCTACAAATATGAAAAATATGGCTTGTATTGACAGCAGAAGAGGCAGTTATTCAAATCCTGTGGCAAATTTACAGTAAATTTATAAGACTGGTTCAGTAACTTAATATTTTGATTTGTAAGAAAGAATGACACACTCACAAGGACAGAAGTAGCAGAAGTGAGATCAAAATAACTTACAAGGCCACAGATTTGGAGACATTAATTCATCAGTAACCAAAGAGGAGAAAATATGACGTACTACTTGACCACTTCTGATTTTGAACCTCCCATATGACAGTGCTACAAGAGAAGAACACTCTTAGGATCACATCAACGTACTTCCAGTAGAGATGGGAAAACAGTGGTCTTTCATAAGAAGTTGTTAATATCTCAGCTACAATACTGCATTCAATTCTGGTCCCTTTTGCTTGCCAAACACAAATTCAAACTGGAACAGTCAAAGGGTAATAAAAACACCAAGAGGGACAAGGAGTATCTATATTCCTCAGAAGCAAACTATTACAGTGGACAGAAAAATTTATGTGAGTCCAAGAATGAAGGGACAATGGCCATAAGAAGGTTAGGTGAGAAATCAGGACACCTTTTACCATTTATGGAGTAAAGACATTCTAAAACCTGCCAAAAAGAGCTAGAGAGAGAAAGCACCCTTTCAGCTTTTGGGAGAGGGGTAAATTTATGGGCAAGATCATGCAGTTTTTGTAATAGCATCTGCGTCAAGTCTATTATTATGTTTCAATTGTTGAAAAAGAAATGTTGAATGTTTCAAATGTTGAAATAAAAAAGAAATGTCTCCAGATCTCCAGTAAGTCTGGATTCACGCAGGCTTGCCCAGCTTCCACTAGACAGCACAGCAAGACCATCCAGTACAGAAAACAGAAGGCCCAGGGGGCTTGGGTGGGTTCAGAGTATTGCTGTGCTGCTTGATATAATCACACAGGCTGTCTGCGGGTCACGTACATGAACAGAAGGTGGGCTGCAGGCAAAGCGCACTATTCTCAAGGTGACTCCAGAAGTTGCACCTACATTGTAAAATAAGACATGTAGCCAAAGATTTGGCAGGTCTCTTCAAGCTCTGAAGCATAGGATATTGCACAGTATCAGAGACAGGACAACAGATCAGAGATGGACCCCTAGGGAAGTTTCCTTGCCTTTAAAAGGAAGAGGTTCAAACAAACATTTTTCAGATTCCAATCTCCTCCTGTGAAATCCTAGAGCTAAAGAAATCGCTGGGAGTTTTGCCACAGACTTCAGGGGAGTGAGGATTTCACCCCTACTGATTTGAAAGCAAGTCCTTAGTGCAACTGGAATACAAACACAAAACCTTGTTATGTCACACTCTGGGCAGACATTTTCCTTCAAGAACTGATAACAATGTGTATTTTTATACTGAAAAAATATTTAACAGATTAAACTTTTCTTACAGAAAGAAATGCTTGCGAGTTTATTTTGAAAGAACAAAATGATATCTGAGCTGCATTTTAATGAATGAATCTTCAAAGAACCATGTGTTTTGCACACACATCATGTATACAATAGTCCTGACATTATTGTTATCAGCTCTTGAACAAAAGTTTTAATGTTTGTTTCAACATCTTTCATTTTAGACTTTGCATAAACCAGACCTGTGCTTTGCCTCAATTTTACAACTCTCTCCTGGGAGCTTCATAATGTCTGCGTCTGGATTTCTTTTTTCCTTTGGATGAGAAAGGAATGATTGTCCTGGTATAGGAATGAACTTGGTCTCTCCTGGATATTGTCCAACAACACTGCCAGCACGCATGCGGTGGTGATGTATTAGATGCAGACTTTACTAACTGTCCCTCCTTTCAAGCCCTTCCCAAAATAAAGCATAACTACATTTCAACTATCAATTTACTCTCTTTACACAGCACTAAGTATCAATATCACAGAACATTAGCATATTACAGTTTTTGAATACAAAGTGAAATCTAGACAGTGCCTTCAGGTTTGACTTGTTTTTAAGACATTACATGAAGCACTCCACTTTGAAAATCCTTCAATCCTTTACCTAATGAATAAAAATTGTAGGAGAGAGGAGAAGTTAACTAACCAGTTTTATCTTATTTTTCTGAATGACTTCTTTATTATCCTTCTGGTACAGCTCCATTTTCTTTTTGGTGTTCTCCAAATCCACATTGTTGGTCAAGTTAAATACTGCATAAATATTAGAAAGACAGAAAGCAAAAGTATTAGGTTGGCATACATGACTACAACAAAGAAATACTACTCTTATGTTTTCTGTCCCTTCTAGCACCAGATATAAACATCACAATAACAGAATTTATTTAAATATACCCTGTAAAGCAAGACACAATCTGCTAAATCACTGCAAACTTCAACGGAAGCAAGCAGAGTTCCTTCAGGTTTATACATCTGCAGGAGATGAAAATTTGAGCCTTGCATCCTATTTTGTGATACTGATAGATACACATGAATAATCATAACATTATTTGTAAAACATTGACCTTTTCAGGTAGCAGTTACAGCTAAGAACACAGTGATTCCTGTAAAATTAGACTAAACACATACATATTAAGACAAGGTTAGAAATTAAGTCATTCCATTTCATAAGATTATCCAACGCACAGACTGCAGAGACTGTTCAAATTCTCAGGTACACAAAAAATTTTCACGTTACCTGGTAACTTAAAAGACACCAATGTACAATTACTTTTATTATAAGGAATCTGCAGATGCATCCAGATTAATAGCTTAAATGACATTCTTTTAATTTCTCTCAATAGTGACAGACTATATCTCACATAATTATGAGCAAGCAGGGTTGGCCAGCAAGCTCCACAGTTTAGCACAACACTCCCAATTGTCTACACATGGCACAGAAGATACCTCAAGAAATCGATCAGCTTCTATATCAACAGCTTGAAAGGTGTAGATGGTTTGGATGATTAGTAATTTGATACAATGCCTGAGCCTTTCACCTTTAAGTCACTGGTTCAATTGTGAGTCAAGTAAATTCCAACTGAAAGCCATTATCACTGGGAAGTCACTTGGTGATCACCATCCAGAGTGGATGCTGGGCTCATGGCCATGGCCTTAGAGCTACTGAAGACTGCCAATGCACAGCACTCAAAGCCTCAAAGAGTTTTTTCATGCAGCTACAGTAAATTTACAAGAGCAGCAGAGAAATTTGCACTGCCATTGATAAAACCTTCGCAAGAAAACAACAGCACTGCAACTGTGCTAAGTCAAACCCTAAGGAAGGGAAGGAGGTTCTAGTGGAAATGCCAACACAAAACTTGGAAGGTTTTGAATCAGTTCCCTCTTCCTAAGTTCTTAAGTGACTGGGCCAAATAAACCCTGGGCACATGCATCACTGCCAAGTCATTTGTATAAGGCTGCTAGAGAGGAATGGAAGGAAGCATGAGGTCTGTGTTGTTACTCATAAGAACATCACACATCTCAGTTTGGTAGAGAGTATATCCCTTCTTTCAACCTCTCCACAGGTAACATGGCAGAAATGAGCTTTTAGGAGGGGTCTAGGTAAACCAAACCATGAATAGCCTAGACTGGCAAAACAGTTGAAAGCAGCAAAGGAAACAGCAAGAAATCAAAGCAGGGAGCAAATGGTGGCAGGGGGGAGAAGACAGGGAAGGTCCAAAATGCTCAAGTTGTGGGATACAGCTCAGTTCTACAAACCCAGCTATACAGCAGCTCATTACTGCCAAAAAAAGGGCAGGCCTGCTCTTACGTCCCTCTTTCCGTGCACAGGTCTCGCCTTTTCCCCTGCTCTGACTCCCTGGATGCTTTGCAGTATCAACAGAAACCTTCCAGTAACCTGAACTGGCTCAACAAAGGGGTCAGGCAAGTGCCAGAGACGGTGCAAGGGAAGTAATAAAAGTGTACAGATGGGAACAGAAATACTGTATTTCCAGGAGTACTAAACCACCACATTTTATTCTTATCAAAAGTATTCAGTGAAATCTAGCAAAAAGGGCTAGGCAAGATACAGCTAAAGAAATTCCTAACCTTAAACAAGCAAACAAAATGTTGTATTTAATTTTTTTCTCCTCTTTTCCAAATAATGAGAAATATCAAGAGGACTGACTGGCTCCTAAATCAGCTGAACTCTTCCACCCTGACCCCATCATCTTCACTTCAGAAGTGATCTGAGATGCAGGCTGGTTTTGTGGTTTAAGCATTTGTTGAACTCCTGCAAAACCTGAGTTCAACTTCCAACTTTGCCACTGTTCTCGGGCAGATCTCTGGGCCTCTATACTGGATGTCTCCCACCTGTAAGAACCAGGGGCACGGGAATAAAGCTTCATTTCTCCTATGCATAGTCTGCTGTGTCTCCTTTACTATAGCTACATGCAAGACCTATCTCTGTAGACTTGATCTCACCTCAGGAGGAACTCCAGGGCACTGCTATAATCCAGAAAAGCCCTTCAAAGTTCAGCTCTAGGTTTCTGGAGGCAACTTACCCATTTCAAATGTATTTATTTTCTCTCCAAAAAGCATAACAACATTTTCCAATTTCATATTGCAACAAACACACACTTTCTGGTCATAGCAGCATTTCCTTAATAAAACACATTATTTTAGTCTATATTTTTAGCATTTCAATGAAGATTTGACCTCCAACTTCCCAGTCTACAGTTCCCTGCTGACAAGCAGCTTAATATTTGAGTATTATGGCAGAGAAGAATTGTCATGTGAAAATGCTGGCATACAATCAGACCAGGGCTCTGCAATGACAGCAGCTGCATGGGAGTGTCAGCACTTCCTACAACTTAAATCCACACACCAGCTCTCTAAACTCTTCAATGACGACACAAGAAAGAAATAGCGTATGAGACATGTTGTGCTAGCAGGATGCCCAGATGTCACCTTCAGGTGCAAGAAGAGCGAGATGAGATGCCAAATGCCTTTGGGCTCCTGAACATCTTGGGTATTTCTCTAAAAATAATCCAGCAATAAGTTGATGACCTAGGTTTTGCAACTATTGCTGCTTGAACCATTCAGGGTTTTTTTCTTTTCCTCCTTTCTCAGTTATCGGTGATAGGTTCAGCTAGTCGCAACCTAGGTTTGTAAAACAAAAACCACAGTACTTAAAAGTCATACTGGGGAAAGCAGGCAAATTTTAGACATATGCAGATGTCTGCCTTTATTTAGAACTACTTACAAAAGCGGGTTTATTTTGCTACTTGATATGAAGTAACATTTCAATGTTAGAGATATGTTTCTGCATCAATGTTTAAGAAATCTTCAATATCCACCTGCATAGCCGCCTTCAATGCCCACTGCTCTGCTTGCAGCAAGGTGAAAGATGGTTTATTTCCTCTTCCGTTTTCCTGCTGTGGCTGGAACCAAATCACAGGTAAAACCCTCTCAATGGTCAGATCTGCTCATACCATGATGATTCTGCTCCCTCAGTCTTTCTCCGCCCTGTCACTTGAGGATGTGGTAGAACACCAACAATCAGAAAGATTCTTACTTCCAGCACCCTCAAAGACCAGAGCAGATCTCTCCCAGTGAATATTAATTCACAGTCACTCAAGAGGGACATCATCTCGGTCCTAAGCACCTGCTTTTCAACACTAAGTTTACCACATCAAGACTCAAAATACCAAAGAGCTAAATTTTGTTGCAACAATGTTAAGACCTGAAAGTCTCTATGTCAACATCAGCGTCAATAGTTGTCCTTTAATAACTGAAAATAATATCTTCCCTCCTACAATAAACACCCTAGCAGCAAAACAATGTTCTTTGACACTGCACGGTTATCAGTGGCCAACCAGCCAGCCAAAACATCTTTCAGCATATTTTCTAATATATTTTTCATGAGCTTCAAACATCTTTTCATCAATATTCAGAAAATACAAATTCTTGCCATTGTATCCTCAGAATTACAGCTGACACGTCCATTTTGCAAGGGGCACTACGCCACAAAAAGTAAAGTTATTATTTCCTTCTCTTCTCCCTTGACCCCTCCACAAGTTACCTAGCATTTAAAAACCAACAAGTATCAAATCAAAGAACACAGTCACTAATACTCAACATCTTACCTTTTACATAGCTAGGACTATGTAGTATTTGGGGGTTTTTTGTCTGCTTTTGGTTGTGCCAGAAATTTATTTTAAATAAAATTCTTCCAAATGTTCCCTTTTTAAAAAAAGACAACAGAACAAGTTATAAAACAAGAAGAACTAGAAAGAGTTAAAAACTCATATGCTACACCTACCCTGAAAAAATATTGGTATAGATCTGAGTATGACTGGCAAAGCAGATGGCTAGTTTGAAAAGGTTTCAAAGAGAAGCCAGACTTATTTTTGTCCATGTTGAAATATAGCATAAGCCAATATAAGAGGCCTGAAACCCTTCAGGGAAAAGAAACAGAAGCTGTTTTGTATGCAACAATTATTTATCTACTTATCCATCTCACATTGGTTGGTTTATAAAATGACTTGCCTTGAGACATCTGTTGAAGTATAACAGGAAGACTATTGTGTTTTTCTGAAACATTTCATTCTATTTAGGTACAACCCCCTACTTCTGAAATTCAGCCTCTACAGGGAGACTTTCGCTGCTTTTCAGAACAACATTCATTATGCAATTCTACAACAAAGGGAAAAATATTTTTCTAGTTATAAAAGAAAAAAGAAAATGAGGCAAAAATGTTAATTATATGGCACAATAATTTGTCCAGAGATGCAGCAGTATGAATGAATGTCACTTCACTGCAGGACTTTAAGTCCATCAATCTCCCCATTTTAGTCTGAGGCACTGCAAATTTTCTGAGATTTCTCATACTTCCTTAAGAGACAGTAATGTTACCATATAAAAAATATTTGCTATTCGAATAGTAGGCACATTCCCTCTCTGGCAAGATAGCAGATGACTGACAGTGTTTGATCTGCATTGCTGGTAAGCCAGCTGAAAACTTAAAAATTTGTAGTATTAGTTTGTTATAAAGAATATTCCTCCCACCCTACTACAAATAACTCATTAATTATCATCTTTATAAATCAGCAGCTGGATATTGGGAATGGCAGAAGAGCAACTGCTTTGGGCAGAGCGCTATGAAGGGAGACACAACCACGTCCTCAGTCTGCCTGGGGAGTCCAAAGCTTCTGTGGCACCTTCTGTTGGTGCTTTCAACGCCTGGTCCCTGCACTTTTAAGAAGGGTAGGAGAGGGATGAGGGGGAGAAAAGATAAAATAGATTTTAACAGGTCTCTTCCAACCAACATTTCTGTGATTATAACAAAATAATTATCAGAAACAAAAGAAAACCCACAGCTAAGCCAGAAAAAGCTAGTTAGGTATTAATGATTATTTCTGTTTATCCTCAGTTGTCTTTTATTGGGTCAATAATTTTCCAGAAAAAAATACCTTAGCATAGTAATAAATTATTGAAATCACTCAGCCCCATCAGTCTAAGAATGATCTTTTTTGGCTGCAACAGTGTGGTACCAAAATCTTTGTTCAGATGAGATGACTGAAATATATCTTTCATAAAGCTGCCCAATTTCCAGTTGTGTTATTCCCATTGTCAGGACCAGCAATACCATCCTTGTGCACTCACACAGAGGAAAGAAAACCACAAAACAATAAACAACACAACCCACAAGTGATCATAGATACCAAAATCCTTTCTATCCAAGGATCACTTGTGAGATAAATGTTCTGCGCGAGACAATTCACTAGGCAGCTGGTATTGCATAAAGTCTTAGAGGAGTAATGAGATACAGGAATCCAAAGGGCACAAATACAGTAGCCTCCTTCCAAGTTGAATGTACTGAATGTTTTTAAAAAGCAGTAATTACTATTAACAATTGTGTTGCGGTAATGCCTTGAGGCCTCAATTCAGGTATCAGGAGAAGGTGCCAGGCAGTGTGTACACACATGCGAGGAGGCGGGCCCTGCTCTGGAGCACTTACACACCAGGTTTTGAAACACTGGCTATGGAGATACTCTGGGGAAGAAGAAAACCTTGTAGAAAAAGTAAGCAAAATTTGCATGATGTGCAGAGATTGCCACTTGTAGCAACACTCCAAGGTTTAACTTGCCCTGCTCGTCATATGGGCATAGACCTAACTTGCTCCAATAGATGTTGTCCACACCTTTCCCAAAGGCAGGTTTTAACCCTTTCACTTAATTTTTCTTCCTAGTGTTAATGACAACAAACTGTGTTTACAATGTTCTCAAATTATCCAACTGATTTTTCTTCTGGGGAAAACTTGCATTAAAATGTGGTTTCTATTTAAAGCCGTGTATAACACATTTTAGCCCAAAGCATTATTTAGTGGCTACATTCTAAACCACTTCAAAAATGTGTTTTTTATAATAGAATTCTTAAGAGGTGACTACCCTAATGTTTGTTTGACCTTCCCCTCTCACACTTTTGCTATACCACCCAACTCTTTTCTTTAAATAGAAAAAGTCTGTAGGTATAACATGCCTGATATGAAGGGGGAAAATGTGTTTCAAGTGAGGTCATATATCACATCAATGGAATAAGACAGTGCAATTGCTACAAGTGTTGGAGCTGACCTACCTGAAACATCTGGAAAAACTATCAGAACTGTGCCAGGATCACATGAAATATACAGGATGCTTACATTTCGTGTTTGCCAAGCAACTATTTCATTTAATCACCCACAGCAACTTAGAAAACAAAACTTACCTGCAAAAAGAAAACAGGGTAAAGCTGCACTTCAACCCTCCCACAGAAAAACTGAAAGGTTTGGGGGAGAGGGGAGAAAGGGGAAATCCAGGTCTCTGGCTCCCTAGCATCCGAACCTGGCAACTTGATCAACCACCACCAGCTACTACCAACCTGCAGTACACGGGCTCCACAAGGCAAAACTTTGCGCTTGCATGACTACACCCTTTCTTTCCCATCTTGCAGCCTAGTTTTTCACATGCACAAACAAGCAGGGAATTCACATACACAAAAAAAATGAAATAAATACTCTCAGCAGTAAAATGTGAAACAACCATACAGAGTCAAAGATACCTTTAAGACAACGTTCAGCCATATCACACACAACACGCACAGCAAAAACACTGGAAGAGGTCACACTACCGCTCACTACGTACCAGACAACTGTCAGGTGCAGAACTCTGCCCGAGAGCACAGGCAGGGAAGGGCTTAGGGGGAACAAGATGTGCACAATGATCTTGGTCACCAGGGAGAGAACAGGGCTTGAATTCTTACCCAAGATAGTGTTCTCGAATCTAACCTGTCCTTCAGCTTCTGGATCTGCTTGAAGTTAGTAGATCATAAATGACCCCTTTGACAGCGAAAATTAAGAGCCCTCTGACTGCACCCCTTCTTTCACCTCATCACCCTGGCTGCTATACAAAGAAATAAGGAGCTAGTCAGACTTTCTATTCCTTTTAGTATTTTAGGTGTTCCTTTCAGGAAACTAACTCCAATTCATAACAACGCTATCTTTTGAGCTTCTTCGTTATGCATTTGCAGGGCCAGCACAATTATTGACAAATTCACTCTTCTTCATAAGGTTAGGAAGACCAGCCACGATTTCTCTGCTTCTAAACCAAGTTACCAGCACAGGGTCTGGAACCATTTGAAATTTAACAACGTAATCCCAAGAGCTGGAGAATCCTAACATTCTGCACAAACTGATGATGTTAAGGCAATTTCAGGCAAAACTTTAACTCCCTTGCTGCAGACGCTGAAAACCCCTGCAACAGCAGTAAGTGGGAAATCTGTATTTCATGCTACATAAATAAAAAGCAGTTTTCCTTTCTGTGAGCACACAGATTCTTCCAGGATCCTCTGGCTAAGATGCAACCATTCTTTCTACTCATTCCCTCCTTCTCCCACACCATCCAAAAAAATATACAAACAGAACTACACCCACATTGTCTCCTCCAGTTATTTGGACCTGTGTGAGTGCGCCTGGTATTTCCCAGCCACACGATTTAGCTCTCCAGCCTCAGCCTTCGGATGCCAACAAAAACATGATACATTACTCACAGCAGTAAGCGTATTGGATACATTTGTACAAAACATCACAGTGCAAAGAGGAGCAAGGGCTCCTTTGAGAAACCAAAGAGGAGTGGCATCTCCATGTTTTCCTTCAAATCACATTCATTGATCCCCCTGCATGTTCTAAACTACCTCTTCCTCCAGGACAAAAAAAAAAGAAAAGCCTCAGAAGCTCATAAAATACAAGAAACAAACCATTTAGGAGTCACTCCTTTGAACACATCCTTGTTTTTCTAAGCAAAATCCATCACTCCACCATAAATCACAAGTCACCCTAACTAAGAAGAAAATAAACTCTGTTGGTAACATAGTCCCTTCCCCAGAGGGCAAAGTTCTGCTTCAACTAATCCAAAGAGAAAGAAATCAATGTCTGTTCCTAAACCTTCTCCTCCTGCACAGCAACTTAAAATGCTACCACAGTGGTATATAAGGTCATCAGCTTCAAAGCAGCTTCAACTACTGTACTTGCAGAAGCAAAGATGATGAAAGACACCATATGGCTTCTGTCATGGTAGATAAAGCTAATGGAGGCATATAATGAAAATTTCAATTTCTCCTCTCTTTGTTTAATCTTTCCCAGTGCAGCACTGACAGTGCCCCTGCAAGCCTTTCTTTTCCAGCTGTAAAGCACTATTCCCTCTTTGAATGATGTTTTTTTCTATGGCAGATAAAATGTTTTACTTAACGATGTCCTTCAGTTCAGCAAATATGATTAAAAATGTACAGAAAAAAGTAATTAGATAAACATCTGATAGTATGATAAATCCTATTACAGAAACTCAGCTTAGACATTCTCATAGGCAGCTGAGTCAGAAGATAAAAGCCTATGGTCTCATGAGCACAGCACATCAAAAACGCAAGCGTTAAGACTTACCAATTTCTTCTATTTCTTCCAGGAAATCATTATATTCATTTAGACTGGGAAAGTCATCCTCTCTTTTATTGTATCTTTGAAGGAAGAGAAACAATCGTTTATATAACACACAAAGATGCACTTTCAATTCAGAAAGGCTCTTGATGCAAGCGTATTAAGTATTGACCCAGTTTTATCAACTATGTGCTTTGTGGCTCCCACAACTGACCAATGTACAGAATCTTTAAAAGGAGACAGAAGTGCTCGTTTCAAAGGAAAGGAGCCAGCCTGGCATAAATTGGTGCTATCTTTGCCTACTGTTCGCCAATTCTTTTCACAGGGTTACAGGTGAACAGGAGCACAAAGGCTAGGATATACTGATTCCAAGCCAGCCCTTCAGCATGAGAAACCTGTTAACAAAGGCAGAGAACACTAACAGCCACAAGAAAAGCTTTTCTAGAAGGATCAGAAAAGGGAGTTTCTTGGGCCAAATTCCAATTTGGGGACATTTTTTCTGCCTACTAAAAACAAATCCAAGTGGGCCAAGCATTTTACAACATCTTCTGTTCTAAGTACACTTCATTCTGTGTTTAGTCAACTAAGCTGACTTCATTCCTGTTTGACTTTTGTTAACTTCAGTAGACTTCATAATCAAACATCAAAACTATTACTACTGTCCACATTGGCATCTTGGTATTCAATGACACAATTTCCCCACATCTCAGCAATATCATATGATTCATTTAGTATTATACTAAGTCTTAGATAAAGGGTGCCAAGCTTACAATTTACCTGTACATTCATTTTTGCATACACAACTCTCTCCAGATTTGTTACGTTCCATCAGACCCTCTTCTACCAAAACATCAACTGGCTGGCTTCTTTTCCTTATAAAAATGTTTGTTGTCCACAAGGAGTGAGATGAAATTTTAGACCTCACTTATCTCAATTCCAAGAGCTCTCAAATCTACATGACAAACTAGTAACACAAGGCTTGTAAGGAAGCATTTCCACTAACAATTGCTGTGTGAAGTAGAAAACAATGCGAACATAGCTTCTCTTTTGTCCATTTTCATTTTGAAGGGAACTAGCCTTCCAACTCTCAGAACAGGTCCCCAGGGAACAAAACTATCAAGGTCCTGCTTCGTGCCCCACTCCCATGTTCACCCCCTCAAAGGGAAAGCAGCTGTAGTCCTCAGTATCTAATAATCTCCATTTAGGAGGCAAGTTTTTGCCAAAGGAGGCCACACAGAAACACCCAACTTTTTCTAATGCTAAGCAGGAATCCCTGAAGGCTAAATTCAAAATTCAGCCCTCAGTTGTTGCATAAAATCAGATTCTCTGAAATCCCTCCACTTTAAATGGAGTCAAGTTTTACAGGCTGTCACTTTAAAAAAAAGAATTATCTCCTCTGTACTACTGGAGGAGTAAGTAAATTTTTTAAAATGCTGATCCATTAAATATATCTACCTTCTGTTCTTTTAACTGGTGACACTCACATTTTCAGCACTTTCTTCCGAATTTCCACTTCCTTGTCGACAGCAGGATCCTCAAAGAGCTGTACCCTGAAGTTACTCTTCCGCAGGGGAGTATCGCACTCCTGGCAATTCCCAGCCCCTCTCACAAACAGCAGTTCCACACAGCTCTCGCATCTGTGGAAGAACAGAAAGGGTATAAAGGCATGTACATGTTAAACAGTAACTGAAAACACAGGATTGTCCCCGTTTTGTTGTTTACACGCATACTGTAAGTACATGGTGCATCGCCCCTTGATTTCACTATTTCTTCAGCAACCAACAGTGGCAAGAAGGCAAGGGCTCTCCACCACGGCTAAAAGGAAACAATCTCAGCAGCACAAATGTACTTATTCTCCCTGTCCAAACAAGTCAGCCTCTTTGCTGAGACTGAAAGTTAATCCAAACACAATGATGGGGTTTGGGTCAAGGGGAAGCTTCTTTATTGACACCATCAAACTCATTTTGCCTGGACCAGACTGCAATATCCTTATTTACTCAGAGCACTACCCTGCTGCACATAAAGACCTGTTTATTTTCTTGATGCCATTCACAGCACAAGATACTATACAGCACAAGCAGGGATACAAATCTTGCCCACAGCCTTTCAAACATCTACCAGTACTACCACAGTGCAACTGCTATAACAAACCTGAGCTAAATTCCAGCCCAACACTGCTAAAAGAATCGAAATGCCATTTTAACCAGCAACCAGCATGATGCAGCTCTCCTGTGCCTTCTGTTAATACTTTTAAAATTGCACGTAAAATATACTCAACACAGAGGCTGCACAGAAATAAACTGAAAATACCTTTCTGGTTTTATTTCTTTTGCCTTAATGAAGGTTTCAGATTTTAACAAGATACTTGCTGACCAGTCAGTTGGCATTTAATAAAGGAAGAACACACAACAAGAAAACCAACTTTTTAAAAAGTACTTGGGCACTAATAATGTGCAAATTTCTAGCAGAGAACAACACCTGCTGCAGTCATTTCCTACTGCTGGGGAGGCAAGGGGGTGTCTATTTATAGTTTTGCTACATTGAAGCCAAAACAGTTGTATATTAAGAGCTAAACCTTATTGTACCTTCACAAATCCAGCACAAAAGTTAAACAAAAGAAATGATACTGACATGGTTGTGAAGGATCTCAAACAGAACTTTCACTTTGCTGACCTACCCCCAACAAAACTGGTTCCAGTACTTAGAGGCAGAGCTAGCTAGAACCTACCAGTTCTACCCAGCTTCTGTTTCCAAGATTAGAAAGTGCAAAACAAACGCAATTGTATCTTACAATTGAAAAAAAAAAAAATTAGAGCAATTTTTTTTTGTTAACACAAGTAGAACTACAGTTTCAAAATGCATCTTGCACAGCAGCTGCCAATGTTAAAGAGCAAACCTTCAATTTACTTGAAATTTTCCTGCTCCAGAATTCCTTCAGTTAGAAAGCCAAGCACATATAAATACACTTTACCTGGAAAGGGAAAGATCAAACCCTTTAGCACATTAGGCCTGAAATTCAGAAGTTACTGGGACATCAATTCAAGAAGTATGCTTCTGTACGAAAATAATTTAGCTCACCACTATGAGAGAAGCAACACTAAATGCAAGAGAGAAGGCAAGGCAGGGAACGGGCTTTCTCCTTCCTCCCCCAACCTGTCTGTGCATGCAACAGCCCGGTACAAAAGGACAGTTTCAACGTCTCCTTCATTTTGGCAGCTCATGCTGTTTATATGTCTCTCTCAACACAGCAGCCAAAGCACAGCAAAAAAACCCCTGCCTCCTCTTTTTAAGGTATAGAAAGGGAGTGTAAAGCTACAGAACTTGGCAGGTGGATCCAGGTGTTTGTACTGGGTTTTTTAATCACAGTATTGCCTAAGGACCAACAGAACAGGGTCTCCATGTGCAAGATATTATGCACAGACATTAGCACCTGAAACGACTTCACCCCCCCACCCCTAAATCGAAGACATTTCAAGTTTACACAGGACTTGACTATAGAAAAACATCCTTCCTTGGAAAAGCACTTCATACAAGTGTTTCAATGCCTTCCCAAACTGGAACCAGTGTTTTTAAGGCTGGAAAATAGCTTTCCATACAAAAAAAAGATGAGTCAACCCCTCACTATGAGAATCCCACATCAGGTGATCACATTCTCAGCCACTCATGCACATCCCCCCTTATATTTATTCAAAAGGTGTTATATGGGACAAGTCAATCCTGCCTCCTCTCCACCTCCAGATAGATTTAGTATACACAGTTAGATCCCCAGCTTACTACCTAGCAGGTCTGTCATTCTTGCCCCCACAAACTGTAGGTGCCTTCCCAGTGATGGCAAACAAGTTTGACCACACATTTCCACCTGATTTTTGAGGAAGGAAAAAAAGCCATCTCTTGAATCCCTCTCAAGTTCCTTTTGATTTTGCTGCAGACCACTAAAGTCAGAGCATATGCAAACACCAAGAAAGCAGATTTCAATAAAGATTGATTTCATAAATTACTTCATGTCTTGAAATAAAAATTTCAAAACCTGAGTTAAAAAAATTTTATCTCACACTGTAAAATTTAAAAATAGAGCATGACTTTTTTTTTTTTTAGAGATGCAACATTTTATGCAACTTCAGCAAAGGTACCCAACCCATGCAACAGCCAGACATCCCAGGCAGCACAGGGGGACACCCCAACACCACAGCCAGCATTCCAGGGCTCTCTCCTGGCACACAGACAACATCAACTCAGGGGATCCTTCCATTTCTTTGCAAGCCCAACTCTTTGCCATTTGCCTTAGTGTAAGGACAGGCTGACCATGGAGGCATCATTCAGTGCAACTTTTATTGGCCAACACATCATACTGGCCTTCCCCAAATGAGCAAAGCACTGAAACACCTGTTTAACTCCCCTTCAAACCATGGCCAAAACAGGTGGCCACATGTCATCTTAAATTATGAGCCTTAAGTTAGTGATTTTTAATATGCATATATGTATTATGTATACATATGTGCTACATACATAAACAATAACAAATGTTCATGCTTAAAAATCCGGTCTATTAATTTGTTCAAAACTGAGTATGACTGAAGACAACAGCTTCACATGAGGTCTAAACACACACTCAGAGTATGATACTGCCGCTTCTCTTCACACTGAGGTTGTACGGCCTCTGTGATCTGTATTCTATTTCACACATTCACTAAAATTTTTCATTACTTTTAGATTTAAATTAGTATCCTGAGAATGGGTAATCTGGATGAAAATATCAATAGAAAATGTCCAGGGAGTTACACATGCATGGATGACAGGGGAAGACTGTTAGTAATTTCACCAACAAAAGCAATCACAACACCTCCAGGAACAATAAACTCTGCTGGTCTTCCACACCAGGATAATATACACCAGTATGCTCATTTTCATTTCCACAGACACTGGTTTGATCTGTCTTGTTCTTCTCCTTCATCGCCATGAAATATTAAACAACTGGCTCAGTCTCTAAGCGGTCTAGAACGATGAGACATTTTTGAGGAAAGCAAATAATAAAACATCTAGATGGTTTGGCACCATCAGCGCACAAACAGCACTACATGCCCTCATGTCAGTGTTCAAGGACTTCAGGATCAGGATTGTACTAAAAATGCTTTTGGTACATGCAGAAAACAAACAGAGGTTCCTCTCCAGAAAACTGTTAGATATTTATCAACTAAATTACACTTACTGGAACTGAGCGTTTATTTTGGACAAACTGTCTTCAAAGGGTACAAGACTTGTGCCCAAGCCTGCACTCCCCACACATGCACTTCATGGAGGGATGATGGCAGATAAGGAATCAAGCCTTTTGGACACTAAACAGATGAAAATGGCTCACAACATTAGCATAGCCTGACAGTGCTGCTTACTTTTCTAGCTTGGCTGGCAAGGGAGCAAACAAAAACAGAATAAAGGAAGAGCTATTTTCACAAACAAGAATACAATATATTCTTTATTTTAAAATTTTACATTCTGCTGAGCATAGCAAAAGTTTGCAGGACTTCAGATATGCAGCCATTAATCATTTCAGAAAAAAATCTTTATGGCTTTTGCTGTTGACTAGGAATATTACAGAATGAGTTACTACCCTTCTTTACAAAGGCTATTTTTAGTAGATATACTTATTAAACAGTATCAAATATTTAGAATCTCTAAGCCCCTCTTCTTCAGCTTTTATAACCAAGATGTTTCTGTTATTTAAAGTAACACACAGAACAAATGATCCTCTCTACTATAGAAAAAACAGTTTAGATTAAAAAATAATAATACAGCCTTCAACATATAGCCAAGACCTGAACCACAAACAAATGGAATGGAAAGAATCAGCAAAAAAGATGTGTTTTCACTTGTTCCTCAACTGATGTCAGAGGGAAATTTACCTACAGAAATGGAATGACTCTTGATTTATGGCGAGGGAACATAAAAAAACAATGGAAAAAGCACGCACGTGAGAAAGCTTATAGAAAGACATCTAGATTTTTAAATCAAAGATGCTTCTAGAAACATTCACAGGCTTTTTGCTTAGCTTGGGTCAGACAATTTTGTGTTCCTGTACCAAGATTCTTGAACTGAGACAAGAACAGCCCAATTTGGAGTGAGCAGCTGTCAAACCTGTTTATTTCACAACCTTCAGTACATTTAGCAAGTCCTCATAACCCACAGTGGTTTCTGCCACATAGCCAAGAGTTCACCTGCTATTTGCAGTTCGCCATTGCAGGTTTATTTTCTAGACTGATGGACTAATAGGCGTAGCCTAGAAGGCAGGTTCTTCCTAGAGTTTGCAGAAACGATGATCTCTCTGATCCAAAAAGCTAAGGGAACTGCGCAAAAGCAAGTTGTTTTTTCCCACGTTACAGGTTAGGGATCAAAAGCTGAGGAAAGAGAAAGAAGCAATGTCACCAAATGCTTCTGAAAGCCTTGGAATAAAGGAGCTTACGAGATCAGTAGCTCCCAGATGAGTAGGGACTTGGGTACAAAAAAAAAAAAGTTTTTTTCTTTTCACATCTCAGTGCTTCGAGAACTCGGAAGTCTTTATTCAAATACTTGCAGAAGCAGCTGCTTATGTGTTTTGTGCCATCTCTTCCCTGTCTGCCAACTAGAAGAGGGAGTTGGGAGAAGAAGATACCAATTACTCTCTCCCTCATCCTCTGTTCAGATTCTGTGAAGTCCTACCAATGGAGATTTTGCTGTACTCACTTTGTAAGGAGACAACTTGAGAATTCTCTCAAAACCTTATTTGGCAGAAAAACCCACGATGGGTCTTGTCTTCAACTAGTAAACAGGTCTCACAGGCAGCTCACACACCACATAAAAGAGTACAGTTCCTTATGGCAAAAAGGCACATCTCAGGGTTTCAGGCAGAAATCACAATTCTATCAATCAGATGAAAATTTTTGTTTTTTAAACACTGTTGGTAAGTATCTTCAGTTGTCTGCAGCTCCCCTCTGTTCAGGCCATAGTAACATTAGCTGCAAGACAAAAATCTCAGAGATTACTTTGCTAACATTTAGGGTTTTTTCAAAAGTATCAAGACTCAGAGAGCTGATCTTAACCTCTCCTTTAAAGAACAAAGCAAAACCAAAAAAAAGACTCCAGTACTCTGCCTACATCTGTATTATGTCAATTCTCAGCATCATCTGCCAAGATGCTGGGCATACAATCCTGCTTTTAGACAAGTTGTATCTTTTGGGAAAAGGATGCATGCACACATTTTTGTTTCATTTTTGTTCCATCAGATGAGTTCTGCTCCGTATTGCAGAAGGGAGGTTAAATGAGCCCAGAGACCTCAAAAATTTAGGAGACACTCAGCCACAGTTAACCCTATTTTCCAAACACTCATATACATACCCTGATACACAGACCAGTTCATCTCAACTGCACTCACCAGAAAGAAAGCAGACCAGGTAGTGGTTGAACTACAGCCTTGAATGACTGGCATTTTAAGCAAAAAACCACATACTGAGTCAATTAATAATAAACAGAAACATTTCCACCACCCATTGTGTTTCAACATCTCCATTACAAAACCATTTCAAGTGGCTTGGACCTGACAAGAGAGTTTACAACAAACTGAAACTTAACTCACATTTATCCAGTACAGATGAGCCTTTTCGTTTTTCCTAGGAAAAAAATAGAGAAGAACCTTTTATGGTATTAACTCTGGATAGTATAGAGAAAATATTTCCACAGGTATTTAAAGAAAAGTGGTTCTTTACAAGATACAGCTACCTAGTCAATTAAGCACACAACCATAAAAAACATGTCTTATAGCACAATTATGTCAATTTGGTCAAACAACAGGCCAATACTTGACAGGCCAATTCTTGACACTTCAAGAGCAGCTGTGTGGCATTGAGAAATAAGTGTTTTCACAATGAGTAGGCATACCAAAATTGACCGAGAATTTACTCAATGTACCAGAACAACTACTTCAAAGCCATTACAGTCTACTGGGCAAACACATGCACTGAAGTAATAATTCAGCTATGTCAATAACCCTTTTATTATGCTTTATTTTCTTTGAATAAGAACCTTTGCAAGTTTTCAGGGTTCTCAAACATCAAATTGGGTAGCTATTGGGATTAGCAGCTGCCCACAGCACACCTGAATTTAAGAAACAATTATGTAACTTCTCATGTCTGTCTGAAATGCAGTAACTGCACTTTTTTAGACATAATCCAGCTCAACATTGCCCATTGTCTCACAAGACAAACATACTTATCATTTACAAGTTTAAGAACACACACCAAACTCTACACAAGACACGTTGCTCCCTTCTCCTTCCATATCTATTTGTTACCTTGTGAGAAAGTCCTACACCATGGTGTGGGTTGAACTGCCCCCAGCGCTGACCAGTCTTACTAACACTCAAGTATTTTGAGCATTTATTTACTCAGTCTTACAAAACACCTACATATGCCAGAAATCACACTGGAAAAAACTAAAATACACACAACAGAAAATAAATGCTTTGGGGACCCCAAAACAATCATGACAAAGTTCTTACTTGATCTAAAACAAGGCTTCTACCTTCTGTTCTGTACTTTCAACACATTTTACAGTGCAACAACAGCATGTGGAAGCAAGACAAGGAAATGCAGCTATATGGTAAAAGGGAAAAAAAAAAAATTAAAAAGTATTTGTGGCATGATGGGTTATCCTGACCACATTACTGAGGGCTTGTCACAAGATACTCCTGTATTCCATGTCTAATCTCAGAAAGTAAGAAGTTGATAAGATACACATCCGTAAGAGAACCAGGCATATGACCAAGGTTTTCCATAAAAACAACAGTGGTTTGGAGTCTCAATGGGAAACATGCAAGCGTTAAAAACTCTCTCAAAAATCAAAACCTTTTCCAATCTCTTGCAAACATACCTGTTGAATGATCTGCATATGTTGGCCTATCTCTCCCAGCTTTTGGGAGGAACTAAGCCAAATTTCTCCCGAGAGCATAGGCTTGTATTTCACTCTAAAAAGTACACAGTCCATTTCCTTAAGCTATTCAAACAGAGAGAGACAGTGTGAGTGTATGTACGCACAATTAAAAACTGAAAAAAACAGCCTGTTGGAGTAATAACTGCATTGTCCATCTTCTGGGTAGCTCTGAAAACACTGTCAGTACTCAAAAAGCAATGTGTAATGAAGAGCTGTCCTCTCTACCACTAAGCTTACTTGGTTTGAAAAGACTGAAAGAACAGTCTGCCATGACAAAGTGCTACATGGGAGCTCGTACATAACTCTTGTTTTATGATACAATAAAAACAACTGTTTCTTTTCATGTAATTTGTCAGAAATGAGTGACCAAACTCAAAGGTTAAGATACCAACTTCCATTCTCATGAGTAGCAAAAATCCTAACAACCTTGAGTTTAAATATGCAGCCTAGGAACACCAAAATTATATTTCTACATGTAAAGTCAGCACCAGTGCCAAAGAAGCTGTTGTAATCTGCCTTCACACTGCCATACACTGTCCTTTCCCCTGCTGTCCTCTCCCACAGGCCAGAAAAACATTTGTGCAGCCACACAGTTACTTCTGGGTTATTTTTCAGCCAGATGAACTCTTCCATTTGGTTCACCACACAGCTAACAAATGCTTGTACCAGCACATAGCAATGGGCAAAGTAAAGGTAGGAATGAGCAATCAAGACGAGAAAGCTGAAGTGGGAGGTTGTGAAACATAAAATCCCAGGTAAAGCAAGCATATCACACCACTATTGTGAAAGTCTTGAAAGCCGGACATGTTTAAAACTCATCCATTAGGGAACCTGAAGCATGAAGACAACAGGGACCAGGAACTGTGTTTAGTACCAGACAATGCAGTTAGGTGCCCAGCAGCATGGGTAGGCACTTTTGTAAACACCACTACATACCTACACAGCTTTGCAGATCTGCTCTCAAAGCGGAACTAGGAGAACCCTCAAGTGAACTCCAGGTCCCAACAAGTTGAGCAGCCCAACTTGCTGCAGATTTCAGACAGGTTAGGGCACCCCACAAACAATGCTCCCATTCAGGCAGCTTCCACCCATGTATTGACACTGAGAGGGCTTTGACAAAGGGAGATGCCCCAACTGCCACCATGTCTGCAAGACGAGCACCAGCACAGCCCAGCTGCAAAGCAAGGGAAGAGAATGGCACCACAGCAGGCAACCTCTGAACAGCTTAGACTTATGTAGGATCACATCCTCAAAAACTCTGGCAAGAAAAGACCCTCCCCAGCATTCAGCACACTCCTTAGAAACTGTGTCATAACATCTCAGGCAAGACAACTCAACTTTAGCAGAAATACTTCTCCTGGAAGAGAGCTCCTCACTACTGTCAATGGAAGTAACCACTGTAAATCCAACCTGTGCAGATGTCCAGCATGGCCAGGGGCCCCCAAAAAGCTCCTTTCAATCTGAACAAGACCCCAGAACTGAGGTTATTAGGGATAGCCACTGGGTGGGAGAGCATAAAATTCCTCTCCTCCCAAGCTCTGAATTCAACAGCATCCAATGCCATTTATTAAAATTTGTCCTTCCCTCCCCTCTTACAAAGTTTTCGTGGCATACCCGGCTATTTCAGCTTGATCCAAAAGTATAAGAGAGAACACAACCCAAAAAGTGTCCATCATTATTTCAGTCATTCCCTGCATTTCTACAGAGCCATGCACTACACTGTCCAGAGAAATCTGCAGAACATTTGCCCCTGAATGTGCCACAGGCCACACAGAGCTCTGCAACCCAGCACTAAGGTTTTGACAAACCTACTTGTTTTGTAACCTAAAAAAGTTAAAGATGGGTTTGGGCTCATTCTTTACAAGTAAGGCATCTCTTGTTGCAATAGATTGCTTATTTAGGAGTGTCCATGCTAGCCTTGAGCCTAAAGCTCATTTGCATTATATACTTCCCAGAGCCAGCACTTTCGATCCACTAATTATCTTCAGCATCACAGGCACCTTATCACACACTGTGGCCGCAGTCTCTGAAACTGCAGCACTAATAAAGGCAAGTTACTAGAGTTACAAGTTTTGTTTCTCTAACCCAACAGATTTTTATTGCGTTTTCTTGAAAAGCTTCTTTATCTTACCAATCTCATTTTCACCAGTATAAGTGCAAAGGAGATATTCATTAGAAAATCCCAACAGTAGCAATTCAAACAGTTTCCCCGCCTCCCTAGTCTCATTTGGGAATCTCCTACTTCCTACCAATTTTTAAGGGTCATTCCTCACTCCATTTTCACATA
The DNA here is from genome assembly GCF_031877795.1 of Strix aluco. Lineage (NCBI taxonomy): Eukaryota > Metazoa > Chordata > Aves > Strigiformes > Strigidae > Strix > Strix aluco. The sequence goes on along the minus strand of NC_133934.1, from coordinate 122,799,606 downwards.
ATCCCTAAACAACCATTATCACATCTTTTCTCAGCATGAGATAAAATATAGACTGTGCTTCATAAACAATGGAGACCTTAAGATTACATTCTTGGTGGGACACAGCATGATAAATATTTCAGGGATGTCTTGAAATACCCTACAACATACAACATGTGGCCAATGAAACAATCTCAAAAACAAATATGTTTTGACTTATTGAAAAAAGGAAAAACACACCAAAACCTCTTCCCCCCCATCTCACGCTGGCCGTTGAGCAGGACAGATTGCAATTTCCTTTTTAAGGGTGGCAGAGATCCTGACATACTTAAAGCCTGGTAGGGAACTTTCTTTTGCATTGTAAATGTAATAATGTAAAAAACCACTTTTTTCTCAAGCTTAAAAATAAACAGCAATTGCTATTTTAGTACATTAAACCAGTTGGTGAACATAACACAAACTTTTTGATGTTAAAATTGTGAGGTCACATTCAATGCAACTACTTTTAGAGGAAGGTATTAAAAATAAGGAGGATGTGTCAGACCTTCATTAGCTATGCTGGCATCTCAACCATTTCCTACAGATTGTAGGGAATAAAAACCCAGCCCTATTTCAGTAAAGTTGAAGGTAGCCTCACAGGTTATCAAACAGAAGTAAGCAAATACATTACTCACCATACCAAAGACACAACACAAACTGCTCTCTCAAAGTTGTAGCACATTTCAAACAATTTTTATCATGATGAAAATTTGAGATGCATATTCTGTCTTTTAATATTTGTTAGCAGGAGAGACAATGAGGAGAATCAGTTGCACAATGTGGGAGCAAGAAGCAAGACAACATGTATTAATGGAGGAGCAAAAAGACAAAAGCAAAAAAATAATTCTAGCAAAATAAATTATATTCTTGTCTGTATTTATATCAGTACTTGTTATGCCACAAACCACAGAAAACAGAATACCCCAGTGTAGTTACTCAGCAGTGGATGCAGACACTGGGACAAGAGACTGCAGAGGATACAGGGGGCAGGGGATGACACAGCTGCCTCCCCACATTGGCAAGATGATCACAATCGAATTGTTGTCAAACAATTTGAAGTCAGATAAATATCCACAAATCTGTTATTCATTATGTGGAGTCCCTTCCATGCATAAACACCAAACTCAGTGTGCAGATTTGTTGGGCATTTGTGTGTGGCTCATTATTTGTGTGTGGAAATAGCTTGGAAGAAGGATTTTTGAATGTCTGTTTTAGTATAAACTACACCTTCCACCCTCTGTAGAACTGGTAAAATTTATTTGTTTTGCAGAAAAGTTCGCTCCGATCTCTGCATAAAGTTAAGTGGAAAAAAAGTTCTCAAAATTTCCATTCACTACTTCAGCTGTAAATATCATGCAGACAACCAAAACCCACCACTATCACCAGCTACAGCCTTATGCTGCACGGCACCATAGCCCACTAGTCCCGCTGTTTATGTAAAGAGCCATTGAAAACAAGCAAGGAAATGGAAATCTGGCCCAAGATTCAGATGATCAGTTCCAGACAATATTTGAGCTTATCTGTTTTATCCAAACATCAGCTGAGGAGGCTTCAACAATGCTGCAGGTTCTCTCATAAACACCACTCTGCTCTATAATTATACGGGATCTGTGCATGTATTCAAAAGTGGCATTTATTTAGGCTCACAACAGCTGTATTGAAGCCATGTGTAAAGCACATTGTTCCTGGTCTGAGAAACAGTGAATAGTGTTTTCCTTATCCATATAAATCACACACAATAAACACCTGATATTATCTAGTGCCACTAAAGAAGTCAAATTAAAACAAATCGGGAGAATATATCCTTGAGTACATATTTATAGGAAGACTGAAAACCTTTGAACACAGACTTTTATCCTTTTTGTACGCTCCTAGCCTCATTCAAATAATAAGCTTATACATGATAATGACAGGATTTCTTCTTCAACCCCCACTCCCCAATATCTATTTTACAAGGGAATTTTTGATTCTGCAGACCCTCCAAGAAAGCAATAGCCACTAGAAAACTTCTGGATGACCAGACTGGGGGACACAGTAAAGAAACCCAAAAAAGCAAAGGATCAGTTTTTCAGAAAACAGAGTCCCCTCTAATTGCTGACATTTTGGAGGTGCCCACTTGACACCAACCACCTTTAACCTTCTTGGCCAAAGCAAACTTCATATGCACAAAAGATAAAATTCTCTCTACGCAAAAATTAATCTCTAAGGAGATCCCAGACTCTGAATTATCTACTCTGACCATTTTATGGAATTAGGTATTAGTAGGAATTACTGAGCTCAATCTTGCAAGCCGAATGCACAAACTGTCCTTGATGTCCAATGGGGATAACCTGGGCAAAAAGGATCCTTCCACTAGAGCTTAGGGACTAGTTTTCAGAACAGTTGTGTGAAATTTGAATTTTTCAGACTTGAAAGCACGAGCTCAGTGCTGTGGCACACATTTGGGTAGGTGGTTACTTGTGTGCTGAGGACCATGACTGTTCTGTAATGTGCTTACACAGATAACTTTTCCCATGTAAGGGTTCACTCCCCCCTTTATAGATAAAACAAGCATCTAAAAAAATGAAGGTCCTTCTCTGATTCAGCTACTCATGAGTGCAGCAAAGACCTTTTTGCCACAGTCTGTCCTTGCAAGATAAAGTCCTTCAACCTATCACCAATACCTACAATTAGCAGTCTACTTAGTTTAAATCTACACTCCTGCAATTTTAGTAAATTCTCTAAAGCTCAGATCCCCATGAACTTAAGCCACTTATTTAATTTTGCAATTTTTATCTAAAGGGCAATCCAAGCTGCTTCCATCCCCTAAAACCACATGCAACATTCTGGATATAGGTATAAGGTGTTCTACTGTTTACCAGCATTTTCTCCAAGAAACATTATGATGCTACAGAAAAGTGATCATCTCACCTACTTCCACAAAGGATGCAAGCCAAATTTACTGGTCAAAAATAAAAAAAGGATCCAAAGATGAGGAAGAGATGGGTTGCTTGTAGATACTGAAGATTGCACCCTGGCTATTGCAGCTATCATGCACTCAACAATTAAACCCTGAAGAGAGTCCATGAGCAGCCTGCAATGCCATTGGGCAACAGAAGTATTTGAAAAGCAACTACAGCCTTTTGCATTTACAGCCTATCAGCCTACCCAGGGCAGAAAACACCATACTGGGTGTTTTCCTTGGAAAACACTGTAAAACAAGTTTGGTGACACCTACTGCAGCATGACCTGAATCCAATGTACAAAGTTAACCAGTCTAACAGAATTCCTCAGTAAAAAACATGCTGCAGTTGGTCATGAAAGTCACAAAGATCAGGCCACATTCCCAAGATGACTGAACCCAACAGAGAAGGAAACACACCTCTGTCTGTACTGGTGAAGCGTAACCATTACCTGCCGCCCTACTATTACCATCCTCCCTCAACAACCTAGTTAACTGGGACAGGGGGGATGTCAGCCCCAAAACTAGAACCATCACCCTACCCTATGTAGCTTGCCAACAGGGGTTGACAGGGTCATTAGCAATAAATAAATGTGTAAATTAATTCAGTGATCCTAGAGATGTAATAAGAGTCTCACTTCTCCCTCCTTTTAGGCCTTTACATGTCACCTTATGCTTTGTGCCATATCACCACCACCACAAGATGCTGAGTCTTTAAAACCATTTTGTATTAAAAAATAGAATACACGAGTCAGATGGTTTAAAGATGTATATGCTTACTCAAAAAAATACTCCACCCAAAAATATCACCTCTAATATCAATTTATAGTACAGTTTCCAGAACTGCCAAGTACTTGGCTGCAAAACTTTCAAGCGATGGAACTGAGGCACCTGTGAAATACTGGGTTTTCTTTAACAACTGCAGAAATCAGCATTATTAAACACCCCAAGGGAACTTCCTTGCTGATCAGCCCTCCTGTAGATTTAATGCAACCAAATACTAAGATGTCAGCTTTCACCTTTTACCTGAAAGTGCTCCCATGAAAGAAAGACTCTCTCCCCTATACAGGGGTATTTCCCACTGGTCATTCCTCTTATTCAGTTGCTGAAGACCTTCACAATACTGATTTGAACACAGTCACTTATCAGGGCAACCGCCCTCAACTACCCAGATACAATCACACTCAACTACTACCCAGGCTGTATATGTGGAATTAAATCTCAGTGAAATTCTCATAGGCTTTAAATGATAAAGTGTTGAAACCGTGGGAAGGTGAACAGTAGAGGCAGCTGAAATATAATGCTGTTTAATTGCATAAAGATGTGAATGCACTAATAAGATAATAGTATGTTTTCGTTCTGCTAACTAGGCAGCACTTGTCACTCTGGGCAGAATGATAAACAGTCCAAACTGTCACCAGCACCTGCACCATACCCCCACCTACACAGAAAACAGTTGACAGTGAAAGACTAACCCATGTGATCTCTGCTCAGCAGCATTTAGCAAAACCAGATTCAGGTGAAGCTAAATGGTCCATCAAACGGCCATGCCAAAAGAAGTTCTTTGGTTTTGACGATATACAATTAAGTCACTTTTTCCATCCCCAAGACGCCCATTTAAGAGGCATGTTAAAACTCAATACTTCATCATAGGTAAGTTAAAAATGTGTAAGCTGTAAACTGTTGCGTAGCCGTTCTCAGACATAACGTGTCAAAATGTGACTATGTTTAGGTCTTTTTTACTATGAAACAATTGTGGCCCAATCCTTCAGGCAGCTACTACTGGAGAGACAAGCTGGCTTCATGGCCCTCTGGGAATAGAAGTCTCAAGGAAGGAGGGGGAACAAAACCTCAGAATTCGGTGGGCTTCAAGGAGGTCTTGGATTCAGCTACATATACTTATTTGAATAGTCCCACAGGTATCACCAGTAAATAAAAACTCTGTTCATTACTGTTTGCAAGATCAGTCCCCTCAAGACAATGGCCTACTGAAAGCAAGCAAACAAAAAAACACAACACAGAAAGGAGAAAGAAAATTAAAAGACATATCCAGACACTTGAGAAAATGCTTAATTCCCATGTAACTGGAGTTTTTGCTTTCCCTAGCAACACAGTGTGGATCTAGGACTGCCCAACGTTCCTCTGCAAGCAGTCCTAGCAGCAAGGCCGTGGAAAACTCATCAGGAACTACTTTTCACTTGTTCTTTGCTACAGACAAATACTCTCAAGTCATTGTTCAAAAACAAAGGCTATAAAGGAGTAATGGATTATTAAAGGGAAACTTGAATGCTCTTTCAGAAAAGTGAGAGCCTAAACTTGACATAAAACTCAGCACAACAAACCACAGTCCTGCTCTGTTCCATTCAGCAATAGCAGCAATGATCTTTCCACCACTAAAAAAAATTTATCTTTTTCCTGTTCTGCAGGAATGACTCATCAACCAACAAATTCACATACAGCAGAAAAACGAGGACAAGAACTGCATTGCCCAAAGGACTGGTCCAAGACATGGAGACTTCCATTCCCTGTTCTGGAGCCGAAAGCACACATATTTGGGCAAAGTATCAAAAATACAAAGACACTCATTCTTGGTTGTCCTTTGTGCAGATCACCCTGCTGTAAAGGTCACACAGCAGAAATGCTTCCTCTATATTTCATAGGCTGCTGATGACACTTGGGGAAAATGCATCAAGACAGTCACTCCCAGAGCATTAAGGAAAACCGGTTACAAGACAAAAGCCTTCCTCAGCTTTGAGGAGTGTTTACAAAGGTGATGAATGCCAGTGTGTCCTACCATGCCAGCTTGAAAATAAGTCAAGCACCTGGCCCTCAGCACAAAAGGCTGATTCACCTGTATGGCATCTATTACTCTTTGAAAAGACCCCAAGTTTAGCACTCCAGGGACACAAAGTACTTTCAGAAGGCTAATGGGAGCATGACTTTTCCTCATCCTTCTCTCCACCTGCACATGCCGCAGATCAAAGTTGTGGGATGGCTTCCCAAGCCAGGGGGACAAAGATGACTTGCATACACACAATCACTCTCTGATGCTGCACAAACATCCCCTGACACCAGCCCATGTACTCTACTGCAAGGGGGGAAAGAAAAACAGCATAGAGATTAAGAGACACAAATACAATCACTGACTGCTTAAACCTACATTCCATGAAGCTCTAACATTAGTGTTACTCCCTACCCCATCCTGCAACTCCACTGAAAAATACTGCATAAAACTGAGCAAGCACTTTAGCACAAGACACTCTGTATCAACTAAGGAGGAAATTCTGCTTTTCTTGTTCCCAGTGTATCTTCACCTCCCCAGCTCAAATTTGTTCACTTTTTAGACTGCAGCTAAGTCAAGGATTTTTCCTTTCCCTGCACAGAACTCATAGTTGGGACTCCTGAAAGATCTTCTGGTTAGTACCAATATATACACTGCTAAAAAAAAAAAAAAAAAAAAAAGAGAGAGAGAAAAGAAAAAGCAGCTCAGTGATGACAGTTGTGATGCATCAAATATCAAACTTGCTTCGTTGTCACTCCCACTACCGTCCAAACAGATTTTGCTTTGTATTATCTTCACTTTCATTTCTGTAGAGAAGAAAAATAAGCAAAATGAGAAACATCACTCTTCCCAAGTACCATATTGCGCAGTGATCGTCCTCCCGAGTAGTATCTTGTACCAGCTTCTCATTCACACTGGTGACAATGTAGAAGGCCACGGTAAACCAAATCCCTCTGCCCAAGCTTTGGAAGATGAAAAGATCTAAATGAGAACAGATCTGAGAACTCTCCCCACTCAATGGGAAGGTTGTATCCTCCTCAGCATAGCTCTTTTCAAATTGCAACACTTCCAGTAATCCACAAGTGATCCTTTTATTCTCAGGAACATAAACTTTACATAACATGAAGAGCCAGTTCCTTGCAATTTGTTTAAGCTAAATCCAAATCCAAGCTATACAGTGTTTGAGCAAAAGAAAAACGGAGCCTCTGCATGCTCAGGCTGTCAACTAAAACAAACATCTTAACTCCCATAGTATGTATTGGGAAGTTGCATTGGATCATCTGAGATCAAAGGGGTTTTTCTGCACGGCTGCCACACACCTACATGGCCACTTTATGCTGGAGTAACGCTACCAAGACAGTGCTCTCCTGGCACATCATTGAAGCTATCAACAAAGACACATACAAGTACCTAATACAGAGATTTATGTATTTATTTTCACTGACATCACATATGGCTACTACAAGTACAAGGTAGAGTCTAGTCCTAAAGTAGCTTATTCTACTTTTAAATCTAGGCTGCCATAATTTCCCACCCCATATTCAAGTCCTAGTACCTGTACACCAGCAGACATGCCCAGGAGCATACAAGGAGCTAATTCAGCTGATAACTTGTCTAAAACCCTAAAATGGATCACCTCCCTGAACTGGTTCACCATTCAGTGCCAAAAAAACGGTAGGACCACAAGGATGGGACACGTATGTGACACGGGGAACATCTGGACTTCAATTAGCTGGAATGACCATGGAGACTCAAGTGGAAGTCACCACACACGGGTAGCTGGCAATTTTTTTTTTTTTTTTTAAGCACACCACTGCTCATCTTTTCTTCCTCTCGCCTTTATACATAAAAGGCACAACCAATGATGTCTGATGTCTTCATGAACAAAGCAAAAAAAATATTTTACACCAATAAGGCCAGTCACAAAGTTTGTATGTGCTAGAAGCAGAATGCGGGAAGAGTCATAACGTTTGAGCACAAGCAGTAACAATACCACTGAAAGGGCACGATCACAGATGCTTGGCAAAGAGCAACCCTTTTGTTCATGATTCAGCTTAAAAACACATAGACAAAACCTGCACGCAAAGGCACATGGCTGCCAAAGTGCCTCAGAAAACACAAAGAGGATGCAAGGAAAAGACACAGAGGGGCAGTTTGCACAATAGGCTTTCTCTGGTGGCAAAAGAGGCCTTGCTGCTGCATATCCCCAACTCCTCCCTGCACCTGCACTGGCATCACAGCTTGATGCCCCTCAGATGTGCCAATACAACTCTGTGTAAGGCTGGACAATAAAGCGTAACAGAAAAATTAATCAAGAGGGGCAAAACCAACAAAGCAAAAAAACTCCATGCCCCTAATAACACCACTCCTTTTCAGTTTCTTTTTATACCCAGTTTCCTTTTCCCCAGGACAAAAACTTCAGTTTTAATCTTGCTCAGTAGCACAGAGATGATCCAGTGGATCACCTGCCCAAACACTAGGTTGCAGAAATAACCAGTCATCTATGAGCTCAAAGTTGTAACACAAAATAAAACCTCTAAAAAAACTTGAAAACTATACTGCAGAGCAAAGCTGAAATATAATTAGCTTAACTAACACAAATGCCCTTTTCTGGTATGCCCGACAGCTATTCATAGGATTGGCACAGTCTAAGTTTAACACTTTTCATTATGAGGCTCTCAAAAGTCTATTTTTATTTGCTGTAGAAGCAGGTTGTGTGTTTGAAGATGAAGGGTAAATGGGAAAGAAGTTCTAATGTTCCCCTTATAGCACACTTCAAAATTTAGAGATCCCTGTAAAATCATGATGATTTTTCTCATCAGTAAGCTAGAGATAGCAGTTCTTTTATATCACAGGAGAAATACGCAGACATAAAAGGTTTTATATCCAGAGACAATGAGCACTACGGAAAAGGAAGAAATCAGTGATCCTCTTATTCATTACATATGCTTGATAATGTCCAGAAAATAACTTAATATTCTCTGAATATGGTACAAAACAGGTCCTGCAAGATGAAAACCAGCATTCTACGTCAGTAATAGTATGCTACCGTATATACAGAGGAAGCAAGCTAAGACTGAACAAGGAATCCTTTTTTTGGCATTTTCTAACTTCTGGGTGCTAAATCCAAAACAAAGCTCAGAATGTAGCTTTCATGTGCAATTTATACATGCCTCAAGAGACTCCAGGTAAAAATACTCAAATTATCTTTAAAGAATCTGAAAAAAATAAATCTGCAGAAATTGGGAAAGGAAAATAATCAAAGTTTTATTTAAAATAGTCCCTCCAAACTTGCACAAAAAATGCTCTCTCATCATGAAATGAAGTTGGACTGGTATACTTATTACAATTCCTAGTCAAAAGCTGACCCAGTCAAAAGAGGTCAATGCTTATGACTGGCAAGTAAAAGATCTGATGTCCCTCGGGAGAAGATGAGGGACAGCCATTTATGGCCTCTGAACTGGTAATATTTAAAGGGAAAAAAAAACCACACCAAAAAACCACACACACTTCTCCCTCATCTCAACCACTTTCAGCTTCTAAATATGAAAAGTAACTGCATTAGGACAAACTCCGAGTCTACTGCCATCAACTTATCTTGAATAAACTGTGTTAACTGTTTGACAGAAAAACAACTGTCAGAAAAAACTGATGTACATTTTTTAGAAGTGAAAATAAATAGTATGGTTTTGATCCTAAAAATAATTGTCACATGAGGAGTCTGTTTCTGTGGGCTACTTGCATGAGTGAGGCTACGCTGGCATTCAAGCACCTGATGAACTGAGCTAGTCTTTTGAAACAATAGTCTTGTTAAACCTGCTCTTTCATCTGTTCCACTGTTGTACTGCTCTGCATCCCAAATGGCTAGGAAACAAGAATTTTAATTAGAAATTTGTATTTTTTTTAATTAGCCATCATAAATTCAGTAAATATTGAAATCAGTACACAGCAGAAGTGTCTATCACTGATACATATCTGACATTGCCCAGCACAAAATGCCTAGAACAGACTAGTACGGCAAATGAATTTACTTTCCTACTTCTGGAGTTGTCAGATTTACTTGCCCACACCAGATCTTTTCTAGTAAGGAAGGAGTCTCTGAAAGCCTTAAAAATGAGGTAGGGAAGAATTCAGAAGGTAGGAAAGCACTGTTCTTGCAGGGACATGCGCTAGGGACTGGGGAACCATCAGGATCAGGGATTACAACGCAGCCTGCCAAAGGGACTGCAGGCTGCACTGCATTTGCTACAGGTTCCCCTGGGCAAGGGCTCAAATCACAGCAGGACAGAGCTGACTGTGGAGACCAAAGGCAGATCCCTCCTGCCCCATCCTAGCTGGCTGCCTACGACTGCTCTCAGACTCCCCGCAAGCCTGTGGCACTCGGAGGGCTGCACGCTGGCAAGAGCTGCACCTCCCAGGAGATGCCAGTCCAACAACTTCTCTTGCTCTGCTCTGAGAGGAGACCATGATGGTCAAGCACTGAGTCTTGCTAAAGACCGAATAAATTTCTGGGGCTGCTACACATACCTGAAACAGTAAGAATATCCATATAATATGCTCAGCATACAGCGTTCCACTTGTGAGGCTGCTAAAACGTGCATAAAAAGTTGGATTAGAAAAATATGTGAGAAAACATCCTGATTAGCCCTGCTAGTGTAATGCTCCAAGTAAATTAATGCAAGAAAACAAGAACAGTCAAAAGCAATCAGCATACTAACACGTGCTATGCCAGTGTAGCTTTCTCTTGGTACTATATTAAGATTTCTTTTTAAAAGAACTTTTTAATAGGTGAAATAGAAAATTGCATACTGCCAAGAAAGGGGGTGGAGTGAATACCATTCTCTACATTGCATTGCTTTTTGTATTATTACAAAGGCAATACTATGTGTAGTAGAGAATGTTTCTGGTTATTAAATTTTATGTTTCTATATTCAATGGCATCACATTATATATGGGCTTTTTTTGCAATTAACCTCCAAAACACAAATTAAATATTAATGGATAAATGTCAATTATGATTATGAGAAACAATAAAAGGACCATAAATTAAATAATGCAGATAGAACAATAAAGTATTTTCACATGATCAAAACAATGTTTCAGGGTGAATGTTTTCTTATTCTAATTGAAAATGTAATTATGTACTCATAGGTGGTGTTATTGCATAAAATTTGGTAAACAGTACCATCTTTTCAGCCTTATGATTCGCTCCCAGTAAGAAAGAGCAAAACAAGCCTTGTTGCTTCTTCCAGTCAAGCCTAGCAGTGCAACATTATTTGATGCTTCAGAGAAATCTTCAGTTTGAGACTGTCCAGAGCATAGCAGGATATTTTCACAGTTATTCCTACCCTATTTCCATCTTCTGTAATTAATTATACACAATTCTATATTTTGTTCAGTATTATTACCAGCTCTCCCACACATCCAAAATATTTTCCCACTATTGTACTTTTTAACTAAGGAACTAACCTTAGGCTTGCTAAGAATTAAAAAAAAAAAAGGCCCCGAAACAGAGATACTCAAATATGACACTCGGACAACAACCTCGTTGCTTTAAGGTCATTGCTTGTTTCCTGAGGCTGATTTTTATGGGAAAAAAAAAAGGTCTGAGACAAAACACTTTTAACAAACTACCAAATGCAGTCAAAAGCTGATTTAAATAGCAGCTGCTTGATGCTCAGATGTACAACTCTCCCCCTGCTTTACCACACTTGTCATCAATGACGACTTTACGAACTGTAAATGACATGGGACACACTGTTCACAAACAAATCAGATTTATGGTTATATTCAGTTGTTCCTGTTACCTGAAATTAGAATTAGAAGCTCATTAAATATGAATACGTTTCAGAGAATGTAGAGGCACAGCATTATATTGATGAAAGCTTCATTAAATTTTCAATGGTATAGCTGCTTCTATATTGGTGAAGGAAGGACACAGAGTAGAAAGAAGTTGGGGCAATTCTCCTTCAGGCAACTTTGCATCTTGCTACTATCCCTAAAAAACACAGGGATTTTAAAACAAATCTTGAAGTAATTAGGTGAAAGAGAAAGTGTTTGTGGTCCATTACATTCAGTAAATGATTACTTTCAGATCATCATTTTTCTTGTATACGTTTGCCAATTGTACAACTGATGTTCAAGAAGAGGGGAACTGGTAGAAAGCCAGAAATCAGGTTCGAATGATCAAGCTCATATAAAATACAGACTCTGTACAGGTTCTGAACTCACTTAATGGCAGTGAGTGTACTCACTGAATGGCACTTAATCTTTTTAATATATTCACTTAAAAAGTCATAACAAGAATATTGGAAATGAAGTCTTACCTACCAAACAATAAGACAAAACTCCTTGTGCAAGTAAAATTTAAAACTATCTATAAAAGTCATGCAGTAATACAGCCTTATTTTTACTGCAGAAACTGAAATCAAGAAAAAGACCTGTGATGGAAAACAAACAAACTAGACACAAGCCCACTATTCAACTAGATGTCTACTATTATTATCGGCAAGTCGGACAATTAAAATCTCTGTATGTGAAACACCCATAATCAAGCTATGTGAAAGAACGCAGAATCAAAAACACAAAAGGAAAAATTCAAGTGGTCCGATCCGTCTTGTGGTCATGCACTACAATATAAATTTATATTATGTTAGCCCAGTTTCCTTTGGAAAAAAGGCTTATGCAATCCAGCTATTACTCAGCTCCTCCTCATCCACTCCCCTCGATATCCATTACCTTATGTCAACTAAGTTGGGCAGCGGGGTAGAGGCCTCAATGTCATGTTATTCCTCTAACAAGGCTGCACAATATACAGCCCAGGCATTACATGTTTTCCTTACAGTTAATGTGCATGGCCTGCCAGGAACCGAGATGTAGGGTTGCTCCTCCCAACTTGTTAGGACTGCCACCTCTTTCAGTCTTCTGGATAGGCAATGCTCAACCAACGTGCATGCAGACAACACCAGTTTATCCTCAAACATTGTTTATTCTGCCCTGTTCAAATCCTGCGTCGATGTGTTTACTTTCCCCCCCCCCCACACTCGAGTTTTCTTTGGCATGTATAGTTAGCATTAAATAACTGACCTTCTCAAAACCACCATGAGGTAGTATTATCCCCACATTACCAGATAAGGAAATTAAGCCACTATAATTAATGCTTGAAGCATGCCCAAATTTCACATTCCTGATTGAGAGTGATTAGCATTAGCGCTATACAGGATTTCCTCTCCTCAAAGCACAGCTCCTGGGGAGCGCAGGAGCTATTGCACACAGCCTGCCCTCCTGCAGGGAAGTCTGATGGGCACAGCCGGAGCCCCTGTGAAACGCTGGGCTCCAGGAACTTGGCCAACTCCACCCCAGGGCTCTGTAAAGGAACTCAAACACCCCCGGTGCTGCTCCAGCCTAATGAGGGAAGGCAAGATATCAGAGTGCAAACCTTCTTCTGCATCCTTCCTTCTTCCCTTGACCAAGACTTTTGGATCCAGGCACAGACTCCTTGCTCAGCTAACTTCCATTTAGACACCTACATCCTTCCACCACACGTGCAAGCACACACACACAGAGATGCTCACTACCCTTACCTTTGATCTTCTGAAAGCCACTGGCTCTCCATGCATTCATCCTCCTAGAACCTCACATCTTCCTCTATGGCTCTTCAGCTCCAGTTTTTCCTCAGTCTTCCCAGGTAGTCCTAAATGCTTCTCCAGCCCAGTCATCACTCCTCCTCTCAAGTCCTCATGCAGTCATATCCCCTTCTCCAAGCAGGTCCCCCTCATGATCTTTGCTGCTTCATTTACTGCTACACAATGAGGCTGGGAGTCAACCTCCCCTTTCGACTCCACTACAGCATTTCAGAGTTTCCCCAGAGCCACGAGATGTTTCCCAGTCACAGTTCCTTGCAAAAGAGAAGGCTCCTTTCCAAGATCTGTCAGCTGGCAGCAAAGGTTCCCACACAGACCCCATGCAATTTGCGTTCCCTAACCTCGTCCCAAGGAACAAACCTCTAAGGGGCTGTTCCACTCATACATCACTGAGACAGCTAATTCTGGCCATGTCTGCTGTTCCATCCTGTATTACCTTTCCCCCAAACCAGGCAGATAGAACAGAAATCAAGGATTTGTTTAGGAAAATTAAGCCAGGCTTTGTTGCAAGAGTGGAAACAAAAAGGTTCAAACAAATACAGTAACTCTAGACTAAGTTCAACAGGTAAGTATCTCTCCAGCTCCTAAATTCCTCCAAGCCTGCTTGGCTGATGACATTCGCAGCAACATCACATCAACCTGGCACTGCCCTCAGTCCTGTTAACCTCCCTCTCTCCCTTTACGAAATACAGCCATATCGCAAAACTAAAGATAACTTTTCATTTTTTCCCTGGAACAAGGGGATCGTGAGGATTTAAAGGCAGCCTCCCATCTCCAGTTCACAGCACATCAGTCACAGGCTTATCAAACTACACAACTGCCACTGACAGTCCTTCCTGACGCCATCCAGGGCAAGGACTATTTTTTCCAGTGTTTTTAAGCCTGCAGACAGCTACTCCCAGAAGAATCGGAACTCTTCTATTTACACAAGGCTATTCATATACTCACACTAAAGATTATCTAGTCGCTTGTTACACCTACAAATTGTTCAGATCCTAATCCCCATGAAGATTTTTTTTTTTTTTTAAACAGAAGACACACAACACATTGCAAGTAAGGATGACAAATACATTAAACGTTTGTCTGCCTGTACTTGTCCAGGACCAGAGGTCTTCCTTCTTCACCCCAGCTCTGCCAGCAGCTCTTGCGATACATCTAGCCCCCAGTGCCAAACTTTCCTGCCCAATTAGACCAAACACTTCCCATTCTGGCTCAGCAGCCTGAAGGTTTCAACATTAGTCAAACCACTCCCTTGCCCTTTGCTGTCTAGGAATATCAGTCCTTCTTTGTCACCCTGGCAGAGAGACTGACAGCCTGGTCGCACTGCTTGGCATTAATAAAAACAGTGGAGCGAAACATTCTTAGGGCTTGGGAACTTCCACCTCAACATCGCTTCTTAAAAAAAACTAACCAAAATAACACCTGCTCATCTGTCCCATCCCACTGTTTCCTAACTCTCAGCAGAACTACTTCTCTTCCTCTATAATGTTAAAGAAGTTGTCACGCTCTTATTAAGACCAGGATTCTGCAAATACTTTGACGTATAATTTAACCTTAGAGACAAACATTGAGGCAGGACTGTGGAAACAGCAAAAATCATTATCTACAAGTTTCCCAATTCAGAGCCAAAATATTTATCAGACCAGATGACTTGTTCATTGTTCCTTTCTGGCAGGGGCATTTTGTTCTTGCTTCTTTGAACTTACCTGCATTCCAGATGAAAAAACCTGCAAGAATTTGCTATACATTCTCTCCCCCACTATGTGTTATATTCAAACGAAGAACAGCTTAGAATATCATTTTCAGAGCATCAAAAAATGTTCTTAACTACGACAATTAAAGTCTAATTTTCTCATACATAGCAGCAGTTCCTGCTAAGCTCTTTTCTCATGTCTGGTCTTGTCAAACACAATTCTTGCAAAACATTTTTTAAAAAAGAAAAACCAAGTGGATGTCATTGCAAAACTCAGTTCACTCTTAAGACTACTACTTAGGACTTCTATTACAGACAGAGTGGCCTTTCTGTGAAGAAACATCCACTGTTTTGTGCATATCATTAAACCAAAGAGGGAACCAGCAACATGAAACTCAAAAGTGTCCACAACACAAGCTCTGCACCCTGCCTGTCCCGTATCCTGTTACTATCAGGGAAATTTTTTTTTTATTTCTTAATTTGCTAACCAGATCTGAACACTGGAGTACTCAACTGAATTTCCAAAATGCTGACCTAGCTTTTTTTCAAGCTTCACCTTCAACTGTCCTGGGCAAAAAAATCCAAACAACCAGTGCCCCAAACAAAAAGCATGCACACAAGTGCAACTTCTGAGCACTCCAAGAGGGCACTTTCAGATCTACTCTGCTGTGAATTTACAATTACTGAGATATGCTTTTCAAAATTACTCAGGAATATATTTGCTCAATTTCATAAATATTAAACCTATGCATATCACTCATTAACATTTGGCAGCTAATGCAACCACACAGAAGCGAGTCAAATGTCCTTCTTTCTCACAAACCCACAGAACTACTGGCTTCAATTATAATGCAGTAGATGCAATTAAAAGAAAAAAAAAGAAAAACCCACCTAATACCAAATTGTTTAAAAGGTTATTGTGTTTGCCTTCTTTTTGAGAAGCACTTATTTTAGCCATCATAGAGATTTACCACACCTGTGTTGGACCATTACCATGCTGGATATTCACCATATTCAACCTTACCATGGTAAGCACTTACCCAACAGAAAGGGTTGGGCATGTTTGAAGACACCTCAAGCTGGGCACCCAAACCCATTAGCCATTTTCAGGATCCCAGGCTTTTTTAGCCAGAGTGGATTTTCAGCACCAAGGAAAAAGAGTTTACTTTTCCATTTACTGACTGAAAATCCAAGATATAAACAATAGCTTTCCTTTTGCCAAGCTTGTATCTCAGAGCAGAACTGCAACTTAAAATTTCCGAAAAGTACTAATGAGGAATGAAGAGTAGAGCTCTACAAGCTTTGCTAAGCAGACAAGAAGTGTTACTAAGCAGACGTGCCAATGGATAGCTCAACAGAGTAAAGATTTCCTAAATGTATTATTCTTTTGTTTAAAACTGACATAACTGAAGCATTAACACCACTTCAGCAGAAGTAATAAGACCAAGATTCAGAGCCAAATTTAAAAGCAAATATTCACTGTCAAAACTGGACGGCAGAAGGAAATAACCTCTTGGGTATTTCAGCAATGATTTAATCACCTCCCATGACTAACTCAGAGAGACTTTGGAAGAGTAATGGGATGGAACAGAGTCCAAAGACCATCTAATCCCAATTAATAAAAACAGGAATAACTCCAAAAAGACAAAGAATAAAGATGACCTA
Source organism: Strix aluco (assembly GCF_031877795.1). Taxonomy (NCBI): domain Eukaryota; kingdom Metazoa; phylum Chordata; class Aves; order Strigiformes; family Strigidae; genus Strix; species Strix aluco. The sequence goes on along the minus strand of NC_133934.1, from coordinate 122,782,864 downwards.
GATTTTTATTCCCTGAGAAGTCAGGAAAAAGCTTTCTTTCTGAGGGAATACATTCCACTTTAAAAAAAAGTAATTTTGCTTTTTCCTTTGTGGATGCAGACAGGCTATGATTGTGCAACTATTTCAAACAAGCACCAGTTAACCTAACTTCCCATGGTAGATCTGACAAATCTGAGTAAAAACCTCCCTGATGTGTCTCTCAACTCACCCAGAAGAAACAAAGAGAACGTAAATCGTTGGGAATTAAATACATTACATAGTTTTCATTACTTATCTGCCCAAAGCAAAGTAGGTATTTTTAGGACCACACAAAGTTCCTGTTCTGGTTGAGACTTTAGCTATATATTTTAGTTCCAATCTGCTTTAGTCCACCAAGAGGACTTACACTTTTCATGCAAGTAAGGATCTACCACCTCAGGCATCTATTTTGAGATATGACATGGCAAGAGCAGCAAGAAAACAAGCCTAAGAAACAAAATAGAACACTTGCTCTCCCAGACAAGACAGCTTTTTAAGCATGCATCTTCACAAAATGGTGCAAGCTAAATTAACACTGTGCCATAGGCAGGTCCTTCCTTCAACCCTGTTCCTACCTTACTTGCGGACACACGTTCCTACAGATTACCTTGCACCACCTCTGATGCCTGTCTAAGCATTCACAAGCCACTTCAACTCACTAGTCCTGTACAAGCACTACCACACTAACTTATTGAAAAAGTTTCTCATTTTCTGCCAGGTTAGCAAACTAGATCAGCTCCTGCAAGGGTCCAATATGTACCCAAGTATGGTGACTCTCCTCGTGCCTGCTGCCTACTCATGAGTCCTGCATCCACATGCACATTTCTATGGTTCAACCAGCACTACTCATACCATTTGCACTATGAGCCTGCACCCACTTCTGTATTAATACAAATCTGGTGGCCTAAACATCACAGCCAACCTTTACGGTACAAATGACAGCCCTGAATACAGTATCACCATGCTTGTATATCTTGCATTTAAGGTATTTTCTTTAGGGAAAAAGCTTGCCGAATAAAATTCAAATATGTATTTAAGAACCTAATTCCCTAATTAAGCACATGTTCAAGTTAAAAGTCACAGGTCTGACAGATCCTCACTGCCTACCTGTACTTAGACTTCTTTACTCAAACTTAACTTGGCTGAAATATAGTTCTATGTTATTTTCCACAATCTCCCGGGCTCCCCCCCCCCATCTTAGAAGAAAGGCATTTTCTTGAACCACACTGCAGAGAAGAATGCAGCAGGAAGCCAAGCGATCCTTTCACTTGGAAGGAGTTTAAACAAGAAGATTCCAAACTTTTTTCTGACGACTCCAGCCCCACGCGCTGGCATGAGACCCCACTCCCCCAAATTCACCAGGGATGTTCCTACTTCCAACTCCTGGGGAATTCGACAGCCGCAAAACTCCAAATGCTCCTAACATTGAAATAAATACACAAATAATGAAACCTCTGTTTCTTCATTTTAGCAGCCGTTAGCACCGCAATTACAGTTCTCGGAGGATGCACTTACCCCTAATGAATCCCTGGAACAGCCGTAACAGGGTGCAGGGCAGATTACTGAATCCCCACAACACAACTCGGTGAATTGATGTTTCCCCTGAGCAACACAAAGCCGGGCCTAGAGATAGTAAGCATTTTTATGCTATCCTCATTTTGAAGCCTTATTAACAAATTAAACGAGAAATAAACACATCTCCCTCTGGGAAAAGGAGAAAAAAAAAAAAAAGACATTTTAATAAGGAGCCTAGACACCTTTCCGTAAGTCTCGTGTGGACAGGAAAAAGACACCAGAAAAGCTTGTAATAGAGCAAGTTCATTAATTACCATCTAAGATTGCAACAGTACACAAACCAACCTGAAGTCACCACACTGGCAGCAGCTGATCAGTTTTCTGTGGAGGCTGCTCTCATACCTGTGCCCCTGTCTCCCAGGGCTGTCAAGCGTGGGAAAGACACTTAGCAGAGACAGCACAACAGCTGGCACGACACTGGGGAGGAAAGGAAGTTTCTTTGCTTTGGTTGGTCTGCAGACATCCACGTTTCCTCTCTCTACAAGTCAGGATGGGTCACAGGTAGCCGGAGCAGCAGGACTGACGCCTAAGAGCTTTACATACCAGTTTCCCTCCTCCTCCCTATAGCAGGCAGCGGGACAACAAAGCTGAACCGGCAGCCCCAATTAACCACCTTTTTTTACTTTCAGACTTTTGTGTCTGATTGTTGGAGACCATATGGTCCAAGTTTACAGCCAACAGTAAATTTCTTTACCCAGTCCTGTTTGCAGTAACAACCTTAACATTCTTTTAATGCAGTTTTCGGTGGATGCATTTCCTTTCCTCTTTATGTAAGTAAATCAGTGGGATATGCCTAGCCTGCCTACTAAAACTCAACACAGGCCATGAAATCCAAGCAGGCAGAGTAAAAGATAATTCATGGTCTCAAATGAAGCCAGGTGGATTACAACTCCACTGTCAAGCACGCACCCAGCATCTGTACACTCAGAAAAGACATTAGGAGCCATCCAAATAATCAAAAATTGTCATGCATGCACAAAGGCTTTTGAATATAATTCTTGAGAGTGAACTTTTAAAAGAAGGCAAAGCCACCAGTGCACCTTAGAAACTAATGCATTACAGAACTTTAATCAGGCATTGCTCCATAATTAGACACACCTTCCCCTGCACAAAAGCATCTTTAAAGCCAAGTATCTGATGCCTTGAACCTCTGTTATACTTAAGAACATAAACTTAAAAAGACATTCATTATTCTCGAACTATTTCCATACTAAGTCCCATCCTAGAACAACTTTTAACTGCTAATTTATCATTCTCCCTCCCAGTGACAGGGAAGATTTATAGTGGAAAACACTTATTTAACATTACTCTAATGCCAAAACCACATGGTATTACACTTTTGGTGATATTGGTCAAGAAGCAATAACCAAAGAAAACAAAATAATAAGAAGAAATAACCCCCCCAAAAAAACATTCCCATAATTGTAAGGCTTGGCACGGGTCCACTGGAATAAACTGCAATGCAAGCCCAACTCGAAGGATGTTTACAGCCAAGACCCAATGTCTGAGTTCATCCCCTCGCACTCATCTGCCTATCCCTTATCTCCACCGCGGCACTGCCGTGCTTATCAGCACACTGACCCCTGCTCTGCCACAAGCGAACACATTCCAGAGCCCCACTGACCACAGGGAAGCTGAACATGGCAAACACGCAGCGTTAGGAGAAAGCCACTAAGAGTTCTAACATAGGGTCAAGCACACTGACACAGGAAGATATGCAAAGGGTGAGGGAGGAGAAATGCTATTTGCATATGTTGGCGCTAAAATCCAGAATGAATTTGTTGGCAGGATCAAGGTCACAGTAAAAGAGAGATGGAAGGCCAATGCAGGTACTCTATTAGTTAACGAAGTGGAGAAGAAGAGACGAATGAACAGCCAAACCTCCAAAGCACAGAACTTCATAGCAAGAAGAACCTTCACTGCAGGCATCTGTCAAAAAAAGAAGGAACAAACAGGACACACATCGCCCAACAAGTTCTCAAATATTTTGAGATTAACTTTGTTTATACAGGACGTGAGAAAAAAAAAAATCAAAACAAAAAAACCCAACCCACAATAAAAGAAAGGCCCTTCTAGTTTCACTCTAACCAAAGGCGAGGAACTGGCTAAGAACATGAAAGTGGAAACAACTTGGCTGACAGAAGGCGTAAGATGGCAACTCTCGCAATTCTTCAGAAGGTTAAAACAGAGAGCCATAAGATAATTAACTAATGGTAAAACCACAAGAGCTATCTGAAATCCAGGAGAAAGATCTGAAGCTTACTGACAAATCACCTCAGCCAAGTATAGGCTCTTTAATGATTTGAAATTCAAGAGATTTTGCACAAGTGCAAATCAAACCACTGAAGGTCACTTTATTAAGTGAACAGCACAGTTAAAATAGGAAAGATCAAAGCATTAGGAAAGAAACTACTGAGAGTCCACACTGAAGGTAAACATGAAAATATTCCTTCAGAACGTCTTCAGTGAACGAAAGAGCAGTTAAAGTAGGAGCGCATTAACCCACTATTCAACGGGAAGGAAAATCTCTAACAGATGATGTCAAAGCACTTGGGGCGATTTCTGCATCGATCTTCATTCACTAAGACGGATTAACTGGCTAATGTAACTCATATCGCAGCAAAAGGAGGAAGAACACAAGCTAGAACCGGGAAATGCATTAGAGCAATTTCTCCAAACCTCCTGAGCCAACAAAGTCAAGACTCTGAATTGCCCATGCATATTTACTGGCAAACTTCAAAGAGAAAGCATGATAAAGGCAATATCCTTCTGCAGACAACTTAATAAGCTTCCATAAACCTATGGACTTGTAGTCCATAAACCTATGGACTACATTCAGGGGTTACAGCATTAAAGGAGTACTTTAAGGTTTTCAAATCTGGTAGAGATAATATTTACCCTTTGAAAACTGACAAAGGCAGTCATGAAAGATCATCTCTGCTCTCTGCATTAAGTTCCAGCAGCCTGAAGAAGGGCAAAAGCACCTGCCTCTAAGGAGCAGGAAACCAAATACACAGAAAAACACGGACCAGTCAGGGTTACCGTCAGTCCCTGGGAAGATGCTGAAATAAATAATCAGACAAACAACCTATCTCCTGCATATTTCAGATAACAAAGCAGATAAGATCCAACACGCAATTTGTAAAGAACAAATCATATCAAACAAATATCATTTCCTCCAATGACACAGTAACAATGTAGGTAGCAAAACAGCAACTAAAGGCAATATAGTTATGGTTTAACTGGACTTTTGACACTCTTAAATTGACAGTCATATAATATAAACAAATACAGTACATACTGAAGTTCGGAGAGGTGATTAGAAACCCATAGACAAATTCATTATTTCAGCCAGAAAGAAAATAGGTAGCAAGCCCATTCACATGGCTTTAATCTGTTGGCATTCTCCACTGCTACAAAAAGGAACTTGGGTGGGGGAGGGTGCCAGCAGGGGAAGGCTATTTAGCAAAAACTTACTGCAGGCAACTCTGTATTCTGGCCTGCCTCAGTTTGATTTCTTATGGTCACAAGCAGCAACTCCAAAGATCTCCCAGACAACACCTTGTTCACAAATTACACATTGGAAAATATCAGGACAGAAAGGTCATTTTCTTAAATTAACAGAAAATAATCTGGGACAGTAACAAGTACTTGGATGGAGCGACTCAGAATCCAAGGTCACTTGAAGCAAGTGTAAAAGTCACCTGAAGTAATATGTAGCTTGACAGAGCAAAAAGGTAAGAACAACATGGAAGGCATGGTTAAATACTGTTCTGCCCAGAGGTATGTTTGGGTGGTAAAGTGCTAAAGAACCTGGAGTTTATGCTGAACATAAATCAAACATCACTGCAAAAAATAAAAAAATACATAAAGACTCAGCATCCTACTGAGAAGTATGAAATGCGGGTATCATATGAAAAGCACATGAAATAGTTTTGACTCTGCCTGTTGTACTAAGGACTCAGATAGAGCACCGGGTCCAGTTCCAGAAAAATGCAAACCAACTGGAAAAAGTCTCAAGAAAAGCAGTTAGACTAGCCCACAGATATATAAAAAGAAAAAAAAATTAAAAATAACTGAAGAGACAAGACTGGGAATGGGATTTCTTAAGTGTGGAAAACACTAAAGAGAAAGCCCACAAAACATGTGACACATTCCTGCAGAGATGTGATAAAGAGTTCACAAGGTGCATAAAATCCATCTTAGAATTCTTAAATGCTTAAATTATGGCAAATAGATTACAAATTACGATAAATATTTGCAATGGTAAGAACAGCAAAATATTGGAATAGATTGCTTTAGAAGGGTAAATCTCCATCAGAAACTTATGTTAGCTCATTTGCTTTGAGAACTAGTTAAACGCTCCTTCCTTGTGCCTGAAACACAGGGAATTTATGAAAGAACAAATGTCAATTACCGTACCTTCTTCCCCTCATACTTCATTCACAGGTGCCTCATCTGAGCTTCCAGCTTTTATATTAGCTATTACGAGAATTTATTAACCACTACTGAGAAACAACTTCCAGCATGAAGGCTTTGTAACATCGTATGGAAATAATAATAAAAACACAACCTTAAAGGAGTTATTGGAAGGATATTACAGAGGAAGAGTGACCCACTTGAACCACATCAAGGTGGAGAGTCCTTAATTACAAAAACAAAGAAATCCAGAGATCCTACTTACACAGTGACTTTAACTTTACCCTCATACACATATGCTTTAAAGCAGTGGTGCCCAGCTGCACAGACACCCTTTGCTGGGAAGGGAAAGGAGGGACTAACAGACCTTGCTGGGTCCAGGTAAGGTGAGCCTGGGTGAGTCTGCATAGACCTCTCCCAGCAAGCACCCTGCAAAGACACCCAGCTGGCTCAACCTAGGGCTGCACAGATCCAGACTACTGATCTGGTCTTGGATAAAACACTTGCCAAATGCAGAAGTGCAAACAACAAGAGCTTGGGGATGCAGAGGCAGTCCTTGTGCAGCTGGGAAGAAACAAAGAAGGCAAGACAAGGACATCAACTCCAAACACAGTGTCAGCAGTTGGACCCAGTAAAGCACAAAACATGACTAATTTTCTCAAGCGAAGCTCAGCTAGAAAAAAAAACCCACTGGGAACCAAAGCAGGAGAGCAAACTGAAACATGCTGTCCTCTGCTGGAAGTGGCTCTGGAGGAGCTTGAGAGCAGAGGAGCATCAAGACCACTAGTCCTTTGATCTTCACTGGAATCCATGATAGAAGCATCATTTGAAAGCTGCACGGCCTTGCCTAAATGGGGCTGTTACCTTCTGAACTCCAGGTAAAGCTGCACTTCTACACAGCCAGCACCACTGCCACCAAAGGGGCACTCCTGATGCCACCCCCTCCTACATCACCACTACCAGGTGATCATCTGCTGCTCTCCCACACGCCTTCCCTCCTGACAACAAAAGTGTTGGTGTGGCCGTAGAGAACAGGATTGGGGAACGAGATGAAAGTAATGTTTTTTTCCAAGAAAATAATATAAATCATTTGTTGCAATCCAGTTCCTTCAACCTGTTCACTTACAACGCTGTATTAAGCTTTCAGACTATGTCTTTTGAATGTAATTCACATGTAGTTTAAACACATAAACAGCTCAATATACACATCACAGGAAAGATGCAAAGACACAAAACCCAACCAACCAAACAAACCAACCAGAAGGGGCGGCTACTGCAGTATGAGGCTTCTATCGTGTGTATCTAGAAAGAATTTAGAGTAGAGTCTTTAACACTTCCACACCAACTATGGAAGATCTCCAGATCCAAAAGTGACTGAGTTTGGACTGTGTATGACATATATCAGGTGGAGCCAGTGGTGGGAATTATCGAAGTATTCATCTTTAGGAAAAAAAGAAAAAAGTCACGAGTCTTGTTGGAAAAAATACCAAATGAGCACACAACACCATCCGCACAGGCTCACAAGAGGGTTTTCCATCATTTAAACCAGCATCAAACCTTCAAACAAAGCATTCCTCATTCAGAAGAATTAACACGCCACAAAAATAAAACAAATTTTTTTCCCCTTAACTATCCACGCACAGTGTTAAATACAAGTAGTGGGTGTTTAAGTTGACGACAAATGTGTTTTTCTTTAAGACCCTCCGTTTCACACCCCGAAGCCTCACACCCCTTCGGGAAGGAGCCGGTACCGTCCATCACACCGAACACGTCCCGTCCCGCGGGTCTCCCCCGAGAAGCAGCCGAGAGCAGAGCTTTGGACCCGCACCGCGATCCGGCCCCCGGCCCGAAACGGAACCGCTGGCTGCAGCGCTGCTGCCGGGAGAGCCAAACGGGGCCACGACGGGGCCCGGAGCCGCCTCGCAAACGTCCGCACGGGTCTGGCGGAGCCCCCCCGGGCCGGGCCGGGCTGCCGGGGCCGCCGTCACCCCCGGACCGGCCAGGGGAGCGACAGTTTCCCTCAGGCCCCGCCGCCCTCCACCCCCGCCGAGGAGCAGCCCCGGGCCGGGCCGCCTCTTCCCTCTCCGCGTCCGTTCCCCCCCCCCCGGCCCCCTCCGGGCGGGGCGGCGGCCCCACTCACAGCGTGTGCCCGCAGACATTGACCATCAGCTTCAGTGAGGGGTTGCGGTACTTGGTGGTCTTGCACCGCGGGCAGCCCTGGTCATCCATGGCCGCTGCCGCCTCCCCCTCCCTCTCTCCTTCCCTCTCTCCCTCCCTCCGCGCCTTCCGCCTTCCGCCGCGCGGTGCCGCCGCCAAAGGGCCCCGCCGGCGCCGCCCGCCGCCCCGCGCGTTCCGCCCGCCGCGGGGCCCGGCCCGGCCCGCTCCGCACCCCTCCCGGCCCCGACCGCCGCCAGGCAGAGCCAGCCGGCGGCGGGGAGGGCCGGGGCGGCCGGGTCAAGCAGGTACGAGCCGCCCCGGGCAGCACCTGCCTGGCGTTGGGGAGGGGGGTGTGGGGAGCAGGGCTGTGGGGAGCAGACTGCCGCGGGCCGAGAGCTCCGGTTGTAACGGGGGGGGAAGAGGGGGGGGGGGCAGGGGGCACTCCCGCCTAATGAATAACCAACAGGAGGCCGCTGTGGGGCGGCAGCTCCCTCACGGGACGTCCCGCTCCCACCCTGAGGAAGTTTTTAATTCTTCCCATGGCGGCGGCGCAGGTGAGGGGGAGCCGCCGCCGCCCGCCGGGGGTGGGGGGGGTCCCAGCGACGGGCGCCGCGCTCCAGGTGGAGGTGGGGAGGGAGGGAGAGAGGCGGGGGAGAGGAGAGGGGCCGCTTTGATTGACGGTTGCCCTGGAGACGCGGGAGCCCCCGCCCCCCCGGCGCGGCGCAGCCAATGGGCGGGCGCGGCCGGGCCAGCAGGCTGCGGTGCCATATAGTATTGCAGCGGGGCTGGGAGTCACGTTGGGGGGAGCCGCGGAGAGGAGCCCGTTTACACTACTTTGCTATAGCAGCTATCTTTAATGGTTATTGCGTGGCCGGGAGGAAACCTGATCGGCTAGGAGCCGGCCGAGAGCAGCAGGAGGAGGAGGAGCGGACTTTCCAGAGAGATAGGAAGGGGGGAGAGGAGGAGAAGGGGACGGGGGGAAGGGAAAAAAAAAAAAAGAAAAAAAAAAAAAGGAAAACAAACCGAAACATGTCTTCTGCCTCCCCCACGGACAAGATCACGAGCGCGGTGGAGATCAAGCAGGAAAATGTGATGGAAATCCTCTCTGAAGCCAGCAAGGTGCCCCCCGACGGGGCCGCGGCGGGAGCCCTCAACCCCGCGCCGCCGCCCCCTCCCGCCGCCGCCCCGTTCCCCATGGAGCACGCAGGCTCCACCGCCGCCGCGGAGGAGGGAGCCGCGGACCAGGTACTGCTCCACACGGAACTCCTGGCCAGGAATCACCACGCTGCCTCCTCTCCCTCCTCCACCTCTTCTTCTTCCTCCTCCTCCTCCTCCTCCTCGCAGACCCCCCTGGCTTTCTCCCCGGACCACGTCGCCTGCGTGTGCGAGGCGCTGCAGCAAGGTGGGAACCTGGACCGCCTGGCCAGGTTCCTCTGGTCTTTGCCCCCGAGCGATCTGCTACGTGGCAACGAGAGCCTGATGAAAGCCCGGGCGCTGGTGGCTTTCCACCAGGGCATCTACGCCGAGCTCTACAGCATCCTGGAGAGCCACAACTTCGACTCCTCCAACCACCCGCTGCTGCAGGAGCTCTGGTACAAGGCTCGTTACACCGAGGCGGAGCGAGCCCGGGGCAGACCCCTGGGGGCGGTGGACAAGTACAGGCTGCGGAGGAAATATCCTCTGCCCAGGACGATCTGGGACGGCGAGGAGACGGTCTACTGCTTCAAGGAGAAGTCCCGCAACGCGCTGAAGGAGTTTTACAAGCTGAACCGGTACCCCTCGCCGGCCGCGAAGCGCAACCTGGCCAAGATCACCGGACTGTCCCTCACCCAGGTCAGCAACTGGTTCAAGAACCGCAGGCAGCGGGACCGCAACCCTTCCGAGACCCAGTCCAAAAGGTGAGGGCAAACTTTCCTCCCCGCCCCCTCTCCCGCCTGCCTGCCTTCCCTCTCCCGGCTCTTTCTTCCCTTGCAAACATGGCGCTTACCTTCGGTGCGCCTCGTCCTCCCCTCCTTCCCCCTCCCCGCCTGCTCGCTCCCAACACACCCACCCGGCCCGGGCACGCAGGCATGCGAGCAGCGCGGGGAAACTTCCCGGCCCCCGCCGCCGCCCCGGCCCCCGCCGCCCCGCTCTCCCCACTCCCGCCGCGCCCGGCCCGCGCCGCCACCCCTTCCCCCCCCCGGGCCGGGGGAGCCGCCGGGCTCCGGGAAAGGGACGGGAGGGGAGGCCGGGGGGTGGGGGTGTTTGTTTCGCCCCCCCCACCCTTGTTTTTAATTGTCGCGCCTGACAGAGTTAATCATTGACGGAGGACGCGCGGGGGTGTGGGGTCCCGCCGCTCGCCTTGTTTTGAAACCTGACTCGGGAGCGGGCCGGGCTCGGGTTTCAACGGGGGAGCGGGGCCGGCCGCGCCGGGCCTCAGCAGCGGCACCGCCGGGCTCGGCCCGCCGCAGGCCTCCGCCTCCAGCCCCCGCGGCCGTTCGCTCCCCGCGGGGCGGGAGAGCCTCCCCCGCCCGGCCCCGCTCCGCCCGCGCCCGGCCCGGGGCTCTGCCTCGGCCTCCCCCCCGCCTTCCCCGCGGGCGGAGGGGCCGCGGCGGGGGCTCGGCGCCGTGAGGCGGGCAGGTGGAGGTGACCTCCCCGCTCCCGCCCCCCTCCTTCCTCCCGGGGCAGGGACGGGAAGGGAGGGGAGAGACGAGGGAGGGAGGAAGGGAGAAGGGAGGGAAGGGGGGGGGGAATCGGCGGCCGGCGGAGGGCCCCAAGGCATTTCTCAACCAAGGGCGCGATTGTGCCGCCGCGGCCCCCTCTCCGCGGGACACATCAAAGGGCGAGCGGCCGAGGGGGGAGGGAGGGAGGGAGGGAGGGAGCGACCGAAAAATGCAGTCGAGGGCGGATCAGTCAGCCAAAAAAAAAAAAAAAAAAAAAAAAACCGGCGTAGCTCCGGGCGGAGGGGCTCGGCGGGGCCGGGGCGGCGGCCCGGGGCGGCGGGCCGGGGCGGCGGCCCGGGGCGGCCCCGCGGGGCGCGGCACAAAGGCCGCCCCCCCTTTCCCCCCCCCTCCGCCGAGCACAGCCTGAGGTGCCTCCGGAGGCACCTGGGGGCAGCGCGGGCCCGGCCCCCGGCGGGGCCTCCCCCTTCCCCGGGGCCGGGGGTGGCGGGGGGCCTGGGGCCGGCCCTGGCCGGGGTCGGGCGGCGCTTCCCGGCCTGCTCTCACCTCCCGCAGCTGCCGCCCAGCGATTTACCAAATGGCTGCGGCCGGTCTCACAGCCGTGGGCACCCTGGGACCGCCGGGGAGACGGGGGGCGTCCCGGGCAACCCCCTTCGGTCGGCCGGGTCGGATGGCCAGGGAGGGGGGTTTATTTGCACGTCCATAAGCCAGTTTGTAAAGTTTCTCCTCAGCAAGCGTTTGATTTGATGTGCCCTTTTCTAAGGATTTCTAAGATTCACCCCCTTGATTTGAAGTTCGTTTAAAGTGCCTTGTAAAGGCAAAACACTGGGAAAGATTACTTAGGAAAACTCTCACAAACTGTCTCACAAACTGTATCAAAGCAAAGAGTCCCCCTTGGTGCAGAGCTCGCTGGCACGCCATGGTAATGCAATGTCATCTCTCCGTCTTTTCCCTAGCGAGTCAGATGGCAACCCTAGCACAGAAGATGAATCCAGTAAGGGACAGGAGGATTTATCTCCCCACCCGCTCCCCAGCTCATCCGACAGCGTTACCAGCCTCAGCCTTCCCGGCCACACGGAACCCGTCTACATGCAGCAGCTCGGAAACACTAAAATAGCCTTGAGTTCATCTGGCGTCTTGTTGAATGGAAACCTCGTGCCTGCCAGTACCTCTCCCGTCTTTCTCAATGGTAGCTCTTTTCTTCAGGGACCCAACGGTGTCATTCTCAATGGACTCAGCGTGGGGGCTTCGCAGACGGTTACCTTAAATTCGCCCAAAACCACGTCAAGCGTTGTGAGCAACGGGGTGTCCATTACTGACATACTGTCGTCTTCGTCAGAAGATGTTAAGGACTTCAAACTCCTTCAGGCTTCGGTCCCCAATGCCACGGCAGCCACCTTCAGCCCCAGTAACATCCCGGTCTCGTTCCCGGGATTGATACCAAGCTCAGAGGTGAAAAGGGAAAGCGTACAAACTGCTGCTTCCCAAGATGGAGGCTCTGTAGTTACTTTTACTGCTCCTGTCCAAATAAACCAGTATGGCATTGTCCAGATCCCCAATTCAGGAACAAATGGCCAGCTGCTGAACGGAAGCATTGGTTTTTCTTCTCTGCAGCTGCCTCCTGTTTCTGTGGCAGCTTCACAAGGTAAAAGTTTTGTCTTGTACTGTAAGAGGTGTGAGAAAAAGTTGGAATCAGGCATGCTTAGCATTTTAGAAACTGTGGTCCTTTTCCTCCAAGATACCAGGATTGTACCTCGGCCATGGCCACACACGGTACATCAAATAATACCTTTTGCCTTCCTTTATGGTGGGTTATGCTTGTGGCCAGACTGTTACACGAGGCTGAGCTCCTCTACTAAAAGCAGAGAAGGAGGTCTGGCATTTTACACCCCTTTCAGCTCATGCTGTTCTCAGAAGTCTGTGATACCAGTCTTCACAAATATCTGTAAATTTTACATATTTCAGTAATTCAAAATATTCTGCATTTGCCCTTGAATTCTTTTAATGAGAAGGTTCATAAAAATGAAAATTACGGCAGCTGGAAATTGTTACAGTTGTTGTTCTTGTGGTGGTTGTTTTGTTTTTTTGTTGTTTTAACCAAAGCATTTCATAAAAATAAATTTTAAATTACCATAGACACAACAAGACCAAGCAGTTATGCTCATACATTTTCTGTCCTGTAATTAAGAAAGATTAAACTGCAGGGAAACAATAGAAATACGCAATAGCTGGTAGATATAAAATGCGAGGGTATTTGGATAAAACTGCCCTCAGTCCAAGGGAAATATGTCATCACAGGTTCATGTGCCAAGTGTGCAGGCTCCTCCCCAAGTTTGCTTTAGAGTTTGTCTTAACATACCATAGACTGAAACTTGCGGCCGGCCAGGAAGAATCCCAGGGAGCACAAGCCTAGTTCTGGATCTTTGTTTTGAAGCAGGTCAGTTACAAAGCACAACTGAACAGCTTTGTTACTCATTAGCCACTGTATCTTTGGTTATGAAAATAATTAAACTTGAATGAATCTCTCTAGTTTCAGGACCTGTGAGTACTATAATGAAAATCAAACTGTGCTCATGTTAACTTATTTGAATTAAATGTGTATAAGGAATTAATCAATCTTGCTTTGTTATGGGGAGGAACACTGAAGCTGTACAAACCCATTTTAAATGGGTGCATAATTATAAGATCCTAAAATGTGGCACTCGCAGTCACTGGAAGTTATTGGTACATAGCTTAACCAAGACAAAAAAGAGAAGACATTCAGTCTGAATACCACCTGTAATTACAAAAGCCATTTAATCCGCATGCTCCAAGGCATAAACTGACAGCCAGAAAAGGTGAGAAAGAAAGTTCTGTCCCTTAAGTAGTGTGGGAGTATTGTATTTGAAAGTCCTAAGATTCATAATAAACTCCTCACTGAACATTGTCCCCATTGTTAAAAATACTGATTCCCACTGGAGAGTGATCCACCATATGTCTAGTCCAGTGCAGAGAAAAGATCTGTATTTGCTGCTTTGATTTCTTTTTATTTTTCTTAACACAAGACGGATGGATAGCTGGCTGCGTATTCCAAGTGAAATGTGCTGCAGGCTATTTTCAGTAAGCTACAGTAGATGGTACCTTATTGATGGGTAACTTCAGGTTGCCTTGCTTTATTCTTCTAGTTTATGCATGTGAGTAAGATCTTCCAAAAAATCATCACTGATTAACAGAAATGAATAGGGAGCTAAAATATTCCCCAGGTGAGAAATTCATTTTCAGTGTTGTAAAAAATTCAGGTGTCTCCAACTGATAATTAATGATAATTAAACTGCTTTTGAGAAAGAGGGGTGTTTCAAGTGGGACCCAGTCCCAAGAGCCAGTATATCTTATTTTAGGAGTGATTATAACGGCAATTTACATGGCACATCCAGTAAAACCAACTTCAGGTTATCTCTGGCCACCTCTTCTTGCCTTGGCTAGCTACAACATCACGTGAGCAGTGCCATGGCTTTCAGCAAGGGTAGGCAGTCGCTGGGTGACTACGCAGTGTGGTGGATGTGGCAGGGTTAAGCTTTTAGAAATATGTGATAAAGCGAGGTGAAAGGCAATATATGAGAATCCTTAACGGACTACCTAGTTAACCCAAGTTACTGTTTTTTGATGTTTTCTCTACAGGTTGACTCGGGTGGTTTCTGCCCAGCGGATTTCATGTGACGTCTCTCCAGTTCCCACACACAAGCTGTAGTCTGTCACTGAACTATCTTTAATAGCTTTTCATGTTTCTATTCTTAGATAGAAATTGAGTGGTGGCAACTAGTGAAGGCCAAAGCACGTTCATTTTAATCACATGGCTGGAGACTGTTTGCCCCTTAATGAGAGTCTAAAAGATACCTAATATACCAGAACATTTTTTTTTCTTTCTAGAAGCGGTTTCTCTTAAAAGCTTTTATTTCTTCATACCAAATTTTCTCTCACCTGTTATAAACAACGCTGTTCTATGTTGCATGAAATATTAGCCTATGTATGTACCGCAAACATAAAAAAGACCAAAATGTCTTAACAAAATGCCTGCGCAACTCTCTGCCAACTGTAATCTGTGTTTTCTTTTGCTTCCCTTTCTCTAGGTAATGTTTCAGTAAATCCCAGCACATCTGATGGAGGAACTTTTACGACTGAATCTTCAACAGTGCAGCAAGGAAAAGTTTTCTTCAGCCCCCTCGCTCCAAGTGCAGTCGTTTATACGGTTCCCAATTCAGGCCAGGCAGTAGGCTCTGTCAAGCAAGAAGGACTGGAAAGAAGCCTTGTGTTTTCTCAGTTGATGCCAGTCAGTCAGAACACACAACTAAATGTAAACATGTCTTCTGAAAATATATCCAGCGGAGGACTCCAGTCCCTGGCCTCCTCGTTAGTGAATGTAACACCCTCACATAATTTTTGCCTCACACCAACTCTTTTAAATGCTGCAGAACTGAACTCTGGTATCTCGGAGAGCCAGTCTATGTCATCACCTGTGACCAGTACCTCTACCGTGATATCTATCAGCAACACTAACTATGCAACCCTTCAGAACTGCTCCCTCATTACCAGTCAAGATCTGTTGTCCATTTCTACAGCACAGCCCGCGCTTGGAGAAATAATTTCTACAAGTGGAGACCGTGTTAGCCACCCCTCTGCACAAGTACATCAAGATTTTGTCAGAGAGCACAGGTTAGTTCTGCAAGCCGTACCTGACGTCAAAGAGAATTTCTTACCTAATTCTGAGAGTAAGTCAACTGGCAATTTAATGATGCTGGATTCGAAATCCAAGTATGTTATGAGTAACATGGTTGACACGGTTTGTGAAGAACTGGAAACGGACAAAAAAGAACTTGCCAAACTGCAGACAGTTCAGATGGATGAAGATATGCAAGACTTGTAACTTTTTTTTTCTTGCTTTCTGTTTTAATAGATAAGTCTCCTGTTGAGGCCCTAACAAGCACCAAGTGGGTTGTTTTTTTTTTTTTTTGTTTGGTGGGTTTTTTTCATTTAAAGAAAACAGAAGAACATGTAAATGGTCTGAATCGATGTACAGAGGAATCTCTGGCAATGGAATTAGGTTGCCACACTTGGTTTGCATGGAGTATTCTCTTTTAAGCAGATTAAAGGAGAAGGGAAATGCCAGGGCAAGTACCGAGTGAATGGGTACAGGTTTGGCTAAGAGATACTACCCTGATAATTTAACTAGACTCTCCATAGTACAACGTACTCTCAACAGTAAGTATACACTCCTAACTTTAGATAGAAAACAAAAATCTCGCTCCAAAAAGGTAGAAACAATGCAGTCACTTTTGCTGTTTACTTCTAGTCCATGGGCATTGAGAAATTTTTAAGGAACTCTAGACGATACCTCACCGACTACTTTTATGTTGTTTGAGGTTAAGCAACTAAACAAAATCATAAATGTTGTTACTGGTGTGTTTGCTGTTTTCCAGCAGACTTGCATTCAAACCAAAAATCTCACATCAAACATTTACAGATTTCTAAATGCTACAGCTAGCATTTTGTCAATGCACCAGAAAAAGCATCATTTGAAACTCTAATTATGCAACTCAGAAGCTTTCTCTCCAGTATGAATGTAAATATTGTTTCAGTTCTTATAAAGGAGACTTTTTTAAATTAGTACAATGGATTTTATTTATGGTTTATGTTCCCTTTCACTTTAGACACAATGCATTGAAAAGGAAAACGTTTTCTGGCTGTTTAATTTATTTTTATTGTTTGAGCAGGAAGTAAACGTAGTTATTTCTGACAAGGTTTTACTTTTTTGTAGTTTTTCAAGCAATAGACTGTAAAAGTAAAATGTTAATCACACTGAAACTAGAAAATGAACTCCCAGTCTCACAAACCCAGGAGGTCCCTGTCTCTACCCCCTCTGTCTTTGTGTTCAGGGGTTTTTTGTTTGTTTTGTTAGTAATTTGCGAATTAGTTGAACCTTTTTGTGTATTTTTTACAGAATTCCACGTGCCTTTCTTCCTAGTGGCCTTATCTTTGTTACTAAAGCACAGTGGCAGGAGGAATAAAAACACTGATTTGCAAATATCCGTCCTCAGGGCCAAATCCTGATGTCTTACTTCTGCAGGTAGACCCGCTGACTTCGGTGCCCCTACTTGCACAAGTAAGAAGAGTTTTAAGTCTGTTGGTCATTGTGGGTGACATTTACTAGCGGTGCAGAGCACCAAAGATAGGTCCTTCTGCACCACGTCAGCAGGGCAGGAGGAGTCCAGAGAGGGACCACGGGCAGAGCTGGCATGCTGAGGGAAAGGTCTTGGCTCCAGCCTCAGGCAGATGAGCAAGAGAGGTCGGGTGGGCAGGCCAGGGAAGGGAGCCCCATGTTTACATGGACCCATTGGCCAAGGAGCTTGTGTGGGAGGGCTTCAGCTGCTGTTCAAGCAAGCAGGCCCCCATCCAGAAGTGCACAGAAGTGTGTATTTATATGTCCTTCCAGAATAAGCAGCATGGGGGCTGATGGTGGGAACTGCAGCTGCCCAAAGGGCTTGTGGGAGCAGCCGTGGTCTCTGCCTGGCTGGGAATGGGTCTCCTCTCCCTTTGCCCTTTGTGCTGTGCCAGGGACAGCAGAAGCAGGCAGGCTCTGGGCAGGTGGAACAGATCTTACCTTTCCTCCAGAGGAGTTTTTGTAGCATGGAAAAGCACATCCTTAAGCTTTAAAATAATAAGAGGAATGCAGATGTATAAAAATGACATGCTGTTAATCTTTGTGGTTTTGTTTTGTTAATTTTTATTCTAATGTGAATATATGCAGTAGCTGAAGCATGTGGTCATCCTCATCAGGGGCCTGGTCCACAGCCTTTGGAAGGCAATGGGAAATGTTTTCATAAGCTTCTGTAGGCTCCAAATCAGGCTCAGGACAAAACAAGATCATTTGTAAAGGACAAAAAAATGGAAAGGAAAGAGAATAGGGGTAGCACATCCCAGTCTGTTTCTGTCTTGGTTGTTAACTGGTTCTGTGGAAAGCTTTTGAGGAATGAAGGTCTTTTCTGTGCACCGTGCGCATGGCGTAGGCATCCTTTCTGTTGTTTTGCACTATATTGAATACAGCGTGTTTTGCAGCGTATTCTGTGGAACCTCGAAGCTGAGCTCTGTCAGTAAGCACTGGAGTCCACACTGCGAGCCAGAGTCTCTAGGGCTGCAGGGAAAGGTGCAGGGAAAGGGAAGAGCGAGTGTGCAAGGCGCACACTTCACAGCTGTGCCGAGTCACCGATGCTCTGCAGACAGAAGCAGCCCATAAGCCGTTGGCTGTCCCCACATGCTCCCAAGCAGAAAGGGTATTTAAGGCAAGCACTTTAAAGTGGAGACTATCACAAGCAGAACATGGAGCTATATGTTCCCCTGGCACAACTTCCCTTGACATTCAGGGGATCTCCATGTGAGCAGGGAATCGGATAGTCCAGAGTTCTCCTCTCTGCTCTGCCTGTTTATCTGTTTGCTGGGTTCCAGCGTGAGCAATCCGCTTCCCACCTCTTCTTTGCCCATAAAATGAAGACGATGATGACAATAACAGTAGCTGTATCTGCTTTGCGTAAATTTGTTCAACCATTTGGAAAATTAAAAGGACCCTGTATCATTGTCATATTAATGGAGAATGTGTGTATGGCTCTGAAGGAGTTGGTTGGGGCTTAACATTTCATTTGTGAAGCTCAGGCTATATTTGGAGGCGAGCTAGAGAGTATTTCAGAGCACTCTCTCAGTTGTTGACGCGATCAGGTCTCATAACTGAAAAGACTGTGGTGTTATGCCAGTACCTGTTACTTTTTTAAAATTTTTCCTCCTTTGCATTTGTTGTGTTACTGAGGCTCTGAATTCTGTGGCTTTGCAGCACAGTTGAGGTGAAAACTGTGTATGTTGTTACAGTGGCACGTATCTTGGAGTGTCTGGTACTTCTAACAGGAGACTTCCCACTCTTCAGTGGGAGCGGAGGATGTACATAAAACCAGTGGTTTGGGACAAAGTAAGATTAATCTATTCTAGTCTTCCAGATATCAAGTAACTTATGTTGTACTCTTTTTTTTCTCCCATTGAAAATAAGTGTCATTCCCTCCAGATAACGTAGTTATAACCTCATGTTTTCTGCAGGTACATATGCACAATATAAAGATTCATTGCACGGTACAGTGTTTTTAAAATAGATATTTAAATAGTAGTTTTACTCCTACTGTAAAATAAGGGTCAGTTTTTATTACATGACCCTCAAGCAAGCAGGCTAACTGCTCTAAATAGACAGTACACAAAGTCCCGAAAAGCGCCTGGGGGCCAGATCTTCGGCTGCTGTAAATAAGGCATTGCTCCACTGATTCCCTAGCTAAGGATTTTACACAGTGTTTAGGGGATATGGATGCTCGTGTCCCACACACGTGAATGGCAGTGAGTGTCCAAGCCCCACAGACAGTCCTTATTATCACATTCTGTTGTTTAAATGGAAGGTATGTCTCTCTGGCATACATGTTCCTTCTCCCTCCCTCTCTGTTACGGATGAGAATAAAGGATCGTTTCAACTTCACATATGTTTGTAACTTGTAAGTCCACTGGAAATCTTACAGGAAACATTGCCAAATTCTACTACTTTTCTGGTCCCAGACTCAGCTTTGAAAAATACGCTTAAAGTTTAAGCAAATTCCTACAAAGCATGATGTTAAAAAACCCTTTGTTCTTTACTACTTTTAATTAAAGTTGCCTCTGTTTCACCCAGAATTTTGCAGAGAACCAGAAATACATTAAAATGAATGCTCTGTCTGGACTATTTGCAGCATTATTCCTGTGGTCTTACCTAAAAGGACATTTCAGCCACATAAATCAATCTATTGGCCAGGTCCTGGGCTGGGCTGAACTAGCTCAGTTCCATTGGCTTTAATGTCCTTTCACACCAGCCGAGAATATGGTCCATTCATTTCACTGGAGTTGGGTCAGGGATGGATTTGGCCCGGTGTACGGTGGCAGTATGAACCGGTGCACAAGGCTGACACTCGGACAGTTGTAACCGAATGGTCACAGTCTATCTATTGAAGCATATACCTCTTTCCACTTACTGCTTTACCCTACCTGTGGATTCAGGAAGACGCATTCAGAAAGCTACTTTACCCAGAAGTAAGGCTGGAACCATCTTTATTGTTATTACTATCAATCCGACATTAATGACAATAATGGACAGATTCTGACTTCAAATCCTGCAAAATCACCTCAATAGCTATTTTCAGTTAAATTAAGCAGGGCAAAATTCAGCCCTGTGTGCACAGGAGCTTTTCCCGTCTGTAGATTTGATAGAATCATAGAATGGTTTGGGTTGGAAGGGACCTTACATCTAGCTCCAACCCCACTGCCATGGGCAGGGATACCTTCCACTAGATCAGATTTCCAGTGCCTGTGCACTTTTCTTAGCGAGGGCAGATGAACAACCAAGAGGGTGCATCCCTCCAGGTTCATACGAAATACGTGTGCAGGACTCCCAGGGGCATGAATCGCCTAGTGCTTGTGGTCAAGAAGCATCTCAAATCATAAAAAGAATAGTAATTTTATAAATCTGGAAACAAAAGTAATGACATTTTACAAGCAAGGAGACCTGAAGTCTTCCTGTATCTCCTAGCAATTATTATCTTGAAGGATATTTTATACCTTACTTGTATGTTTCATATAATTTAAAACTAGCTTCTTAAATTTCTGAACTCAAGGAGGGAGTGAATCTTCTGACTTTCAGGATTCACATTCAGAGGATGTTTGTTCTTTTGCTGCATGTACTGTTTGTCCAGAACTAACCAGTTATTTCTGCGATATGGGTTTATTGTGCCTTACAACAAATATGAAACTTAAGCGGAATGTACGCATTAGAGGAGGGAATAATCAGAAGACTTTACTGCACTGTTAGGTGATGCCGCCCCAGAGTGTATCATCAAACATATCTGTGCTTAATTACCCAACCAAAGAGATCTAAAGTATGTATGTTTGTTGTACTGTAATAGGGGTTTGTGCCTGGACAATTAAGTGTTTTATTTGTATTCTGAGATGATGTGAACTTATTTTTCTAAACACTATACTGAATAAACTTTATATTTATACACATCTTGTGTAAATATTTCCATTTGGATATAATGTGAGGACTTTGAATTTTGTGTTAGAAAAGCAATCCAAAGTAGAAACTCAGCTTTTAATGACTCATTGTGAGGGTGATGGCAACTAGGAACTCTTGTGCTCACCAGGGAATTGGTCTAAAGCCTACTTAAGCTAGAGCGAGACTCTCTGTTGACTTGAGTGGGTTTTGTCAGACCCTAACTTTGCTTCTAAAATACTAAATTAAAAACCATAAATCTTCTATTTCATCTCAAACCTAGCTATTAAATCTGTGTCTCAAATGAAATTTATACTGTAATTAGATAGATACTATTGAAATATATTTCCACCTACTAGTTAGGACTAGTCAGTATTTACTCGTGGCTCCCGTGGCATTGGGATGCTTTCTACGTCAGGGGTTCTTTTTGGGTAGGTAAATTCCCATTTGCTAAATCCGTGTTTGTCAAAATTTTTCTTTAAAATGTTGTGCTTGGTATCAGACCTGGTTTGAGCAGACTTTTGAGAACAGCCTGAAATTTATGTTCCCTTGATATTAAAGGATTTAAACACATTACCATATTACTTAAGATCTGTGCTCCAAATACAAGGATTGCCTAGTTATGGTTTTGATGCCAAAATGAATGACAGTAAGTTGAAGCAGGCTAACCTGTACAGGTGAAATAGTTTCCCTCGCTGAAGCTATATATACATTAGAGATACTTGACAGCCTGCACATGCCAGCAGGAAAACACCCTTTCACCTCATAAATTGCATTTAGGCCATAGGAAGCAAGATGAGGTCTGAGAGATTTAAGTTTTGTAGTAGTCAGACCCAGTTGTATATACCTATTATATTTTTCATCACTAAGATGTTACCTTTCCTTACCATTATTCAGCATTCCTCCATCTTTCCCGCTGGCTCCAGGCAGCGCTGCTGACGGCGGTCCCAGTGGCAAAGCGCCGCGAGCCGCCTCCCGGCCCTGGGAGCATCTGTCCCCTCTCTGCCTGGGGTTGACCCGCCTCACACTCTGCAGCTGCCGAAGTAAATCCAGTTACCCAGGAACAGCCCTAAGGTAGAGAGAAACAATTGCCTTGTTGCCCAACTCCTTTTCCTTCCCAGAAGCAGCGTGCGTGACTCAGTCCTGCTGTTTGTAGTGCTTCCCTTTGCCATGCTTTGGTTTCGCCTGAGCAGTAGGACTGTGATAATATTTTCCTGCCCTGCAGATACCAAATTCCTGATCGATCCCTGGACGGCAGCTCCATCCAGCTTTGCTTGGAGCAGGGGCTGAGAGTCTAAAGGCGTCCTTCAACCTAGCTGTGAGCAGCTTCTCCTCTCATTTCTGCCATGTGACGGAGCCAGGAGGGGAACCACCACAGCTGGGTTGGCTCCAGCCAGGGAAGGTCCCCTCCAGGAGGGGGTTTCTGGCTGCACAGCCCCTGCACACTCGAGCAGACAAAGTACGGGGGGTTTGAGGGCAACTGAGAAGCGGAAAGTCTCAGCATATGCAAATGTCAAAATTCTCCCTGAGCAGCCACCCATGCGGTATGCAGGATGAATCATGTCCTAACGGAGCGCATTCCTGCTACTTTGGAGGGCTTTGCAGATGTGTTCCAGGTCACCCTGGGCGAGAAAACCACACACAGCCACGGTTACTTCTTCCCTGGCAGCTTGTGTGCAGATGGAGAAAAGGGGGACAGCACCTTCGGAAGGGTGGGCAGCTGGCTCCCCAAGCCCCCGCCTTTCACACGGGGCCTGGGGATGACCGAGGGAGGACCGGGGCTGCCAGGGCAGTAGCTGGGATACAGTTGATAGCAGGCTTGGCGAGACGGGCGGTTGCTCTTGATCTAGCGGGGAGACAAACTGGGAAGGCAGGCAACGTTGGAAGACAGCACTTTTTATCCTCTGTTTCTGGCTGGATTTTCCCCGGTGCCAGATCAGAAGGGAATTTTCCTGCTCCAAGAGGCAGAGGTTGGGTCAGTAAAACAAGATCTTAATATAAATAGTCTTGGCTTGGAAAGCAGAGGTCTCCTTGCAGGGCTTGCATCCCCTGTTGTGGTGATCTCTGGCTGCAGAAAGCTTTGGACTGGAGTCTCAGGACAGTATATCTCAGTTATGGATACAGATCACATTTTTAATATAAAAATACATTTTAGAAGGAAAATTATTCCCAGAAATAGGAATTCATCTGCCAAACAATGTGCACATAACTGACTTTACACTTAGAGGTGCCAGAAAGTTCAGGAATGAGACCAACAATAAAAAACCAACACACGTGTGAAAAATCTACTACATTAAAGCCAGATTCAATAAAAATAGCACCTAGTTTATATGCTGCAGAAGCTGGCACACGCCTGTGAAAACCCAAGGAAAAAGATAAAATGCTCAGAAGTTGCACGCAGTCCAGAGGAACTGAGCAGCGCTGGAGTAGAGCTGATGGTTACTTAATAACTCATGTACAATATTCTCATGTGTAAGTACTTTAATTCTTCATCCTGCTACTTCTCGGGCAGAAAGACCCAATTTGGAATACTTTGGGCTAATCAATAAGCTTTGTTGTTGCAGCCAAAGTGCTTTGCAATAGTTCTTATGTTACCCAAAAGGACTCCAGAATGTTACACCGCACCATTTTCTTTTCTACTCTGCAAACTGACAGCCAATTATTTCGGTGTTAGTGGTATCCCTTATACCGCTCGCAGCTGTAAAATGCAGCCCCTCCCCTGAGGAGCTTACAGTATACAGAAATAAAAGCAACCCGAGCTGGGAAGGGAGAGGAGCAGAGGGAGAAGAGGTGGTTTGCCCGGGGCGGTGCTGGCAGTGGGTGGCAGAGGCAGGTTGCAAAGCCAGGTCTCTGACTCCCCCTGTTGCTTTGCCCACTGGCTCATGCTGCCTCCCCAGGAGCCCAATCCGGCTCGGATGCAATGCCCCCTGACAGCAGCAGGAGGACTTGCTGCTTACACCAAAGCTACGTTTGCTTCATTCATTTATTTACTACGTTTACAGCCACCTTCTGATGCTGACCGATAGCCACATAAGCCTCCAGCAAAGCCCTGTCGATGACTAGACTGGCTCTGGACTGGGATCACTGACCCTGCAAACACTCGGGCTCCAGAAAAAACACTCCTAAAACGCTCCTGCATGAATCACCCCATCAGGGTGATGCACATGCAAGCCCTGAAAGACTCCAAAGCCACCCACTTCCAGATCAAGGCAATTTGAGAAAGGTTTGACTCATCTCCCACCAAGTCCAAGGAGCGAGGGAGACACGTGCTCACGGGAGGTGAGAATGGGTTAGTCCAGAGCCTGAGCTGTGCATGCTTTTGCATGTCCTAAGCCAGTAGTTTCTTAAAATAATAAATCAAGAAAAAAATGACAGCTAAGAGCCTACCCATGTCCTAGAAAGATGCTGGGGATTTTGCTGTTTACTGCTGCCGAAGCAAACAAAGGCAGGCAGAGGATCAGAAGGCGGTTCTGGAAGGCAACACTTTCTATACCAACCCAAGCACATTTGCAACAGACATACAAATATATAGGTTGTCTCTGTTAAAAAACATTATCTGTTGTGCTGTATGCATGCAGGTGGAAGTGAGCACTGACCAAAGACTCTCAAAAAAAAAAAAAATTCTTTATTTTGAGGTTCACTATGAACTTGCAGAAGCAGCAGCCTCCACTCCTGCTTGCAGGCAACATATAATAGAGTTCAGTCCCAAAGCTCAAAGAGTGAACCAGGCTGAGGCCCAAGACCCCCAAGCTAGTGCAGATTCCTGACCTGCTGCTGAACAGTGTGTTGTCCCCTTGCTCAAAACTTGTGACAGAACAGCAGCAGAGGCAGTAGGGGTTAACTGCCCTGTTAGGGCTGTGCTGGGAGGAGAAGCATGCTGGAGCAATATCAGTAGGAGAGCTGCAAACTCTAGAGGCGTGATATCATCTGCATGTGGAGGGATTTACGCACATAACACCCCTATGTAGGGAATGACATTAGCTTTCTGAAGGCTGCTGTAGCCCTTCTCCTCCTCTTGCCTATAAATGTAATCATGTTCTCACCAGAGCTTCAAAACATTGTTCGCAGTACTTCTGCTTCTTACGTTGCCTGCAGGGCTTGGTCTCCCCCAGATTTGCCAGGAAAGCAGCCAACACCAGGCCAGAGAAGTAAAGCACACTTTTACACGTCTGCCCACGAGGACAAGGGCTGGATAAGAGACCACAGCACATCCAGCCTCCAGATCAGTGAGCACTGAGGTGCTTCAGCTGAGCCCCCACAGCATCTTCCCCACGCTTCCTTTTGCTTGGGATGCCTCAGAACCCCCAGCTAAATTCCTAGGGGGGTGTTTAGGGACTGCTCTCATTTGCCATCTTCCCCATAGCCTCTCAGCCCCACAGACCTCTGTGATAAGAGGGAGATAGGACCCGGGACTCCCAAAAACAACAGTACCTGAAAGCAGGCTGCTGACAGCAGCCTATTTCCAGGTATCGCTTTATCAAGCAGAGCCCAGCCGGGCTGGAAGCGCTCCTGGGAGCGTGGGGCATGCTGCACATACCGGGCAAGGTTGCCTTGCACCGGTCGGCAGCACTGCAGGATGCCTAGTCCCAGGACAGAGATCAGGCTGTGCCAGCCAGCCCTCCCTGGGCTCGGCCTGGGCGACACTGACAATTTACTGCCCTGGTAGAGGGTTGCCAGGCGGACATTTGGCACCTCCTGCTATGCACAGCATCAGGGCTGGTGGTCTTGGTAAAACCACTTCTGGCCTTAGTTTCTGGGAACAGCTTTGTATAGCTACTGGGAGAGGGATGCGCAAACCAAAGGCAGAGCTAACCTGAATATCAAACCAGGAGAGCTTCATCCCATTCCTTTGGAAATGTCACTCCCAGCAAATAAGGCTACTTGACCAGTTGCTCTTGGTTTGTGTTTGTTACCCAGTAATGGCAGCAAGTATTGCTAACACATACACGGCTCAGAAGTGCTCCTGTTCCTTCCAAATTTCCCTGCAAAGATATGAATCTTTACAGTTTGGGTTGCAAAAGCAACTTGTTCAGGTGAACGATGCTCACAATGAACCAGGAATAGTCATTTGCCAATTAAAGTACAGTGTAGAGCCTATTTCTGTTCATTTCTTAACTAGTCTCAATTCTTAGTATTTTTTTTACAAACCATTATAAATTAAATATCCCTGTGAAATAAGCAGCTGCTATTAACATAGACTCACAAGACTGGAAGACAATAGGAGAGCCATACCTAAACCCAAAACTAGACAACACTCCTGCTTAGGTTGTACCAGAGCCAGGTCCAGTGGAAGAAAAGCCTCCTGCCTTGCAAGCTCCACTTCCATTATAGACACCACAGCCTGGTTTCGGGAGCCAGGACTTCACCCTGTGAAACTTGTGCAGAATCATTGACTTGTCTTCCAGTTTTTTTCTCACGTTGGTGTAATTTCTGTATTTAATAAGCACACCCTCTTCCAACATCCAGGAAGTTCCTGAAAATAACAGACTAGCACCGTGCTGAGTAGAAACTCAAGAGATTGTGGTATTTTGACCTGGAACCACAAGATAATCACTGTTTCAGAACAATTTCCCACTCATCCTGCAGGGGCTTTGCCCAGATCACATTTCCTCATTTCATCAGGGCATGGAACAGCATCAAAAGGCTGACAGATGCCAAGTTGTGTCACATCTAATGGCTCTTCCCTTTCCAAATGGCATATCATGTCATCAAAGGCAACTAGGCTGGCATGATATAATTTGAGAATCCCACTTTATAGCTGGTAGAAACTGAAACCCAGCGGGTCTGTCAGTAATGATATATTCCAGGTAATACAGGATTGAAATCTCCTGGCCCCAGGTCTCAGTCTTAAACTTAAGCAATGATCTGATTTGCCAACTTTCACAATTTATGAGCTTTGCAATATTTAGTAGCTGATGAGAGAGGGGAAGTAGGCAGGAGGGATACGGCCACAGCTTCCTGCTCAACTTCATTCTTAAGTTCTTGGCGTTAAAAAATAGAGATAAATTTGGAGGTGCTGAAGGTCTCCAAACCAAAGTACATATCAATATGGGTATATCACATTTATCGAACTGTATATAAGTATCTCAAAGCTGGTGTCACCTCATGCTTTCTGAACCTCTGGTTCTGATAACACTGTATGCAACAAGACACTTCAAGAGAATAAACCAGGTATCAAAAAGGTACCACTATAGAAATAAAATTAATAAATGCTCTACAAATACAGGAGAATAGTTGTCAGAGCTGCCTGTGGATCCAAATTTCCGTAAACTTAAAATTAGTCTTCTGGGTCAATTTACTAGACTATTGCAGTCTTACCAGTAAACATTAATAACTGATTTTTGGAAAACCTCTGTATAACTCAAGTTAAGGAAACATTTCACTGACCTAAAATCAATCCCCCCAAAATAAGGGAATTAAGAAATGCATTTCTTAAAATCAGCACTTGTAAGACCAGTTTTGGTTTTAAGGACTTCAGGAAAATTCATTCCCTGTATAACTCAGATGGGATTTCTGGAGCATCCTGTGCCTGGCAGCTCCCACCAAGACTGGCAGCACAAGCAGTCCCATGCCAGGTTACTCAGAGCCCCAGTTCAACACCACCCCTAAACACACACCTACATACAAACCTGCATTTCAGTGTAGCCATAGTTATCATAAGCAAATGGTTCCCAGTTGTCACAAATGGTCATCAGCTGAGTTACCACCGATAGTGAAGACAAGACAAACCTGAACCTCAAGGGCTGTGGGAAAGGTGTCAGGCAGAGAGGGAAACATTCATCACGTGTTTTGTACTAGTTACCACCTTCAACCCTGGTCCAGGAAAACTCTGAAGCATTTGTTCTCCCAGACAAATCAAATTGACTTTGGGATTTTTGTTTGCTGCAACATAACAAGATGAGGCAAGAAGAAAAATCACTGACTGCTCAGCTCACTCTGAGTTGTAAAGCTTCAGCCTAAACCAGTAATTTGAAAGGGTAATGATGTTTTTCCTCTGGCCCTGACTATAATGGGGGTTGAAATGTTCCAAATGCTTGTATTTTTGTGAAATAAGAGTAAACACAAAGAGAAAGATGGGTCATCCTTTATTTTTCAAGCTTGACTGAGGGGCAACTTGAACTGTAGCTATCTCCCAAGATTAGCTGATGTTAACCACTGGGAACCAAAAGTCCAGTTCCTAAACGTCTGGATTTCTATCTCCCCATCAATACAACAGC
Organism: Strix aluco; assembly: GCF_031877795.1. Lineage (NCBI taxonomy): Eukaryota > Metazoa > Chordata > Aves > Strigiformes > Strigidae > Strix > Strix aluco. Next base: position 122,754,743 of record NC_133934.1, on the reverse strand, counting down.
AGTAACAGTACTTCCTCGTGGAGAGAGGTACAGCCAGGCTAAGATTCACCCAGATGGGTGGCACAGTCAAAATACTGAGGCTAGACCCTCTGATGGAACAGATAATATATAATTGGCCCAGGTGCTTGTTCACTCCATAAACTGTAGGTCCCACCTCCCCATTCCTGCCCATCTTCCACCTCCTGTACACTGGCACCAGGAGGAGCGTGAGCAGGGCACAGCAATAGCACTCTGCCCCTCCCCTTTGAAGAGGCCTTTTCCTTCCCACTTCACTAACATTTGCCCAATTCTGCTCCTCTCCAGGCCACGTGCAGAGAAGGAAAAGTTATTTATGAGCCTTTTTTCTTCACATCTCTCTTCCCTATTCATTTTATCTGAGTCAGGAGGACCACTCTGCACAAGTGGTGATGGAGCCAAGCCTGGACACTGCTTTACCACCTGGTAGTGCATTTTAAGAGCCATTGCTTAAACAGACTGTGGTGCTGTTCCTTTCATTGTCTGCTTCCCAAATCCTCCAGCACAGCTCTGCACCCTATAACACGCTCTCCCCTTCTGGGTTCACAGTGGGTGTCACTGACCAACCCAGTGAAGCTGCCACAACTTTTCTGAGCAGCAACTTCTACCAGCAAATAGATCACACTCGCAAATCACTGCCTGGAAAGTCTGCATGGTATGTGGCTTAATTTTCTTTTCCATAATATGAAATCCAATCTGAAATGCACAGATTAGTTTACTAATCTGTGTAAATCCTATTAATAGCACTTACGCTGCTGCGCTCCCATTCACACTCTAACAAATCTGTTTAGACTGGCTTGGTTCTCCCTCATCTTCTGCAAGATCTTCACACCTGGTTACAGTCACGTCTTCACAAAACAGCTGGCTATGAATGGAAACTTGTGCTTTACGGTCATCTCTCATATTTTAATTCATGTCCCATGGTCCAACATGTTCTGGATCAAAGCATTAGTGCTGTAAATCACCATGGTGCCATCGAAGCTAAAGGGATTATATAAAGGGTCACACAGCTTCGGTGGGGAAGGGCAGAGCCCATACCCCTCCTCTCCCCCAGTATCACTGGCCCCTGCGCCTGCTCCTGCTGCAACGTGCCCCGCACAGCTCCCATCTCATTGCAGTGACTCCATCCTGTCCTGGGCACCTTGCTTAAAACTGAGCCCAAACACTAGCAAAGGACCTGCTGGCAGGAAGGAGGTGATGGACAGTCTCTGGAACTACTGGACATGTTCACACCAGCCTCACACACATCCCCCCTGTCACCTGCGAGTTTAAGGTGGCACGCCTGGCACCAGGGTTTGTGACTATCAGAAAGAGCAGCCTTGCTGGCAGATGTGTGGGCTACAGTCCCCCCCGAGCTCAGTGTGGCCTCTCAAAGAGAAGGCACCCTCTGTTCTGCTACAGAATAAACCATTCTCTATTTGAAATGACAATATTTACTTTTCCTATAGTGGACTCCAGCGGCTTCCTACATCGCAGTCATGGCAAGAGGGGTCAGCACTGGGAACGGGAGAGCAGAAGAGCGAGGCTCGCATGTCTGGCTCCAACTTCCTAATCAAGCTGTGCATTAATTAGCTAATCCCCCTCCACGCTGCTGTCCCCCTGCGCTTCGTTTCACCACCACCCCAGAGTCCTTGTAACTGAGGACCTTTCAGCACAGCCGCAGTGCAGACTCAGCCCCTCCATGCCGAGCCGTCTTCATGCAGCCAGGACCACGCCATTCACTTGGGGTGAGAAGTCCTCTGTGCCCTTGGGCCAGGCTGGCAGTTGTCAAAACCAGCCCTTGGGAAGGGCTCTGTGCTGTGGGCACTCCTGACCTCCCCTAGGACCTTCCAGCACCTGCTAATGCATCTGACCCCATGTGCCAGGCAGGAGAGGATGGATTCAGGAGGGAAAAGATTCCCTGTCAGGACAGCAGCTCCCCAGACTTACCAGCTGGAAAGCTTTAAGGGAGAATGGGAGAACATGGGAACTGTGCCCTCCCAAAATCCTCTCAGGTGAGGGAGGGGAAAAAAAAAAATCTACTCTAAATCACCAAAATGAAGGGGATCAAGTTAAAACTTCATTTAAAAAAGTCCACAGTAGGGCAAGATCACTCCTGACCTCCCTGCTAAGGGATCCTGACTCCTTGCATGAGTCTGTTGGCTGTGCAAACATGACCATCCAACTTCTCCCATCTTCCCAGTGCCAAGCAAGTCTCTGAAGTGCTTTCACAAAGCTCAATAAAAAGTCTGGAACTGTGGTGCTGAGCCAGTTCCAGCACAGCCACAACTACATTGCAAATGGCTTTTCTACCAGAGGGTTAAATGAATGAATAGCATAAAGGGTCTGGGGCTCCTCTCTTTCCTTCCCCATAGCTGAACTGCATCCACTCCCCATCCAAAAGCATATGGATTTTCTCTCATCGCTGTAGAAACTTTTCGAGGACAATACAGCTTCACTGTCTCCTAGTTTCTCCTAAAATGATTTTCAGTCTTTAATTACCTGAATAATTCCTGCTGGTTTGTATGAATGTTAGCTCAGGAATTGTTTGTAATTCCTCAGTGTTGTGGAAGAAATGTTTAGTGTTACCCACACTCAAGAAATTCTCCCCAAATTCTCTTCTGCAAGGCCTCTTACTTGTTACCTGTGTTAAAGCCTGCCTATGAAACAGCTGTTGATTTCTAGACCTTTAATCTCTTTGTAAAGGTGCCTGTTGTGAGATATTAAAATGCCACAGAGGAAAAAAAAATAAAAGTGGAAAAAAGAAAAAAAGAGGAATTTTTAGAGAGAGCCAACCAGCCAAATACAATATGTGGCCAGACAGAATCAGAAGTGCTGGCTGCAGTACAAACCCAAGAGGCATCAGAAAAACCACCTCAGCCACAATGGTAACAGTTCACCAGCAAAAGGAATGTAGAAAACAAAACAGGGGGAAGACCCCCACCCTTCCTCCTCTGCCTTCTCCCCAAAAGACTCTCTGACATGGCTGAGGCCTCTGGTCCATGCAAATGTGCTACTTCTAGAAGGGCAAATAAGGACTTGCTGGCCAGGCAGTTCTGCCTCTGGTGTCATGCCTACCTGACCCTGTGCAGGCAGACATCATCAAAAGTGATGCTTAAATATTAAGGGTTAGAGCAGGGGAACACCCCATCTCAGCCCTTTCATAGAATCATAGCATGGTTTGGATTGGAAGGGTCCTTAAAGATCATCTAGTTCCAACCCCCTGCCATGGGCAGGGACACCTTCCACTAGACCAAGTTGCTCAAAGCCCCATCCAACCTGGCCTTGAACACTGCCAAGGAGGGGGCAGCCACAGCTTCTCTGGGCAACCTGTTCCAGTGTCTTGCAACCCTCAGAGTAAAGAATTTCTTCCTTGTATGTAATCTAAATCTACCCTCTTTCAGTTTAAAACTGTTACCCCTCATCCTATCACTACATGCCCTTGTAAAAAGTCCCTCTCCAGCTTTCTTGCAGGCCCCCTTGAAGTACCGGAAGGCCGCTATAAGGTCTCCCTGGAGCCTTCTCTTCTCCAGGCTGAACAACCCCAACTCTCTCAGCCTGTCCTCTTAAGGGAGGTGCTCCAGCCCTCTGATCATCTTTGTGGCCTCCTCTAGACCCACTTGAGCAGGTCCCTGTCCTTCTTATCAACATAAGTGGTCCTAGAGCTGGATGCAGTACTCCAGGTGGGGTCTCAGGAGAGTGCAGTGGAAGGGAAAAATCATGTGCTGGCCACACTTCTCTTGGTGTAGCCCAGGACACAATTGGCTTTTAGGGCTGCGAACGCACAATGTTGGCTCATATTCAGTTTTCCATCTACCAATACCCCCAAGCCCTGCTCTCAATCCACTCACTGCCCAGTCTGTATTTGTGCTTGGGATTGCCCTGACCCATGGGCAGGACCTTGCACTTGGCCTTGTTGAACTTCATGAGGTTCGCACAGGCCCACCTCTCCAGCCTGTCCAGGTCCCTCTGGATGGCACATCCCTTCCCTCCAGCGTGTCGACCGCACCACACAGCTTGGGGTTGTCAGCAAGCTTGCTGAGGGTGCCTCGATCCCACTGTCCGTGTCGCCAACAAAGATGTTAAACAGCGCCGGTCCCAACATCAGCCCCTGAGGATGCCACTCATCACTGCTCTCCACTTGGACATTGAGCCGTTGACCGCAACTCTTCGAGTGCAACCATCCAGATCAAAAGAGTTTTGCAGCCTGGCTCATCCCAGCATTTGGCTTCAGAAATTCAGGGTTCAATTTCTGCTACAAATGTTGGTGTTGATTCCTGCAACTCACTGCAGCATCTTGTGCTTCCATCCGGCACTCGCCAGGGAGGTGCAGTGGTGCTTCCTGGTCCAGGACCACAGCTTCTGGGAGGTGGAGGTGTTGCAGGGAATATCAGCATCGCGGGGTGTAGGTGTGCTCTGGGGATAGTGACAGAGGAATTACTATACAGTTTACTCCACAACACCCCTACAAAACCCGTTTTTACCTACCTGGAGTATAAGCTTTCTATCATGGAGCAGCCTCTCCTCTACCGCCAATGCTGAGTTGCACAGGACCCTGTCTTTAGGGCAGCTTCCATGTGTCACAGTGATAAAACTTGCTTTCAAATGAATTTCAATAGAAGTATTTAATATTGGCTCCTGTGTAAAGGAACGCAATTCCTGGCCCTTGGTAACTCCCTGTCCTCCATGTAAAACACAAGTAAGCTGCCAACACACTCCTCAAAGGCAGCCTGCAGCCCCAGCGGTCCTGCTGAGGTTCACATGCTTGGAAAGAAGTTATAGGGGTGCCAGCAGCAGATGCAACCATGTTGCCTTTAAAGCACGGGGATGCTTTGGAAAGCAATTGTGTACAAAAATAATGATTAAATAACCCCAAAATCTTTCAGGTCGTCCTTTTGCTCAGCCAAAGAGCTTCTCCAGGCACCCATCTACCGCATCGAGTGATAAAGATGTTTCTGCTATCATGACCTTACCTCAAGATGTGTAACCCCAAGTGGGCTCACAGATGCACTTTGGGAGTAAGTGGAATCGCCGAAAGGCTCCCAGAACCAAAGAGACTTCACTTGGTATGAAAAGAGCTGAAGAAAAGAGGAGGGGAGAAAAATACAGCTGGTAGATTAGACACTGTGATCTGATCCACTTGAGCCACAAAGGACATTAAATGGAACTGAAACTCGAATTTAATGAAACTGAGAGAGAGCAAACCTATGTGTAATTAGCCCACAAGATTCACTGCCACAAAATATCACAGAGGCCAAGAACTTGTCCCTGAAAGTGTGGAAATATATACATATACACACACACACATATATACCTACACACATGTACACGTATATATGCATATACCCATGGTCTCTCAGGGCTGGAAAGGACTTGACAACACCGTTCAGTCTTTTCGCTGGCTCCAAGACAAGATCAAATAGAAGTCGGTATTTTCTGACAGATGTTTGTCTAGACCTGTTTTTAACAGAGAATCTCCCACCTCCCCAGGCAATTTATTCCAACGCTTCCTCTTCTTCTTCAGCTTTATACACACACGCTCCCGTATATTTATCACAGAAGGTGAGCGGAGCAGTCTCTGATGACTTGCACATCAAAAGGCTTGTTAACTCATTTCTCATGGCAAGATCTTTACTGCAAATGATGTACGAGCATGAAAGATCCCAACCTGACCTGAGATGACAGGCTGAGCTTGGGGGACCTGCAGATGGGGTAAGGGGGGCAAATGGGAAGGAGGAGGAAATTCATTCCTTTCCTTATTAACCCATCAAATTTGGTCTGCTGATAAAAGAGAGACCAACTTTTGTATACTCCATTTTTAGACTTAAATATTAAGCTCCTCTAGTTTTGGTAAAATAAATATACTTTTGGCTTCCTCAGCAGCCACCTCAGAAGAGATGCGGTCCTGTCCAACTTAAGTAAGGCAAAAGAGGGGATGAGGAATGAGGCTGCGCAGCTGGAATATGCAAATGGCAGGATGGAGAGTAGCACTTTTCCAGCCACCGTGGCTATCTATTACCTCCACTTTTGGACTGACAATGCACCAAATGTTTCATTGCCTGGGGCCTTACAAAGCTGACCGGCTTTTTTAGCTGAAAGCACTAATGTAGAAAGGCAATTGGGAATTAATTATTTAATGTGGTTCTCATTGGTAGAAAGCTTCCACCCCTCCTGCATCTCAGCTACCATTATACATATGTTGCTTTCTTCAGACTACAGTGATTAGACAGCAGTGGAAAATAATGGCTAAATCCCATTCCCACTTGCAACGAACTCCATTTAAATCGACAGATTTGCACTCAATAACTAAGAGAGCAGTTTAGCCCCATGCTAGGAAAACATCATTTGTGACAAAAACCATAGACCGATCTCAGCATCTCCATTTCTGAAAATAAGCCATCTCATACCTACGCTCCCAATCCCTCTCTTTGACAGGCAACGGAAGACTATTCCTATTTAAAAATTAAAATCCATGAAAGTAACCCTATTAGTAGGAAATCAGAACAAGCTCCCTTTAATGTGGCTGTTCAGATGCCTCTCTGGAGCAGGCAGAAAGGTGTATCCTGAATCCGCACCGCATGTTGGTTCAGCTCCAGCTTCTCTGGGTTTCTCAAGATAAGCATCTATTTCATTTAGAGCCTTTTTAGTGATGACCTGCGTAGAAGCAAATGTCCTTTTGAAGATCTCTCTGCCACAGCTGCATGCCAGAAACTCCCGTCCTAGCTTTAAGAGGTTAAGAATCAGGCCCCGTATATTTAAAAAATAAAGTTTGTAAAATAAGATTCTGCAGCGGGGCTGAGAAGGGACGTGAACTTACGCTGTCAGCCATCATATGTGGGAAAACGGTAACTTCTTCCTTGCAGTCACCACCTCTGGAATCATTCCGGATGAAGCCCCGACAGGATCCTACTGAAATTCAACACAGTGAACTACACCAGGAATTAATTTAACATAATGTGTTGTATATTTCCAAACACAAAATAGATTGTTTGCTTTTTTCCAGCTCTTCAGATGAAAGAAATACAACTGTACAGATGTGCTTTTCTAAGATCCAGTGGCATGAAACCTGAAATACCCCAGCAAGATACAGGAGCGAGAAGTTTTAATCACCATGGAAGCACAACACTTTTGAAGGTCTATGAAATTAGATACCCAGGTCTGAGAAGGGTAAACTTATCCGTCTGGGCAGATCTGCTGATAAAGAGACACAACTCATTTTCTCCTGGAAAGCTGCGTTATATGTTGTTTGAAAAAATAATCAGTCGTTAAAGACAGGTTTGTGCTAGGAAGAGAAAGGGAAAAAAAAAAGAAACAGTTCTGGGAGAGACTTTCTGTAAGGGAAAAGGAAAGGCAGCGTGAAAGTATTCCCTTCATTTAAGTGATTCCCTTCAAATTCAGGAGGCAGAAGACGGGCTGAGCATCTCCCAGGGCCAGACGGAGCAAGGCTGGCGACGGTGGAGGCATATGGAGACCCACCCAGGGCGCAGACAGAGCGGAGGACCCCCAGACCTCGGCTTACGCAAGGTGACCTTTCCCCTCTCTAAAATTTCAAAGCTGGCGTTGCCGGCGCTGAACAGACTGTGTGCCATATGTAACATGACCTCAGCTCGGCTCTGCCAAGCTACTGATGGCATCACTAATGAGAGGTGAAAGGTCCCTTTCTTGCAGCTCGCTCAGAAACCCACCGAGGCAGCGGGTGCGGGACAGGCCCCCCGACCCCTTATCCCCGCAGGCAGGCACCCGCTGCAGGACCCGGCCGCCCTCCCGAAACCACAGGCACCCCCAACGCGAGCGGTTGACGGTGCCTTTCTCCTTGGCCCAACCACAACCAGCACGGCGCCCCGGCAATGAAAATATTTGCTCAGTGCCCGAATGCAAAGCGTGTAGGCAAAGAGAGCCCTGTATGTAAATACTGTCCCCGCTGCCACCCTGCCAACCGCCGGACGGGATTACACCGGTTGCATTGGCCAGGTGGAGGAGATGGATTTGGCCCTGAAGATGGTGCAGAAGGCAGGGGGACACGATCACCAAAACTGGCTGGGTTTGCACCCACCCCATCACACCACACCACACATCACACCCTGTGGGGATGAGGTGGCCAGGCCTCAGCAGGGCCACTGCGGGCCGGGCCGATGGGGTCACCTCAGTCCCCCCCAAGGCAGCACCGTCCCCAGGCTGCCCCCCTCGATGCGGGGGGGTCCTTCTCAGGCTGGGCAGCACTGGCAGGAGCAAGCCTGGCAGCCCCCTTCCCAATCGTTTCCCTCCCCCCATTTTTTTTTTTTTCAGCATTTTATACAAAAACCATTGCAATGTCTCACAGAAAAAAGTCAACCACTGTGCTCCCCTGTCTAATTTTTGCAAAAATAGGGGGGTTGGGGGGGGCGGTTGGGGGTTTCCTGGTGTCCAGCACCCCACTGCCCCAGCCATCACCTCAGGAAGGGATGGAGGGGACCCGCTCACATGCCACTCCCAAGCAACCTGGCTTCTTGTCCCAGACACGCGTGGGGGAGGCCCGTGTGTGCGTGGATGGGTGTCACTGGTCTGTGTGGGTGGTGCAGCCGTGGGTGGGTCTGTGCACACCGGTTCCGTGGGAGCGTTCCCGCGGGGGTACGTCCACGCGTGAGTGGGGGTGTGTGTGCACACGGGTGGGTGCGCGCCTACGCCAGGGACTGCGCACACGGGTGTCTGTGGGCACTCGTGTGTGAGTGCGCAAAAGCGGGGGGGGGGGGGATGCCTGTGGGAGTGGCAGCGCGCAGGCTTCCGCAGGCGGCCCCTGCGCGCCTGCGCTTTGTCCCACGCGGGGCTGCGCGGTGCTTCCGCGCCCGGTTCCCGCTGTGCTGGCACCGTCGTCCCCCCCGTCCCACCCCCCGCCGCTGCCGGGCTGCGGCCGCCACCGCGAGTGCGGACGGGGCGCTCAGCGGCCCCGCGGGGCAGCCTCGCCCGGGCGCTTTTGGTTTGTTTCGGTTTTGCGAGTGACTCATTCAGGGCGAGATGTGGCACTGCTGAGGTAGAGCGAGGACCCACCCCCACGCGCAGTCCATATATCCCACCCGCGGCCGCGCTCCTGCCTCCCCACGCAGCGCCAGACCCCGCGGGGGAAGGGGCTGTCTTTCACCCTCGCTGCTTTTCTGCCGGGGATTTATTTTTACATCGCACTCCGGCGCAGAGAAAACAAATTATTCGTTTCAAATACTTATTCCGCCCCCCACACCCCCCGCCTCCGGGATACCCTCAATTTCATGGGCGCGCAAACGAAGCTGCCCACGCGTGTTGGGTTGCGCGGGGGCATATTCTGCTGCCGGCCGCGGAGTGGCTGCGAGAGGGGCAGCCGGGGCGTGTTTTTCTCCCACGGAGGAGCCGCACCTCGGGGAAACCTCCCGCCGTTGTGCTCCGAGGAAGCGGCGATCGGTCCCGCGTCAGCCCAGCGCCCAGTTTATCCGCAGCCCAATTCGAGCCGCAATATTTTTTTAAAAAAAAAGAAAGAAAGAAAAAAAAGGGCCAGAAATTGCAATTATTATTGTCTCGGGTTACGGCAAATGCCATTATGCTGAGAAATGGGAGGAAAACAATGCCGCGAAAATGCGAATCGCCTTGTTAGTAACGTGCTGCTGCTGCTGCGCGGTGCCTGCGCACCCGCGGGGGGCTCCCACCCCCCGGCGTGGGGCAGAACCCACGGAGCGGGGGGAGCGGACCCGCCCGCAGCACTGGGGGGGTTGGGGGAGGTGTAAGCGGCTGGGGATGGGGGGAAGGGGTTCCCCCTTTGCGTGGGAGAACCTCAACTGACGGGGGGAGCTGCACACTCCGGAGGGGTGCGGGCACCCGGGTGTCGTGTCACGGACACGAACACGCAGGAGAGATGTGGCGTAGGCGGTGCCGGCTGGAAGGCAAGCCGGCAGGCTGCCGTGCAGAAAAGGAGTTAAACCCCGCCGTTGTCCTTTGATTTAGGAAACGGCTCATCCAATTCAGTTCCAGATTATTCAGGGGCAGACTGCCTCGCTCGCTCCCTCTCTCCCCACACCAGCCCAAACATCTTGAAGTAATCAGCAGCTGAGAAGGGAGACGTCCCCCTGGCATCTCAGGTTAAAGAAGGAGGTCCAGGAAAATGTGGTAGAGCCATTACAAGAAACCTGAGATGCATTCATCAGAGACTCCAATTGCCATCGCATTAGGATTGATTAGAGACCAGCAGTACCGTAATGACCCGGAAAGAGGGGCATACGGGGATTATTAATATCAGACTCCTTAAAAAAAAAAAAAAAAAAAAAAAAAGGAGAAAAAGAAGGAAGGAGGAGGGAAAATTTAAAAAACAGAAGCGCATCGCCGGGCTGCTGCTTGTATGCAGACTTACCTGAGGAGCACAGGCACCGGCGAGCTGCACAGCCGATAACTTACCTACCTTCCGGGAAAGAAAAAGCAAACAAACGTCGAAAAATCCACCTCTGGACCCCCTGAAAGCGCCCGCTCCCAGGCACGGCTCCCACCGAGACTGCCCAGCGCCGCGGCCCCGGGGCTGGGCGGGCGGCGGGAGGGGGCAGCTGGGGGCCCCGGCCCGTTACCGGGCCAAAGGAAGCTGGTCCCCGGGCCGGCGACAGCAAGGACAAGTTAAGGAGCCTCCAAGGAGGAGCAAGGAGACCTCGGTGGCTCGTCTCCTTCTCAGTTCCCTGCGCCAAAACAAATCAGCCCCTCCTGGTCTCGGTTTAAATGTAGCTCACTGGATAATTAACTCCATCTTGCCAGCCCTGCTTTAACTGTTTATTTAGTGTCACCCCGTATTACCATCACTAGCACTTTCCTCTGAACAGGAGGAGCTGGAGGGTTTCACCTCCCAAAAGGAAATTCTTCGTAGCTTAAAAGAATCGGCATCCAGGAGGTACATTAGCGAGCAGGAAAGGGGGGAGGACAGCGCGGGGGGGGGGGGTGTCCCACGGCAAAAGCAGGACAAAATAAGGTTGGGGGGGACACCGGGACAGAAAGACGTATCTGCCCTCGGAGGGGGGGTAAAAAAAAAAAAACAAAAACAAAACCAACAACGCGTGATCACTCTAATCCTTTGAAAAATGTCCCGGTAAGTGCACGAAGAAAGAGCCCTTTGTGCCCTGGGGATCGCCCCCGCCGGGAAGGCCTTACCCTGCCCCCCCCGGCCCGGCCTGACCCCCTTGGGTGCGGGGGGACCCCCGCCGCCGGGCACCCCCCGGGGCGTGGGGGGGGCAGGCAGGGACACGGCCCCCGCCCCGCGGACACCGGCTTTGTTTTTACAGGTGTCTGGAGGGCAATTTACTAACAAGTAATTAAAGGTTGCACCGGTTTGCAGGCGCGTCGGGCCAAAGGCTCCCGCAAGAGAAGAGCGATGCATATGGAGAGGAGTTTGTCCTTCCTCATTAAAAAATAGAATAATAAAGGGGGGGAAAGAGAGGGAGAGAAAGCAAATACAAATCCTTTATTGTTTGGGAATAAGCCGGGGAAGCTGGCTGTCTCCCCTGCGCATTCGGCAGGGAAGGCAGCGCGGATCCGGTATCACGTTGCAGATCCTCACTCGAGATAACGAAACGCGATCTATTTTTCAGAACAGCAAGTGGATGGGAAAGGAGCCCTCTACAACACAAACCTCATTGACTTAATGGACCGGTTTTGGATTTCGCCTTCGAAGGGATCGGAAAGCGGCAGCGTTGTGTTACTGCCCCGTCGGCCCCCAGCCTCCAGCCCCGCTTATCATCACGCCGAGACGGGGCTCCGAAAAAAAACGCCGCTGATTTTATTTTGTCGCGCTATTTGTTTTCTCCAGACCCTCACACTTAAAGAAAAAAAAAAAATTAAATTTATTTTCGGTTGGGGAAGAGCTTTATTTCTAACGTCGGGGTGGAGATGGGAGTCGTGTTGGGGTTATTTTCTCTGCTTTGTTTTGGTTTTCTGGCGAAATCGAGGAAAACCCGCAGAGCGTTGCGTGGGATCCCTCTTCATCCCCGCTCTGCGCTGTACGACGCTGCATCCAATAAATAAGCGAATAAATGAATTTCCCGCACAAAGGGAGCGGAGTGGTGCCCCGGCAAGCGGGGAGAGATGCGGAGGCCCCCGCGGCCGGCCGCCTTCTCCTCTCCGCGGGCGCGGAGGTGCCAGGCCCCGGGTTGGGGGGGGCAAAGCCAAGCGCAGTGCCCGGGGTGGGAAGCGGGGTGATCCCACCGGGCTGCTCCTTCTCTGCCGAAAAACAAACGACGGAGCAGCGGCCGGCGGCAGCTCCGCGCCGTTGTGTTGTTATTTAGTTTATTTAGTTATTTAGTTATTCACATCTACCTCTTTTTATTTTTTTTTTTTTTGGAGCGGCTCGAAACCGTTTTTTTCTGGGTGATTTTCGAGGGCTAAATGGGATGGGGTGGTTTGGGAATTCATTTACCTCTTTCCGTGGTTTAAAGTGAAAGGTTTCCAATTTTTAGGAAAACCAGCCCCGGGCAATAATTAACATCGATGCTGACCGGTTCTCGACTGCAGTGCGTAACTCCCAGGTAGACCCCGGCGAGTCTGTACCCTCCTTGGGTGAATTTTGGTGACACGGAAGAATAAAGTCCCGCTCGGAAATCGCGGGGAAGCCTCGGCTCAGCCCTCGCCCGTCCCTGTCAGCTCCGCCGCCGGCCGCATCGGGATAATTTGCTTATTCTCAAGCAAGAGCGGTGTTTGATTCGGTCGGCCTTTTAAAGCGAAAAAATAAATTTTAAAAAAGGGGAGAAATGTGAGGGCAAGAGAAAACCGCTCTCGTTAAAATGGCAAGGAACTTCCTCAGCTCCGCTTTGCATTTCTCTCCTCCTCATCCTGAAGGTATAAGCCCTCAGGTCCGTGCTTTTCCCGAACTGAGCACCTTAATAGAAAGTAAAGCAAACAAACAAACAAGCAAACCAAAACCAAAATACTAAAAATTAATAGCAATAAAAAGGAGGGATGGGGGAGCCCATCTCCCAGGCTGGGCAGGGCACGGCTCCTCCAGGACGCGGCCGCGGGCGGCGGCGAGCCCAGGCGTTGTAATTCTGCGCACTTGCTCCAGACTTTAGGGTATTAGTTGATTTTAGAGCCGGGTTTAAGGCTCCGTTCCGGTCCCCACACAGCTGCCTTGTCAATAAGGATCTGTTCCAAGCAGACATTCCTTCTGGGAGGACATTGCAGCTCTTTAAGACTTCATCTGCAACATCATAAGTACTAAAATAAAATGGCAAGGGAAAATTACCAGACACATGGTCATGGGATATAGAAGCGCCCTGACTCCAGCCTACATAGTAAAGTCACTGTACAGACTGGGTGGCAGGGGCTTATTTTAAACAGCCCCGAGACGCGAAGTACATGGGAAAAACAACAATCCGGATTTAGGAAATATCGGGACCGGCCTTTCCCATCCCGTACCGCGGGCAGGGAGCGGGCAGGGAGCGGGCAGCGGGAGCGCCGCCGGCCCCGGCTCGGAGCCCTTCTCCGCCTCGGCCACAAACGGGCTGCTCGTCACTTTGAGCATTTAAAGTCAAATAAATCCCAACGCCTTCAGTGAAGACAAACAGGTTTTAAAGAGCCCCGCGATGGTTATTAGCACCCTCGGAGCGAACCCATTCTTGAATCAAAAGCATCCTGGAGTGTGCTTAAAATACTAGTTTCGACTTATCTAATCAAAGATAAATACAGTCCTAAAGACACCCTCTTCCCACCGCTCCCCTGCCCTTATCTCCGCGCATTGTCCTCATCTCCCAGCCCGTCCTCGCTACTGACAATAGATTATCTTTGCTTAGGGAGCCTAATTGTTTTCTAATTTTTTTAAAAATAATTGCTTTCGAGCGAGGTGTGCAAATGAGGATTAGGCTAATTAAAGCGCCGCCGGTCGGTGCAGTGTTGCTGCCCGTCGCCTGCACGGCTTCCGTGGGGGTTCCGTGGGGCTGCCCCCGACCTGCCGCGCCGCCCCCGCCGGGACACCCCCCCCCCTCCGTGGATGAACGGGGGGCAGGAGGGGGCGCACGGCTCCCGCGTGTTATTTAGTTATTCACTAAAGCATTATTTATTCATCCCCAGCATTAAGGTAATTAAATACGGGCTGTCTTGGCAGGGGACGGGAGCGGGCGGGGAGGGGGGGCGGGGGGGGCAGCAGTTTTGGGGAATTAAAAAAAAGGAAAGTGGAAGAAAGACAAAGTCCTCGGGGAGCTGCTTCCCCAGGGATGCGCCCGGGGGGCGGCGGGGCTCCCCCCACAGCGGCAGGGGCCGGGGCCGCACCCGCGCAGAGGCGGCGGCGGGAAGCGCAGCCGCGGCGGCCAGGGCCGGGGCCGGGTCCCCGCCGCCAGGCCCCGCCCGCCCGTGCCGAGGCTCTGCCCGCCGGGCCGGGCTGGGCTGGGCCGGGCTGGGCTGGGCTGGGCCGGGCCGGGCCGGGGCCGAGCCGCGGGCGCCCAATCAGCGCGGCGCGGGGGCTCGGGCGCTTTAAGCGCGGCGGCGGCCGAGCGGGGACAAAGTCCCCCCGGCGCCGCGACGAGCATCCCCGCTCGCCCTCCTGCTCGCCCCCGGCTGCCGCCGCGCCTCCCCGCTCTGGGGCCGGGATCGGGACCGGGCCCGGGCCCGGCGGGCGGCTCCCCCCCGCCCCTCCGCCGCCGCGCTCCCGCGGGGTGCCCGCCGCCGCCTCCTCCTCCTCTTCCTCCTCCTCCTCCTGCCGCCGCCGCGCTCGGCCATGTCGATGCTGCCGTCGTTTGGCTTCACGCAGGAGCAGGTCGCCTGCGTCTGCGAGGTGCTGCAGCAAGGGGGGAACCTGGAGAGGTTGGGCCGGTTCCTCTGGTCGCTGCCGGCCTGCGACCACCTGCACAAGAACGAGAGCGTCCTGAAGGCCAAGGCGGTGGTGGCCTTCCACCGCGGCAACTTCCGCGAGCTCTACAAGATCCTGGAGAGCCACCAGTTCTCCCCCCACAACCACCCCAAGCTGCAGCAGCTCTGGCTGAAGGCGCACTACGTGGAAGCCGAGAAACTGCGGGGCAGACCCTTGGGCGCCGTCGGCAAATACCGCGTCCGCCGAAAATTCCCTTTGCCCCGCACCATCTGGGACGGCGAGGAGACGAGTTACTGCTTCAAGGAGAAATCCCGGGGCGTCCTGCGGGAATGGTACGCCCACAACCCCTACCCTTCTCCCCGGGAAAAGCGGGAGCTGGCGGAAGCCACCGGTCTCACCACCACCCAGGTCAGCAACTGGTTCAAGAACCGGAGGCAGCGGGACCGAGCGGCGGAGGCGAAGGAAAGGTACGTGCCACCCCCCCATCCCTTCCTTCACCCCCTTTTCTCCCCGCTCCCCCGTGCGGGGAAGCGGCGGATGGGATGAGAGCGGCGAAAATACCTCGCTCTCCTCCAAATCCCTTTTTTTTTTTTTTTTTTTTCTTCCCAAAATCGCGTTGCGTTTTACCCCTCCGTGGAAACCCAAGTGGGTTTTCCACCCGAGATCCACCGCAAGCCCTCTCTCTGCTGCCCGACCCCACCTGCCTGGGGTGGGGGGGGGGGGTGGGGGGGGAACAACGAGCCCCTCACCGGCCTCTCCAGGCCGCTCCGCCGCCTTTGTTTGCTGCCTGCCGTCCCGAATAAAACCGGGAGCGACGCCGTCCCGGAGCCTCCGGGGAAGCGCTCGGGATGCCGTGTTTGGGAGCTCCGAAGGCTGGAGGAGGAGGGAGATGAAACCCCGGGAGGGAAAGGGTATAAATCAGAGGGAAACCGGGATGGGGACGCGATGGCCGGGCCGAGCCCCCGTCCCGTCCCGAGGCCACCCCGGGCGGCGCCGCCCGGGGTGGCCTCGGTGCGGGACGGCGGCTCGGCCCGGCGAAGCAGACAAGCACGGAAGAACATCCCCCCCACTTTTTATCGCCTCCAGCAAGCTCCCCACCGAGCCTGCTAGAGAAAACCCCGCACCCTGCTCGTCCCCGGGCCGCGCTTTCATTTTTAATTAAAAAGAGAAAAATCCCCCCTCCTCCTCCTCCAATTTTTCCTCCTCACCTAAATTACCGGGCTGTGCGGTGTACGCCTATTTATAGGAGGGTAAAAAGAAACGGGGACGATCCGTTATGAAAATATTAGGGGCGCTTTTATTTTTTTTTTTTTTCTGTCGGGGAGAGGCGTCTGCTCCCACGATGAAATAAAACGCGAAGGATTTACCGGGAGCATTAGCACAGCGCCCATCCCCGGCGCCTCCTGCCCGCCGTAACATCCCCGTTGTGGGGTTTGTTTTTGTTTTTGTTTTTTTTTTGTTTTGTTTTTTTCCGCAGGGAGAACACGGAAAACAACAACGCGGCCACCAACAAACCGAACCAACTCTCGCCTTTGGATGGGAGCAAACCCCTCATGTCCAGCTCCGAGGAAGAGTTTTCTCCTCCCCAAAGCCCGGATCAGAACTCGGTCCTGCTCTTGCAGGGAAACCTCAGCCACGCCAGGAGCTCCGGCTACTCCCTGAGCGGTTTAGCCGCATCCCAGACCCCTCACAGCCTCCAAGGTCACCAGCTCCAGGACTCGCTGCTGGGACCCCTCACGTCCAGCCTGGTGGATCTGGGATCCTAAAGGCCCACGGCGGGCGGCCGGAGGATCGGGAGAGGAGGTTTTGCTCGGGGACAGAGGCTCTGGGTTGTACATAGAGGACAGCATCCCGTTTTACAGCTCACCCGCCGATGCTTGACGGGACTCTCGGCTCTTTTCACACAACCCCACATCGGCTCCTGGTCCAGTTCCCCCCCAGCGTCTCCCACTATCACCATGATTTTTATTATTTTTATTTTTTTTTTTCCACGTAGCCAAACGCAGAGAGCGGCAGAAACCCTCAGCTCTTCGAGCTGGTCCCAACGGGAATTACAAAAAAAAAAAAAAAAAAAAAAGGAAATTAAAACAAAAAAACCCAACCAACCCCAGCTGGATCCGCTTCCACCCAAATAACTGCCAGCCCCGCAGGGGCGGTGGGGCAGGGGCGGCCGGCACAGCCCGGCCGGGTCCCCGCAGGGCCGGCGAGGAGCTGGGATGGAGGCAGAGGGAGTGGAGCGCTGTACTGAGCCCTGGGCTGTGGCAGCAGAAGGGAGGGGAAGTTACGTTTACATTTTTCATATTTAGCCTTACCAGAAAGATTTCGATGTAGTTTAAATTAAAAAAAAAAAAAGGAAAAAAAAAAAAAGAAAAAGGCAAAAGCTGCAGTATTAGAGTTTTAACAAGTGCCTATGTCTTACCGCGGCTGTGCGAGGCAGTGAGCGAGCGAGCTCCCGTGGGCCTGCGCCCCCCGGCTTCCTTCTCCTCAGTGCATCGATGTGGCTAAAAATTAGGAGAATATTAATAATAATAAAAAGTCGACGGCCGTTTCCTCCTGAGCGAGTGTCCTCGGGCTGCCCCGCCAGCTCCACGTTGCCTTCTCCCGTCTGTCCCCGCTCAGCGCCTTCCTCCTCCGGCTTGCAGGGAGCCCGCGGACGACGCTGCCTGTCTCGAGTATTTGTTACCAAAAATCGCATGTGCTTTCAGGTTTATTTTCTATTGTACCTAGACAGTCTAAATTAAACAACGCTGATGGCGGAACACCCAGGCTGCGCTTCTCTTTTCAGGGGCGAGCCCGTGCCCCTCTGCCCATCCGTAACCCCCCACCCCACGGGCTGCATCGCAGGGGCTGCGGGGGGAGCCGGTCCCTTCGAAACCGAGGAAGGAGAAGGAGAGGGGACCTGCCGGAGCGGCTCGCATGGGCTCCACCCGTGGGAGTCGGTCGCCCGGCCCAGAGGGAGCGACTAGTCCCCCGCCCCGTCGGGGCCTCGCTGCGGCCGGGCCGCTGGTGCTGTTGTCCCCCCCCATGCCCCCGCCCCGCGTTAGCGTTTTGCATCATTAAGCGCGTGTTTATTTAAGTCGCTGCCGTGTTTGTTCTCGGGGTCTTGGGCCGTGGAGAAATGTCACCCTCTGCAGGAGGGTCTTGCGCGGCCGCAGCGCTCTGCGTCCTTCCCGCTCAGTCCCGCCGTCCCCGGCACACGGACACGCTCCAGAGCCCCCCGCGGACCCCCCACTCGCGCCGGGACGGAGTGGAGGATCCCCCCCCCCCCCCCCCCCGCCCTCGACTCCGGCTGCGGGGCAGCGGGGGCCCGGGGCCCGGCTGCACTGACGGTTTCCCTCCACCCTCCGGTCTGGCACCGGCCGCCCCCTCGGGGCGCCCAGCCCAGATCCCGCCGGGCTTCTGCGCCCTCCACTATTTGGGGGGCACGGCCGGGGCAGTGGGGGATCCCCCCCCCCCCCCCCTCCCCGGCAGCATCCAACGCGACTCCGTGGGAGCAGGGCGGAGGGCGCAAATACCGCGCTTGGGCGCGCATCTGCGTGTCTGCGCGCATCCACGGCCGCGGGTGGAGCCGGGGCAAAACCCGACGTCGTAGGGGGGAGCACGAAGCCCCTCCCCGTCCGTGCGCAGCGACCACGGCCCGTGGGGGGGCCTGGAGCCGGGCCCCGCTGCTCGCCCCGCGGGAACTGGGGGGACGGTTCGTGCCCCCCTGTCCAGCCTCACCCTTTGCCCCACCCGGGGCCCCTCATGGCCCTTCCCGGGGGCTTATTCAGCCCGGCTGTGATCCGCCACCAAGCAGCGCAGCGGCTCCCAGCCCCTCGGGCAGAAAAGGGGGGAACCCCCAGGGAAACGAGGAAGGTTTTTAGGGTGAGCAGCCGCGGGCTCTGTGCCCCCAGGATGGATAAGCTCCAGCTCCGTTTTTTTTTTTTTTTTTTTCCCAAGCCACGGGCTCGGTGAAGAGAAAGGATAAATATTGCCCGGGGCTCCAGCCCTGCGGGGCGGGAAAGCCAAAGCCGGGACTCGCAAACCGGGGGTTATTTTCAAAGCAGACAGCGCAGAGGCGCTTCCTGCGCGCAGGCAGCGGCAGGGCTGACTTTCGAGGGGGGAAAGAGCTGCCAGGGGGTGTCCCCCTCGCCTAAACACCCCTTCCCCAGCGCAGTCCTGCGGGCCGGGGCTGCTGTCAGGCCCGACGGCTGCGGAGTGGGACCGGGCAGCTCTGCGCAGGGCTGCGCAAGCTGCGCCCCGCCGCCCCCCCGGCCACCCGTCCCTAACAGGGCGAGGGACGAGGCTGTCAACAGGCGGATAGTGGCAAGGAGGGATGGAGGATACTGAGGGCCCCACCCTTGGAAGTACCCCCCCCTCCTTCCCCCCCAAACTGAGGAAGGGGCCGGCGGGCAGGTAGGACCAGGGAGGCCTTGGAACTGAGCCAGGCGCAGGTTGCTGAGCTCTCCTCGATTAGGCTTGACCTCGCAGCAAGCTTTTCACAGCAAAGTCAGCCCGGGGAGGCAGCCTGCGGCTGTTTCTCACCTCGCTCTGCTTTGTATTTCCACCGGCAGGAAGGAGTTAATTTGCTCCCCCCCAGCCCCGCTCCCGCTCACCCCCCAGGACAGATTTCACACTGCGGCCAGGTCAGCCAAAAAAGGGGAGGAAATGGAGAACAGCGGAATGATTAATTCTACCTGCTTTTCCCATGAGTGATCACCTGCTTTCAGGGTCATGAATAGCAGGTAGCTCTCTCCGTCTCCAGCTCTGAGAGGCTCATTTGTCTGGTGACAGCTGAGTGACAAGACCTGAAATCTGAGCCTTCAACTTTGCCTGATGTGTGGATAAAACCCTGGATGTTCCCTCAAACATTTCAGGAAATGAAAGTTGTAACGCGATCCCTTGTGCGCCCACATCTCCCCCAGCAACACACAAAAGCTCAAAGGAACCTTCTCGGATTAAATTCAGCCTGGAGAGGATGGAAGGAAAATGGAGAGCAGGCTGAGAAAGCTGGAACTGGCAGGATTTTTTTCAGCACTTATTGGAAATGTCTGTCCAAAGCAGGGATTTAGAAAGGTCACCTCTACCGTAAGCACCTCTTCCTCCAGCGGAGTCAGACGGGCAGCCCGCTTCTCCCCAACCTACGTCCGTGCTGGGGGTAGCCCGGAGCGGGGGGGGGTTACACTTAAGATTCCAGAGCAGGAAATTCAGTGTATAAAAACAAACACCCAAGAAGAAAGCCAACCCCCCTCTTCTCTCTTCACTTAATTTCCTGGGTCATGGTGAGCCAGCGTTGTCCCATGCATGAGCCGCACGCCCACTCTGCCTCTGCCCCGCTGCCAGCCCCTGCCTGGCTCCCCAGCCCCGTTGCCCCCCAGCCCCACAGAGGGGCAGGTACAGTCCCGCTCTCAGCCCCCACAGCCCTGGGCCACGTGCTGGCAAATCCTCCAGAGAGGCCCATGGTGAGGAACGAATGCTCGCTCAGCCGATGGATTTAAATGCAACATTTCTAGGCCTGGCTCCTGAAAGCTCCATCATCCCTATCTGCAATGCCAGGAGCCCGGAGCCGCGATGTGGTCAGGAGACCTTTGTGCTCTGTGTCTTTGCAAGCCAGGCCAGCTCAGCCAGATGTCGGAGCTTCGTTTTGAGCACACAGGTTTGGCAGCTGGAAGGAGACAGGGTGTGCAGTACAGGCAGGATTGGGCCAAGGCATCCAGCCTCCCTCCCTCCTGGATAGATGGTTTTA
This sequence comes from Strix aluco, assembly GCF_031877795.1. Classification (NCBI taxonomy): domain Eukaryota; kingdom Metazoa; phylum Chordata; class Aves; order Strigiformes; family Strigidae; genus Strix; species Strix aluco. The sequence continues at coordinate 122,734,254 of NC_133934.1, read as the reverse complement.
TCGAGCTGCCTGTCACTAGGCAGCCAGCGGCTGCTTGTGTTGTTATCCAGCCTGAAGATAAAGTACTATTTAACAATTGTTTAGCTATTATTAAAGTGCTTTGGACTCTGCAGACCTGTAAAGAAAACAGCACACACCCCGAGATAGCTCTTCACCTCTGAGCTTCTCCCTTACTCCTACTTTTCTCCATAGAGCAGCTTATGGACACTGCACAGCCACTGGTGGAAACCTCCCTGTCTGCCTACCTGGTGCGCTTCACTGTCGGTAATTTTGTGTCTGAGGACGAGCTCACTATGGGGTGACACTGCTGGGTCTCTGCATATGCTACCTTCAGAGGCAGGTGCTTTAACCTGCCTGACGCACGCGGATCCCATTAACAGCATCTGAAGCAGTGAAGGTACAGCCAATGCAGTGCTTGGCCGACCTGGCTGTGGCAATCCATTTTCACGGGTGGATTTTCCTGTTCCTGCTGTGGCTGAAGCCATCAGGCTTTCTGAGGGCACCAGGTGCTGTGTGGGGACAGCAGAGGTGGCAGAGGCCGGATCTACAGGAGCTTTGGTTCAGCTCAAGTGTACAAAGTAACCTGAGACACCACCATATTTCCCAACTGGACGTGGACACAATTTTAAATATGGAAACAGAGGAAAAATAGCTTTAATCTTCAGGCAGAGAGAGAAAATTACCAGGCTCCCCAGAGATTATCAGCTCTCGCCCCAACAGCAGCTTGATGCTGTCTGGAAAGAGGGCACTGGGCTGAACCCCCATCTCATGCCACCTTGTCTTTCCTTCCAGCTGGACTTGTCACCGAGTGCAGGAACATTTCCTCTCTCCCCGTGGTTTCTAGCATTTGCTTCCACCTCCCCAAATTTTAAACAAAAGTTGGACTTTCTCTGAGGCATATAATCCCAATCCTAACAATGAGGTTAAAGAGGCAGATTTAGTTCAATTATGATTTCCTGTTTTCATTTGTCCAACACCTCTGGAAAATGCCTCCATGAGCAGAGCGGCTCCTTCCCGTCTCTGCCTCCGCTTCTCACCCACAGCCCAGTTCTGCAGGGGTCAGGCTTGCTTTGGTACAGTGCTGTACCTGCTCAGACTCCAATGGCTTTCAGCCGTGATAGAAGAGGTATAGAAAATCCTCACTTCTGCTTCTTGGGATGGAAGAAAGGGCAAAAGCTCATCCTTTTCCTGACTTAAGGATGGAAAAGCTTTTAAGCTAACAGCTGGAGCATGTATCAGCCCTGTTTTACAGGAGGGGAAACTGAGACCCAGTGAGACAACAGACCTGCTGAAGGTCAGAGCAAGGGCAGATGACGAGGCGGGGAGGGCGGCTGCCCCGCGCCGGCGGCTGGTGCTCCACACGCCCACGCTGCCTCCTTTATAGTCCCCATAATAAGTCGCCGCGGCTTATCATTATGTAATACAATATTCCTAATAATACAAGACAAAACCAATTGACTAAAAAACAATGCCAAATGAGGCTTGTGGCTAACACTCCCTGAAGAAATTGTCTCTTTTCTAGAATTGAAAAAAAAAACCCCAAGCAAATTAGAAACAATTGAAAAATGAAATCACATCTGCAAACCATCAGGGCTCTTCTCCTGAGCCCCAAAGGATGCCTGTCCACCCCTTGCTGCTCCTGCTGCCCTGTATGGGGTGGTGGGTGTCACGGGGACCCGCAGCGCTGCCCGTGCAGGCTCGGGACGGATTTTGCGGCAGTGCCAGGGCTGCAGACAGGCATGGCCTCGGCATGTGCTTCGTTCAACAGAAGGGCTGTGTCACACTAGAACAAATCAGAGATGTATTTAGGGAATTAAGATCTTCGTATGCCTAATCTCCTGGAGGCGGCGGGGAAGCAGGGAGAGAAGGAGCGCAAGAGGGAGGGAGCACCAACTCTAAAACTGCTGTTCCCTTCCTGGGAGCCCTCCAGGGCTGAGGAGAGGCACTGGGATGAAGAAACCGCAGAACTTGCCCAAGTGCTTGGCCGCAGGCTGCTTGGTTCCCCATAGCCAGAGGCTGCCTTCTGCCCGCCTGGGCAGGGCTTCGCCTGCATTGCTCCTCGGCATGAGCAGTGCTGAAGTGAGCAGGAGCCCGGCATGGTGTGAGGGCTCAGCAGCGCTCGGCTGCAGGGGACACGTCTGTCCCCTGGCGTGGTGGCTTCCAACCCTGTCAGCACAGAAGACCGTTGGTGGCTTGTGTCACATGCCCTTTGCAGTGGAGCTGAGGTGGGGGTGCCCATGCTCCCCTGGGCGTTTGGCGGCTGTTGGGTGCACAGTGGGGGAAAGCACACAGTGATTTTACACTGCTGGGATGGCCCAGGCTGGACCACACATCACTGCTGCCCCCATGGGAGGGGGAGATGCTGAGGCCTGAGCTGGGAGGCTTCTCTGTTGGCAAGAGTGCCCCTCAAGTCAGCATCCCCAAAAGCCCAGGAGGGGCTTGATGGGGAGGTGGGAGTATTTCTTGGAAGGAATAGTGCAGGCAAAGGACACGGGGATGCTGGAGCTGTGCTGTCCCCAGGAGACACAGTGCCTGATGAAGCAGAGAGGTGCTCTTAGTGCAACATGTTGGCCAAGAAGCTGATGCCACCCTGGGCTGTACCAGCCCCATCTCTTACCTCCGTGTGTGGGATCTACTTCTGAAGGGTAACCAGGTCTGAAGGGTAACCTGGATAAGGTTCAAAGACCCCCCTGGGGGCAAAGGCAAATCGGGGTGTGAGGAGAAGGAGCTGCAGGCTGCTTGTCCAGAGACTCAACTTCTGCTCTGTCTCTAAGATCCCCATCTATGGGCAGGGCCTGCGCTGGAGGAGACCTTCAGCAAGGGGGCTTTGGGGCTCTGCTGCTGACCTGCTTGGCCATCACAAGCCCATGGGAACTCAGTACCAGGGTGGTGGGGGACAGTGGTGCAGCCAAAGACTGTGACAGCAGACATGATGATCATGGTAAGGATGGTCACCCTCACTACTCCACTCTGGCCTGCATTCAGATCACTCTGCATGTCCTGATTCAAGCCTAAAAGATAGGTGTACGTTTCAGCAGAGAGGAGTATCAACCCCCTACACTGTGATGACTTTTTGGGAGATGTTTAGCAGGCTTGATCTGGGCTCATGGCACACCAGACATCCAACCAGCTTGTCACAGTGGTCCCTTCTGGTTTATGGATGTGTTAGATTTGGTAATCTATCCTAGAGAAGGAAAAGAGGTGATGTTAGATGATCTGAAGGCATCAGTACAAAGGAGATTTCTTAAAATTCCCTAAACTGGGAGGAAAAGAGACAAAAGGAGCAAAAGCCATGAATAGGACCAAGACATAAGGTTTTCCCACAGCAAAGGGGAGTTCAACGTGCACACGATGGCTCCCGTGCCACTGCAGGGTTAACTTCAAACAAATGTTTTCCAAAAGACACACTCTGACTTGCATGGTGACTTTTTGTGCCAGGTCCCAGTGACGTCCCAGCTCCCCAGCATGGAGGTCACATGGGTGCATTCAGGCCCTGCCGCCCCATCCCCTTGGGTGGCACATGAGGGGACTGCCCTGGGAGCATCACATCGCATGGTGTAGGAGGAGACCCCCATGTCAGCACCAGCTGCAGCATGTGCTGTCCTCAGACACACGAGTGTCTGAGTCTGCACCCCCCAGTGCTCCTTTGGGTGATGTTTTGGGGCATTTGCTTTGCTCAGGATGCCTCTCTGTCCTCACTCCCCTCTTCTGCCAGAGTTACGTAGCCACAGCTATTTGCTGATGGCCTCCGCGGAAACTGTATATCCTGCCTTTGCAATCGGAGACAAGGTGCCCACTCAGTGCCAGATTTGAAAGAGGAGCTGACAGGAGGGGAAGAGGCCAAAACGGGTGTGCCGAGGGAGGGGGGAATCACATCCATCCCAAACTGGGGCCCATCCCACCCTCGCCCAGAGAAGAACCATAGTGGGGTGGGGAAAAAACACCCTATTTGCAAGAAATCTCTCAAGGCAACATGCAAGTGGCCGAGGGCTGAGGACGGATTTAAATTGAACCTCCTGCCCAGTGATCCATGAGGAAGGCTCGGCTGCTCAAACAATGAGCGGGGAAAAAAAGCTGAAATGATGGTCACCAGGAGAACCTGAAACCTGCAGTGGGGAAAACAAATAAATACAGCGAGAGCAGAGCCTTCCCCATCCCAGCTGAGGCAATCTGTGCTTATGCAACCCTACCCCAAGGCTCCCTATCTCTGTGTACAATCTGGGCTGATAAGATTGTTCTCCACTGAAAATCAAAACCGCAGGGATTCCAGGCAGCTCAGCCGGAGTCAGATTGTCCACCTGGACGCCGTGGCACTTTCATGTGGAAAAATAATCGCATGGTTATTTTGCTGAAATAAGGAGGGGGGGGGGGGCCTTGGCTGGTTTGGAGAAGAGCGCTGCCCTGGTGCTGGATGCGTGCAGCACGGCGGGAGATGCCAGCAAAGGGCACCATCCCAAGGCCAAGATGTCCCCATGGGGTGACGATTGTTGCCTGAAGCCCTGCTGTAGAAAAGCAATGGGTTTTTGCCCAAAGCTGACTGGTTTTTAGTAAAAACTTCTTTTAGGGCCCAGGGACTTGAAATTGGCAGCTCTGGTGCAGTAAGCCTGCAAATGAGAGTCAGGTAAGTGATGGTGGAAGAAATCATCACCAGCGAGACATAGGCCACTTTTAACATCATTTGGGTGGAACAGAATATGATTAATATCTACACTGAATGGGAGACAGAATACAAAAACGTATCATATATGTATACATGTACATATAGAGATAAATGCACCTGATAGAGCCATCCTGTAGAACAACTCTCCTGGTAAGCCATTCCCATGAGCAAGGTGTGCAGGATTAGATCCCTGTTTGCAGTTATAAAGTAGACATTGGGGGTTTGTGCCTATTACAGTTTAAAAAGCCATGGTTTTGGGCATGTGCCTCAGCACCTGGCTGGTCAGATCCCTTCTGCTCTGAATGTCAGATCAGTCCTTCTCTCAAGACAGAACTTGTTCTCAAATCCTGTCCAGAAGAAGTTGTTATCTGGGAAAAATAGCAGTGAGGGATTGCTTGGTGATGCTGGAGGTAGAACATCCTTCCTCTGAGATGGGAATGGGATGGTCGGATCCTGCACCCTGCAGCAGAAGAAGGAGCATAAATGCTCACCTGACACAGCATCTGTATTTATTTTGTGCATTTAGCACCCAGTACCAACTGTTTGTGAGTTTTAAATGCTGCTGAGCGAATATGTACAGTGGAGATGTCCACTGGGGTGTTGAATGAGACAGAGCTGTGGTCCCAACCCCCTGCCAGGTCCCTAAACCAGGGACAAACAGAGACCCTAGTGAAAAGCAGTTTTGAGTGCTACGTCTACTGTGGCTCTTGCTCAGTTGTTGCAGCTTCACAATTGGCATTTTCCTCAGAAATTTGTGGCTGGTTTTCTGCCTCTCTGTGCTGCAGGAAAAACCATGTGAGTGAGAAGGGGATTAGCTCAAGTGGGGTCCAACAGCCCGGGTGGGCTGGTCTGGATACATGGCATTGTCACCTCAGCAGATCAGCTTAGTTAAAAAAGAGCAAGAGACAGCGCTTCCCCTGCTCTAACAGTCCTCTGCATCCCTCATGTCTCTCCAGTTATAGCAATCCTGCTATAAAAAAGAAATCTGTGTAAAACTCTGTCTGCAGATGGAATATATTCCTTTAATCTTGCAGAGGTACTGTGTTCCCACAGCCACCGCCGGCCCATGGACTGCTGGGCTGGCAATGCTGTATTTGTGCACACACACACAGATACACACAGACACAGACACACACACATACAGAGCTATTTGGGTGACTATGATGAGAAACAAAGGCTTTTAGTCCTGGCCATGGGCAACGCATTCTGCAGTGGCTGTCCTTGTCCAGAGTTTGGTGTTCCTGGCAAAGCTTATGTGAAATGAAAATGCCTATAATTTTCTAAAATTCCTTAATCCTGCTTATTTTCTCCCTTTCCCCGAGAGATCGGAAGCCACAGTGGTCTCCTCAAGCCCACCCACTAATTACAAGACATGAGCTCAACCAACTGCTGGCCAGAAACAACATCACGGGACCAAACACCACTAACCAACACTGCTCATATTTTTGACTGAACGCTCAGAGCAAACTGCTTGAAAGCAAGTCACAAAGAGCTTGGCAATAATACACCAGCCAAATCAAAGAAAGAAAGAAGGAAAATATCCTTTTTTCCTTTCTCCAGCAGCAATCCCGACTTCCCTTGAGCCACTGACCAGCTACTCTGATGTCTGAGTCCTGCTTGTCTGTCTCATCCTGGGATGCTCTTTTAGGTCTCTCTCTTCTCTATTTGGCTGCCAGTTTTTTCCGAATTTGACCCAATTATCTTTCAAATTTGTTTGAAAAGGTCAACCCCTTCAGCAGTGCCAGGGAGAATGGGAGTTTCTAGCAGGAGGGCGGCATTTAGAAGAAAAAATCTCTCTGGAGAAATCAGATCAGACAGAGCCCATAGGAAGCCAGGCTAAAAATAAAGCCTGAACTCACAGAGCGGTTATAGGATGGGAACAGTGGCTATGGTGCACCCCTGGTTATATTCTTAGCAGGCACAACTGGAGAGAATGGTATAAATTTACTGGCATAGATCAGCATAGTTCATGGAAGGATGTTGTTGGGTTTTTTGGGGTTTTGTTTTGTTTTGTTTTGTTTTGTTTTTTTTTTTAATTCTGTGTTCACATTCATGGTTTTGCAGCAACTCAGGTTCCTTCCCTAAATCCCCCTGGTTTGCGGCAGCTGGTGGTCGCCCTTTGTCTGGGCTACCTTGATTTCTCGGACTGCTTGCCTCCTCCTGCTTTCCCCGTTTGCAAGCAACAGGCATGTTAAGACTCTTGCACCCCAAAAAGCGAGCGGCAAGTCCCACCGCCCCCGGAGTGAGGAGGGGAGCTTCTCTGCTCCAGGTTTTATCCTTGTGCTCACCCAGCACACGATTGCCCCCCCAAAGTCCTGCTCTGGCGTGGGTTAGGAATATCCCAAGCCCTTCTGCCCAGCGGTGCATGAAATCATGAGCGTTGGTGGGGTCCCAGGCGGGGGACGCGCCCCGGGGTGCAGGGGGTGGGGGCTGCTCTGCCTGAGCCCTGAGCTGTGGGAGTGGCAGTGGGGATGCTCAAGACAGCATCTCCCCGGGCGGCTGCGGCGGTTTCTGGGGCTGCAGTGCCACCTGCTGTCACCGTCGCCTTGTGCCGGGGACCCCGCTGGCTCCTTGGGCACATGCCGGGGGACACGCCTGGGAGAAACCCTTGTCTCTGCCTCCCCCCGCCCCACCCCGTCCCAAGGATGGGCGCAGATTTGCTTGAAAAAATCAAGTAAATGAAAAACAGAGGGAGAAAGGCAGCGTTGGGTCAAAGGGATGGAGTGAGACGCGCCCACGGGGCTGAGCTGGGCTCCTTGGGCAGAGGGACATCCTCACGCTGTCACAGCACTCCAGGGGCACCCAAACACCCTGCAGGCACCCTCTCTTAGCTCCTTCTGCACAGTTGGGACATGGTCTCTTGCTTCCTTCTGTGCTTAAATGTGTCCTTTAGGAGCTTTAGCCAGTGTTACCCCAAATTACCGCTGCTCCTCACTGGCTCTGTGAAAAACCTGGATTTTCCCCCACGTCCATGTGCTCATGTGGCCCAGAGCAGGTTGCCCAGTCCCACCTCTCCAATTCAAGCTCTTCTCAGCCTAAAAAGCCAAGTGTCCCTTCCTGGGTGACCCATCATTATCACTAACCTCTTAGCGAGGAGGAGTTCGTGTGCTGCAGAAAAGCCCAAAGGAGATGCCACCTCTTCCATTTATGTTGAAAAAAGGATGGAAACCTAAAGAAGAAGTAAAAAACCAAAAAAGAGCAGGGAGATCCTAGCTGTTGAAAATTAGGCATTAGGGGAAAAAAATGCTTGTGAAAGCCAGATCCAGACTGGCCAGGCAGCTTTCAGAAACAACAACAAAAAAGTTTGGAGGAAACCAGATACTCGCCATGAAAATTTGCAATTCTTTGTTGAACAAATGTTTCCATGGAAAAGCTCTGTTTACCCGTCACTCATCCCGTCAGCTCGCTGGGATGCTGTGCAGCTGGGCAGGCAATGCCCAGAGGACAGGAGGGGAGGGGATACAGCCCCAGCAAATCTGGACACAGCCAGGAGGCCTTGGGAGAGAGCAGTGAGCCCCTGTTTGCCTTTTAATCTTCTACCCATGTGGGTTAGTGTATGAAATGCATTTATTTCTCACAGGCAACGTGCTTTTGGGAAGAAGGGCTGCAAAGGGCCTGATCCTGAGCAGGTTGCAGGGTGAAGGGTGCAGCTACAGCAGTGTATGACCAGGGGATTGGGATGCACAGGGGCTGGTGGAGAAGCCTGATGAGGTTTTTAGGAGAAACCTGTTGGAAAATCTCCGCGGGTCCAGCCCTGGGGAGGCTGCGCATCCGGAAGTGTGTGGACAGAAATGGGGGACTTTTGGGAGGAAAAACCCCATCTTTGAAAGCTCAGACCTGCACATTGAACAATCTAATTACCTTTTTTCCCCAGGAGAGACATGAAGTAGTGGTGCATTTCCATCAGTTCTCTGTGAGCCCATCCCAGGATCCGGCCAGGATCCCACCGGGCACAGCTTTCAGAGCCAGGGAGGTGCTGGCTGCCTCCGACTTAACGTTTTCTTACAGCACTGCTGGGACCGTCGGGGGAGAGCTGCAAAAGGGAAAGGCTGGATTCAAAACCCACCATTTGGACCCAGACAAAATGAAATGGGGAAAGTAAAAACAAGGGGAAACTTGGCCGTGTCTGCTCCTTTCACAGGCTCCTTGCGTTGGGTCATAAGAAACCAGCCCACAGAGAGGCGGGCATGTTACTGTCTGCTGTGCCGTGTCCTGGGGAGCCGGGGAAAGGGGCCAAGGAGAGACCGGATCCTGGAAAGCAGCCCGTGCTGCCTGCCAGTGTGCGCTGCCAGAGGTGGGAAGTGGGGAAAGTCATGCACGGCCTCCACACCTCCTCTGCTGCTGGCGTGGGGCAGCCCAGCAGAAGCCTGCAGGCTGCTGCCCTGCACCCCCATTTCAGCACCCGATGCTGATTTGGGTGTCTTGTTCCCACACAGGGCAAAGGGGTCTGGGGCCTCCACCATCCTTTGAACCTCTGACTCTTGGGGTTGATGCGTCACACACTGCTCTTGGCTGCATCCCTCTCCTCCTTGTCCCATTGCCGTGTGCTCCCCAGCTCACTGGGAGCCCTTTTCCACTGCTCTGCAGCCCAGCACCCTCAACGCACTTGGTGGGGACTATCCCTTGCTCTGTGTATCTCCGGCTCTGGTTTTGGTGGGAGCCTGTCTGCAGCAGCTGAAGTATTGTCATTTATGAGGCTGTGCTGACAAACGCCAGCCAAGTCTCCGGCAGGGACGTGTTCGAATCTCCCCCACCACCCGTGTTCATGCTGAAGAGCATGTTTGGGATTCGTCCGTCATTCGGGTTCTGTCTGGTCTTCGTCCCTGGCCCCTTCCCCACCTTTCCTTTCCCCCTGAAGATGGTAAGTGCCTCTTCAGTGCACCCCACTCCAGCGTCTCATCTCAACAGGCCAAGCATTCACTCCATGCCAAACTGGCAGGCGACTCACTTTCCTGGCACGTGGCCTCCTTGGCTCTCCGTCCAGACTGATTTCTTTCATTTTTATTGTTTTATTTTTTCCCTGTATTTAAAATTCACCATCGGTTTTAATTAGGTGGCCATGGACTTGCAGCCCTGATGAGACTGAGGGTCTTCCAAGAGCAGAAAAGGGGTGGCCTGATGTGGTGGGTTGTGTGGCAGCAGGACCATAACCCAGCTCAGGGTGACCCAGCTCATCTTGCTTTCTGGAGAGGGCAACTGCTCTGAATCAAGGGCCAAGAGGTGACCAAAGTGTTTTTTCTTATTCCAGCATGCTCCCAGACTCCCTGCAGCTCCTGGAGTCCTACCATGGAAATGCCACCTCGAGGAGCCAGCGCTGCTGCCAGGGTGAGGAGAGCAATGATGGCAGAGAAAGGCTATGGGAGCAGATTCCCAGCCCTGAGCAACAGCTGAAAAATGAGTGAAACCCCAAAGGAAAAACAAATGTCTGAACATCCCATGTAGGGCCTCTGTCCTCGAGGGGTTTGGACCCTCCTTGGAGAGAAGGTGATTTTGCAGAGGAGCCGTGTGGTCAGCTTGGAGAAAGTGGAGGCAGGTCCCAGTCCTGCTGCAGCTCGCCAGGCAGACGTTTAAACCCACCTCTGAACGGCCCCATGCCCATCTCTGAAATGGCCTCCCCACAGAGGGTTTGTGCACCCCGCGCATCCTGCCCATATGGGCCAGTCAGGTGCAGAGTCTGTCCTGTACAGCCTTCCTGCTGCAAGCCGAGTTAATTCCTTGGGGAAAAAAAGAAATTATTTCTTTTCTCCTATTGATTCCATATGACCTAGGCCTGAGGAGCTGAAGTGCTTCAGGGAATCTGAATCAACAAAGAAGGGTTTGATTTTCAGTGGTTTCATCTCTGGATATAAATGTTGGAGCAAGTGAATGGCTCTGGACTGACAGGATTTGCAGATCCATCCTGGGGCAGTTCCCAGGATAACCAGGGTTCAGCTCCAGCCAGGAAATCACTGATTTGGGGTGTACAGGAAACATTTCTTCCCCCAGACTTGGGCTGAGCAGACATGGTCCCTGCCTTGCTGAGCCCCATAGGCCAGTGCGCAGGCAGGTCAGAGGGATGAGCAACCTCTGGCAGGAGCTAAGAAGGGGTTTGGATGGGGCAGCAGCTCCTGGGACAGTGTCTGCATCCTGCTCCTCAGTAGCAAACATGTTTTCCCCCAGGGGAGATGTGACAGGGATGGGCAGCAGGCTGCTGTCATTGCTGCCACCCAATCAGCTCCTGGGAGTCCCAGCCTACTCTCTCCATCCTCCCCAACATCTGGGAGAGAAGGCAGAGAGGGGAGAGGTCGGGTCTGCCTCAAGGCTGAGCCCCACAGCTGTGAGACTCATCCCTAAAAGCCCTACATGCTTTGCCAGTCCCCCAAAATATCTCAGTCCCTCCACCCTGCTGTTGTTCTTTCATTTTATTTTTAGATTTGCTGCTCCCGTTAGCTCTTTTCTATTTGTTTTTGGTTCTTATTATTCCTGGCTTCTCTCAGTGTTTTGGTTTCCCTCCTCAGCCCTCATCCGGATGTTTATTCTCGCTGCTTGTTTTTATACTTTCCCAAGGTGCCTCCTGGATGTAGCTGGGCAGAGGTCTGTGTTTGGACTGGGCAGGCACTCTCGTGTAGCTGGGCTGGGACCAGCTGCCAGACCATCACCTGGAGAAACCGATCTGGTCCAGGAGACAAGACCTGGGTGCTGTAGCCTGCTTTTCTCTCTGCTTTCTTTCTCACCTGGGCATCTCAGCTCCTTGCCAAGAATGAGCAGAGCGCTCGCCCCATTTAGGAGCACGGCTGGTATATGGATGTGTCAGCTCTATTAACAGAATTGATAGCAGCAGGGTGAAGAAGGTGAGGGAAAAAGGAGTTAGCCCGTCTCTCAGGAGCTCAAAGGGACAAGCCCAAGGTCATGCGGAGGATCTCTAGCAGCCCTGGAAGCTGCTCCTCCCATGTCTCCATTTGACCTGGTTGCCAGCATGGTTGTGCCTTGGGATATCTTGAAAATCAGGCATGGCCATTCAGTGCCTCCACCTACTAAGACTTAAAAGTTTTCTTTTTGCCTCACTTCAGGATAAATACACCCAAGTCTGTCTCTGTTCCTTCCATGCTCATCGGTCTCTCACACATGTGCCTGGATATCTCTGTGCATCTTCTCCCTGCTCATCCAGAAATGTTTCTCAAGGGTTTTTGGGACTCCAGCTAGGACACATCCCCAGGGAGCAGACAGAAAGAACTGTTACATTGCTTCATGGACCTGCAGGCTAAGAGCGCATGTATGACTGAGGTCTATCATTGCCCCTGGTTTTAGAGGCAGGGACTGCTGGGTGCATTTGGGCCGAGTGGTGGGTGCTAACTGTGCACTCACTTGTGGGAATGAGGCTCTGCTCTCACCCAGTGCCATCAGGGTTACAATAATTCCCACCCCTACCCTCCAGCTTTTGCTCCATTTTTCTGTCTAATTGGGAGGAAAAATGAGGCAGCATGAAAAAGGCACTGTATTATCTCACATTAGACAGCTGTGGTGACTCTGGGTATTTTATTGTACCCCTGCACACCTCGCATCCCCCACCACAGCTGCTGAATTTCAGATAAACACAAGCACATGCCTGCATTTGCTGAAAAAACTGTCCTGGATTCCCTTTTAAAATTATTTATTCCAGTGCAAGGGCACAGATTTTTCTTTATTTTATTCTTTTGCTATTCATCCATGTTCCTCTTCCCATCTTACAGCCTTTTTGGTGACGAGATGCCCAGAGCCACATGGCCATGGGCGTATCGTAGTCCTGTGGCTGAATCGGGGTCAAGGGAGCCCCCAGCAAGGAAATGCTGATACCCCATGGATGGGATGAGGCCATTCTCTGATCTGCGGGTATTTATTTGATGAACCATTCACTTCTGAGAGTGACGCAATAGTCTGGAGCAGCCTTCCACATCTCAGTAGGGTTACAGTGAAATTCACATTTGAGTCCTTAAAGAGTTGGCAGGGAGCTCTGAGCCTGGATATAGGGGCTTTTTATTGTGCAACTTCAAAGAGGTTCAATAACATGAGTGAGCTCAGGTAGGGAAAAGCTCTTTCTTCTTTCCATGTGCAAAAAAGTGTGCCAGAGGACACAAAGGCATCCCCGCACACACAGTCACAGGGCCCTGGGGAGAATTAAAACAGAGCAGGCTGAGGATTTCACATCAAAAATATTATTATTTTTGGACGGAAAAGTCAGCTGACACAACAGTCCAAGACGTCAGGATCCTTTAGGTGGGGGGGGGTGGGGGAGGGGGAATCAAAATGAAAAGCACTTCAGTTTGCTGAAAGGAGACAAAACAGCAATTTTTGATCAGTTTGAGGCCAAAGTCCACGCGTCTGCTGGGCTTCACGAGAGCTGGGGTCCGGGTGCTGTGGACATCAACTCCTTGCATGAGTTGGACCCAACACCAGGTCACGTCTCTAGGCACATGGCAGCTGCTCTTGGACCACGCACAGGGATGGGGAGTCCCATCCAAGGGCTCATGAGGGCAGGGTGCTTCCCGGTGGGTCTGTCCCCAAGGGCTGGAGCTCCCGAGTGTCACACTCCAGTCTGAATTTGATTCAGCAGAAGAAATGTAAACGTTTCACTTCACAGGCACCAAGTCACGTCCCTCCTGCTTGAAAACTTGGCAAAGTTTTCTGCATGTGTGTTTTTTCCAGATTTTTTATTCCACAGGCAGGGCTGATATTTAGTAGCTCGCTCACTGCTTGGGATGAAAGCTGGTGTTGGAAAATCATGGGAAAAATTTCATTCATGTTTTAATGTGGAGAAATTTGGATCATTTGCATTCAGAAATAGAGCTCAGCCTCCTCCAGGAAATCACATACAGTGAAGGACATCTCCTGCAACGTGCTCATAGGCATCCTTCCCTGTCCTTCCTCACAGCCAAAAGGGCCCATTTGTGTGATTCCCCAGTTTCTCTGCCATCCCTTTTGAGTCCCTTGCATATGGGCACACATGCATATGCATACATGCATAGCAGGGGGGTGACTTTGCCCTTATCCCTGGGTAGGAAAGCATCCATTTCCATTGTTCATAGCAGCTGAGGGCTGCATATATATGGCCATATGTGCCCAGGGGCATGACTCAGACATCTTCTTATGTTTTGGGGCCTAACCTCTCCCTCCTCTGATTTCCAACCCATCACTGTGGGGTACAGTCCCCAAGAGGGCATCTCTGCATGCCAGCTCCATGGACACAGCTCACCACTCTCCAAACGGGCTGGACCTCTCCAAGGCTCAAACAAATTCAGCTTTTCTGTAGAGAGCTGGTGGTGTCCTGAGTGGTCTGTGAGCTGACACGCAAACCGAGGTCTGTTCCCAGGTACTGCCGTGCTCCTGGAGCTGGTGCCCACCTGAGCTCTGCTGCCTCTGTGCACCCACAGACCCAGCAGCATCTCTGCTCCTGGCCACAGTGAGGACACTGGGTCCCCTCTGTCACTTTTTACTGCTCATGTTAAATTATTTTAAAGAAAAATTCCCAGGAGAGGCTGACACTGGTGGGGGAAGGCAGCAACCCTCTGTCTCTCTGCACTGCTCCATCTTCCACCACAGTCCCCTCCATAGTTCTTTCCCATCCACGAATGAGACCCACACACGCCCACAGATGCTTCATGGCTGTTTCACGTCCTGCCTGCTCCTTCTTGTGCCAGGGAGAGTGAGCTGGGGCAAGGCTGAGGGTGAGATTTCCACTCCTCCACAGGGCCAGCCGTTCTACCAAGCTGTTTTGCTAAATGGAAATAAACCAACGGCAGCAATTCCTGGAGCCCTGTGCCAGCCTTGTTTGCAGAGGCTGGGGAAGAGACAGGGCAGGGACTGTCTCTTCTCGCAGGCCCAGTGGTGCTCTGCTCTGGCAGGGAGCACCGAGGCAGGGCCAGCCTCCTCTGAAAGAAAACATATGAGATCTCTACAAGGAGTGATAGTGCTGGAAGGGGGCCTGGTAGCCCATCCCATTTGTGGTATGGGTGAGATGGATGGCATTACACCCAGGTTCAACTCCACACTTTCCTTTTGACCCCTCTTAATTGTAAAGAGAAAAGTGTGTGTTTATTACTCCTTATTAGCCCCTTCCATCTCATGGCTGATGCTTTCCCTGCACCTTTCAACATTCACCCATTTTTTCTTCCATCAGTAGCTTTCTGCTGAGATACTAGGATTGTTCACCCCCTGTCACCCCAGTTTTACCTGGATAACCCTCCCTGCAAAGCCAGGACTTGAACTGATTTCTGCCAATTTTCCATGACTCTGCAGTAAATCGAAGCCAAACTGCTGGCACAAGCTCTGCTCTGAGTCCAAATCAGCATTAACCCCCCTGCCAGCCCAGGGATTTAAAGCTGGACAGCCCTTATCTTGGGAACCCACTTGTGGGGACAACACCAGCTTTCCCAGAAGTGGGTGGACATTAGCCCTTCTCCGGCTGGCTGTTTTTGGAGGGGAAGCAGCTGCCAGCCATCGTGGTCACTTCTGTGGGTGCCTGGGCTGTTTCACTGCCGTGTTTCATAAGCAGCTCTCCTGCCCCGGGGGGCTCAGCCTGATACATTCACCTACCCCTGAGTCAGCTCCCAGCCGCTGGTGCTGGGAACCGCAGAGTCCTTTGCTGACTGCAGGGAAATGATTTTAATTACTGGGGGTTTTGGCAGGCCTGGGAGACAACAGTGGCCCTGCTGTGCTACTGCTGGGCTGGAGCATGTGCTTAGGGTATTTCCTTAGGCTGGGAGCTGTCTGAAGGGTTTCTGGGACCTGTTCCCAGCACGGGGCACAGGTACAAATGTGCAGGGCAGGACCGGTGGCTGGAAGTTGCCTGGAGTGGCAATGCAGCTGGGCTGAGACATCCCATGGCACAGCCTGAAATGCTCCTGCTGCAGCTTTCTGGGCAGGAGACCCCACCCCAGTGCCAAGAGCTGTGCCTTGGGGAGAGGGAGACTCTGCTGACAGCATGTGCTGACAGGGCTGGATGTGACTTCGCTGGTGCCACAGTGCTGACCAGGTGCCAGGAACCACACGGATGAGCTGTGGAGGTTACACCCAGACCTGGGGGTTTTGCCCTCTGGAGCAGGCTGTCAGAGACTTTCCAGTAGATGTTGTTTGTCTTGTCATATTCTGTAGTTACAAACCTTTTTGAAAAGCCTTTTTTCCTGGGCTAGAATGATGCTCAGACTAAAGAAAGAGGAGTCCCAGAGTCAGTCAACACAGATTTGGCCATGGTCGTACTTGATGGTACCTAAACCATGGGGTGATGGCTTTGCCCACAGCACATTTGCAGACATCCAGCAGCAGCCACAGCACCGGCCGATACACAGACTTTCTCCCATGTTGTCTTCTTCCTGTTGGCCTGCCGAGGCATAGAGCAGCAGATCTGTGTGCTGGGTCAGACTGGTGTGGACTGGTGTGGCATCACAGACCAATCTGAAGAGTGTCACCTAAAAGGGAACTGTACAGGAGACACTGGCAAAGGACTGGTCACACTTTAATTCCACCACAGGGGAATATTTACACCCCTGGGGAACAGCCACCACCTCCCAGTGCCTGTGGAGGGAACGGCTGCTCTTATTTTACCACCGCACAAATGAGACAGGAGGGAGAAAATACAATTCCCCATATCTCTGACAAATCCTTCTTTGACAGATGAGCTCTGACCTACTTTGCAGTGGAGCCAGATGTTTAAATTTATGTATGCAGACGTGTTTCTGTCAGATCTGGGAAGGAAAGTTGTATTACCACGTGTCTATGCGGTCTCTCGGGCAGAGGAGCTGGATTTCATGTGAAAATACCATTTGCGGTTCAATCCTAAAGGTTTTTAGAGGAAAGGAAAACATGAGAGCATGCCGTGCCTTTTCAAATGTGATCACAATGGTACAGAACAAGGGATGTTCAAGTGATAGTATGTATACCAAGCTGCAAACTGACTGCTGCTAAAAAAGAAATCCTAGCCTGACTTTTCAGAGGGTCACATTTTCACAGCTTTGGCTTCGTGTTGGTTATATCTTCTTCCATGGGATTTCACAGTTGTTGGTATCCAGCATGTGCAGGACAGAATTTAGCAGGTATTTCTTCATTCTCTCAATAAATCCCTTTTGCAACCATGCAAATGGCAGAGTGGCATCCCTGGGAATACCCTCCCAAAGCAGCAATAGTGCTGCTGAGTTTCTAGTTCTGCATCTGGAAAATGAGCGCTATTTTACTCCTGACATCCTATGTGGGTTGTACTCCTCCAAAGTACCCCAGGTGGTAAGATGAGTTTGCAGAAGTACCTTGAAAGAGCAGATATCCTGAAATACAACTTGGATGTAAATCAGCCAGGTCCCACTGACTGTAATTGATGTGGGACCTGATTTGTGGTAATTTAATTTGCAGCTTTTGCTGTTCTTGATGTTACTGTGGTTTCTAAACTGTAAACCAGACCATATCAGCATAAGGGGAAGACAAAGTTAAATACAGGAAAACACACAAAACCACATCATCTTCCTATTTATTTTCAGATTTTAAAGATACCCGTGCATCGCCCATACTTTTCAAATTAAAAATGACATAAAGATGCTTGTATTGGCTATCAAAAGATACTGATATCAGCTGAAATACTGAATTGCATGTCATCAGGGTATACAGGCTTAAAGCAAGGTATTCAGAAAGATTTAAGGCACAGATTGTGCAAATTTTGTAATCGGGAGGACATCAGATGCTGTGTGATGGCTGGGAAAAGCTCTGCCTGTCTTTCAGAGAAGTGCCACTCAGTCACTAACTTATGCCTCAGCTTGGCCAAAATCTTTGCATACTGGAGATAGTAAAGCATGAGCCTGGCAAACCAACAGTAGAGAAAAATTCTTGACTTAGCTGTTGTCCAGGTTCAACAGGAGGGAAGATGTTCCCCTCCTATCCTCCAATAAATCCAGTATCCTGCAGCTTGTAGCCTGCTGGCAAGGATGCTCTCCTGGGAGGAATGCATTTGAACTCAGGGCTGCAGTGGATGGGGGTACACACAGCTCCTCCTCTTTTTTCGGCTGGCTTTTAAGCACAGAAAACACCTGTAATTGCATTTAATGAGGACTTTGATCCTGTCCAGATATTAAAATGCCAAGGGCACTGGTGGTGACATGGTCTCACGGTGAATTACTCAGTTATCCTTGGTGGGAGAGGACTTGGCCAGTGAGCTGCTGCTAAGCCCAGGCCAGCGCAGGCATGTGCAGCAGTGCGAGCATGGGGGATTTTCTGTTCCAAGCAGCATGGGCAGGAATTTGGACCTCACTGGCTGGCTGCTGGGCTTACAAGGGTTTGAGCTGCAGTTTTGGGTTTATATGCCTAAAGTCTGTTCAAGGCTTGCTCTGGGTCTCTCCATCCTTTTGAGGACAGCTGCGTTTTTTGCCACACCACATGCCACAAGAGGATCGAGGAGTACAAGGAGCACAAGCCAGAGCACTTACATGCCCAACAGCTCATCTGATTTTTCCTGAGTGTATCATTTGATCTGACATAGGGTTCATGATCATCATATCACCTCTTGCCACCACTGCGACGATAACACAATTAATGCCAACTGCCAGTGGACCATTCTGCGCTCCCCTCACACGGCTGCTCAGATCCCTCCAGATCACGGTCCCTCCAGAGCAGCTTTTCTGTACATGCCTGAGCCTAAATGAGGTCAGGTGCAGCCAACCTCATCCCAAAATATTCCCCAGTCATCAGCACTCCAACCTGCTGCTCACAACCCTGTCCCCAAGGTGACACTGGCTGGCGGCAGGATAGCAAGGTTTCCACAAGGTGGCATCAAAAGACCTGGGCTTCCCTTCCCAGAGCTCAGACCCCACAAGATTTAGGGCTTTCCTGGGATGGTTTGCATCAGCTGCAGCCAGAGACATCTCTGGGGAGAGGGAAGAATAGAGCCTGTGTGATGGGACTTTTGTCAGGGATTTGGCATGGGAGGGTCAGCCCTCAACCCTGACACCCATCACTGCTTTCCCAGGGGCTGCAGGAGTGTTTGACCACAGACAGCAAACACCTGCAGAGATCACAAAGGAAATAAATGTGCTCCCCTCCCTGCAAACAACTGCAGCAATGGGATCGGAGGGTGAGGAGTGGGGAATGGCAACAGTTACCAAAAACACTAGGAAGAAATAAGGATTGATGTATCCAGGTGAGGCAGGTTTGCTTTTTACAGGGCAGCAAAGCCAGAGAGAAACCCCCGGGAGGGGGAACAATGAACACAGCCTATTTGGCCCCAGAGGTCCTTCTTCTTATACAGCTTTAACGCTGCCCAGTGTTCATATTCACCAGGCTGGGAGGTGAGGTTTGTCAGCCCTTATCCCACAAACATCATCCCTGGGGTGTGCCTGGAGCTGGTCCTACCCCAACAGGAGTGGTGGCCTCCAACTCTGCCCCGTCACAGCTGCCAGCAGCAGCCATACCCGAGCATCACACAGGCACGGCCACGTGTGTTGCGGCTGGAGTGTTTGCCCGAGCTCCTGCTAACCTTTGTGGATGTAAATCCCAGTCCTACCATGATCCGAGGCTGCGCTGGGTGAGAGCTGACCTGGCCACGCTGGGCACCGAGCTGAGAAGTCTGTCAGAAGAATGGGATTGGACACTGAGTAAGTGTATTTGAGCACAAAATATGGTTGTATTTGGACTGTTTTAGCAAGAGGCAAACTCCAGCGGGACTGCTGAATGATTGCAGCCCTTAGAGAAGTTACAAGCCAAACAAAAAAACAAAACAAAAAAAGAAATCTATCACCTTGTCCTTTCGGAAGAAGCAGAGAAGGGTAATCAGTGAGAGTCCGCGTCCCTCGGCAAGTGTTCAAACGTGGGGTGAAAGCAAATAACCAAGCTCACGCAGAATTATTGCAGGGTCTAACAAGATGCGATGCAGCAGGGTGTAATTCTGGCAATATTAAGCATTGTTGTCCAGTCCTGAAATAATTAATGTATCCTTCCTTGAGAGCCGGGTAAGAAGATGCCCTTAGAACCAGCAGGGTTTTCTTGGTTTGCTTTTTAAAAATGTATTTTAAACTTTTTTTTTTTTTTTAAAAAAAAAAAAAGGTAAATAAAGGCATAAATGTGACTAACGGGAGCTGCCCGCGGTCGATGTTCTCAGGCTCTCCGGGTCCGGGGGGCCGGTGCGCTCCCGGCTCCGCACACGGTGGAGCTGTTGCTCCGCGCCGGGGCCGCCGCGGGGGCTCCGCCGGCACCGCCGCCCGCTCCGCCCGGGCCGCACCCCGACCCCCACCCTGACCCCCACCCGGGACAGACAGGAGTTTACTTTTCTTTCAAAGACTTGGATTTTGGCAGAGCGGCGGCTGGAGGGGTCCAGGCAGCTGTGCGTGGGGCACCAGCATAACCACGGGTGCCCCCAAATCCCCCCAAATTCAAGCTTTCTTGCTCCTAAATGGGGCCAGGAGTCAGGGGCTGAGTCAAGGGGAGCAGCTTTAATCAGGTAGAGAGAGGTTGAAGTGGAAACTGGAGCCCAGATCCTTACCCAGAGCTTTTCTTCAGGTATGCCTGTCTAGGAGAAAATAAAATTTAAAAAGCCCTGACAGTTCCATCTTCTTCTTCTGCCCTCACCCTGGGCATGGGCTTCCCTGCAGAGATCCCTGCCTGAGCACAGGGACCCACTGCTCCTGCTGCCTGTCCCTGCTGCCACCTCGCCTGGCCCAACCCTGGCGCAGCTCAGGACCAGGTAAGAAGGATATTTGTGTGTCTGATCCATGCAGTCACTACTGTGTCGTAAGAGGTGACGCTTGGTGTCAGCTAGGTGAGCCCTGCCTCGACACTGAGACAGCTCTGGAGCGTGACACTGCACGTGGGGACACAGACACAGCTCCACTCATCTGTGTCTGCTTCTTGTGGCCAACGCCACCACGTACATCTTCAGTCCTTGCTTACATGCTTTCCTGGAATCGGGGCAGCCTGGACCCCATTTGTCCCTGCCACCCTCAGCAGGTCTGAGGTCTCACTCCTTTTCAGCTGAGGAGACTTGTAGATGCAGAGTAGGCTGGGGATCAACGGCGCCTTGAAATAGCCCAACCCAAAGCCTCTCTAAGCAGCTAGCTTTGCCAAGCGGCGATAAAACTGTCTGGCTGTAAGCTTTTCTATCCAAACCGTTAATGTTACCAGATAAACTCTTCTCTTCCTTTCCAAGCGAAGGAGGAAGCGATACCAATGCCATGAGGAAGGCATCGCTGCCATCCACCTGCGCGGCAGCTGTCATGCGAGAGGTTTGTTGCAGCCCTGGCACCACGGTGCCGGGCCCTGCCCACCCCGGGCTGGTGCTGGGCGCTGGTACACGCTGAAGTTTCCCGGGTGCTGATGGAGGGGCTGCCCCGGGAAGGCAATGGGGCGTAAGATTGTGCTTAAGTGTTTTCCTGGCTTGGGGCTTGTAATTATAAGTAATCGTAGTTAATCTCTGCCTCATACAAGTCAGCCTGTACACCACATCTTGTTTAAGCTATTTACGATATGCTCTTGTTTACTGCAACCATCTCTGGGCCATCATATTATCACACATATTATCACAAATCAGTTACATGTTACTAACGTTGCATGGCAATGTTCAATGACAAGCCACGGAAATCTGCTGTCTTTAAAGGAAAACCTCAGATAACCCCATGCCAAATCCAAGTGTTTTCAGCCTGCTGCCAAGGCTATAAATATTGCAGGTATTACATATCTTTGTATGGTATATGTTAAATATTTAAGATCAGAAAAGAGATTTTAGCCTAAATGGCTGCTTGAAGTCGCAGCGTTAGAGACTATTGCTGGAACCCACAGACAAACATGGGCTTGCTTTCAGATCAAGGCTCCTAATATTTTGTATCAGGTTAGGCAACTGTTTCCTGAAGATCAAATACAGGTTACAGCTCATTCTACCTGGAGCTGTAAAGAGACAGAGGAAGGAAGAACTGGCAAGTGGATAGCAGGGAGTTCTGTTGGGCCAACAAAACCCAAGGACTTCACCAAGTATTCTTGTGCATCGTCTTAAATGGATTTTGATATTGTTCAGGAGGTGGTAATAGGCTAGGTGTTTTGAGATAACCTCAGAATTCCCTGATTTGGTATAGAGGATATTTCATTTTCATTTATCCCATGGACCAAACTCATTGCCCTCCTCTCCCATGCCTCTTGCTGTCTCCCTGGCCAATGTGGTCCCTTGGTCTTTCCTGAGAAAGCCAGGCAGGAGCTGCCCAACTCCAGCAGTGCCCTGGAGAAAAGCTGCAGGATGGTGCTAAACCAAGCCCAAGCCCATGTACCACAGGTTATCACAGAATGGTTTGGGTTGGAAGGGACCTTTAAAGGTCATCTAGTCCAACCCCCCTGCAGTGAGCAGGGACATCTTCAACTAGATCAGGTTGCTCAGAGTCCCGTCCAACCTGACCTTGAACATTTCCAGGGATGGGACATCTACCACCTCTCTGGGCAACTGGTACCAGTGTTTCACCACACTCATCATAAAAAATATCTTCCTTATATCTAGTCTGAATCACCCTCCTTTAGCTTAAAACCACTACCCCTTGTCCTATCACAACAGGCCCTATTAAAAAGTCTGTCCCCATCAATATTTGATGTGTTACATTTGACAGCGGTTGAAGCCTCATCCTTTGATGGGTTATACAGAGACATCTCACCGGTGGGGCATGTTCACAGAATGGCTTTGGGGTTTCAGGTGCGAGGGTTTCTGCCAACACCCAGGGAATTTTCACACATGCTCAGGAGCAGGCAGCAAATATAAATTCTCTCTGGCAACTCCGTATGGTTTTGTCTTTCCCATCAGCCGCCTCCTGGGAAATGGGCTCCATTGCCTCACACCTGCAGGCCTCTGAGAGGGCAAAGGTGACTCTGAGTCACCCCAAATCCTGGTGCATGGCCAAAATCCAGCTCAGACCAATCCCCACTGGTGCTGTGGCCTCTCTGAGCAACAGGGAAGGGGAGAAGCCCTCCGAGCACTGTGACACCCCCAGTCCACCACACTGCTACCAGCCAGGCATGGACTATTTTCTTCCTTCAGTCACCTTTGGGCCCTGGCAGTAATCTCGAAGCATCTGCTCCAAATCATCCAGGATTACAGGAATTAAAAAAAACCCCAATTAGATGCCCAGGGTCCTGCAAACACAAATCCGTTTAACCCTAATCCAGGCTGCTGCCCCTTCCCAAAAGGCAAAGGGACAGTCCCCGCTGGCTGTTTTTTGTGTGCTTCAGCACCACCTCCTCTCCTCAGCCTGAATTTACCCATTTTTGCCCCAGAGGTAATGACAGGGGACCCACTCATGCTACTGGAGAAATGTCACACTTAGCCTTGGGATATGAAATCAGCTGCACAGACATGGGTGTTGGTGTCAACCTCTGCCTCTACACACACTCGGGGTTTCCAGAGGACTATGGATGCAAACAGGGGTGCAAATAAATCTGAATGTGTTATAGAGCCCATCTGGGACTGTACGCCAGGCACTGGCTCCTCAACTTCTTGCTTACCATGATGTCTAGCCCTCTGTCCCACCAAGACCATCTTAAGGGCTTTGGTAGGCTTGGCACCCAACATGCACCAGGGCATCTGCAGTCCGATGCTCGCTTGCCTGCCACGTTGCTGGCAGTTCAGTGTGGAAATTCTACTTTCAGATACAGCATAGAAATCAGAGTATTTCTTTAGAGTGAGGGTAGAGAATGAAAATCCATTAGGAGAATCTCTCCTTTCTTTCAGTGCTGCACCCATTCCTTTCAGTGCTATTAGGCTCTTCTCCAGGTATCTAAATCTTGCACCTGCAGCCCTAAACCCCAGATAATTAAAATGCATTATCCATGGGGTGTGCCCAGTGTGAGTTACAAACTCTGTGGATAATGCATTTAATCAACACTGGGTCCCTCCCATGTGTGGTGGCCTTTGTATTCACTGGTATATTTTACATCAAGAAGACATTCATACTGAAAATAATCAGTGCTTTAATTGTTAATAATTGAGGAGGTGTTGTGGATTAAACCTGGTTGGCAGCCGAGCACCATGCAGCCACTTGGTCACCCTCCCCCACCCAGGGAATGGGGGAGTAAGCTGGAGGGGTAAGGGTAAGGAGACTCGTAGGTTGAGATAAAAACAATTTAATAATTAAAATAAAATAAAATAAAATAAAATAAAATAAAATAAAATAAAATAAAATAAAATAAAATAAAATAAAATAAAATAAAATAAAATAAAATAAAATAAAATAAAATAAAATAAAATAAAATAAAATAAAATAAAAAATGATAATAATAGTAGTAATAACAGAAAATACAAAAGAGTAATGCACAATGTGATTGCTCACCACTCACTGACCGATGCCCAGCCCATTCCCAGCTAGTGATCCCAGAGAAGAGAGAATCCTGAAACCACAATCCCGGAAGGCAGAGAGAGCTTCCCTATCAACCCTTATCTCTATACTGAGTATGACATTAGATGAAATGGAATATTTCATTGGCCAGTTTGAGTCCATTGCTCTGGCTGTGCTCCCTCCCAGCTTCCTAGCGCACTAGCAGGACACAGGAAGTTGAAAAGTCCTTGATTTCTTAGCAACAACTAAAAACACCAGTACCTTATCAACATTCTTCCCATACCAAATCCCATACTGAATCCAAAACACAGCACTGTTCTAGCTACTAAGAAGGGGGGGAAAAAAAAAAAAAAGCTCTATTCCAGCCAAAACCAGAACAAGAAGGAAAATCTGGAATTAACATTTAAGCATTGATGGATTTATATGAGTCTAAGAGATGGGTGATTGTTACAGCAGGAGATAAACAATGCTTTGTTTGTTTGCTTTTCTTCTTACGCATGATGCAAAAAAAGGTGATCATGGCAGAGCTTCCAAACAGGTGATGCTGCACAATTAACACAGCTCAACCTGTTAGGATACAGTCGTTTGTGCGACTGGAGTGCCTGTGAGCTAGACAAGAACTCACTCTGCTGAACATGAGCACCATGTTCAGACACGCTGGCACATAAGATGCTGTGGTTGGTAGAAGTTTCCACCATTCAAAGGGAGGTTCATGGGAGAGAAATTCTATTCTGGCTCAGAAAATCCCATGCTGGCGGGGAGCCTTGCTGGACCATGATGTTCTTCTGCTCTTTCCTGGCATGTGCTGCTGCTGCTGCTGTCAGGTCATGCTGGCCTCTGGGCTCCGTACAGTGAGGACAGGTAAGGGGTGTGAAGGTGTGCAAGTGTTAGCAGAGGGGTCTGTGTGGCAGCAGCACGTTGGTGCCAGGTCTTTTTGTAAGCCTAGGTGGGGATTAGATAATCTCCAGAGAGATATGGGGAGAGGGGGTCTCAGTAGGTGATAGGAGGGAGCTGAGGAAGAGGAAGAGCACGGGGGTTTAAATGATGCTAAAGCAAAAAGCACGTGGACAAGGCAGGGTTTGTCATGAGCAAACAGGCAATCACTGCAGGACGGAGGATCCACCATGAAAACACTCAAGCGCTTCCCTCAAGTGCCTCAGATTTGCCCCAATTCCTGTTTGTTTTGGGGTCTGGCACCTCTAATGTCTCATTGCCACAGGGATCCCAGTGCTCTGAGGTGGTGGCAGAGGCCATTGGGACACAGTTCGAGCCTGGGATGCTGTGAGCTGGGGCCATGGCAGGGACACAGCCATTCTGTGAGTATGTGTAATGTTAGGCTGTCTGTGTGCTTCATCCTTGTTGGACATGAAAGCCATGTTTAACCCATCATGTCAATGCAGCCCCCACTTTACAGACTTCTGCATTTGCTGACTTTTACTAAGAGCTTTGTTAATCTGGTGTACCCCTGGCTTAAAAGTCCATCAATTTCCTTGGAACCTGGAACTTTCATCCCAGGATATTAGGAGATGCCAGCTGGGCATGATCGGTCCTGACTTGTACGAACAGCACCCATTGAAGTACTCTCCTTGTGAACAAACATTTGCAGGATAAAAAATTCAGGTAGCCTGTTTTTCTAAGACCGGTTCCTGAAACTTCTCCGAGGAAGAAATGAGAGACAGTAATATGACCACACAACATCCACAGGTGTGTACTTCTTCCATCATTCAAGAAGATGCTGGCAGTTGAAAATGTTCCCAAACTTCTGCTTGACACCTAACTTTCATTTGACTTATATACCACTTGGGCTGAGAAATCTGGGTCAACATTGTTTCTTTTTGACATGGCTAAAGTCCTATCCATTTTTATACCCTTCATGAGACAGGTTCCTTCTACCTCTGCAGGAAAGCTCACCATGAGGATTTTCTTAATGGCTCGCAGCAGAGATTCTTCTGGAGTTATGATGCAGAATTGCCAGGGTGGAAAGAGATTTCTCTTACGCCCTGCTGTGCACCCTGTTACAAAGTTTTTCATGTCCAGTTAATTAAATCCCTGAAAATTGCAATTTTATGTTGTTGTAGCAGGATCCAATTTAATGGCCACTGAAGTCAACAGGAACCTAAGTCAACAGGAACCTGTCTGCTAATCTTAAGACGTGTTTGGGTCTGGCAGGAATTGACAGCGAGATGCAATGTAGAACTCAGCAAGTAGTGCTGAAGGAAATAGTGTTTATTTATGCAACAAAGAATTAATACCATTCTATTAAAGAAATGAAAGAAGTGTTTCATTATTTACACCTACTCTGCAATGTAATGAAGGAGTCAGTCTGCTCCATTGCTCTTTATGTCTTCTGATACTTTGCTGATGCTCCCAGTAACTTCACGTCTTCTCTGAGCCTTGTCCCCATTGCTTAAATAAATATATCCAATAACTGCAACCAGGATCAGCAATGCCTGTGTGAGTGGCTGGACCAAGGCACCGGACCAAGGCACCACACTCTTACGTGTGTGTACTTGGAAGGTGAAACTTAGAAACCTTGTAATGGCTGAGTCAGTCTAGTAACACAAACAAACTTGAACAGCCAAAGCGTAGACCTACATCTGAATGTATGTACAGTGACATACAGAGGTGACATGTGAACAGCAAGTTCGAATGCCTGGAAGGCCATGAGAGCCTCAGCAAGGTGACTTATTCCTAACAAAGCACAGGAAATTGTTAAAAGTAATAAAGATAACAAATGAAAAACATGCTGCAGCACTGTTAAGAACAGCCTTTCTTCTGTCACCCTGTCTCACACAATGCAGATGTGACCCCTCAGCCCCTCGATGCTTCTTGGCACAAAGAGCCCTGTTGAATTCAGTGGGACCAGGGGGGAGCTGGGGGCTGCTACCCATGAAGGTAACGGTTTGTAGGATCAGGGTAGCACACGGTGACAGCTCAGTCCTGCTTGCACGGTGTAGAAGAGCAGGAAAAAAAAAGGCATTTTTGATGAAATAGTTGAAGCAATGGGATTTACTGAACCAGTGTTACACTGCCCATGAAGCTTGCTCAGTTTGCTGTTGCTAGCAATTCAGATATTGTCCAAGCTGTCCTGCTCATCAGTGCATGAACTCTGAAAACACTTAGCCACTACCAGCTCTGTGCATTATTTCAGCTGGAAGAACCATGGTAGGTAAAGTAACGATGATGGATCTAAACGATAATAAAGTCTCCCTGTTGAAAATTTAAAGTGCTATACAACTATTTTTAGTGACCTCTCCAGCTGAGATAATGCAGAAAGCTAACTAGATGTGAACATCCATCTTAGGTGAATTGATTCTTACAGTTTGCAAACCAAGGTGAATTGTAGGAGGTTAATGTTCATGCTCCAGTACAAGAGATATCAGCTATATAAAAAGATGTATACTGTACATGTAAAGCAATAACCTATTACATATCTAATGTGGATGCGATTGTTTTTTTTCTCTTTGAGCATGTTTATTTCCATAATGGACATTTAGTTTGGACAGAACACTAAGAGCTCCCTCCCTCGTATCCTCCTCCCTCTCCTCCCTCTGTATGTGTATACACGTGTGACGTGTGTGGGCACGAGAGAGGGAGAAGGCTTTTGTCTTTGATTCAGGAAAGCAAAGTTTTCCTAGCTGGGGTGTTCTGATCCCACACTGAGGCAAAGTATTTAAATCTGATTTTCCAAAATAAAAGACATTTTAAAAATGTTTTTAAATGGATTTTTTCTTCCTTAATCATGCTCCAAACCTAAGTTCTTGGGTTAGTATTTTCAAATTCAGGACTTTAAAATGAAGCATCTATTTTCTGTGGCTTCCTAAGTAAAAGAGCTGAGCACTGTCATCTCTCTCTCTGCAAGGAGATGCAGAGAACTGGATGCCTTTGCAAAATGCGGCACATATTCCAGGACTGCTACAGCAAATTCTTTACTTCTCAGAGCTCATTCATCTCAGAAAGGCTCCACATCTAGCAATGCAGCATGCTTTCCCTCCCGTCCAAACCCTCTGATGGCAATTAGCAACATCAATAAGTAATAGAACAAATACTTGTCTCTAAAAAACTAAGTCACAGGCAGAGCAGCTCATTCACTTTACTCTGAGGCTGCATTACAAACCTTAATTTTTTCTATTTCATCTTCTTAAAGCCCCAGTTCTACAAACATTTAATTTTGAGATTAAACACTTGAAAGTCAATGGGTGATGAAGGATGGGTGAAAGACAAGACCTAATGCTGCAGGGACCCAGGGTGAAGAACCATATTCACAAAGTACCATGCACATCGAGGATGCCACAATAAGGAAGATTTTCAGCCGAGTCCCTGTGGCTCAGCTCTTTAGCAAAGAGCTTTTGGAACAGAGAAATGAGTCTGTTGACCTCTCAGGTCCTGGAGACAGTGAGTTTCCAGGAGAAACAACACCAAAAGAAAAAAGCAGACACTGGCTAAAATACTGTAATAAGAATGTTTATTAGCACTGCATAGTAATAAAATGAAGTATTACTGAAAAACAGCTTTAAAAGGTTAGAAACAGGTGAGCAGATCCACCAAGGGGCCATGAACTATGTACTTGTAAGTACCAGTGTTACTCTAGTATTGCTTCAAGAGCCATTCCCTATGGGACACATCCCACCACTGAAGCCCTGAAGTACTTCTGACCCAGGAGTGATCCGCCAAGCCAGTCTGCTGGGAAGTACTCCAGCAGTTTAAGCTTAACAACCAAATTGGTTAACATCACTCCTTCAGCACTTGCGGATGGCAAGGGATAAAGAGGATCATCAACTGAGTGGGAACAATGCTCACTTTGGCCTTGGCAGTCTCATCTACCTCTGCCGTCAATAGACAGAGACAAGCTTTCGCAGACGGTGAACTTGATTAGAGAGCTGATCTTGGTTAAAACTGTCTAGATCTTCTTGCTGCAAAGGATGGAGGGGGAGGAGGGTCGGACCATCTCTCTGGGTAACAGAGCCAGATTGACAGTGCTGGATTGCTGCACTAGCATAACTAGAGGGGGATTAGGTGCTCTGAGTCACCTACCTGAGAACTTCTCTCTCCCACACACCATGTTGGCAACCTGCAGAGATCAACCTCCTTCGTGGCAGTTTTGGGGACATCTGTGCCCGTGGCAGCTCCAGGGACCAGCTGCTGACCTACACACGAGCAGGCACATGAGAAAGAGATTGCAAGCCAAGGTAATTTTGAAGAACAACCCACAAAGCCTTCAAATTGACTTGAGAAACAACCCGGCCTGAAGAGCCATTTCCAGTATAAGTATCCTGATAGAGATGTTTATGAGCACGCTTTTCTCCCAGCTTATAGACACAGCAATTTGCTCCCTGAAGAATAGTTGCATGTCTTTGTGTTTCTTGGAAGTGCCTGAAAAACACTGGACCTGTGTGTCCCTATGTGTGGCTGGCATCGCTGTACATTTAATGGGGAATTATCCTACAATATGATGTTCCAGAAGAACTATCATTCTGTCCTCATCTACCTTGGTATTACAACTGTGTGGTATGAAAGCATTTCAAGATTGCTTCTGAAGAAGCACATGTATTTCAGTAGGTGAAATTGGGAGGAATGGGGTCTCTTTGTTCTGAATGGAGCCACTAATGGTCATTGGAAGAAGGTTCAACACAACAAAAGTCCTCCAACTGAAAAAAATCATGTCCTGCTCTCCCGTTGCAGAGCTCGCCATTGAAATCAATGGGTCTTGAAAAAGAGAAGGTAGCTCTAAAATAAAACTCCTCACTTGTCCTAGTGAAGCTCCAAATAGTGTGTTATTCTGGGTTACTATGGAGTTATCGAATAAAGGCTGAGAAGCTTGTTCTGTTGATCAATACCTCTGTGTGTGTGTGTGTGTGTGTGTGTGTAGCTCTCAGCAATGGCTGTGTATCTCCTGGAAGCTCCCCTCCAAAACCTGCATTCATCTCCTGTGAAGTTTTCTAAGGAGTTGAACTTCTGAGACTAGTACAAATAAGGCGTGGGTGCTCAGGACAATTGGATGCTCCCTTTCTGTTTCTGCCACAAGGTTATGATAACCTCTCTTTTCACATCTTTGCTTTATATCAGACTGCTAACAAATAACAATAATAAAAAAAAAAGGATCAGGAGGAACAGCTTTAAATGGAAATAAAGATATGTGACTAAATCCTTTAGACTGTTTGGGATGTCTCAAGTGATTTAGTCTGGCTGTATCTGTACGTTAAAACGTATGAGGGCACTGAGGTTCATCACTTATCCTATTAAAACATTAGAAGAGTTCCTGGCATGGGATTGCCTCAGACCAGGCAGAGCTGTCCTGCACAGTCCCCAGGAATGGCTCAGCAGCTAGTATGGGGTGTGGAGCCTTTCCCATCAGCAGTATGGACACAGCCCCCCTGGTTTGGAGGGTAAGAGGGCTGAAAATCTTGGAGCAGGGCCCCCACCAGTGGGCAGCAGTGCCAGGACATATCATTTGATAGTGCAGATGTGGCAAAGTGCTCCATGACATGTCTCTACTGTGACAATAAAGAGCTAAAACCCTTCCAGATGTTTTCCAGTCAGGAGTCTGTACTGGATGAAGGCATGTTGGGGGACCACATGAGCCTGGTCTCTATGTGGACACCTTCCTGACAAGTCTGTCCTGGTTGCCTGAGGGTGAGCTGCAAATCCAGATTTTGGGGTTGACAAGCTCCCAGTCTTGTCTGACACCGTCTCCGTCTTTATTTGGCTTGGGATAGGCATGGTGGGGAGGGAGTCCTAGAGGTCCCACCAAGCCCCTCCTTGGGCACTCCTGGAGAAGAGATGCTTTTCCCCCAGTCATAAGTGGGGAGGGTGCAGATCCCATCCCACCCATGCCATAAGTGTGGGTCACAGTGGGGAAGGCCACAGGGGTGGGTTTAGCTCAGCGCTATGGGGAAATCCCAAGAAAAGCCACTTGGGTTTTACTTTATACAGTGAGAGAAGAGCCTGTGAGGGGAGAGCAGTGGGTGATTGGCACCATTTTTAGGCTTTCTGGGACAGAAATAGTGGAAGCGGTGGTGAGGGCTGATGCCCTGAGGCTGACTCCAGTGGGATGGAAAGGTACTAGTCAAGTGTAAGGAGTCAACTAATGATTGTGGAGGTCTGGGGAGCCATGGTGCCTCTCCCCCACCTCTGGGAAGAGACAGAGGGGACAAATATCTGAACCCACTTTGCTTTTATAAGCTTTCAAGCTGGCAACTTGCCTTCAAACCATATTTCTTGCAGGGGAAGGTGTGTGCCAGAGAGGTCCATGTCACCGATCAGAAGGTAGCAGGGTTAAAACGGGTTCTCTAGGGAATTTCTGCATTTTGGGGGGACTTAAGACTGAATGTAGCAAGTGGTGAAGGGAGGAAAGCCGCTTCCCGGCCTTTTGCTGGGGGTCTTGCAGCCTGTCCTGAAAGAGAAGGGAACAGAAATCCAAGACCTTTATCCATCACCCCAGCATCGAAAATAAGTGCTGATAGAGTGCAAAGTGCTGTATCCCTCGGGGGATCTGACATGACATGTTCCTCCCCTTGATTCCCAGCTAGGTCCCACCCTCTGGGCCCCCCTCAGGAGGGCACACCAAGGTCAGCCCAGGGTTCAGGCTCCTTTGTGGGTGCTGGGGCTGCAGGGTGGCCTTGGGGAGGGGACAGGAGAGAGGACAGGTCAAAGTCTGGCAGCTTCTGCACCCCACAGTGCCCTTTCCATTTGGCCTCCCACACCTCCATCCCCACCTCCAGCAAACACATTTGTATCGTCTCCTGGAAAAGAGAGAAATAACATAAATATAAAAAAGCCAGTGCCTGACAGTGCTTAGAGGCAGGTAGAGACATCATTGAGGAGTATTACACTCTCCCTCATGGTATTACCCCTGCATTGGCCAGGGGTAACTGGATCTGCGATAGAGTCTGATCCTCCCAAGCCTTTAATTGGATGCGTGAAAGGTCCAAAATGCAGCTCACTCTCATGCTTCCTCCAGCTATGAGATGCAGTGTCTTCTTGTTACACAAGGCCACTTCCCAATGAACCCGGCCTCCTTTCTAACCTCTGATACCACCCAGCTGCCAGGCCAGCAAGCTGAGGCAGACCCTTTGTAAAGGAACCTTCCCAGACAAGCGGGGTGCTGGTGGCAGCAAAATATTCAATAGCTTTCCCGACATCCACCCTTTTCTCTACACATAAAATGCTGTAGTTAGATGAGGGGCAAAAGGCGGTGGCAGAACAATTAGGGAACAATCGCTCTCTTCGGTGGGATTGGGCTGTGGGACAGGAACGGGACAAGCGCTCTGCAAGGCTTGTGCAAACTGGAGCGCGAAGATCGGCGTGTGGGGAGCACCCGCGTGTGCCAGGCAGCAGCTGGGGCAGCACTCCCGGTCTGGAAAGGCCGGTGTGGTTTTTCCAAGGCTCCTGCATCCCCCAGCCCTCCCTCCACACCGGTTTCCACCACAAACAGCAGCAGCCCTCCTCTGCAGCGCCAGGGCTGGGACAATGCACCCCGGATAAGTGGGCCTTCTGTCCCCAGCTGCACCGGGGCCAGGCTCTCCCCAACCTGCAAGCCTTTTGCTTTCTTTTTTCTTTTTTTTTTTTTTTTCCTCTTGCAAAATCAATTTGCGGACAGCTCACTCATTTTTTCTCCTTGCAAACTTATTAGCTATTCAGCCCCGGCGAGCACTCGTAAGCATCCTTTGTCCCAGGGAGGGCTGGAGACCCCTTCATTAGCAGTGATTACTCTGAGCAGTTTGACAGCCTCCCAGCCCGCTTACAAGACTTTCCCATTCAGCCCTGCCCGGGGCTGCCCTGCTTCTCAAAAGAAACGGAAATATTCAAACATTTCTCCCCCCTTCCCCGCCCCAGCTGAAGAGAGGAAAAGCTGTTTCTCTTCTCCGCCCTCCCCATTCACTTCACTTTTGATACAATATTTTCCTTCTTTGTTAAACCGGAGAGAGAGGGGTCAAGGCAGACTTTTTAGCGACCCTTTGCTGAGCGTTTTGTTTAATGTAAATACAAGCTCCCCACCTCTTCCTCGATTATTATTATTATTATTATTTTCAAGACAGCCGATGGTTCGGGAGGGCGATGGCTTGGGCTGATCTTTAGGGAAAATAAAATGCTGAAAATGCCAGGGGCAGGGCATTCTCTTTCAATGCAGGAAGGGAAAGGGCAGAAGGAAAATAAAAGGGGGGGGGGGGGGTGTGAAGCGCGATTTTCTTCCGTGGGTCTTCTCGGTACAGCCAAACGCGGGCGGCGCAGCCCCGCGGCCCCGACCCCTGCGCGGCCCCGGCGGTGAATAAGCGGGGCTGGGAGATGCTCAGCTCTCCCCGTCCTCCCCCACCAAGCAAGCCCGGGGAGGGGGGCTGCTCTTCTCGGGGTGGCTCCGTGCTCGCCCCCTCCCCGGCCGCCGTTTCGGAAGGGGCTGGTTTGTGCCACCTCTGCGGCTGGGGGCACGGAGCATCGCGGGAGGGTCCCTCCATGGCCCACTCGGGAGAGACAGTGTCCTCATACCGCTTAAACGCTTTGTAGAAATATATAATGTTCACGCCGCTGCCTATTGTCCAAATTCCAGGTTTTTTAGTTAAAAAGAAATCCCACCTTGTCAGAGGCCGCGCGCGTATGTTCATATAATTCTCCACCTCTCTATATGTCTTTTCGAAAGCTTTAATTCCCCACAACAAGCGCTACTACTCTGCCCGCAGAAGCCGATAGAGAAATCGCAACCCGCCTCACCGACTCCCGGGGAAGGAAAGACAGAACACGGTGTGTTTCAGCAGATTCCGTTTTGAGGGCGAACAACCGCTTTTGCTCCCCCAAAAAACTCGTGGGTGGGAAGCACTGCCCGCCAACGAACCCACCACCAAAACCAAGGCAACCCCCCCCACCTCGTTTGTGGTTTGAGCTGCAAAGCCGGGCTCCTCTTGCACGGCTCTGCCGGGGATAAACCCGGTGGGGTTTAAGAGGCAACAAACCCGGCGCAGGGTTGGGGTGCAAGACGCGCTCCGAGCCCCCCCCCTCGGGTAAGTACCCCCAAAGGGAGCTGGAAACCCCCGCGCTGCCCCCGCTCCCCACCGCTGCCCTCCGGCCGCTCCCGCACTCGCAAAACACGGCTTATTTCCCTCCCCCCGACGCCCTAAATTACACCCCGCCAAGGAAATAGCTGCTTGTAAACGGGCTTTAAAAAACAGCTGATAAATACCTGCTGCCTGCCCCGTCCCTGGGATGGTCTGTGAGGAAAACCAAGGTTCATGCATGGGGGGTGAAACGCGGGTTTAGACATCGGCGGTGCCAACAAGCTTTAAACGCGGATTTAGGCAGAGGGGGAAAAGCCACTGCCGAGACGGGAGTATACCCCGCGCTAGAAGGCGGCACGGCTGAATGAATCCATCGCGGAGCTGACACGGCCGCCGAGCCCCCCCGGCCGGCTCCGTAGGGCCGCCGGGGCCGGGGGGGGGGCCGGGGCGGTGCCGGCAGCCGCAGCGGGTCGGCTCTGCCCGGGTCCCCCCGGGCCGGGCTTCGGCGGCTCAACAAAACGAGCCGAGCAATCAGCTTACCGGGGAGGCATCTCTCGGAGGACAGGGAAGTCGAGGCGATGAGACCGAGCAGACAAAAAAAGCACAGCTCAGGCGATTTAAAGATCAATGTCAAATTGTATAATATAAAATCCTTCTGCTGGGGGAAAAAGCTTAGCGCGCTCCTTGGACCTGGCGTTTGGTCTCCTCCAGCAAAACCGCCGCAAAACAACGCGAGGGAGGCGGGTGGGGGGGTCAGTCCCTGGCACATCGCAGGGGCTGGGATTGGGGGGATTTCGCCCCCGTTCCGGCCCTTCCCGCGCACGGACGGCTGTTAATACCCATCTACTCCT
This sequence comes from Strix aluco, assembly GCF_031877795.1. NCBI lineage: Eukaryota > Metazoa > Chordata > Aves > Strigiformes > Strigidae > Strix > Strix aluco. Next base: position 122,699,471 of record NC_133934.1, on the reverse strand, counting down.
TGCATTTGCCAGGTGAGGGAGGAAGCTTGGCTTCCCCGGCTGGGCTGTCCCCAACCATTCCTCTCCTTTTTTTTTTTTTTTTTTTTCATTTTTCCTCGTCCCTGTCCGAAAATTGTCCTCCGGATTTCCGTCCCCGGGCACCCACATCCTCCGCCAGCCCCGGACCCGCTCCCCTCACCTCATCCCGGCTCCCCCCGGGAGCAAAGACATCACCCCCGGGCCCGGGGACCCGGTTATTTCAGATCCTGCCGAGCTGATGCTGAAATACCCGTGGCCTCGGAGATCTGCTCTGCGTAAACTGGCGGGCTTGAGACCGACACTGTCATTTCAAAGCAGATGAGAGGGTCGTTCACCAAATATTTTATTATGATTTTAGGCTGCTTCATACAGTTTCGTCCTGCACATGCTCTACAAGTCACCTGTGCACATAGAGAACAAGCCAAAAATAATAATAATTATTAATAATAATAATAATAGAAAAAATCTACCATAGCAATCCCTTAAATAAGTAAATAAACATTATATATATATATATATAAAAAAACCCTTTAAAGTAAAGCAAAACCCAACCAAAAGAACAGCGTCTTTTCAACATGAAACACCCCCGCGGAATAAGGGCAGGCGCTCAGACATTTTGCAACTTGGCATTCGGGTTTTTTGATGGTTTGTTTTTGTTGTGTGTTTTTTTTTTTTTTAGTGTTTTGCGGGCTTTAATTTTTTTTTTTTTTTTAGGCATCAATTCTGCAAATCTTTCGAAATAAAGGCGACAACGAGTTTTATCACGTTTTTTAATGCAGTCTGCTGCGGGGCTGGGATGGAGGCGCGGGCTGGCGGCGTGTGGCCGGGGAGAGCCCCGTCCCCCGGCTTTGGCGACCGCGGCCGGGCCATTGCAAGCCCCGCTGCTCCGGCCGTGTCGGCAGGCAGGCAGGCGGCGGTTAGCCGGACCTCCCGCTCCCCCCGGATTGTCACGGCGGTGGTGTCAGATGTCACATTCACTGTCGCTGGATGTGATGGAGATGGCGGAGGTGGCCGCTTTGCTGGAGAGGCTGGCTGCGGGGCTGGAGGCGGCCCCCACCGCCTCCCCGCCGCTCTCCTCCTCCGCTTGCAGCGAGCGCACCGAGCCCTGCGTGAGGACCTGCTGCTGTAGCCTGCAAGGGGAACCGGCACACACAGCATCACCGCCCGCCCCCCGCGCCCCGGGGACCCGCCGACAGCCCCCCGCTTCCCCCCCTCCCCGGGGGCAACACCGACAGGCACACCCGCGCCGCTGCTCCCACCTCCAGCTCACACCAGTCATCCCAGTCGGGCGGCTCTGCCTGAGAAACTGGGTGCCCACCCCAGGGTCAGCCTGTCCTGCGGCTGTGTCGTCCCCCCCCCCCGTCCCGCCTTCCGCAGCCTCTCCCCGAACCGGGCCTCATCCGAGGGGTCGGTAATTCCCCGCAGCATCTCCCGGGCGGCGGTTCCCCTCCGGCAGGCCGTAAATCTTCTCCCTCGCCCGATGGAGGGGGGCTGCGGCTGACAGCACCCCCTCCCCCGACGTGCGGCCGCCCGGCTGGGCGCAGCGGCCCGCGGGGCTGCGTGGTCACGGGTGGACACCACCCCCCCACCACCATCCCCGGGCTCCTGGAGAAGGAGATAACGGGGGGACTCTGCTCCCTTCCCCGGCTCCCGGGGCGTCGGCTTGTGCCGCTAGTGTGGGGGTAACACGGCGCATTTAGAGCCGCGATTTTGTTCTTTAAGATTAAAAGAAAAAAAAAAAAAAAAAGAGAAGAAAAATAAAAAAATGAAGAAAAAGAAGAAAATTATCCCAAGAAACGTTCCTGGCCGGCGCCGGCGGAGGTGTGGGGCAAGGCGGTAAAGGAGCAGGGCCCGCGGAGGGTCACTGCCGGCTCTGCTCCGGATGGACATATATAAAATAGGTATCTGTACGTCCGGGCAAAACTTCGACGGGGGGTTTCTCCCTGCGCACGTTTCACGGCCCTTCTGCCGCCAGGCCCTGCCGCGGCCGCGCAGCTCCGCCAGCCGCCGTGCCCGGGGGTCTCCCTCCCTCCCTCTTCCCCCAGGAGCGGCCAAGGGGGAGCCGGGGACACACACACACACACACACACACTCCCTCCCCTCTTCCAAATAACTAAGTAAAAAAGACGGAGGGTTTTCCCGCTGCCCCCACGTTATCTCGCTGCATTTCCCGGGGAGACACTTCCCGGCTGCTTTCCCCGGCCCCCGAGGCGGGGCTGGTGCCTCCGCCGGCAGCCTCGCACCGGCCCCCCCGGCCCCCCGGCCTCGGCGGGTGGGGGCGAAGCCTCCCTAAGGGGGGGCCCTGTGCTCCGACGGGGCGGGCAGCACCTTACCTGTTCTTAGCGGCTGCTGCCCTGTCCCTTTGCCTGCGGTTTTTGAACCAGTTGCCCACTTGCGTGGGGGTAAGTCCCGTGGCCTGTGCCAGTTCCCGCTTTTTGCTGGGGTTGGGGTAAGGGTCCTGCAGGTACCACTCCCGCAGCAAATGCCTCGTCCGCTCCTTGAAGCAATGTGTCTTCTGCTCGCCGTCCCAGATGGTGCGGGGCAGAGGGAACTTCTTCCTCACCCGGTACTTGTCCACCGGCCCCAGGGGTCGGCCCCGCAGCTTCTCTGCCTCCTGGTAGTGCGCTTCCAGCCAGAGGGCTTGCAGCTTGGCGTGGGACTCCTTGGTGAACTTGTGGTTCTCCAGGATGTGGTAGAGCTCCCGGTAGTTCCCGGTGTGGAAGGCCACGATGGCCCGGGCTCTCAGCACCGACTCGTTCTTGTTGAGGGCCTCGCAGGCCGCGGGGGCCACGGGCAGGGACCAGAGGAAGCGCCCCAGGCGCTCGATGTCCCCGCTCTCCTCCAGGGTCTCGCAGACCCCGGCCACCTGCTGCGGACTGAAATTGAGGATGGGCAGCTGGAACATGGAGGCGGCGCCGGGCTCCGCTCCGCGCTCCGCGCACCCCCGGCGATGCCCGCCGCCGCCGCGCACAGCCCCGCGGCGGGGAAGCGGGCAGCGGCCCCGGGCGACCGCCCCTCGCTCCGCTTCTGCCTCCTCCGGCGCCGGCGGAGCAGCCGCGGGAGGGCCGGCGGAGGGCGGAGAGGCGATGGGGAGCGCTCGGCGGCTCCGGCGACTGGGGGCGGTGGGCAGGGGCGAGGCGGAGGAGGATGGAGCAGGGAGGAGGGCGGGCGTGGGGGGAGGGAGGGAGGGAAGGGGAAAAAAAAAAGGAAAAAAAAATTTAAAAAATAAAAAAGGGGTGGGGGGTGAAAAAAAAAAAAAGGAAAAAAGAAAAAGCACAAGCCCAGCTCCGCGCCGCCGCCGCGCTGCTGCGGGAGCGGCTGATTTGCTGCCGGGCTCGGCAGATTGGCTCCCGGGTTTCCATGGCGGGGCTGCCACTCACTGTCAGCCGCTGCCAATCAAGGCGGAAGGCCCCGCACCGCCGGTCCGCGGCACCTCCCCGCCCCGGCTCCCCCCCCCCCCCCCCGCCCCGGCTCCCCGCCCCGCTCCCCGGGCTCCCCGGCCCGGCCCGCTCCGCTCCCCGGGGGCCGCCGCCCCGCTGCGGGCAGGGGCAAGGCGGAGAAGTGGGGAACACCCGGTACCCGCCGCCGTTTGCTGCCGGAAAGTTGGAGGGAGCGGCCCCCGCGATGGGATAGCCGGGACCCCGCCACACACCCCCTCCCCGGTAAAGCTGTGGGGTCCGGCCCGGTGCGGCCCGCACGGAGCTCGGAGCGCCCGGGTTGGGAGCGGGGGATAAGGCAGAGCTGAGAGATCAGATTAAAACCGGCTGCATCCCCGTGACAGTGATGCTGGGAGTGTCGGTGACAATGGATGCAGCGGGAGGACCGCAAGGAGAGCCGAGATTTAGGGAAAAACTCCCCCCCTTCCCCTCAAGATTACTTCCCATCTCTGTTAAGACAAGGAATTATCTGCAAAGAGCCCAGCGCCCTTCTCCGACCAAATAAAGCTATATCTATCTATATATCTATTTATTTAACATTTTAAACCTTATTGTTTTCGGCTGAATGGTCCTGAATAGACGCCGAGAATAGTCGCGGGGAGTGAGAAGTCATTTGTAGGTCAGGACAGCGACTTAAAGCAGATTTCAGGAATCTTTTGAAATATTGATCACCCAGTAGTAATCATTCCCCGAGGTTTTTCCGCCCCCCCGCGCCCCGAGGTGAGCGCCCGGCCGCCCCTTCGGAGGAGCGGGGGAGCCTCCAGCCGTCTTGGGGCAGAGATGAAAACACTTTCTGAGCTGTGAGGACACGATTTGTTTTCTGGAGAGAAGGGGGGGGTGGTGGAAATAACAATCAGAAATTCACTCTTTATTCTACAGCTAGCTGCTCAGTGGCAATTTCTTCCCGGGAACATTAGGGACCATGCTCGGAAAGGCAGCATATATTTTGAATTAAACTCAATATGTTCTCTCCTCTGCTCTTTGCATTTTTTTTTTTTTCTAGAACGCTTGTCAAAGAAATCCCTTCTTAATTTGATATCTTGTTATTGTCTCTTTCCCCCTTCTCTATTCTTCTTTGTTTTATTTTTTCTTACTGTTTTTTGTTTTCCTTTCTTCCCTTCTTTAAGCAAGCTCCTTTGCTAGTTGCCCGTAGACCAAAATTAAACAGATTTACATTTTCTCCAATCATTTCTCGGCAGAAATGGAGCCGGACCGGGGCTCGCCGTCTTTTCTTTAGTATCAAGTACAATTTGTCTTTTGCTTGTGAAGATTTGGTAAATCAGAAGGCAGATAGATAGCGCAGATGGTCGGAGGTGTCGGGTCAGATTATGGTACGCCTCAGTACAGTGCTAAGCTCATTCTGACGGAAAACCCTGATATTATTTTCACAGATCTACACAGTTCACTTGAAAAAAACCCTTCGAGCCATTTACATCATTTATGTGAGGCTCACAGCTAGCGGGATGGAAAAGCTTTCAATACTGCTCATTTTCATAAAACCCGACAGAGCTGGGGAGACATAAAAGCCCAGGCAAAACTCACGAGTTCAGAGACACTCCACAGAAACTTAAAAAATAAAAGGGAAAACTCTTCGGCTTCACTTTACAGACCCAGGTTTGATTTGCCGACCCGCTTAGGGGAAAAAAAGGGGGAAGAAAAAAATCAGAGAAGGGGAAAATATCATCTATAAATATTGCTGAGGGAGGGTCCCCTTCCAGCCCTTTCCTCTCCGCCAGGGAAAAACGGGAATATGAGCAGCTCAGTGAAAGATCCCAAATCACCACTTCGGACAGACAGAAAAAAACCCCAACCCAAACCTCCTCAGTATGAGCATCGGGCTGCCCGAGCGAGGGGGTGAGAAGGCGGCGACCTCTGCGGCGCGGGGCGCGTCCCTGCGGGCAGGGGAGCGGCTGCCCCGCCGGAGCCCCCGCTCGGGGGGCGGCCAGCAGCCCCCCAGAACATCCCGGGACAGGGGCTGATGGAGAAAAACCTCTGCTTTGAGAGGGGCAAGCGGGCAGAAAGCCTGTGTTAATGGGTAGCTAATTTAGACCGGCCATAGGATGGTGATGATGATTACTAATATTACTGTAGGTTTTCCTTTTTTTTTTTTTTTTTCTTTTTTTTTTTTTTTTTTTTAAAGCATGCACATGATCTGGCGAGGGAGTTACTGGGCTGCAGCCTAATGACCATGAACAGAGCGAGACAGGCTCCATAATGAAAGCCAGGACTGTAGGCTAAAGAAATGAATCCTCATTAAGAGCAGCGAGAGCAGCTCGCAGGGGCGAGGGGCTGTCCCCCAGGTCCCCAGCCTTTGTTCCCCAGAAAACGGCCCGGATGGGGAGATTCTGGCAGCTCTGCTGGGAGGGGAGAGGAAGAGAAAGAAAAGGCAACACCGAAATGGACCCGGGAACCTTGTGTTAACCATTTAAAGGGTGACCCGCCGGGGAAAACCAGCCCAGCCCCAGCAGCTCTGCGTCCTCTCCAGCTGTGAACGCTGGGGTCTCTGTTTGGCATAGTCCGGGGGGAACCGGCTTGTCCCTGGCTGGGGAAGGACCTGGGGGCTCCTTGCCCTGTGTCACCACGCCCAGGGAGACATCAGCTCCAAGGGGGTGTCTCCGTCCCTTTCCCACCTCCTCGGGACCTTTATTCGTGGCCGAGACCCCGGAGCTTTCCCCCCGCCCCGCCGCTCCGGGGGAGCTTTACGGCCGGGCCGGGCCGGGCTTTGTCTCCGCAACACGACCGGGACCCCCAGGATGGACCCCCCACCCCCGGGGGACCCGGTGGCGCGGCCAGGATGGGCTCTCCGGGAAAGCACAGGGTCCTGGAGTGCCCAGGCTCCTGGCTCGGCCCCCGTTCATTAGAGCTGTCTGCGAGCCTGGGTGTGCGATGCGGCGTGTCCGCTTCGTTTCTGCTTTTTTTTTTTTTTTTTTGCCCCCTTTATCTTCTTTTCCCCCCCGTATAATAGGGACATTAATAGCCAGCAATGATAGCTACCTTAATTTAGGTCACGGCTCTGACCCTTGCTAAGGTAGACTGAGGCGTTATCCCTGCAGAAATGACCCCACTGGAGAACGAGGGATAAAACAGCACTTTTAAAAAGATTAATCAAAATCACTGCCAGCAATCCATACCGGCCCGACGGCCTGCACCGACACGGTGTGCTCTCTGGCCTACGGACAGGGCATCCTCCCCCCGAGCAGAAGCAAAAATACGCTATCCTCCCCAAAATATGCGTGTCTGTACACCTTCAAATCAGCAGTCACCCGCAGTTATTCTGGGTCCCAGAATCTCAGTCCCTGGGGATTATTTATCTAGACGGAGTTTCCAACCGCAGCAGAGGTGTGAATACATTTTTTTTTTAAACCTTTGATTGGTGTTAAGAATTAGATTAAAAAAATACCGCCGGGAACGAGAAGCCCCACTTTAAAGGTCTGGGTAGGATTGCCGGAGATGGGGGAGTTCATTGAGTGATGCTAACCGAGCCCTGGCCGAGAGAGCCGGAGCGCATGGAGTCCCTCGGGGGGGACCTGGGAATCAGACGGGAATTTTCGGCCTTGGATCCGTCGCGGCAGGACCCGGCCTGGTGCCGGGGAGAGCTCCGGGTCGGGCAGTGCTGGAGCGGGTACCGGGGAGCGGCGCGGCTCCCTGTCCTCACCCCGGCCCCCCCAGCTCATCCCATGCAGCCGGAGGAGGAGGAAGAGGAGGAGGAGGAGGGATGCTCAGGCGGGGGACAGTGCCCGCTGTCGCTTATAGAAAAGGTTACTGGCAATGTCAGCCCCTCCCGGGACCGGGTGCGGGACTTTCGGGAGCGCTTTCCACCGAGCCACCCCGGAGCTTCGGTGGAGGGAGGACCTCAAGCTCGGGGTGATGTGGTGGGGGATGCTTGGTAGGGAAACGACCCGCGTTTCGATGTCTTTCGCGTGCTTGCCTTTTATTTTTAGAAGTGCCATAACCGTTGAAATAGCAGCTGTCAATTGCTCCATTTCTTCCTAAAAAGAAAGAATTATGTTTAAAGCTATATTCTGCTTAATAAGGAGAGTGTGCAGGCTGGATCCTCACCTAAATCACTGATAACCGTCGAAAGCACCGAAGAGTCCCTAAAATGCTGCCGGACCAACAGAGGTGTTCACCTACTTTCCGCTCTCAGACCCAAATATTCATTAAATCTTTGTCCTTAAACGTATTATTTAGGTTACCTGTAATACGAAGTATCCGACCATGCTGGTATATTTGACGTTAGAATAAAGAAGCACCGAAAACTCAAAAAACCTGAATTATTTTGAGACTGCAAAGGGAAGACCTTCCTTGTACAGGGCCCTGATCAAGGCCAGGGCTGCAGGCAGAAAGGATCTACCGCCCAAGATTTATCTTTAACTTTCTTTAGAGTGTAGCTATAGGCTTGGTTTTAAAGTCCCCAGTCCGTCGGGATTTGTTCGGCTGCCACCTTTGCCTGCAGGTGAATACACACAGCAACAAATCTCCTTTTAAACTGAGGTGTGTTTATATAAAATCTTCACTCTGCTTAAAATTCCCGATTTTCATCAGGGTTTTCCCGGAAAATTCCAACAAAAACAATCAAACAAAATACCAAAGTATTCAAATAAATCTGGAAGGTTTTACCATTTAGGTGTTGGGGGTTTTTTTCCCCGTTAAGTCCTTTTTATTAAAAAAAAATAATTTTTTTTTTCCATAGGAAGTGGTCCTTTGGGAAAAGGAGTGCTTGCGGCTCCCTTCCCGTGGGAGTTGGGGATCTGAGAGCAGAAATCGTATGGAAAACTATTTCGTGTCTATGGAAATGGAAAAAAAAAAATCCTTCAACCCTTACATATCGTCCCAGGACGGGGACGAGGGCTGACGCGAAACCACTTATTTATCAGAAAGCAGGAATGGGGACAATCTGCATGTTTGGGGAAGGGTGAAGAGCCAGGATTAGGTACCCTGAGATAGTTTAGTGTTTAAATGCTTCTGGGGCTGAGTCCGGGAGAAATACTGTGTCACGACTGGTCTGGGCACTGGCGCTGAGCTGGACTCCAGCCCTTCCTGGAGGCTGCTCGCGGCCGATGAAGGCTGTTCGGGCGTTGGGGTCCCTCTTCTCTTGTGGGGGAGCCCCTCCGCAGTTCTGGGTGCCCTGTGGGAGTCAGCAGCATCACACCCAGCTCCTGGTCCAGCTCCCGGGCACCACTCCGGGCTTGGAAACAGGATTGGGGCCACCGCTGTGGGCATCTCCCTGGGCTCCGGTGCTGCTTCAAGGAGCAAGTTTATCCCAGAGGAGCCGCATGAGGACGGGAATCGTCCATCCCTTGCCCCTTGAAATTGCCATGCCTCTTTTTTTTTTTTTTTTTTTTTTTTTTTTGTGAAAGATAAGAGGTAGGAGGTCCCTGAACCTTGCCGGGTTTTAAGGGCCAGTACTTCAGCCTCTCCGCGTTACCTGCTCGTTTGCTTTCTGAGCTAGTTACTCAGGTTGAGAAGAAAGACACTTGTTTGGGACATGTTTATCCTGTCCCTGTCGCTCTCCAGCCATGATCGCTCCCCCGCTGTGTCCCCAAAACACTGCAGGAAGCCCTATTCCCCCCTGTACGAGTTTAGGCACCGGCCCCCTCTCCCTCTGCGGGAGGACAGCCGGGGGGGGCGGGGGGGGGGAGCCTCAGGGAGCACAAGGCAACAACCCTTCCCTGCTCTCTCCGGGGGGATGCGGCGGGGGTGACCCAAAGATCTTCCCAAACTCGACCATAGGGGCGGCTGAGGGCACTGGGGACACTGGGTCCCCTGTCCTCTCTGGGGGAAAGGTCCCGGGTTTCTTTGCCCTCTCTATCAGCTGGAGGAGGCGGCGAGCGGAGGGCTGAGGGGACCCCTCCAAAACTGGGGGAGAGGGGATGGAGAAAGCGGAACCCACAGAGAGGAAGCGTCGGGGCTCTCCGCTAACGGAGCCGCGGGCCCCGGGGGTCTGTCAGCGGCGGGGAGCGGGTTTGGGAGCCCTTTCTGAGCCCTGAAATGACCATATCTCTTTTCACAGCAGTGCAACCCATTCACCATTTATTAGAGATGATACTGTGAAAGAGTTCTTCCTGCTTGCCGGACGGTAGTGGAAGTAGTTATTTATGACTTTGGGGTTGGGTTGGGTTTTTTTTTTGTTTGGTGTGGGGGTTTTTTTTTGTTTGTTTGTTTGTTTGTTTTTTTTTTTTTAGAGGGATGCTGTTGGGAAGCAAGGTAAAACAAACAAGGCGGAACCAGCGGGACACAAACCCCTCTTTTCTGCAGCTTCAGAAACCGTTTTTTGGTGGGTACCACAGCGATAACCTCAGGTCGGGAGTCCTTATAATAAATCGATAGGTTAAAGTTGCTCCCGGGCCCTGAAAAGCCCCAGTGGGGACCAGCTCTTGACAGTCCTTAGAGGGAATTAACCGGGAAGTCCCCGCTGGCTTTATCCAAAGCCTGTTGAAATGACTGACAACCTTCCGGGTGAGCTCGGGTCCCTGGGTCTGTGGGAACCTCAGCCTCCCTTGACATCGCTGCCTAAATTACCCGAACACCGGGAGGTGTTAATGAGCATCACTGAAGTTATCTGCCACTCTGCCATTAAACTCCTATTTCTAGAATTTTGTGGGGGTGTGTGGGGGGGTGTCTTTAAGAGAATTGCTTACGGCAGGACAACGCTTTGAAGCGATTTCTCCTTGGGTTTTATTTAAGATTTGGGAAGGCGGGTTGCAAAGCAGCAATTGCGGAGGCCCCAGGGGCATCTAGGAATGAACATGTCCCTGGGCAGCTGGGCAGGGAGGGGGCTCTCGCCCACCGGGAGAGAAGGTGGGCGGCGGGGGCAGCGCGGGGGGCGGCGGGGCAACGCGGAGGTTCCGCAGGGGAGGACGGGCCCCGCCACCAGCCGGGAGCACAGCCCAGAGGCCGCACACATGTGGCTTCCAAACGAACATGCCGGTCTCCACTTGTCTCTCTCTCTTTTCTTTCCTCTCCTTCATCTCTGACCTGGAGCCAGGTAGGTCAGCTATTTCTCTTGGAAGTTGCATTTCTTGTTGGTTGAATTGAAAGCAGCATCGCATCTGACCGACACCCGGTGCTGTGGCTGGCAGAAAGAGTTTTCTATTCGTCTCTTCCGTCCTGTTTCTATTTTCCCTGTCCTCTCTTCTTTCATCAGCCATGCTGATGTCTGTTTTTTTCCCCTTCACTCTGTGCCCCCTCCCCATCTCATTTTTTTCCCTTTGTTTATCGATAATCTTAAATCCATCCTCTGCCTCAGTCATCTCAATAGGGAGGAAAAAAAGGCCCCGTTGCCACCGCAGTTTGGAGGCAAGTGCCATGTTCTAGTTTCTTCCGTTGACCGGGCTATGCATTTTTGCCTTGTAATGCTGCACATCAATGAATAAATAAAGTCACACGATTTAGTTAGCGCAACTTGTGCCGAGGCGAGCCGCGAGGCGGCTGCGCGCATCGGAGCTGCCGGGGCTGATGACATTCCCCAGCACCTGCAATGTAAAGCGCTGTTCCAGGATGTGAAGTGTGACACTTTAACGCGTTTTTAAACTGTCAGAGGGCTGGGCCGCCCCTTGAGACTGGAGGTACGGAGGGAGAAAGCTTTATGCAATCGCTCCACCTGCGCCCCCCCACCCCAGCCGGGTCAGCAACACGCGTGGGACCTGGAGGGTGGATAAAGCAAGTTACACGCTGCAGCCTGTTCTTTCTGTGTTACATCCCGGCGTGTGTGTGTGTGTGTGTGTGTGTGTGTGTTTAACCACCCAGCACGTTTCTTTGGAAGAGATGCCCCGTTTCTGCGGCGCTGCCTCCTCTCGCCGGCGGCCGCCCGGCTCCCGCCCGCCTGCGCGCTCTCCCCGGTAGATGGAGCATCCTCATCGCTTTTCGCCCACGGCCGGCGCCGCTGGCTCGGCCCTCCGCCCCGAAGCCCTCGGAAATGTTGGTCTTTCCCTTATAACTCTTACTGTTAAGGCAAACGGGTGGGTTTTGGGGAAACACGCACCCCGCTGATATGCCCCCGAGAGAGCGGGAGGGAGGCGGACCCCGCCGGGCGCTGCTTGTTTGACCTCCTCGCAAAATGGCCTCAGCCCCTTCAGCGGCGGGGTGAGGCTGCTCCAGGTTTCCCAGCGGAAAGCCCGACGTGCCGGCAGCTGCCACCCTCACCCCCGGCGAGGCGGGCGGCGGGGAGGTGACACCCTCATGTGACGGGGCTGAGCTGCCCGTTCCGCCCCGCAGGAAGCTGCTGCTCCAGCCCGGCCTCGCGCCCTCCTGCCGCCTCCCCGCCGCCTCGGCCCTCCGCCCCCCAAGGCCGCGGGGGGTCCCCGGCCGTTTTCCCGCCTCACTGCGGCTTGGGGCGCGGCCGGCGGTGAGGGAGAGCGGCGAGACGGTGCTCGGCGCCCGCGGGGGCTGATGCGGGCCCTTCGCCGGGGTGCGGGGCTCCTCCCGGGGTAGGTTGGCGCCTGCTCTGGGCCGCCCCTGTTCCCCTCCGAGACGGCGGCGAGGAGCTGAGGGAGCGGGGCGGTGGCCATGCTCCGGCCCCCTCCCCCTGACGGCCCTGGATGAGGCGCTGGGTGGCTGTCATAGCTCTCCTCGCCCCTTCCCCTCCTGGCAGCGCCTCAGACGGTGCAGGGCCACCACGTCCTGGTCGCTTTCCCAGCGCTGATGGCCCCCCAAAATGCAGAGGGGCCACCTGGCCGCCGCGGCCGCGTCACCCCTCTCCGCCGGGAGGGACTCGCTCCCCTTTTCTTGCGCCGCCATTTTGTGGCGCTCACCCGCAGCCCCTGTGGTATCCCGCACGATGGGTTTTTTCCCCTACCATTTTGATAAAAATTGGTTTGATTTTCTAATTCCAGGAATTTAGGGAATAATCTGCAGCAATAGCCTTTCGTTTGGTGTGTGCTCGACTAAGTAAAATGTGGCAATCCAGTAGATGTTTGACTTTCTGAGGACTTGACAGACATGTCGGTAGCTAATAAGGAAGGCACGGTGGCAATGCGCTTAAAACACAGGTGTTAGAAACGGGGACTTTATAAACGAAGAGCCCTACAATTACGTTAACTCAGATATAATAACTAGAGTTGTCACCAGTCAGGAAAGGGTGTGGATGATGTTAGAAACACTGAAAATATCAGCGGGTTTCGAAAAAGATGGCATGTCCTCACTTTGAATGCAGAGTTCAAGCCTCCTCACAGGGTTCTTAAAACGGTATTGCAGAAGATGGGCAGAGGAGCATAAACAGCACAATGAGAGACACTTTTTTTTTTTTTTTCTTTTTTAAACAGAGGTAAAAAGTTAGTCTAGAAATGTGAACTCTACTAAATTTCAGGAAGAATCGAATAACCAGTCACTTGAATAGCACAGGAGAAATATGGCGTGCTCTCAAAAAAGGAGCCCTGCTGGAATGAAAATAATTTCTAGAAAGCCAACAGAAATTAACACTGTTGCACAGCTGACAATGGGTAGGATTGAGCGTTCGATTTTAAGGAAGAAATTTACGTCATAGGTTATAGGTATTTTTCACTTTTTAATGAAGAGCCTAGAAATGGCCGTTGCCAGATGAGGTATGAAGCTACTGCTGTACTTCTGCTATGAGAGGTGCCATTAGTGTTAGCGTTATGATAATGGCGAGAGACTCCATCAGGCAGTTTGTGGTTTCTGCACTCAATGCAATCTTGTAATACACGAATCTTTATTGCCGCAATTGAATTCCATATAATTACGTTAATGCGGTACAAAAATGCAAGATGCATAAAAGATTTTGCTTCTGGCAGCATTCTGAATAGCACCATTAGAAATAATATATGCAGTTTTAAGTTGTTTTACCTGTTGCTGTGTATTACGTATTTCTCTTTAACAAAAATAACAGTCCCATATGAGAACATCCTCTGAATTTGTTATCCAAAATTGGCTAATGGTTCCATGTTACTTTTCTCCAGTAGACCAAGAATCAGTCTTTACGACAGTCATATCCTGGAAGACATCAATTGGCCAACATTTAGATGTCTTTTGTTTCAGGCTGGTGTTAACTACTGTCTTTAAAATCTGTTACAAGCATCCTATAGATTACCAGTGCAATTGACTCTCTCAGCTCTTTCTACTAGTGGCACGTGTATCCTCGTAATTTGCAACACAGAATAGCGTTTGTCATTTGCAGCTATGTTACTTCATTTTAACGCTATCCAGAATAGGAGGTATTTTACAGATGCAATCTTTCAGAAGTACTGCCATTTTCTGAAATCTTACCCTTTTCATAAATTGTATTATAAAATTACAGAAAAAATAAACACTCACTTTAGTTCTGTTTCTCTCTCCTACAAAAGCATTCAAAAGTTAAAATTAATTGTAACTGTCTTAGTGACTAGATGATAGAAGAACATGTATCTTAATAATACACAGCTGTACAGTCTGCTCTGTTGGTGATTTATAAACCAGTGAATATAAATTCTTCGCTGTTTAATGTTTGTGCTTTTTATTTTGCATTCATCTGTGTACCTTCTGTGTACACCTCATTGTCGTGCAGCTTTTATGGGAACTGTCAGGGAAACAACTAACAAACATTGTTAAACTGTTTCTAGAGAACAGATTTTTAACATATGATCCAAACTAGTTTTTGCATCCAAAGGAATTACTTAGTATTTTCTTTCACATTGTGTAAAAGCAAAAATATTCTGCATGGACCCGTGGCTTGAGGTAGTATTTCTTAGTATTTTCAAGAAGTGTTTTGTTTGTTATATTAAGTGTTTCCAGACACTGGGAACCAGGGTTCCAAGCTTTTAAATACATTTAGTAAAACTATTATCTCTTTCTCAGAGTTTTTATCACAGCCTGTACTAATCCAGTCACTTGGATTAGGTGTTCTGATCCTCACTTAACTGTTAGACAAATTCATTTCTGTCAAACATCCAGCATTTTAAATGCTCCCCCCAACCCCTCCCGTTTCCACAGCCTCAGTGCTACATCACATAGCCTTAATGCCACTTTAGTTCAATTCTGCGGTTGTTTTCTATTCCATTTGATCCTGGATTAGGATCTCATCCTCATCTCCAATTTGTTGTGGCTTTGCTTTTTACACGGTACTAAGGGTACGGGGAAGCCATTGGGACAGTTAAGCACCGGATAACTTTGCTTAATGTTAAGTATATCTGAGCTAACTAGCTGTATTCAGTACGTTCTGATAAAATGGTGATGGCATCCTTTTTAGAAGACTGCATGACTCTGAAACTGTTTAAAAATCCGTAACTGAATTTCTGCATGTAGCAGCACTATACAAACAGAAGAATGAATTTGTAATAGTCTGTTTTCCATTGTGTAAGAGTTCTGTCTTTAATCACACTTATGCATATATCTTCTGATCTAAATGTACTTTGCAATTACTACGGGAGGAGTGTACAGAATGGATAAGTAGCTTTTCCATTACCAGCATTGCAGTCGATAGGCTTAGTAAACCAGCTGGAGTAGAGGCTACACATTTTGTACGTGAACATCTTTCCTAGCATTCTTCATGCCGTCTAAGACCAATAAGCCTCTCAAAGACAGAACTGCTCCAGGAACAAAGCTTTACCTAAATGATACACGTCCTTTTTCCTAACCATGGTTCAGACTTTTCAGTGAGTCCATTACTGCTATCAGTGAGAAATTTGGTTCCACTAAAGTGGTTTAGATACTAAATCAAATGCAGTGAAAACTTTTTCTTTTATCCCTTTTATCTTAAAATATATGGTATTGTCCTGCATTTTTGACTTGTTTATTGTATCAATAAAGCTTTTGACTGTGTAAATCATTGAATTGCATTTTTCTTTTGTAGTTTACACAATGAGTGACAGGCTTTTGAGTAACCTAGATGAACTTCTGCTCAAGTTTGGTAGGTCATTATACAATATCTTTAAATTAACAATTGCTAATGCAGTACATACAGTGATGTTTTCTGCTTTAAACAGTTACAGTAACTTCAAATAAATTTATAATATTAAGGTTTTGATGTTTGCCTACATAATGTTTTGTTAGCTGTGAGGTTACAGAGAGGGGTGCTAACAGCTATTTAATTAGTAAAACAGCTATTTAGATATTTTGTTAAAATCTTTGTTAATCAGTGTGCAATTAATGCTGCACAACACACATTTGTTTCACAGCTCAACTCATATGTATTTGTATATATATATGAAAAAGTGTTTATTTTCTTCTTAGTTTTCCAGCTAGAACAAACTTCTTATGCTAAGGAACATGTGAAACAACAGATAAATCGTGAGTAATGATAAATTATCAGTTTATTAGACATTGAACATGCTGCTTTTGTTTCATTACTTCTGGTACATGTTCTGTGTTTCAGGGGCGGAAGCAAGCCTTAGAATGCAAGCTGTCCCATGTCCTGCTCTCACCCTGCCTCCTCTTTTGCCATCAATACTTGTTCATTCTCCTTAGCAGACTTTGCTTTTCCTTGCGACTTTCAGCTAACACTGTTCAGCTGTCTCATGGACAGCCAGTTTCATGCTGCGCCATTTCCTGCTCTTACTCTGTAGCTCCTCACAGTCACTGGCAGTTCTTTGGTTCAGCTGTGCTTGCTCAATACATCTGCCACTTGCCTCCCTTTCTTCATGTTTTTGTTCTTTCCAGATTTGGACCTCTGCCTCACTGCTTCTTCTCTCTTTCTGTTTTCTTAAAATAATGAAAGTTCTCTCAGTTGCTACTACCTACTCAAGTCTGGTTCTTCTTTTTTGCAATCAAACAGCTGGTAATTTTATTTGAAGTACAAAACAGTAAAGCCAATGAGAAAGTCTTGCTCCACGTCAAATTCTTTCCCCCCAGGACTTACAGACAGCATAATATTATGGACTGAGGTCTGGACTCTTTTTTTTTTTTTTTTTTTTTTTTTCCCATGCTGCTGTGTGGAATCACTCATGAGAGTAGTCGTGGTAGAGAAACTAGTCTTTAGACAATCTGAGGACATCTGTGCTCATCACTGGTACTTCATAGGTAGATATTGAAGCTCATAACATTCAGGAGAAATAATGAGAGAATTCTGGTCTAATTGGTGTTCCTCTTGATGGCAACATCTCTGATAATCTTGACTGATATGTCCAAGCAAGTGCTTACTCATTAAGAAGTTTATCTATATTAAGTTGAAGCATCTTAAACATTAAAACATCTGTAACACTAAATCCGTTACACCTAGAATTCTGTTTTAACTCTTCAGTCACATAACTGAACCTTAGAGCTGAGGTTTTTCTTAACATTTAGGCAGGCTTACAGTAGATGAGCATGCCTGTAGGGAAAATCCAGAGGCTGTGTAGTAACACGGCATAGTTCTTTGTGTCTTCAGTTCAGAGTTATCTAAATATGTGTGAACTCACAACCAATGCTCAGACTTTTAGAAGTTTGGGTTAAATCCTTCAAAAACTTACCCAGAAATAGTTCTGCTGAATTAATTTCATCTCTTTATTACTTGGCAGAGGAAGAGTTGTAGCACTCAGCCTTGGACTTTTAGTGTGAGATTCATCAGGCTTTTTGGCTACAGTCCCTTTATAACCAGTGGAGGGAAATAGGCACTTTTAGGGTGTGATTTGTCTTGTCCTGAAGAAAGGGTTTAAAGTAGGTTAGATAAGGTAAGCTTTAAAAATGTCTGCTTGTGTCCACTGAGGGTAGCTGTCGCCATGGGTGCGCAATTCTGAAGTAGATGCCTGGATTGTAAAGTTGGGTGAGATGATTCTCATCCACAAGGTCCTTGTGAAAACAAAGGGTGAGAACAACTCACACTTGTCACAGAAGTGCTGATCTATAGAAAATACTAAATGAAATGTCAAGTGTATAGCTTTGCTTATGTAATAGATATTTTGTTAAACCAGTTACATTATATCTTGGTAAATCGCAAAATGTCATCTGCAGGATACTTCCAAATACACCTGTTCTTTGTACAGAAATAAAGCATATGTCAGTTGTCCAATAGTTATGCTTCATGATAAGTAAAGGCAAGTTACTGACTTAAGATATTGAAAATATTAAGCTATTGAAGATATTCAGGATAACTCAAGATACTAAAATACATTGAGTATCTTTTCCTTTTCACTGACTGATGTTTCTCTCTGAGAGGTGTTTTTTTTCTGGTATAAATGCAGCTGGCCTTGAAAGTGAATACAGAGCAAGTACTGCAAAGCCAGACCCAAACTTCAGGATGACCTGAAGTTCTAAAGCAGTAATTCAAACAACTCAAGACGCATGTCGCATAACTAAGATGCCCTTCCCGGTTAAGTATATGAGAAGGGCAGGATGTCTGTGACTGACTTCTGTTTAGGGCCACCAACTTTGGCATACAGCACATCAGGGAAGCAGAGATGGCAAGGGATAATTTGGCACTAATAAGTCTGAAACCTCGTATGAAAAAATAAGAAGCGAAGAGCACAGAGGAAAAAATGTGTACCTAGTTGTGCTCATTGTATTGCAACATGAGCACGCGCAAAAGCTCTCTCAGCCTTTACTCGTGAAAGAGAACAGTGATCATGTTCAACAATATGGATTTTCTACTAACCACTTATTCAGAAAATATATCAGCTGTCTGCTGTTAGAAAAGGCAGAATTAAGAATCTGCCTTAAGAATCTATGCAAATACCATACTGCTTGAGAATTTGTTGTTATAATGTGCTTTAATTAACCTCTGTCTCATGTATTAATTTATCATACATTACACATTCCCATCTTGAGTAAATTCCCTTTTTATTTTGATTTGTTTGTTTCTGTTTCTAGTAATAATTTGCTTATATAACTTTAGTGATGTTTTTATTTTTCCCTTCTTGTAGTCAACTTTTCCATTAAAAAAAAATTGTGTTTCTGGACTTTTCTAAAAGAAAACAAATGTTTAAAAGAGACCTTTATCTCAAGCAACTTTTGTACTTCAATCAGTCTCCCCAGTTGCAAGCATTACTGAGGGCAAAGTGGCTTACACTCTGGTTTCCTTGTATCTGTGTATTTCTAGTATCTGCAGACACTATGGACTGCAAAAAAAAAGAAGTCAGCTCTAACTGTTAAAGAGTGCTTTGCTTTCTACCACTAAGTTACTTCAGTTTTACATAGACTGGAATGCAGAAACAGCACAAAGAATTTTTTTCTTCTGAAGTTAATCTCACAATATTAGATGATAATTAAGGTACTTGCCACACAGCTGAAACTCCCTAAATTTTTGACTCATTTTGTTGTTCCTTTGCTTAATTGCAGGCTGTCTGGCACTATCGAGATTAAGTATTTTGGAAGAAATATTTAATCGTTCTGAATGTAGACCTTTTGTTTCCTGGTTATGTTGAAAATACATATGCTTACTTTTAAATTTATTTTTTATTTCAGTGTATACTGTAAAAATCACAGAAAAAAAGAATGAAATCGCCAGGTTGCAGGAAAATATAAATAACAGCATTGATGCAATTGCTGATTTGCACAAGCAAAATGAGAGTAGTAAGGAGAGCTCTAATGCGTAAGTATAATATAGCCTGAACTTTGAGTTATGGTGGCATTAAGAAAGTCAGTGAGGAAGTAGTGTAAAAGTATGTACGTATGTGTTCTGAAAGGAGTGATGTTAAAGAAAACTTCAGTATTCTTCTATTTTTTTCAAGCTGCAAATCATCAGGTACAAAAATTGCAGTATTACCCATCCCCTGAAAAAGTAAATTATAGAGAAACAGACTACACTTAAGTTTGGTTTAGTTTTCTATTAGAATCAACAGTTTTCAGAGATCACAGGTACTGTCTTTGCAGCATGCTAAAGTATTCAAGTAATAAGTTAACAGAAACATTTTTTCTCTATTCGGATGCATCTGAGTTCTGTCAAATTTGAACATTATTAAGAATACTGCTTAAAAAAAGTTATTTTTTTAACTAAAAATTAATAACTATCAGTGACAATAAGGCTTCATTATGTTCTTTGTTTAATTCTGAATTTGGCTTCCTGAAATTGAAGCATCTTTCTGTTCTTTGTTCACAACATTTTTGACATTACTTTTTGTTCTGTACGTTCTCTCCTAAGATGTGTCATAGCTGTCTCTACATACAGATATGTGTATACTTCTACTAGCAGATTTTGGTATAATTTTTACTGCAGAGTGCAAAATTGTTCTTCTAGGCACACTGTTTTGATGAATGCAGTGGGCTGCAGTTCACAGTTTTCTTCACAGAAATTTTTTTTATCAGATTATTAGTGGAAGTTTTAAATGCAGGTCACTTTTGGATCTTAGTAATTGAAAGTTTCTCAAGCAAGAATTGGGCTATAAGGAGTTTTCCCTTGCTGACATGGAATATCTAATTTTTAAAAATCAAAATTTCAGGTGGCTGCAAGGGTAGCTAAAAAGGCAAATCTGTATTGGCAATACAGAGAGTTTGGCCCAGATAATATAATCCTGTCTTTTCTGTGCAGCGTTCATCTCTCCACAACCTGTCTAGTTCCTTGGCAGTTGAAGTGATGATTTGTTAGCAAATTCTATCCATTTTGTTTTCTTGAAATTCTATACCTAAAGATAAGTACTGGACTAAAAATGTCTATAACATATATTTGAATTTTTTTTTTTTTAGGGTGCGAATGGAGAATATGGGTGTTTCTAAGAATAAAGAGAGAAGTAAAGATAGCATTAGGGTCATTTCTAGGTTTATTTTGAACTTTCTGGAAACAGAAGAATGGAATAATTAGTGAATGAAGTGGGTGTAGTGGTTAGCTGTTTAAATCAATTGCCTTACCATGCTGATTTGTAGCTTTATCATAAAAAGAGTTAGGAAAAGATTTGACCTTGACAAGAAAATTCCGATTTTCTTTTACCTTAAATTCTTGCCTCTAATGCAGTATAAAATAAACACTTTCCTAAGTTTCTGAAACCACTCACATGACTTTCTTAGATATCTTTTGAAGTTGCACATCTGTTTACAAGTCACAAACTGTTAAATAATGCAAATAAATAAATAAATAAATAATTAAGGGTAGAACTCAGGATCTGATCTAAATTTTAATCATTGAATTCCATGGGTTTTGGCTCAGGCCCTACAAAGAATAATTAATGGCATTAGTGTAAAGAGACTGAAAATGAGAAGTGACTCATTAATGAATACATGTATTCACAGAAGGACAATGCTTGCAGAAGAGTAGAGACTTTGTGTCTTAAATTATTGAAAATGTCATTTAACAACATACTGAAAACTGCAATAAACAAGCCCTAGCTATAAGATCAGACAATTAGAGCACTTACATAGTAGAATCATCTTAAACTTCTAAAATTTATTCTAGTTGATTCTCCATATACACTGGACATGATTCTAATGTTGATTTTGTAAATTCAAATATTGCTTTGGAGTCACAATCACCCTCATAGTTGATTAATTGCCAGTAATGCTCAATAGAGCTCTCAAAGAAACAACTTTTTGTCTGGATTACTAGACATCATAAGTATATTGAAGTATGTTTGAAGACTTGGAACAAAATACGGGATTGTTATATTCAACAAGTCTACAGAAAATATGATATATGAGACAAGTGTGTTAAGATACTACTGTTTTCTAAATAAATCCATACTGATCTCTCTAACAAAGAACTGAAGGCACAAAATGAAATATATATTTTTAGACAAGTGATGACATTTTTCTAATACTTAGTTACTTGAATGATTCAAACTAGAAATGTTGATCTCAGAACAATAAGCAATGGTGAAATGCTGCTGGTGGAACCTATTCCAATATTATTGTTTCTCTTACTATTTTTTAAATTTGGGTTTAAGGATGATGAGATTTCATGGAAATAAAAAAAAAAAAAGCCAGATGAACTCAGAATGTTGCCAATTTGGAAAAGAAATTGTTGTCTTGTCCTACTAGTTAAACTACAGGGTATTTTTATTGCTTTCAGATTAGTGTGGATAAAGATTTTTTTATAGCCTAGCTGATGAAAGGAAGTACAAATAAATGTGATAGCTACCAAGAACCTCTGTGAAGCAGTGATGCATTTAGCAAACTAGTAGAGGAGCTATTTGAATCCCGTATACCTTGTGTGTTTACAAAACAGTATTCTTGTACTATGCGTTTTTTGCATGTCCACAGAATAGATGTGAACACAAAATGTAACGCACAGCATAGTTTGTACTTTGAATAATAAAAGCTCTATGAGTTTTTCATTGCTTGTTTTCCTTCCTCCAAAGAAAGGCATGGAGTTTTCTGAGAAGATCACAGTGTTTGTGTGCCAGTACATTTTTATATAAGTATATAAGTATGTTGGTTTCTACTTTTTTAAAAATACAACCCTTTAAAAATTCAGATTTCTGCTGAATTTGCAATAGATATGGTGAAGTAGCATTTTGTAATTACAGTTTTAATCACCAGTGGTGTCAAAGAATTTGTGCCAATAGTGCTAAATTTCTTGAATGGATGCTGCAATTTCTCATTCAGCTTTTTTGTTGACAAACTTTACTGCTGTTATAAATGTTGATTATATGTTGTGTTGTCTCACCACCTGGAGTACATTATTTTTTGTTCAAGGTTATTGGACTTCAGTTCAGCAAATTAATTGTCAGGTCTTTGTTCTTTATTTATTTCCTTGATGGAAATTGCATTAAGTTAACTGTTACTAAAGCCTTTATTTTATTCCACCTTTGGAGTGATTGTCCAAATGCACATTCATACTTCATGTAACTGCATGCTACAAACTCTTCATTTTTGAACCATGGGGCATACTCACATCCAAAAGTGCCCTTTGCTTACCCTACTCATGAATACATAGGACGAAGTGAACTGTACATCCTCAGTTGCTCTCACCTGTCCAGTAATGAATTACTTGCCTTGTTCAATTGCAGCCTTGTTCTGTATTGCCATTTCTCCCCTCCTCCTCGCTGATGTAATTCTTTAAATGTAACTGTATCTCTGCTGTTCCAGATTCACTTAGTTTCTTCAGTCCTTACGGATTTTTCCTTCTTCTATTTCTTCAGTGTTTACCTTTGATAATATCCGTGTATGTGTTCCTAAAATTGGGTTTTGTGTGTACATCTCCTAGGACAGATAGTTCCACTCAAACTTCATTGTAGGTGTCTGTGTTGCCTTAGGGTACCTTTTATTCTGGACAAAAGTTGAATTTATTGATCACTTTAAGCCCTGACTAGAGAGAAGGTATGCTAATTTTTTCTATAGAAGGTTCCCTTGGAGGGAGTATGTGATTTTTTTCATTGAAAATAGGATCTCTGTCCTACCCTAGCCCACTCTGTTCAGATGGTTTGGACATCATCTGAACCTCAGCTCCCATCATCTCAGAAGTTGCCTGTTGACAACCTGTCATTACAGAGGTTTTTCTCTCTGAATGAGCAGTGTTTGTCAGTAGCACGTCCACCTATTTAGCTCAGTAGACTTCAGTAATTTTTCTGTTCTTTCCCTCACCTCACAACGTTGGTGTCTGTTAAGCCTTATTAAGGTATTACTGTTTGGAGGCTCCATGCACCAGAAGTTTCTGAATTTGTTTCTTACCATCTTTAACTGAGCAACGTCCTGCCATGTGTTCAGCTACCAGTTTCTGTGAAAATGTCTTTTCTGATAGCTGTTACCTCAGCTGAGAGGGTGGGAGACCTCCAGGCCTGGATGGCTCCTTACACCATCATTTTTCAGGCAGGATGCTTTCTTTCTAAAGGTCACATCTGAATTTCACTTGAATCAGAAAATTTGTCTGCCTGTTTTTATAGAGTTCCCACATCCAAGGAATACCTGGATGTTGAGAAAGTACTATTAGTTTACTAGTTCTAAGTCCTTCCTGTATTTCCTGAAGTAGCTGTGCTTTCAGTTCAATCTACAGCATCCTGCTGCAAGAAATTAACTCTGGTGGGCTGCATCATAGCTCTTACATTATAGGAGGCTCCTGAAATGAGAACAACAAAGAATGGATTAATTGTGTTTCAGAGCTGTAGGGGAGCCACATGAGAGGAGATCCAGGCTAAGCATCACAGAATGTGGACCCATCAGTTTGCTCTAGAGGAATCCAGTTATGAGCTGGGTACGAGCTGCTCAGCACCTCTTGTCAGGAGACAGATTTCTGGAATGTGTGCATTTAACAGTGTGGACATCGGACATTCTATATAGCCAGATACCAACTGCATGTAATATGAAAATGTATGTGGGTGATGACTTAGAGGTGGAAAAGAATGTTACCTGACAGCAACTGAAGTTCAGTTCTCATCTGCCATTATTTTATTATTAACTATTAGCTGGTGTGTTCCTGTAGGGGCAGAATGTGAGGTCCGATGTAGTCAGTAAGAGGTAGTATTTAGACCTGTGACTTCAGACTGCCAGGTCAGTGCTCCCAGTGTCTGGGTTATTGTACTGAAAGACAGCAATCTCTTTCTGGCTGTTTTCTGAGCAGGACTTGCTTGGCAAGTGGAGGAAATTCTGAGTTTGTCACTGCTACGTGCGTTTAGGTATGAGACAGGTGCTGGTGGCATTGATGAGACTGAAACTGTGTACACCTCCAAGAAAATCATACATATCTAAAGGATTTACTGATGGTGCTGTTCTGAGTGCCTAATATGTGAATTTAGATGCCTAATTGCTTAGTCTTAGGCTCCAAAAATTTGTGAAGCTCACTCGATTCCTTAAGAAGTGCTTTATAATGTTTGTTAATCCTATATATGTATATTCTTGAATTTGCAGCTTTAAAATCTTAAGAAAATAAATGTATGCATGTAAAAGCTTTCTATACTAAACCTGTTTATGTTTGACTTTCAAAACATTAAGTAAATTATTTGTTGTAGTAAGCTAGCTAAAGTAACTTGATGTCTTCATTTCTGAATGCCTTTTTATTAGGAAAGACTACTTATATGCTTTTAATTTTTTTTTTCCTTACTTTCTCCACAGCTGGAAGCCCACCTATGTAATTCTTAATAAGCATGAAGAATATTTGAAAAACGAAGTTGAAGCTTTACAAGAAGCTATAGAAAATGAGAGGTATCTATCACCAAGTGAGATGAGGTTTCTGGCAGTAGTACCTAGTAACCTGTCTAAACTGATCTGCAAAGGTAGTGCAGTCTGCATCAAAAAGTTGTTGTAAACTTTTCAGGATAATATAAGTGAGTAATTAAAAGAATTTTTGTTTTACATTATTATGAGGTCATGTTATTTTGTAGTTACCAATGGAATAGGATAAAATATGACTTCTTCAAATACAATTGCTTCCCAAATGCCTATTATAATTTTTCAGAACATTGTTCTGTTGCCTACAATTTCAAGAAAAGCCCAAGAAATAAAGGCAATGAATGTTTCAGCTTTGGCAGAAATACGAATTATCAGAGCATATTTAAGAGAGAATACATAAGTTTTATCTACGAATGTTTTTTTGGCCATTATTATGACACATCTTCAAGTATACTGTGATTTCAGTAGTTTCAGATATTCAGGTTTGGGGAGACTTTTTTGAAAATACACAGGTTTTATGTTTTTTTCAGAAGCATCATCTAATTGAACCTAAGCCTTTAAATTCATATATGGACTAAGTAAGATAACATTTAGAAGCATTCAGATAAATTTATGATTTTCTTTATGAATTGCATACGATTATTAGAATATACAAATCAAGTTTTTGTATACTGTTGTGTATACGGTTCAAAGTAACCACAAAGCATACAAATTCAACATTAGACCCTGAAAAACAGTATGAATGGCTCAGGAAAGCCTCGTCTAAAACCATTTTAAGACCAGTTGCAGGTAAGATTCTAGTGAGTATTAATTGCAAATTCAATTCTGTTCAGTAAGTGACATTTCAGTTGTTTCATTTTCATTAGTTAGATTCTGCATTTTAAAGAAATGAGTGGTTGTGCAATGTAGCTGCCTACATTCAACGGAATAAAAAACAGTCCATGAAGATTTTCACTGAAATGTTCAAAATGCAGTGTGTCAAGTTAATCCTCTGAAGTTCTATTTAACACTTAGGTAGAACTGATCTTCATTTTAGAGAGGCTGCTTACCTTTACTGATCCGTTTGCGAAGGGGAAGAGGTTGGTTAGCCCTATGGTGAAAAAATCATGGCAGGCCCATCTAGATATCTAAATACCAATTTAGAGTGTAACTTTAGGTGATTTAAAATGTTGGCTTTGATTCTTTTGAAAGTGTTCTTTTTGCCAGTTGTCCAAGACAGCACAAATAGCGTGCCTGATAGCCTTTAATTAACTCAGTTAGTAGCTTATCTGTCTTCTTCCTGTTCAGAGCTCTATATTTGGTGAAAAATAAGGCTAAATTGGCTTTCTATGAGTATATGATTAAGCCATTTTGGTTTTCACTAATTTGAGCTGACAAACCAAAGAAGCATTACTTTTAAATTGCTTCTTTAGATAACTAGTTTCAATTCCAACATGAAAGTGTTTGATCTGTTTTCCTGAGCTTAATTATAAGACATCATGACTATAAATCATAAAATAAATTTAATTCATGTGTTTTACAGAAGTGGTCTCTCAAATATAGTCTTGTACTGAAGCATTTGATGATATATTCAAAACAGTAAGATATGCATTCAGCAAATTCTGAATATTTCAATTAGAAAGAAAAATAAGTACATTTAGAACTTTATGAGCTGAATGTGCTTTTTAGCCTGGCATTTGGGGGCACTGAGGACATACTGCTTTAGATGGGAAGGTGTTTTAAAAAGATGGGCAGACCACTTTGCATTTAATTAGGCACTTATTATGGAAGTTTTAAAAGCGTTCCACATTTTTTCATTATTATTGGTTTCAAGAACATATAAGAATGCTTCTATGAACTGGAAGTTCATCTTGAAAATAAGTGATATGAAGAAAGAAAGAGGAATAAATAGCTATCCACATAATGTTCAGGGGTTTTGTGGGTGCTGTGCTTTTCCCATTGTCATTAGATTAAAACTTTTTCTAATGACTTTATTGTGAACAGTGCTGAATTCTAAATAGCCTATGTTTACCTGCATGAACTGGGGGATGTGAATTTCTTCAGAAAAAATATTTAAAATAATGACAATTTCTCAAGACTACTCTGCTCTACTCTACTCTACATGGCCATAAATATTAATCTGTGGAAAATAAATTTTGGGAAAGGAGTGTAAAGTTTGAGGATGATTTTCAGAAGCTTGAAATGTACCTGCTACAACAAATTATTTTACCTATTTATATTTTTAAAATGTATTTGTAATGCATTCTTAATTGTATATCAACAGATTTCTTTGTTGCTCTGTTATTGTTTGTAGCATCTATTAAATTAAACTGAATATTTCCATCTTTCATACCTGGGAAATTTTGTACAGTGTACACAGATATTCAGTAAATCAAGAAACTTAGATTTCCCTGACCACCCGTGCAGAAAAATAAATAGATTAATGTAATTCTCTGCATGAAGTTTGGGAAGGGTCAATTCCTTGGTTTCACAGTGTTGATCTAAACTTCTTTCCCCTAAACAGGTGTATTGAACTTCAGTCAATTAAACAGGAACTAGTACCGGGAGTGTAGTTTTATCTGAAAATTAAGATTTTACTTTTTTTTTCCTGTGACTTTTGTTTTCCTTTTTGTGAGAGCAGAAGCTTCTACTATTGAATTTGGACACAAATTTTTCTCTCTTTCATTGCCTGGGCTAGCCAGCAAGCAGACAGCAGTGTCTGCCTTTCAGTCATGCTGCATCTAAATGATTAATAGCAGTTTGAGATAAAACATATTCTTTGAAGAGGAATACTGTATGCTTCATAAGCTGTGAGAGCTGTTCCTTAATGTAGGCTTTATTCATGGTGCAGGTAAACAGGTGGGTCTCTGGCATTAGTTGCTATTGTGCACCATAATTTGTTTCATAAAACAATTTCTGCTTATCTACAAGTGTATTAATAACTTAATATTTTAAAATTTGCCTGTCTGTACTGCTCACATAACGTTTTCCTAGAGGATGACATTTCCTTCAACTTATATTGGCATATTCTAATATCAGGCAACTTTGTGTAGTATTTCTTTCTCAGTTAAATGACCACTCTGTGTTAATGATACATGATGGATGTCTGTAGTTGTGATATCTCTTTATAAACATGTGCTGTTTGCATAAATGCTCACCATCAAACTCTTATTATGTAGTTTGCATATGCCTAAATTTTTCTTTTTTTATCAGGAATAAGGGGCACAGAATGTCAATGTTCAAAAAAATGACATTTTAATTTCATTTTGAGCAGTTATTAAGCTTTTGCTTTCAAATGAAGAGAGAAATACAATTCCTGGGCACTGGTGGTTATTATTCATAATTTTAAAAACTATTAATAGTTAACTCCTGTTTATATGGGAAATACAGACCTCCTGCAGGTCTATACTTAGATTACCTGTGTGTGACATTAAGAACCCGAACCAGTTCCTTGACTGCATTGTTAATGATTCAGCTTTCCCAAAAGATACTACTTTTTGTACTGGAAATTACCTGTAATAAAAGTTATGCCTAGCAGCATTATTGGTGTAATAAAAGACTCATCCCAATGAGATAGTTGAATATTTGATCTGTCATTAGCAATCTATCCTGTAAGTTCCTTGCCTGAGTGAGAAAACCTGAAAAAAAAGTCTTTTCCAGTGTAGTCACTGCAATTGATTTAACACAAGAGGATGGCTGTTCTGTGCAACAACACTTTTCTTTTTCTTTCCAAACATAATATTGATCAATTTTCAGCTTTAAATGATGAGTTACCTCCTATTACTTGTTATGGTATTTGTTTGTTTATATAGTGTAATTTCTTCAAAAGCCGATTTAAAGTTTTAAAAATGTCATGAACATTAATGGATGCTACGTACTTTAATAATTTGTAGCTATGTACTCACATGATGTCAGTGAAATTATACTCATGTAAGATTAATTTAGAGGGCAGTCCTACAAGAAGCTGAGCATTCTGGCTCTTTGCCAGTTAAACATTTAAGTGTTTGCTTAACCTTAACCATGAATAGTCCTATTGTTTTAGTGTAACTAATGTGTGTATTTAAGGCTTCCCTGAGTCAGACACAGATTACTCAGCATCCCCTTGGAGGCAGCTCTTAGTTCAGTGATGTGTCAGGTTGCTCTAAATATGGGATGCTGGGCCAAATTCTCTTTTACTGTAAGTTTGATACAGCTCTGATGAAACTGGTGGAGTTGTGCCAATATACATGAACAGAGAATTTGTCTTGCAGTGAATTTCATGATAATTACACAGGAAAAAAATTTTTGTCATCTGCCAGGCTGCCTTTGAATATGGAATGGTCTACATTCCTTTCTCAACAGTGAGGTTTGACTGGTTTTTACATCATGAGTGTATTCTTTGTCACATACAGCATAGTATTCCTTGAAAATAACTGGAAGATAAAAAATATAGCGAAATAGTGGTATGTTAAATATAATCTGACTTTTTTCCAGGAGAGCAGCAAGTCTAATTGAGCTGATGCCATAAATTAATAGTTTTTTTCCTTATAAACAATGGCTTCATGAGAAAATAATTAAATTACATGTATTTTTATAGGAAAATGTATCAGGATTACATAACCCAGTATAAAGAGGTTTTGAAGCAACACCGTGAAAAATATGCAGAATCTGCTCTTGCACAGGAGTATTACAAAAAGAAGAAAGAGCTTGAAGAAATCCAAAACAGAGTTTTGAAACAGTCTGAAAAATATAAATTGAAAGAAGGTGGTTGCTTGGATGTTCTGGGTACTACTATTATCAATGCTTTTACAGTAAACCCTATTGGTAGTGCACTGCACATTGAAGTGCTGTATAGAAACCCTCTAATTAATTTTCCACAGTTTCTCTTAAACTAATAAAAATGTCTTCTTCTTGTTACACCATTTTTAGGAAAAAATTCTGTAGCAAAC
The DNA here is from genome assembly GCF_031877795.1 of Strix aluco. Lineage (NCBI taxonomy): Eukaryota > Metazoa > Chordata > Aves > Strigiformes > Strigidae > Strix > Strix aluco. The sequence continues at coordinate 122,670,232 of NC_133934.1, read as the reverse complement.
AGACTTTGAACAAGAATTTAGAGTATATATACTAATATTCATTCCTCCAACCCATGAATGTAGTGGGGAGAGGTTTGCTATTGGGCTTCTTGGGGTAAAAAAGTCCTAAAATTACTTCAGAAGAAGCCTCTCAATATTTTAAATTTATTTTTTATATATTTTTGGTGCTGTTTTTAATGGCATTACTGTCTGTTACGCTGCTATTTCTGTTATGTACATTAAGTAAAGAGAATTGCTCCTGATCTATTAATTCATCTCATATTTGTAAAGAAAATTAGATTTGTGAATTAATGATCTGAAATGAAATTTTATTTCTGCAGAGCCTGTTCCTTTTAAATCCCTAAATGATTGGGCTTTACGGATGTATCCTTGATTTGTAGTGTTTATGCAGTTTACAGGCAAGAAAGTTTATATTAACCTTTCACAACTTTCTGTTAAAAGGTGTAGTAATTATTGATATATTTATGTTTAGAGGGGCAGCATTGACATTTATTTATGAGAAAATAGAAGGTCAAATGATACTCTTCAGTTTAAATTTCTGGGAGCATTTTGAGGAAAGAAAATAAAATTTCACTAAATGACATATCCATCAAAATGCTTCACTAAGGAGGAGAAGCCTAACTGAAGTTAGATTTGAAGATTTGCCTGGGAAATGTAGATTTGGCAGAGCTTCCTGCACCTCTAGCATTTGCGCTTATGGCATAGAGGTGTCAGGGATCTGATAGTATCCCTTGCTTGAAAGAAGTAATGTTGCAGTCTATGTTCCGTAACATGAAAGTGCTTCTTCGAGGCAAAAAACACAGGAAATGTTAAAGCTTGCTGAAGTTGCTGCACAGGAATCCATTGAACTACAAAAGGAATCAGAGGAATTAGAAATGAAAATTAATTCTTTAAAAAAGGTAACTATTTTAATTTAATTTTATATAAATACATTTTATATATGTAGTTACATATACCACCATTATATTTTCTGACACACAGAGACCAACAGGATGATTCCAGTATTAGTAATTATGTTTCTATAGCATCACATATGTTTTCTTAGAGAAGAGGGGTCCATGAATGTAAAGACTCTTAAAGCTTGCTTTCTGTTGACCTCAGTTTACACCATCATTTCCGTCAAGGCACTGTGTCACACTGACTTTTGTGCTAGCTCAAGAGGGCCAGAGAAACACTTCAAAATCTAGCAAGGCTGTTCCTTAGTGAGCCCCAGGGCTTGAGTATACAGATTTCACAAGTCCTACTGTTTTTTGAGGTTTTGTTAATATAAATGTGTTTAACTAAATATGTTTTATAATAAGAATCATATAAATTCTTTTTTTTTTTTTCCCCTCAAACAAATGTGGGTAAATAATACTCAGAGATAAAACTGGTTGATTTTAGCCAGGAGGTCAGTTCCACTGTCTAGAAGAAGCACTGATTCCAAAGGGATGGTCTTCCAAAAAAAATGACTTTGTCCAGACAGCATTTTGACCCACTCCTCTGCTAGGAGATAAAAGGTCTCTCCTAAGCCTGAGTAGCCCAATAGGCGAATCTTGTAAAGAGTTTGGTGGGTTTTTATAGTGTTGCATCTGGACACTTTTACCTCTCTGGACCAGATGATCAAGGATGCCATTTCCTGCTGTGTCAGCCGTGTCCACTTCAGTCAGCCTTATGCTAATAGAAATATATTGTGCATAGGTGGTGTTTTCTATTTATGTTTTGTGATACTCTTTGACACTCACAGACTAAAGTTTCTAATGTGGTATGTGCTGTATAAACATAGAGTAAGAAGGGATGTGGTAAATTTATAACTGTGAAGGAGAACACGTAAGGAGCTCCTTGTTCTGAATAGATATATAGAGTCTGTGCTCAAAAACTTCTGTGTTTATTCCAGTTGTTACGGTTGATCCAACAAAAAATATTCTCTCTGTTTAACCTTGTTCTGCTTATTTCTTCAGACCGTCTTGGCTACAAAAACTTTACTACTGTGTACTGGTTCATCAGGTTTAGAAAACATTTGCAGCACATAGTTACAATTTTTCAAGGTTTTTTTATTTTTATTTGTTCTTTATCTTTTAAGACATTTGAAGAGACTACAGAAGATCAAAATAATTCTGAAATGATTGACAGAAAAAATCAGAAAAATCTAGAGAAGCCAAAGGAGTTTAAAGAAAGGTACACTTAAAAATGATTTATTTCCCTTGCTTTCATCCAGAGTGCTATCTCAGCATTTACACAAAGACTGCCACAAAACACAAATTGTTGCTAAATAATAACTGGGAAGCTTTTCTAACCCTGGTCATGTGATTTAACAACGTAATTTTAAAAGTTTTATATGTCTTGGGGTTAAGATGGTGTCAAATTTTGATTCTTGGAAGCTAAATGTATCTGGAAACATTCTATTCACAAGTATTTTGTAGAAACCTTTGCTCCTCACAGCTATTGCAGATAGATCTGTGTGAATAGTTTTACGAGTTTTGAATACAACTACAGTGACTGTACAGTCAGAGATAAAATACATTAACTCTACTAAATGCATATTTGGGGAAAAAGAGTCAGGGTTCTACATTTCATTTGTCTTCAGCTCTGAACTACTTTAGAAATTTAACTCTTAATTTAGTTCTTAAAAATAAGCATGAATGAAAGTTTCATAGACAGGATTAATGGCTTAGTAAATTAGTCAGTGGTCATTTACAACTGGGACTCGCTTTAATTTGAGCTCAATTACAGTGACTGAAAATCACCATCAGGACTATCTTGTACTTATCTGGAGTCCTTGTGAACATTGAAACATCACCCGTAGAGCTGATGCTTTTAGTCCAAAATCCATTTTAAACTGAAAATATGTCCAAAAGACTTTGTCCAAGTGATTTTACATTATGGTGTGCTTGAAAAAGAAGCTTTTTAGGGCTTTAAATAGGGATTTAGTGGACTATATCTATAGAAATGTGCCATTTTAATCATTCCTAAAGATCCTTTCCACAGGGGCTTTTTACGTTTTTAATATCTTCTTACAGGGCTATGAATTATTCAGATGACTTTTCTTTTTTTTGTGGTTTAAGCCTTTACACCCATTCTACCTTCTTATGTAAGCTTTTTGTAATTGATAAGACCTCAGAAATATAGGAAAGCAAGAAATCCACTTAATTTTAAAACTAGGTAAAAAAAAAGATGGGAAGCACTCCCTTTGAATTATCAATGAAACTCATGTATATTCAGTCTGCAGAAAGCAAAATGCCAATTAAAGACCTGTTGTAAAAGGCAGAGATCTATGCTCTGCACGTGGAGGTGTAAGAAGCACTCCATCAGGCTCTTAGTGGGAAGGAATCCATAGGGTACATTGCTAGACCTGCCATTTGTATATAAACCTCTGTGTCATGGAGTCTTCAGGTGCTTGTACCTCCTCCACCTGACGTTGGGTCTTGATTGCACACAAATAGATCTTTTTGGTGCTCTTACTGAAGCAATAATTGCATGGCTTGCATCATGGTTACAAGACATTGTAAACATTTTACACTGTCCTAACTCACATTGCCTTTTAACCTCCATGTGTGCATTGATGTGATATAGCATATAGTATCAGACCACAACCTGATTATTAATTAATACATTTTTCCTAGAGTAAATCTTAAAGCTTATTTATGTCAAAGATATCCTTGATATAAAGGCTAGTAGAAAATGGCATAAAAATTGTTTTTAAAAATCCCTATTTGGCATTAGTGTATCAAGAAAAGTCTTCACTAGAAAGCATAGAAGTGTTTGATTAAGTAACTACTGATGTTAAAATTAGGTGTATTATGAATCTGTGATAATAAACACTGTGAAAAAAACACAGAAAATGTGCTAAGATAATAAGCCATATGAATGAAAACCTTTGCAGACTCAAGGCAATGTACAAAAATATAAGAGCAATTTGGGTACCAAAGGCAGTAGTAGTCTGTGAGCTGTTCTGCAGTCACTACAAGGTTACTACCAAGCAGAGAGCTTTGTGAAGAAAAAGGAGATATCTTCATCTTCTGCCACAAAAAAAGGAACAAGAACAAGAAGAACAAGAAGAACAAGAAGAACAAGAAGAACAAGAAGTAAGCGTTGTACTGTGAATCTCCACAACCTAACGCACACCAGTGTGAAGAGAAGACAGCAGCATCAAGGGAAAGAACTAATCAAAACAATGAAAGCACTGAGCAGAAAAATATAAAAATTGATACCCATGAAATGCTTTAGAGGTCTACAAGACAAGAAACCAGCTTGCAAGTTAATGCATAGGTGCTGGTATACATGTTCTCGTTTGGTCAGGAGGATGGCAGTGGTAACCGTTCTTTTAAAAGGCTTGGAACATTTTAGTTTGAATCACCTATTGCTGGCTAGCTAGTCGTTGATTAGGCTGACTGCAAAACACAGATTCCTCTTCTCAGACCAGCTGTTTTCTCTGATTAGTGAGCTTTCATAGTTCACCAGTACACTGACAAGTGCCATAGTTAAAATTTCTAAATCAAGAATTCTCATCAGTCACCAAATAGCACTCAACTCTTTTGAAGCCCTGGTCTTGATTTCTCAATTAGAGATTATATTTATTACATAGAAAGGCTGACATCTTGAACTGTGCTTTGGCATATATCATGTTCATTCTCTCTAGTTTTGTAAAATGTTTGAGAACGTTTTAATTCCATTATTCTGTAATTCTGGTTTGTTGCTGGTTTTTGTTTCTTTGTTTGTTTTTAAAAATTTGATTATATATTAATTCCACCTCCGAATACCTAAAATATCTTATGTTCTGAGTGAGAGATTTTTGCTAAAACTTCTTGTAAAGGATATTCCATGGTGGATTATTGCAGTTCTTTCAGTATCTTTGCATTACAAGTGATTAGCTTTTACTGATCAAAGAAAAAACTTTGTAATATAATTCTTGGAAAAAGACTTATAAAACTGTTTCTGGACTTCTAGATGGTAATGTATATGAAGAGTCAACCCTGTGCTGACCACAACCTCATAGGCAGTTATTAGTTACTAATTATTATGGCAGTTAGTTATTAGAAGTTCTGCTCCCAAAAGGCCTTGCTGGCATGTGCTGATTAGGATACTGAAGATGACTTCAGTAGAGACTCCTGGTAGATACCACAGTGGCAAGTGTCATTCTTCATATGTACATTAAATACATTTGATTGGTATAGTGAAGATAAAGTCATTAATCTTTGGGCTCATTATGCTACAAAGAAGAAACTACTGCTAAGAAAGTGGGATTTTATTTTGATTTAAGAATATCTACTCTGTTCTTTGCACTTTAGTAAAAAAAAGTTATCTATTTCTCAGTATGGATCAAGATAAAGATATTTTATCTACTCAGATGTCTACTAATAATGAAGTAGAGAAAGAAGACAAATGATCTGTCTTGTTACTGCAATTTGGACTATTTTGAGCTTCAGTATGCAGTTTGATTTTTATTTCAATGGTTATTAATTATGTCAGAGAAGATGTGCATGGGTTTTTTTTCAATAGTGTTTTTGGGGAGGGAAGGAAGCAGGTTTATTGCATATGTATAAAGTTTAACTGCAGGATCTTTTGGAAGGTTTTGTTAAAAAATACCTGTCTTAAGAGCTTCTGAGTCCTGTTTGTAACTCTGCCATCAATACATTCTTCTGTATAGATATGCATTGTAAAGGAATGCTTTATTTTGTGGAGAGTGAGTTTTTAGAATTGTAGAGTTGTCTGCTAGGCTCTACAGAAGCATGTGGAAACTGACTCTAGGAACTTCAAAAAACGCTATTTGGCTATAAAAGTCGTTTATGACAATCTTACTCACAACAAGCAGCAGCCTTGTTCAAGTAATTTTTGAATGATGATTGTGGTAAAGTGGTCAAATAAGCCATTTTGAACAAAGTGAAGCAATTTTAACCAGGGTTCTATGCTTAGCACTGCTTTTATTTCTCCTTGTTTTTGCACTCTCTGCATCTGAATTTAAAGATACACCAGCCATATGCACATCTTGTTTCCTGTAGTACACATTCTTGACACAGGTAATATCTATAATTACTGTAACTGAAATACAGATTTTTTTTTAAAAAATCTTTTATTATTCCTGGTTTTTTTGATTGATGTATTAGGTACCATATGGTTTATATAGTTTGTTAGGTCTTAGTCCAGCAAAGCACTAAGTGTATATGTAACTTTACAGGTGAAGATAGTCCTTTTAATCAGCATTATTGACTGAGGTGCATTCATGGTTTTATGTGATCACAGTTGTGCGTGTATATTAGTTTAATGTGTTGTTAGGTCCATACATCTTAACCAGAGCTTCCAGTTTGGTATTTTTTCAGTAGTGCTGCTAATTTTACTCCACACTACCTTATAAAGTGCATCCTACATTTTATCTTATTTTTATTTAGGGTAAATTTCAAGAAGAACAAAAAGACTGGCTCAATTCTTCATTTGTTCTGAATAGCATTGTTTAGTCAGCTATAAGCCAGATGTTGCAGCTAGAAGCACAGAGGCCTAAGCAGGAATGACAGAGAGAAAGTAAAATAGAACTCATTATTTTAGAAAATGGTAAACGTTCTGTGCCAAATAGCCACTTTACCCTTCATTGTCTGCTAACCTTTGTCTTTCTACACTGTAAAAGGCTATTTACCCTACACAGATAATTACTCCACAAGTGATAACACTTGCTGCAGTTTTCTCTTTTGTGTATGAATAGTGTGAGTATTCCAGACAATCTCAGAGAAAGAAAAAGTGTTTTTAAATGTGAAAATGTGATTTCAGAACTACAGTAATGAACTACTTTAATTAAAGTGTAAAACCCCAAACTACTAATACTTTTCTTTGATACTGACAAAATATAAGTCAATGGTGTTCTTATGATTGGCTTATTACTACTTGATGTCTTCTTCTTTCAGTCATATTCTCTCTGATATTATTTAAAGAAAACTTCAATTTTTATCAGCTGCTGGAGCTGAAAGAAGTAGAACTTCTCTGGCAGAGTGCATCTCCCTTGAAAACTCCACTTATTTGAAGCAGTTATATTTTGTGGTTTCCTTTCTTTTGCAACTGTTAACTTAATTATTTTAAAAATTCAATTATTTTTTAGGGTATTTGAAGAGAGTGAACATCCATCTTTGCTAAATGAGAAACATCAACAGTATAAACCATTACATGTCCCATGTATTCCTCAGAAATTAGTCCAGTCTGTACAGAGTATTAGATTCTCAGTGCAACAAAAGGAAACAGGTGCAGTGTATTTAATGATCTTTCTATGAGGATCTTGGATTGTTTTTGTGTAAATTAATGGAAACCGTGATAACAAATCTAGTGAACTGATCCTACTGTGATAGCTGAAGCCAGGCTTTCAATGGAAGTAGGGTACTTATCTCTCTTTATGTTCTGAAAATCTTCTATGTCTGATTCCTCTCTTATCTGTGCAATGAGTAAAGTAACATGACAGGTATACCTGATGCATAGTGTCAGAAAAATCTGAAATATACCTTTAGCACTGTTTACATAAATACAGTAAATATTAATCAACTATTTGCAGTAAATTGGTTGATACTTTCATATTTTGTGATAATTTTCTTTTAGCTTTCTATTAACAGGAAAATTTATAAACTGTTCCCAAGTTCAGTTTAACAGTACCATGCTTTGGATACTTAATCCTATTGACAATATTAAGTAATATTTGTTAATTTAGGAAGAGAAGAAAAAGAAAAAACTGTGGAACTTTCAGTGGCCACTAACAGTTCCTCCAGCCTCGCAGAAAATTCATCACAGTTATGCAGCTCTCCCACTGATAAAAATGTGAGATGAGTATATAAGCTGTTTTATGTAGCTGTTTAAATTTAAAACACTTCAAATATACCTAGTACTATTATATCTCACATAAAACTTGTTAACACTGTAACCAGGATGCTGATCTTGGTAATCTGCTTTTACCTGGTAATCATAATAAAATCTTTCTTAGTGCCATTTCTAATTCAACTGAAAATATGTATATTCTTAGGAAGTGCAACTGGTAGTCATAGTAAGCATTCTAATGCCAAACTTGAGGTGGACCATCTATCCATTTAATTTTGTATAACAGTTTTAAAAATTTAGAATACCTTTGTAGATCCACTTGGTTGTATATAGCAAATTTTTGGAATTCCAAAGGAGGAATATAATCTTCTATTACTGATTAATCGTCAGCCATCTACTCCATAATGAAGGATTTCATAAAGGACTACATGTGCAGGATGCTATTCAAGACTGCCTGCAATTAACAGCTCAGTTCTGAGGTTTAACCAGAAACAAAAATCTGGGCTGAGAGGAATAAAACCACAAGCAGCATTGCTTTGTACACTTGAGGAGTCCACAGTTACATTTTCCATCTCTCACCCATAAACAACAAGTTCGTATGGCACTTTTCTGAAAAGGTGAAGGGTATTGCAGCTCAATATCTTAAATATACAAACACAATAAACCAATCCAGAAATAAGTTGGAGGAACAACTTGCACAGTTATGAAAACCACTAATAAAATTTCATTAAGTGCAAGAGCATTCATAGGACCAATAGATTGTTAAAGTATAAAAGGAGTATTCAGATAAGGCCATGGGAGATGAAATAAATAGTTTGAAACTGTTTGCTGTGCAGAAGTTTCTATACCGAAACCTTTTTTTATAGGGGACACTTCACTGGATCTATTTAAAACCAAATTTTAATGAACAACAAAAACTGTCAAGTAAAAAATTAACAGAACCTGTTGTAATTTTAAGAATTTTAAGGGAACTGAAGGATGAAGTGAGCGAATCACTAAATGGTTTAGAGTGGAGCCTGTGGTAGAAGAAGCCTTCATAAGACAACATGAAGGGCAATAGGTAGACCAAGTGGAACAAGACCAGAAGAAATGTCAAGCAATTCTGATTTGTGACTGGCTGAGGGAGTTGGACATGATGAGGATGATGGAAGGCCTGTTGCCAGGGTAATCCAGAGATGAGGATGGGAATCTGGGACCTAGAATTGCACTTAGAGAATAGTGGGAAGCAGTAAGTCAAGGTTAAGGGAACTTTAAGAAAGGGTGATGACAACAAGGAAAGGAAGATAATCTGAGGAAAACTAAAAGGATTGGAAGAAGGAGGTTGCTATGCTTCAGAAAAGGCTTGCTGTAAACTACAGGAGTTGAATGGCAGACAGATTCTGCATAACCAGCCCTTTTGTCCCCCATCCCAAATTGAATTCAATTTGATACATTTTGCAAATTGAAAACAAAACAGAACTAGCAGCTCACCTGCGAACTAATGTGTTATCTGATGCTGAGGCATAGATTGCTAGTGCCACTCTGCCCTTAAGACACAAATACATGCTACATAAAAGAGTTAGGGCTTCTGATCTGATGAAAATCTGTGAGTGGGAGTATTTCCATGTTTTCTGCAGTTTTTCAATCCCCACAGGAGACGCACTGATGTACATACTCACTTCGGCCTTCGGAGGTGTAGACAGGCCTGGCTCCAACCCCTTCTGTGTTCTCAAGCAACCTGGCTGCAGTAGTAGAAAACCTGGATAAAGTTTGTGAATTATGTAATGTTGTTTGTGCAACAGAAAAGTTAATTATTCACATCTAGTTATCAGTGTTGTGAATGAGACTTTATAAAAAATTGTAGAAGTGGTTTTGGGTATCATGTTAAAATGTAGGTAAAGAAAAGCAAAAAAGTTTTTATGTTGCCTGACCCCTAAAGACTGGTTAAAAGAAGGGATTTCCACAGTCTAAGGAAAAATCAGAGTGATGTTGTTAAAGTGACAATTTCATATGCTGTCTCATTTGAATTTTTTGCTACGTTTTAGATGCTTATTGACACTGCAGAGACTAATAACTCACAAATTGCCCAAGTTCCATCAATAAAACACTTACAAAACCAAATGCAATTCAGGTAACTTTTCTTAAATATAGGAGTTTTCATTCTTGAGATTAAGGTTTATGGAAATAATCCATATTTAGACAAACAGTAATTTTTGTCTTTTAGGCTGGTAATTCCTCCAAAGCAGACAACTTCCAATCAACAGTTTGAGAGTGAAAATGCAGTAATAGGTAAAGTACCACTGTCATTTTTTTGATAGGTTGCGCTGTTACTGTATTCTGATCACATATATATAAAAGACAAAATTCTAGGGGCCAAATTTTCATTCTGGTACTAAGTGGGACACCATTTGTATTCCTTTTCCACCTTGATTATTTAGTTCAAACTTTGAGTGTAGCAGACAGGCAGTGTCCTAATTTAATTGACTGAACTGCTCAGTAATGTGGGATTCATTCTGCACTGACCATTGTTAATGAAAAGAACCTTCCAGCATCTCTTGTAAATCCACGCTCTAGTCTCAAATTACTTGGGTAAAATGAAATCCAGTCTGGAAATCTGCCCAGAAGGTATGAGAAAATGCATAGAAAAGGGATATAATAAACCCAGTAATTTAAGAATCTTGAAGCATCAGATTAAGATTATTAAAGACAAAAATGAATTTGAGGAATACATACAGAATGCTTACAGAAACAAAACAGGATAGTTACAAATACACCTATAGTTTTTGAAATCACAAGGCACTGAGCTTCTGTTTAGATAAATTTTTTTCTAATTATACTGCCAATTTAGATGCATGTCAAAAATGATAGTGTTTTTTTTTTTATAAATAAGATCCTAATTATGTGTCCTGAAACACAGGCTCTTAACCAACCCACAGTGCCTGAAATGTTGCACAGTCTGAAGCTCAGAGCAGAAAGTCTGATAACATTCTTCTCATTTCTCATCTTGGCTTTTGCCCAGTTCCTTAAGATACACTTCATCAGTGTCATATGGATGTGCTTTTTATATTGTTTCCACCTGGTTTCTATTGACTGGTATTAGCACTCTGAGGGCGATAGCTGGATTAGATAAACATAGCACTCTCAGGGAACAATAGCTAGGTTTGAAGAACATACCAAACCATATGAAGCAGCCTAAGCACTGCTTTAATGATAGTGAGTAAGTGGCAGAACGAGAGGTAACTATTATGGACATAGCATAGTGAGTTATTATGAAAACTACAGTCAGAACGCTTCCTTACCAACAGCAATGACAAGTTAGTAAACCTTTCTCGAGGATTCTTTCCCACAATGTAATTTTTATTTATCTGCTTAAAATGCTGTTATAATACAAGTAGTGCTGTCTTTTTTGTACAGCAAACCGAGAAGCCAAATGTGGTGATAAAGAAGCAGAAGGTGAGCCAAAGGATTCTTCATATATACCTCAAGTAAGCAAAACATTTCTTATGTCATAAGTAATTATTTTATTTAGAATAGTCAAAGTATCTTGACATATTTAAATCTATTGGCAAGAGGTAAGTGTCAGAAATTGGCAAGTGACTTATTATAGGCACCCAACAGGTGAGAAGCCCATCAATGCCTTCTGATTACTAATATAGTGATATATTATATATACATCTATACTAACATATATATACTAATGTAGATTACTAACATAGCCATAGTAATACTGCTCTTGAACATGTCAGTATTCTGTGGGTTTTTATGCTAACAATAGGCTATTTAGGATGACTATTCTATGCACATCATAGTTTTTGTATAAATTGGTGCATATAAATTTCATCAGTGCGAGCTGATGAAACATTTTAAAAAAATGTTTGCCTTTGAAACTCATTTCTCCCACAAAACTATAGTAAATAGGCTCCGTGCTGGCTACAGAGTCTGTATGGCTCCACTGGCACTGCTTTTACTAGCTGTGCCTGAATGTGAGATCAAGCTCACCGTGCCATCCTATTCAAGCCAGTTGTGTGTACAGCTTGCGTGTAGAGGTGATACCAAGATGTGGTTTAACACTGGCCGGCAGCTAAGCACCACATAGCCACTTGCTCACTCTCCCCTCAGTGGGATGAGGAAGAGAATTAGAAGGGTAAAAGTGCAAAAACTTGTGAGCTGAGATAAAGACAGTTTAATTGGTATAGCAAAAGCCATGCACGCTAGCAAAACAACGTCCCATCTACAGGCAGTTTAGGCATTTCCAGGAATGTAGGGCTTTATCACACATAGCGGTTACTTGGGAAGACAGACGACATAACTCCAAACATTCCCCCTTCTTCCTTCTTCCCCTCCACTTCTGTTGCTGAGCAAGATGTCATATGATGTGGAATACCCCTGTGGTCAGCAGGGGTCAGCTGTCCCAGCTGTCCCCCCTTCAACTTCTTGTGCACCCCCAACCTACTCACTGGCAGGGCAGCCAGTATGCAAGATCAAGTTTGAGATACTCCTCATCTTCTGGTTGGCTCACTACAGGCTGATGCCTGCAGGCAGCTGGTGGAGAAGAATGTCTTTAAAACAATATTGAGTCCGATGGAAATTGCTCCACAGAATCCAAGTTAAATTCTCATTTAACATTTTCTGAGGAAGAGGAAATAGTCAACTGAAATATATTCTGATGGTGACGTTCCTTTATTTCACTAGGGTGTATCAAGAGGGCACCAGTGTAACTTTAAGCATTATGCTAAGACATACGTTGGAGTGAAATAGTTTTTTTATTCAAAATCAGTGTTTTCAGTCACTTCATGAGTTTATTTTTTTGGGTGAAAATTTTCATATATAGTTTCATTCACAATAAGTCCATTTTAAACTAGATAAATTAAGGTTACATTTTTAAGTATGGTGAATATGTCACTGTGAGAATTTTGTTAAAATCCTTTTATTTTTCATGAGAATAAAAATAATTAACTAACCCTAAAACGTATAATGAATATAGGTAAATGGACTAATGATATTTTGGGAAATTTTATATGTCATAAACATTATTGTATATTTCTTTTCAATAGGACATAGACACATGTTTTAAGTCAAATGAAGATAATCCTGACACAGCAGAAGACAGTGCAGAACATTTTTTAAGAGCACCTGAAACACCTAAGTTTGTAGGAACGCCTGACTCAAAGGGGAAGAAAACCCAGTTCTCTAAAACACCTCCATTTGATTTGTATGATTTCAGCTTTTACTTTGATTTTGAGCAAAGTTGTATTGATGTTTATTGTATAAGCATTTCTGGTGTTTCTGAAAGATACTATATTCAAATTTTTTTTTGAGTTATGCTAGGCAATTTATTAGATTTTCTTCTTACAGTATCGTTTCCACTTGAAGTTGTTTTGAAAGAGGGGGACTCTGCTTAGAAATATGAGACACAGGTTCTTTGTAACTCCTTTGCTAAAATTGTTGTCTGTTCTGCAGTCGTATTTGTTTCTAGTTTCTATCTTTAAACCGTTTTTTTGGTAAAAAGGTAGGGAATTGGTAAGAATAACACCTCACTTTGCTTAAAGGAGTTGTGTTACCTATTCTGTGTTGCAAGAAGCAATTATTGATGGAAGCGATAGGAATCTAAAAAAGTGACAAAACAGAAAAAAAAAAGCCATCTACGCTAATTTTAAAAACTATTAATACAGTTTCTTCCTTTCTGTCTTTACAGCATTCACAATTTAGGTTGTGAAGAAGGAACATCAAAATCTCCTGCTTTCTTTTCTCTCATGAACTTACCCCAGAAGTCACCTGGCTTTAATTTGTTTGATTCATCTGTGTTTGGGGCAGAAAATTCATCTGATGAGGTAAAAATAAGTACTTGAGAATATTAAATTTCCACAAAGCAAAATATTCTAAGAAATCAGCATTGATGGTGAATGAATTTTTTCAGACTGGTTGTCTTTGTAGCAAATCATTTTTTTTACTAGCTTAATTTTACACTTGATATCCTTTCAAAATGTTTACCTCTTTTTTCCTGGCAATCTCCTTATGATGACTTCTGATGAAGTATGAATCTTTCCCATATGGGCAAGATTGAATCTCACGCAAAGATACAGGTGACGAGATTCACAAAAAGGCTTCCGTTTCAGCGTTGCAATGCAAAACTTTACATACCTACACTGAGAACAGGAAGAAAACACTGTCTGTTAGGAATACTGAAGAGCAGATATGGATTAACTATACTTAAATGGAGGAGATAGGCAACTAACTGGAACAGAGAGTGGAATCCGGGTCTTCCTTCTCCTTTGCAGGTTCCCTAACTACAGTGCTCTAGAGTAATTTTCACTCTCCTGGGCTAATAGGTAGATAATTGGATATTCAGGATAGACGTGTCAGTGCATAGTGTAGTGGTTAGGTATCTCTACCGGCAGTGTAGATTCAAACCTCATTATGCAAATAGGGCTTTTGAACCCATCTCCAATTTCAGTGGGTGTGCTCAGTCTTGAGATTACTAGATAAAAGCTGAAGGAAGGAAGAGGGAAAACACGTTTATTTTGTGTTTGGCAAGATATATGTTGTTGATATCTCCTAGTATCAGTTGTGTGTAGGAGAGAACACACTGGTGAGTAGTTTGTGAACTGTTTAGGAATGAGGTAGGTATTAAATCACCTAGTGCTCTTAGAACCCATGTTATTTTGTGCCTGCTCAGCGGCAGAAACAAAGAATTTACCAGCCTGTAGCAGTCATGTAGGATTCTCTGAAGTTAGATGGGAGTTTTGAAGGATTTAAGTCTCTATTATAAATCTAGCCTAGGAACTCTTTTCAAGAGGGATGAGTGGTTATTCTGCTACTCTTTCTGGCAATATCAGGTCCTACTCAGTAGGCAGTAATTATGTTGTTGCTTAGAGGTTTTATAAAATGTCAGAGAATGAAATAATTTTGAATCTTTTCAGTTTGGAAAACAGCGGTAAGCCACATCAGATTTTGGTCTGTTCTCAATCTGATTTTTTTTTCTCCAGAAGAATGGAGAGAGTGTGTTTGCAGATGTAAGCAAATATCATGAAACCTATCTCATCAAAGAATTTACCTTGCAGCTTTAAGGTCTGGTATATACATTTAAAGGCAGATTTTGTGAAGGCTGCTAACATTTACTGGGACTTATTACATACCAGCATTAGAGCTTATTTTTTATCTTTTGCATTGATTAAATAAAATGGCTGTTTACATTTCAGACAGAAGAAAGTTATTCTGTGGGAAACTTGAACCCTCTGTCCCCACAGAAAGATATTGGTAAGTCTGAAGCTCAGATGTACTTGTGTATACCAGCTGTCTTCTCCTTGTGTTTATGTGACTGACAAGCTCATGATCCTGCTTAACAGGACAACCTTTGGTTGTCTAAAAGGATGTTCAGTTGTGACACTGTAGTACAGTGGTTTATTGTGTTCATTTGTGTTTTGACCAGCTTAAATCTTTCCCTGCATATTTGGCTTCAAATGCATGAGATGTCATGGAAAAAAAAAGTATGAAAAAGAAAGAAGAAGGGATAGCGTTAGGTGGGTTTGAAGCAAACTGAGAAGAGCTGCAAGGAAGAAGCTTTTTCACTGATAAAAAGAACCTTTGTTCTAATGTAAAAAGCTATAGTACTTGATAAATACTACTTTTTAACTTAAGGCTACCAACTTAGTGTTGGAAAGAGTACATCCATTGGGTTTTTTTCCTCCCTCAACTAAAATGAAAATAAGTTTTCATTTGATTAAAGAAATGTCAGTAGTAAACTGACTTCCATCAGATTAAACTGTTGGAGGTACACAATGTAAAAACAGCACAGGTGAGAGAGAGGAGAATCAGACTTAAATAGTATCTTTCAGTCATACTAAGCACGCCATGCACACTTACACATTCTGTGTGAAATCCTGGCTTTATTGAAATGAAAGGCCAATTTTTCATGATACCAGTATGATCAAAACTTACTCTTGATCAAAACCTTTTCTGAAGGGAACTATAATCACCTCTCTTTTGAGGTGCTGCAAGTGAAAAGTTACTTTTTTGAAGTGGATGAGTATAAGGTTCTATGCATATATAACTGTTGTAGAGAAAAGTGTGTGAATTTTGTGGTACTAAATATAAAACTCAAGTGTTTTTTGTCTGTAGCTTTGTTTCTCCAAGTATTTCGGTGGTTGATTGCATTGCTCTCTGGAGAGGAAAGAATCTGCAAAAATCTATCAGTTTACAAAGACCTCTGTTGCTTAGTATTCAAAATATTTCACCCGGTATATCATGCAGAAGTGTTTTGTTGTTCTAAATCACTCAAGTACTTCACACTTCATTCTATGTAGATTCCCTCCTGGAAGTACCATTTCTATCTAGTGCAGAAATAAACACAACTGGAGGCTGACATTCAGTGGGATGTTGAGAGTACAATGTTATTAAAAAAGCATATTATGCTGAATGCAGTATTCTTTCAATAAGATTTGATCTGATAATTAATATAATATGTATTCCTTATAGGAAGCTTGTTTGGGAAATCAGAAAGTGAGGAAGCATTTGCCTTTCCCTTCCCCCCGGAATCGACTTCTCATGCATTTGGAGATGACTTTAGTTTTCCATTTGCATTTGGACAGGATCAGAGATCATCACAGTCTCCTTCTGTGAAAGGTTTTCATTCTTCCTTACAAAATACAAAGCCATTTACATTCTTTTGAATACCTTTGACTTCCTTTTAAATTATTTTCCTACTTAGCCTTGACAAATGTTTTCACTTTCTTAAGTTAAAGCACAAAGCATTTCATCTTCTTTCATTTCATGTAAGAATACATTATTGCAATTGTTGCAATAGCATGTGTATGTTCATCAGGCACATATACTTTGAGATGCAGCTTATATTTTTCTTATTTATTTTCTAAATATGTTGTTTTCAGAAAATGTTATGATATGCTCTTGCTAAATTGGCACTTGCAGCAGAAATATTTTATAGCAGTGTGTGAATTAATTCAGTATCTGTGAGAGTATATATACTTCTAGATGAGTACTTTCAGCCTCTGATATAAACTAAACTTGTGTTACTAAGAGTAACTGTTTATTGTAGCAGTAAAAGCTGTTAAAGATATTCTTGAATTAGCTGTTATACACAATGTTTATGAAGTTTTTGAAATAAACGTTTTTGTTAATTTCATGTCAAGTTTTGCAGGTATTTGTTAATATCTGAAGTGAAATAATGTTGCAATTATAATACTCAACACTTCAGCTTCTGTTGAAATACTGAAAGCAAGCTCCTTCTTCTTTATCTAGTGTCTTTCAAAAAAAGATACAAAAGCAGACAGTTCCCAGAGTCTAACTGTTGTCAGTACTAGTATATCCAGTAGTTCTCCACAGATGGCTTTCCTTATGGAGTGGCTGGCTGTGAAGACAATAGCAGGGTTACTCAGCAAGGAATGCTGACTGTCCTGAGCCACCACAGCACTGTGCCGCCTGAATCCCTTGGAACCATCTTCTCTGGAACCAGCCGTTTCACATTTACGGCCTTTGAAGGAAATACCTGATCGCTTCCAAGTTATTTTTTTCCTGTTACATGTGAAACACAGGTTCCTAATTTTTGAAACTCCTCATGAATTTATAAGGGAAATTAGGGTTCTCAGTCACTTACTATGAAGTAGACAACCCGCCTGACAGCAGGCTAGCAAAACGCTGAAATGGAAGCAAAGTAAATAAAGGGGAGACTGCATCATTCAGCAAACTTCACAGGAGACATTGCAAATGCACAAACTAGTCAGATGGGCACATGGACTGAGTGGAACAAGTTTACAAAAAGCATCCTACCAGTATAGTCTGCACAGTCTGCCAATAAAATGTCAACAGAGTCCAAAGGGAAGTAGAGTCCCTTTCCCTCTGCTGACCTGCAAAGCCCTAAATAACCAAAAGCTCGGTTATCTGTCCTTCTACTTCTTTTCTGTCAAATTCCTACATGTTTTAGGACTATTTTTGTGCAACCCAGCTTCTCCTTAAGTACTTGTGCCTAGAGATTGGTGCAAGTTGGGTATTTTTTTTCCTGGAAAGGGATTCAGGAAATTTTAGTGAATTGTTACTGAGATCCAGCTAATTAGAAGTGAGACACATGGATTTGGTGGGCTTTATGCTCTCCAAATGTGGGTTTCCATGTTACTCTATTTTAAACAAATTTTCTAATTTACTGCATACCTTGCAATCTGAAAAACATAAACTAGAGGCAAGTTTGAGAGCCTATCTATGTTATCTGTATTTTAGAGTATGCTACTGGAAGGTATTCTGAGATAATTTAGAGAGCACGATTTTATTTGCTCAGTTATTCCATAACTGAAGCTTGCTCTCTTGTCTTCTGATGAATTCTGTCATCCATGTCTCTGACATTAGTCTGGTAGTCAAGGCAGCTGTCTGAAGTGGAAGAAACCATAGTTCTAGGTCTTGCTGGATGTTTACTTACACAGATTGAATAGGCTCATTAATAACATAAGAGAGAAAGCTCCTTCAGAAAAGGCAACCACTCACCATTTGAGATACTTTTCTGAGATCTAAGAGCATAAACTGCTTATAAACTTGCACTGAGGTATTTCATTAGTATCTGTCGAATTCTGTCTAACAATAATCTGTTGTTATTATGCCTATAAAATCAACAGCAGTCATGTTGCTGGGTTGCTGAGACTAGTATACATTTCACTGACCAATGTAATTTTGTTTTCTCTTTTACATACACACCTGACTACATCCACCTCTGGTCTGAAAGTCTAGGCAGAGATCCTCTTGTCAATGTAGTGGGGGCTGCTTGAGACCAAAGTGCTGTTTGTTCATTACCATTCATTATTTGCATTTTATTGCCCCGGTGGTGCAGATACAGTAAATGGACTGTGCATTTGTTCCTCATTCCTCAGTGTTGAGTCGGTAAGTTTAATTTGTATTGCTGCTGAAAGTGTGGAAAGCTAACTTAGCTGACTACTTCAGTAGATCAGGAACAGGTATTACACACATGACTGCAACTTAACTAGAGACCAGTAACCTCCAGCAGCAGGATAGCAATGGCAGCTGGGAGCTGTAATCTCTTAAAAGCAGTGCAGCTGTCTGCAAAGTGGTAATATGGTTATACTATGTACTTCTCTGAATCCTTGGAGGTGGGGGTTGCCTTTTTGTTCTGTCCTTGTATTGCACCTAGTAAAATAGAGTTCAGGTTCACAACCGAGCCCAAAGGTAATAACAATAAAAAAACCTCTCTTAAATAAGCAGAGCAGGGATTTGACTTTGAATGTTATATGAATATCCTAACCAGAAGGTAGATGTTTATTTAGGGTGCTGATTATCTTTACTGTTCCTTTTAAGTTTTTAATGACATTTCTGACAGAAAACTATTTAGCTTGAAAATTCCTTGTACCTTGTATGCCAGTGTAACACGCAGCATTAGGTCAGTGCTGGTTAAATACTTTAGGTCACCAGAATGGTAGGAAATATCATGGTATTTGACTGAATCAATTTTTGAATTTGTTGAGTAAAACTTTTGAAGAGTGGAGAATGAAATTTACATTCTTATCTGTTGCTGCCAGAAGGAAGGCACTGATGCCTCAGATTTCTTTCTCTCACAGAAATAATACCTGTATGGAGATGTCATTTTTCAGATCAGAAATAACACAAAGAGCATTTCTCCACGTTTGTTGGGTTGTGCAAAGTGGTCTTCCAGTTAAAAGATTTCGTTATAATTTGTGAGGTGGTATAACACCTTGACTGAAGCCCCATCTACTATTTTGCTGTTAATTTTACTGATGCATAAATGTAAAGCATGCTTATAAACAGTCTGGGATATTTGGCTAATGAATGAGCAACAGCTGGACAGGTTTGATGCTAAAAAGTTAATTTAGAAACTAGGAGGTCGGAATGGAATGACTTCTAGCAGCTGTGGGATATAGCATTTATTTTAATTAATGCTGTTCTATGGCTTCACACACCACTTTTGATAGAAAATTAGACATTCACCAAACTGTTCCCACTCAAAAATCAGGTTTCCAGTTAAGAGTGACTTATTAATTTTCTGTAACTTCAGTCTGAGTCTATCAATATAAAGCATGTATGCACAGCATAACATACTTCAGGACAAATTTAATTGTGCTGTTATATATAATGCTTAAGGTGATAAAAACACAAGAGTTCCTTAATTTTATATCAGAAAAACTGTTCAGTGTCCAAGGATGAATACAGCATGTAATATTGTTAAAACTGGTTCTTTACCATATTAAATTTTCAATGATAACATTGTGTGAATACATTGAGGGAAACAAATATGTATATAGCAACACACTGTAGATTCATCTCATATAATTGGTTACTCATTTTATGTGTAATATAGCAAGAGCAACCAGAACTCTGGATTGGAAAAATTGCAGTGACACAAGTGGTACAAAACTGAGTTACAACCCACAGTGTTGATTAGAGAACACCAAGTGTAAGTAGCGGATCTATTTCTAGCTACCTGTTAAGATTAATAGTAGGCTGCAAAAGATATCACCAGGATTCTTAAACGTCAAATAATTATTTAAAACCCTGCTTTCAGTTGCAGTTGTTTAGAGTCTGAGTTGCAGTCTTTCCACACAATTCAAGAAAACTGCTGCACTGAACCTCATTAAAATTCTGTACATGGTTGCCTGCCCAGTTTGGGTCCTATACAAAGAAAAAATTTCTGTTTCATTTTTCATTTCAAGACTATGAACATAATTAAAACTTAATGTTGGAAGTAAAGGGGCGTCACTGCATATATGTGAGTAAATGCAAACTTTGGGGGCAGGGGTAGAAGAATCATTGCATCGTAAGAAAACAATCTTGCACTACAGCATTAATACGCTTAAGCATTTCAAGGAAATAAGCTTTAAGTGCTACTTATTGTAACAGATTGGAATGTGTAGACTTACAGTATTAGATGGTAGTAATCTCCCCAGTGCAAGGCTGATTGCACGGGTAGCAAGAGTTGGCTAATCCTTTTCGGCCAATGGCATAAAACAAGGATTAGTTTTTCATTTACTGCAACTGTGTGGGTCATTAGAATCCAAAGACACTAATGAGCCTGAACAGGCAATTGGATTCTGGTTTCAAAGTTATGGGCTAGTTTAAAAGGAGATGATTGTGTCTTTTAATGATTTAAAACGTGATGTTTGAGTGACCTTTTTCCTGAAACAAATGAATGAAGGATACAACCGTGGAACACAAACATGGAATGTTGACTTTTTCTCCTGGAACTTGAGTTGTTGCCAGATTCATTGCCTTAGAGGCTGAATGGGTCATTTAGAAATATCTCTGTTGCCTTGCTTTTATGTTCTACTCTTGATGTCTCCAGAGTTGACACAAGTCACATGCAATCAAGTCTATATTCCTGGTGGACAGGCACTGTCCTAATATTCTCTGACTCACACCCAGGTTGTTTGCAGCTCAGCCGTTCTGCTTCCAGACACATCACTTTGTGTTCTGATGCTAACGTCTTGCTGAGAAATTGCCTCTTGGCACATTGTTTCTTGAATCCTCTACCTTGCTTGATTTGATGTGAAGATGATGCTCTTTTTAGCACTTGCAACATGTTACCTTTGGAAAGGTAAATTTTCCCCCTCACCTTGCTACATCCCAGATTTACTTCTTTTCAGTAATCACTTGAGTTCAGAAATAAAAGGTAGCTTGTATTTGATTTCATTTAAATCAAAAGTTGCTGCCAAAAGGGTATAAAACAAAATATCAAAAGGTGAACTTTTCCAAGTTAATAGAATGTTTAAACATATACAAAAGGCAAATACTTTGACTGTTAGGATTCCCCAGGAGAAATAATGTCAAATGTTTTAATAACATGAGCTTAATTTTCTGTATTGTACCACAATCCACAAAGCAATGACAAAATTATTTCACACAGCACAGGACTTACTCCATAATCATTTGAGTCTTGGGTTGGGAAAAATCAGGGAAAGAAGTACAGGGCTAAGTAAAAAAAGTTCTCGCTAGTAGGGAACCAGCTGTTATGACTGGTGGGAAGCTTGGTCATTGACAGTCCATACTGAAACTCAGTTTGGAGCTTGCAGTTCTTATCTGCTTCCTTCTGCTGGAGCAGGACTGCCTTGAGCTAAGTGTGGTCACTTGCTGCTTTTTTCTTTTTCTTGAGGCGCGTGTTTGGCTAGTTTTACTATTTCCACAAAATGTATACTGCTGTGACCAGTGATGTTGCTCACTGCCACAGCTGCAAAGGGCTCATGTCCAGAAGCTACGGGTATCAGAACTGGTTAAAATTGTTTCTTAACAATTATCCAACAAACCCTTTGTAAGCAATGTTTCCATTACATTTCAGGGATGGGCCAAGCCTTTGAAGCACTCTAGCTGTTACCCAAGCAGGACTGGTGTGCACCACAATTTCAAATCATGCCACGTCTGTTGACAAATGTCACCGGATACAATACATACTTTAAGGTGATTTTTTGCCTTGGGAACCTTGCCCCAAACACTTGACCAGTCATGTTTCTCACTGCTACATATACTGAAGGATAATATGCAGCTGCCTATTTATTTTTCTCCCTCACAGTTGGAAGAGGCTCTCAGAAATATGCCAGTTATTGCCAATGTGATCTCAAAGGTGAGATGATAAACTAAGGCCCTGACCACCTGTGCTCATTGCAGACCCATTGCTTGCCACTGCTGTTGTTTTGTTGTAAGTGATGCAGAACATGGCTCTTAAGATTTTTTTTTTATTTTTTGACTCATCATCAGAGGCCTGAAAGTAGTGGAGTTCTGATAAAAAAGATGTAAATCACAGATTATGTGGAAAGCAACACTGAACTTCAGAGCTGCTTTTAAACCCACATTGACCATCCATGCAGAGCACTTAAAAGAAACTGGTTCTTTGAAGTAGGTCATAACGTCATGTAAACTTCCACTTTACCTTGCATTGTGCTCTTACCAGGTTTCAAAGAAACAGACAGATTTTTTGTTAGTGCAGGAGAAGCATTCTGATTGCAAAATCAGTGCTGTAAGTATTGGACAGATTTTTCTGCTTTAGGCTAACTTCATAGACCTGCGAGTTATGAAAGTGGCTCTACACTGTGGGATTTGGGGGGGTTGATGTTGTTGCTGCATAAGCTTGTAATTCTCATTTGCTAATTACAAATTAATATAGTATAGTAGTGACTAAAAATTATAATCAGCTGAGTGTGGTACCACATATGGTAAGACTGTAGTGTTATTATCACTTGTAGACAGAGTTGTATGAAAATTACAAATTGTAGTGACAATTTTTTGAAAAATTGTTTAAAAAAACAATAGTTTGATGGATGGGAGAGAATAATTGTCCAGATTGCTCTTAAATAGTTCTGAGATATTCTTGGTGCTTGTCAATAGGACACTTGGATTACTTGTCTTGTGTTGCACTGAAACTATAGATCTGCCTGAGGTGATTATATTGCCACATTGTTACAGTCATTGAGCATCTCACAATCCCCAGTAACATAATGAGGAACTGAGTTTGGGGTCAGATTGTTGAGGGACACTGGATTGTTGTAGACTTCCCACAGGTCTACAAGCAGGCTCACAAGAGAGAATATTAGCTGAGATCTTCTAAAACTGTTGTTACTGCCTGAACCACTGGACCATCTATGGGTATGTAAAGGACATTTATCTCCATGTCTGTCAATAGTAGGATTTCCAACAGCTACACACTCACAGAAAATAATTTAAAATGCTAATGGTATGGTAAGCAAGAGATTTTTGTGCTAGCATCAAGGGACCATAAGAGTTTCTTTTCTGAAGAATCAGGAATATTGCATCAGAATGATGAGATACAGATCAAGTCCCTTTGTATGTAAAGCATCTGTGGGTTTGGCCTAAAGCCTATGCACTGCCTGTGTCACTGGGATAACCAGGGTTTGCTGGGGTATGGAAGATCCACACATACCATCTGCTCATGTCCCTGAGCTGATTTTGGAGAAGGAGGAAGGCACAGAAAATCTGAAACAGAAGGTTTTCTGTGTTGCCAAAATTGCTTTAGTGTTACCTTGGGCATCTCTGTGATACACACAGCAAAAGCAAAGGGCTGAGGCACGTCTTTTTCAGTATGTAAATGACACGTTCACAGCAGCGTAAGGCTGGCAGCAGCATACGCCGCTTTGCATGTTTATCTCAGCTAGCTCACATATTGTGGTGTCAATATTTTAACACCGAACATTTTACATCACAAAAAGAAAAAAAAGAACGATGTTCCAGTGGATACTGTATGTATTTCAGTTCCCTTTGTTGAGTTTTATCTGAGCTGACACTACTGGAATAAAGTAGATTGTCAAAGGCTGGGCAGAGTGCTTTTATCATTTGCAAGTATTGGCATAAAGTAAAATAATGATTCGAATTTCTGTTTTCTGTCTTTCGTGGCTTACGTTGGCAGTTATGGTGATGTTTTTGACAAGGGAGTGCTGCTGGGTTAGTGATATCTTCCAGAGCTTCAGAAATAGTTAAGTTATCTGTTATTATCATCATATCAGGACTGACAGTTGATGGTCAGTGCTTATATATTGTCTTTGTAAATTGCAAAGTGAAGTTAGGAGCAGTAAATGCATCTCTCTGCTTTTATAAGATTTATTCCAGGGGATTATTTGTTACGTACTTATATTTAGACTTGGTAAAATTCTTGGTACTTGTTAAGTTGTGCAGAACAGCTTCAGAGAATAGGGTTTTTTTTCTGTAATAAAGCAGGGAAGATAAAAGAACTATGCTGAGCATGTCCCTTCAAAGCTTGTAGTGTTTTGGAAATATTTACATCTCTGCAAGTTCCTGAGAGGAAGTTGTTACTAGACCAAATGTGTGCTTCTATTAGCTGGTTTTGTCATGTATTACAGCACAGTGACTCTAATGCTATTGGAGTTTTATAACCTAATCATCTGTACAGGTAACATTTAACTATACATTAAATGTCCCTAGGTGAAGCACCAGTCCTTATAATTAGAAAGTTCTGTCACTGAAGGTTGTAATATGAATACAGTTTAATTAATGTACTAGGATATTAAAAAAAAAAAAGAGAGAACAGCAAAGTTCAAACATTGAAGTCATAGAATCATAGAACTGTTTAAGTTGGAAAAGACCTTTAATATCAAGCCCAACCACTAACCTAGCGCTTCCAAGCCCACCACTAAACCATGTCCCTTAGTGCCACATCTACATGTCTTTTAAATACCGCCAGGGATGGTGACTCAACCCCTTCTCTGGGCAGCCTGTTCCAATGCTTGACAACTCTTTTGGTGAAGAAATTTTTCCTAATATTCAATCTAAACCTCCCCTGCTGCAACTTGAGCCTATTTCCTCTCATCCTATCACTTTTTACTTGGGATCAGAAACTGACACCCAGCTCGCTACAACCTCCTTTCCAGTAGTTGTAGAGAACACTAAGGTCTCCCCTCAGCCTCCTTGTCTCCAGACTAAACATCCCCAGTTCTGTCAGCCTCTCCTCACAAGACTTGTGCTCCAGACCCTTCACCAGCTTTGTTGCCCTTCTCTGGACACGCTCCAGCACCTCAATGTCTTTCTTGTAGTGAGGGGACCAAAACTGAACACAGTATTCAAGGTGTGGCCTCAGCAGTCACTTCCCTGGTTCTGCTGGCCACGCTATTTCTGATACAAGCCAGGATGCTGTTGTCTTCTTGGCCACCTGGGCACACTGCTGGTTCATGTTCAGCTGGCTGTTGACCAACACCCCCAGGTCCTTTTCTGTCGGGCAGCTTTCCAGCCACTCTGCCCCAAGCCTGTAGCATTGCATGGGGTTGTTGTGACCCAAGTGCAGGACCTGGCACTGAGCCTTGTTGAACCTCATACAATTGGCCTCGCCCCATCGATCCAGCCTGTCCAGACCCCTCTGTAGAACCTGCCTACCCTCAAGCAGATCAACACTCTCGTCCAACTTGGTGTTGTCTGCAAACTTACTGAGGGTGCACTCAATCCCCTTGTCCAGATCATTGATAAAGATATGAAACAGAACTGGCCCCAGGACTGAGCCCTGGGGAACACCACTTGTGACCAGCTGCCAACCGGATTTAACTCCATTCACCAGCCAGTTTTTTACCCAGACAAGAGTGCACCTGTCCAAGCTGTGAGCAGCCAGTTTCTCCAGGGGAATGCTGTGGGAAATGGCATCAAAGGCTTTGCTAAAGTCTAGGCAGACAACATCCACAGTCCCTTCATCCCCTAAGCAGGTCACCTTGCTGTAGAAGGAGATCAGGTTAGTGAAGCAGAACCTGCCCTTCATAAACACACACTGACCGGGCCTGATCACCTGGTTGTCCTGTATGTGCCATGTGATGGCACTCAGAATGATCTGCTCCATAACCTTCCCCAGCACCGAGGTCAGACTGACAGGCCTGGAGTTCTCCGGATCCTCCTTTCAGCTCTTCTTGTAGATGGGCATCACATTTGACAACCTCCAGTCACTGGGACCTCCCTGGTTAGCCAAGACTGCTGGCAAATGATGGAAAGTGGCTTGGTGAGCACTTCTGCCAGCTTCCTCAGCACCCTTGGGTGGACCCCAAGTCATGATTAACTCTTCACTCATATGACTAAATGATAATTAAGTATAAAGACATATAGCTGCATTATGCTGTAATTGCAGTGTAGCTATGTGGTGTTATAAAATATAACTAGTGTGACTATGGTATTGGCAAAAGATAACAATAATCATTGCTAAGTCATTTTGATAAATATGGCTGAGATTTCAGGAACTGAATAATAATAAACTAATAAAACTGAGTTTTATGCCATCAGCTACTTCTAAATAAAAAATAGGTTGGTTTTCTTATTCACTTTATGTGAGAACTGGATAAATTCTGTGTAAATATTCCTTGTAGGGAAAACATCGCTGCTGTTACAACTCAAAAGATTGATTTGGGAGCAATCCTTCCTATTTTCCCTTCATGAGTGAAAGCAAGCATGTCTGAATTACGTTTTAGTTCTAGCTGGGAGACCTATGTAGCAATGATCATTTATATTACAAGAGTACCCACAGGGTCCAGCTTCATTTAGGGCTGCATTGTGTTATGTACAATGAGAGAGTCCAAGCCTTAAGTGTTTTACAATTTAAAAAGACTGGGCAGACAATGATGGGCTGGATCATAAAATGCTGAGTGCTTCCCACAAGTGCTGAGCACATCTGGTTTCCAGTGAAGCCAATGGGAGTTAAGGTTGCTTAGGACCTCAGTACCAGTCAGTCTGCTCCATCAAGCCTGTAGGACTCCTTAAAAAGAAAATCTCAACTGAAATAATAAAGGATAAACAATTCCCACTATTTCCATAGCATTTGCAGAGGGGAAAAAAAAGCCTTAAAATAAATACTAGGCATTTGGAAAATGTGATAGTTGGAAATAAAACAATTCCTCTCATTGGCCAGTTTTTGCTAGGATGTCTCGGGAAGGCATTGTTCACCAAATTCAAACTGGACCAATTACACTAGATCAATGTTACCGACAAACTGTGATCTGAGCAGAGTTGTCATCAAGAACTTAAGCTGGGAGAAATTTATAAAATCCGAAAAACAGCAGCTTTCAAAGTGTTGAATGTCCTTTCAGGTGCATGTCAGTCTAGAAAGATGATGAAAGAGCAAACCTGATGAGGGGAAGAGAGGCAAATAGCAAGCAGGAAAAAGTCATGGAAAAAAGACAACATTTTATTCCTCCTTACCCCCAGATTGTAGTAAGATTATAGGTAAGATTAATCAATGTCTGCATAGTCCAGTGTTCTCAGAGCTGGATTCAAACAGAGTAAGGTAGCCCCGCGACACGGGTGCACATAGCCCAGCACCCAGCATTTAGCATGTTTTGTTATGTGGCAGCAGTGCAGCAGCAGTGCACGTGCAGGCCCGTGCCAGTCAGCGTAAAGATACTGTGGTCAACCGCAATATGCCAGGGAAGTGGCCTGGGAAGCTGGCCTTGTTTTTCCTATAATAAATACCATCTCTGTTGGGGTTATTTTTATTGTCATTACTACAGTCGGCATTACAGCTTCTGGCAGCTGTTGTAGGAGGTGAAAAGAAGGCCATCCATATGGCGCTGCGTGTCGTATCAAAGGTGTCTTCGTTTGGGATGATTAATACAAATGTCAATAGTGGGTCATTTAAGGCCTGATTTTATTTCAACAAAGTCAATGGGGATTTTGGCGTTTATTAGTAGGAGCAGAAACAAAACCTTAATCCCTGGCAATTCTGTTTGTATTATGTTATACACAGAGTGTCACAGATGTGCACAGTATACTGTGAAAAACATGGGGTCATATGCTGCTGTCACCTGCTCTCCCGCAACAGCGGGACTGAAGCCGGACTGAAGCCAGAGTGGACCTGCAGACAGACAGGCTTGGGCCACTGTTTCAGGCCACTAATTTAATTTTTTTCATTGCCTGTGAGAGAAAATAAATTTTGGGGAAGTAGATGTGATTCACTAAACTTACTTATGCCACTTCTAGTCTCACTGCTGGTGAGTATCACCTGGCCAGGTGCAATGTGAGTTACTGCATGTGTCATAAGATCTGGAGCAGAATGACAGACACAAACAAAGTGAAAGAGAGGGCATTTAAACTGAAGTTGAAGCAGGAGGAGACAAGTGAGAAAACAGAAAATAAGCAAGAAGCAGGATATTGGAAAAAGAACAGGATCACAAAGCGTGAAGAAGAAACACTGTGTGGGAAAACAGATCCCAAAACGGGTCCTGTTAATTCCAGCTGAGTCACTTTTCTTTGACCCAAACGCTTTATCTCCTCAGTGCCTCCTCCCTGCTGTGCGTTGGCTCCAGCAAGCGCTGGGCACTGCTCTGAGAATGGGTCAACTGCTGCTAGGCAGGGACCTCTGCTTTCTTACCACTTTTATAGCTTATTGTTAGGACCTCAATGGATGATTACATCAACTTAGATGGGCAGTGATCTGAGGAAGCGCTGAAGTAGAGACGTAGCTAGTAAAACCATTGCTGAGATGGACAGTAGCAAAGAAATTTGGAAATCCTGATGCAGAAATGCTGAGTCTCTGTGCTTCCACTTACGTAACTCCCCCATTGTACAGAGTGCCAGCCCTGGCACTCGATGCTGCCACACCAGCCTGGTTTGACCATGGCACAAAGTATCTTTTCATTTGGTATTTGCTTACAACGTGCCTCATTGTTCTGTAGTGTTGACCGGAACATATCAAAGCAGTCGCTCTTCGTTTGTGAAGTGGGCTGCACTTTATCTAGGCACTGCTCTGCTAAAATTGATTTCTGCATTCGAGCTGTTTACATGCTGCTAGAACAGGACTCATGTCTGGCCAGCTTCTTGGTTATACTGTCAGGAATGCAGGCACACATAGAGCATCACGGGTGGAGGATGCCTATGTCACTGGGGTGGGATTTTTGTGATGGATGGAGCCTGTCTCCTGAACTCAGAGCTCACTTCTCCATCTCCTTGTGTCAGCTAGAGGTACCAGCTGATTTCAACAAATGAGTTTGTTGACAGAGTTATCCAAAAGTGCCAATATTTATCATATGATAAATTTGTTTCATATGCTGAGTTTGTTTAATAAGAAGCCATGTGTTAACTGAATCTGGTTACACTCCTGATACTTTCTTAGAGCCTTGGAAAGTAGAGCAAGGACAAAGCACATGTTGCTTTTCAGCTTTGTTCCTCTTGTCAATCCTTATAGCATGGTATAAGTGCTACTCACACACTCCTATAGATGGCAGATCTGGCTGTAACGCGTTCATGATCAGCAAGAACCTTATCCCCATAAATGGAGTATGTGCAAGCAGAGGCACATGCATGCCAAGACAGCAGCACCGTCCCTGTTCCACACGCACTTCAGCTGTCAGCCTCTTACTTCCCAAAGCACGTGTGGATAGAGGAAGGTGTGGTACCACTGCAGAGGCTAAATAAACTGCTGAACGAATGCAAAGCCACTAACATCCCTGTGTATTAGTGCCGTTAAATACATTTCTAATTAGAACAAGTATAAATGCCTTGTCATCATTTCTGGAACCAGTCTTATTTTATTAAGGTCAATGGCCAAGTTCCAAATTTATTTGTTTCCCTTAGCCTCTGGAGAGCTGGATCTGTCACTGGGCCAGTCACTAGTCTTCCTGTATCTCTGTTCTCAATGGGTAGAAATGAACATGTTAATAATGGCCTTGTCATCATCATTGTTATTTTTATGTTCTGTAGGAAGAGATAATGTCTTTTATTAGACTGAAAAAGTGGGGGAAAAGCTAATTTAATTTGACTTAGCTTCAGTTGTGATGGTGCATCTTTTGGTTGTTCAGACTGCAAATTGAACACGCCATGATTAATCTCTTCCTGGGAGTGAGCTGAGTGCCTCTTACACAAAGGTTTTAATCTCTGAACATGCAGTCATGATTCCAATAAAGCTGAATTATGATCTTAGTAATACATAAGCACGACTCATCCCAAGGTTCCTAGTGAAAACAGACTCGTACACCAGCACCTCGCTTCTCTACTGATGCATCCAAACTGTCTCGTTGATTTTTATCTCTTTCTATTCCCTCTTTTTATGTATTGGCAGCTTCTCCCACTCCTTCATAAAGGCTGAACTTGTAATTCACAAGATTGATTCCCATGTCTAGCATCAGGGAGGGATTTCATAAATGCCTCTGTGTATTTCTTTTCAAGATCTCATCTGAAAACATAATCTCTACCCATGATTAGTATCTGCCGTGCTCAATGCTGTCTACAAGGATTGTTCAAACTGACTCTAAGGTGAAAGCATCCAGGGTTCTAGTGCTGGAGGGGAGCACCCAAGGCAGTGACTCCACTGCTGCCACCTAAGCCTGTGATTAAAACTGTGCAGGAGATGGAAGGTTTTATGACAGGTTCTGACATTGTGAAATATTACCTTTTTTCTGTGTTGCAGGAGAGGAGTAGTTTCCCGCAAGGAAAATGGTTTATGGATGTCTGGGGTCAGCTGCAACATTTTTATTTCAAGTACTTAAAAACTAGATTTCTTTACAGTGTACAAAATATGAAAGCTGAAATGACAATCTGAAAACTAAGTTCTGTGACTCTGGCTAGATCTGGTAAACCTTTCAGTGTTGATGGAAAACAAAATACTCCAGCTGATGTTGACTCTATTCATATCTTGCTGATCAGCTCTTATTGCAAAGCATTGTGAGAAATATTTAGATTCCTTACCAGAACTGAGATTTGTAGGAAGTATATGTACCCTTAGGCCAGCATGAAGCTTGCTCTGGCTGCTGCTCCCATTTGCTCCCCAGGAGAGGAACAGTGTCCTCTGACCATGGCTGAGTATCTGCTGCAGAGGTAGCAGAACAGCTATTCTTGACTGGGAAAATGTGGATCCCTCTCAGTGTAGGACATTTTAAACTTATTTATGACAACAAATGCTTCTTAGTGCCAGTATTGAATTGCTATGCCCATGATGTGTAACTGTCTTGTTACAGTACTGAAAAGATACATTTTTCCATACCTGAAACATCATGAACATTCATAGGGATTTTTTTGGGAATAAATACAGCAAAGCTGTGCTAAGCTTTTAGCTCCAAGAACTTCAGGTGGAAACCTGCTGAAAGTGCTTCTAAGCTTTGGTTGAGAAAATTTTTTGGGTTTTTTTATTCACCAGGGGCATAGTCTTTCTTTCCCAGGGCAAGACACGGTCTTTCTAAAGCTATTGACAGGAAAAACCAACACTGTTCAGTTGGATGTTGGGCCGAATGTGTATATTTGTGCTGGAGCCCCAACCTTCCTGAGCAGAACTGTTACCTCTCCTGTGCATTTGGAACTGCTGTGGGCACCGCGGGCATGATCCTGCTCACATCAGCCTTTCTTTCTAGTACCAGACTGACAGAAAGGGTACACTGTCTCCCTAACAAAGTTGAAAAAAGTCTTTTGTATAGAATACATTAAAAATGATAATTAGATTGTGCCTCTGTGTCTTTACTGCTTTGTTTGAGCAGAGGAGGTATTCCACTAACTGACTCGCCTTTCTATACTGCGGTGGAAGGGCTGATCACCCAGCATTCGAACCTCAACTGGGGGAAGCAGAAAAACCCCAGCTGCCAGCACTTCCACCAATTAAAATACAAGATTTGTCGACTATTTCCTCTTATATCACAACAATCTTCCCTTCTGCCAGAACATCTCTGAGACTGATCTTTTCGTAAACTGCATACATCAACCCACTGACATTGTTTCCAAGATCAGCTCACTTCCTGCATGTGCAAAACCATTTTGATCTACTTTCATCATGTTTTGTGAGTGTGCATATGACATAATTTAAATAAGCTTATCCTACTCAGAAAGAAAAAAAACATTCCTACCACAGTTTAGGTAAACCAAGCAATTATTCTGTTACTAAGTGTAATTAATGCCTAATGATTTGCTTTGATTAATAGGACAATCTGCATCTGCTCCTAGAAATAAGGATTAGTAACCCAAGCCCTCTCTAGTATTAGAACGTAGGGGGTCCTTTTGTACTAAAATCTATTTTTCCACATTCATCTCAAAGCAGAAAAACCCTGTGCTGTATTATAAAAGCAGAATAAAGGGAAGGTAGCATATTTGTGAAAGAATATAGAGAAAACTTTATAATGTCTTCATGAGGGTGTGTTTTTGAGTGAAATCCATACATTTCCATCCTTTAAGAAAGAAAATACTTTGATCTAATTCTCTGACAATCTTTACAGGCAAAGTTACAGCCAAAGCATTTAAGATTTTGCATCTTCTAGGCAGTAGAGGCATCTCCTGGAACAGCAAGTTGAACTGAAAAAGAATCTACATTTGGTATTTCTGTGTTGCTGATTACTGCTAAATATTCCCTCAGTTTAGGAAACAATTGAATGGCATTTTTTAGAGATAATAGTAATTAATAATCTCCTGATTAGTTTCTCCATTTTTTTGCTGTATAGCTGAAGAATTTCAACATACAATGAAGCTGCAAGGCTAATCATTCTTTATCATCTTCTATCGATCCCAAAGATAGAGATGAAGTGCAGTTAGATGCAAACACTAATCCAATCGTATAACAGACATCCCCATATGGTTGGTCACCGGCTTTGCCTTAAGCCAATCAATAATCACTTTGGCGAAGAAAAAATAAATTTGGATTTTTTTGTGGAAAGGTTGGTTGTCAGTCGTTTGGGCTCTGAATGCTGCATCTACCAAGTGATACCCAGGTGTTATGGACTTCTCAGTCACTTCAACATCCACTCAAAAATAATGCTTGCAATGTCTTGTAGATAGCCAAGGAAATGATTCTCATTACTGGGATTACTACAGAGCCAAGGACAGAATTAACTTGAGCCACACATCTTGCTTCTAAAAGCCTCTAAAAGAGACTAAACACCTCATAAATGAGTTGGGCTTCCATTGTAATTTAAACAAAAAATGTCCCTGAAGAAACGATGTCAGTATGAGCCATTGAACACAGGAGGTGTGTGATGTGGCCTCACCTGGAGGCTTTTATTCTCCAGTCCGTGGTTGAACATTACGAGAATGGAGAGTGAGTCCCCAGTAGGCACCTGGTAAGCACTTGGTTTATTCTGTTCACGGATGCTTTCACAGAAATATTTGTCTGCTGTGACATGTGCAGTGCTGAATGCAGTGAAGAGACACCATAAATGCCAACATTTCATGTGGCTCTACTACAGCCCCTCTCAGAGCTTGTTTGGCCAAGGGCTGACTCCTGTGTTTGGTCTCAGGCCTTGCATATGTCCTCTGTGCCAGTTCCCCTGTGTCCAGAAACTCTATTTCAAATTCTCTTGCATAGGAATTCATGCTGCAATTGCAGAGGGACTCCGGCAGGTCAGGATGGATGGTGAAGGATGTTGACTGATGACTAAACATTCACTGTACATTCAGTTTAATTTAGTGAATAATTCTCTAATACCAAATACTCAATATTGACCATGAACTGCCTTTGACCAGATGGGAGCTGAAACAAAAACATTGCAATAAACTTAAAAAGCAACATCAAATACCTGAACACATAAAGGAAGTAAGACATGCTGTGAGATGCCACAGTTACCATGTATTAATGACATACATTGTATACTGAAAATTATCTTTTTCCTTGGTTTTATTTCCTCTTGGCTTCTATCTTTACTCAGATGGACTATTCTATTTCATAAACCTGCATCAGTTACAAGCTTAAGATTTCCAATCACCTTCATACCCTTTTGTTTTTTCCTCCTATCTAATGTGGTTTTACCATGCCTTTCAGATGTGCGTTTCCTCCTGTTGCTTATCATGGTGCTGAAATTCAGGGTTTTATTTAACCTTCTGGAATCAAAGCTCCCTCGTTGTCTTCTTTTGCCCTTATGAAGGCCCAGGGACACAATGACTGAAGCAGGACATTTATTCTCATATCCTCCATTAGAACCAAGTTCTCTCTTCATGATCTGGCTGTGATATTTTAAAACTGACAGATGAGTAACCAGATCCTCTTTGCTGTTGTGTAAATCCCAATTTGAAGCATTCCTCGTTACAATGTGGACATATCTAAGAACCTCCAGCAGGTTGAAGCAGGAGCTGTGCAAGCACAGTCCCTGCACCAAGGAGCGTGGCCAGGTCTGCTCACTATTAGCTTACTTCATGTGAGTTGCAGTACATTATACAGTCAGCTCTGAACTGGGTGGTGTGAAGATACTCAAGCAGACTCAGAAGGACTAGAGCGGCATTTTAGTGACTCTGTGCTAGACCCCCTCCACCTATATTGCTTGCATAGTGCCCATATACAGAAGTGATTTACCTGCAGACTGGATAATCTGCCCAGGGATGATGCCAAGGAAATAAAGAATGCTCAGAGTGTGCAATGACATGTCAACATTTATAGGTACTTTCCCTCAGCACGTCTTTAAAATAGAGAATCTAAACTAGCAGGTACCAAGCACCCAAGATCCCAGAATTTACTGGGGAAAGTTACTTGTAAGCCAATATAGGTACCACACACCAAGTAGGAACTCAGCAAAAATAACCTGCCTAAAAGATGCTCAAAATTCAGCTTCTGGGTGAAGTCTTTCCCAATATGTATTCTCTAGCTGGAGGATGAGGACCACTTTGGTATATGTTCACTGACAGGCCCTTGTGCTCCTCATTGCACTGTGGTGCATCTTTTTACCTTTGCTTGTAATTAAAGCTGCTTTTTGATTGGTCTTGACAGCAGTTTGAAGTGGGTTTTTTTGTTCAGAAATGTCACCAGGAAGGTATTAAAAGCTACCGAGTTCCACATTACAATGGAGATATATTCTTGTGTATATTCCAGTGCAACTTTGCAATATAAAAGCAGAAACAAAACATCTGTGTTTCTTTCCTCCCTTGAATTCCATCTTTTACCACCCTATTCCCTTTGCAGATTGGTGAGCGGCAGTTGCTAAATATATGCATAATAGTGAAAACCACTACATAATACACTGCATTGAAAAAGAGTCCTGCCAGGCTTCTAGGTCAAGGGAAGAAATATCTCTTTCTTTCCTAGTTAGCTTATCTTCCCATTTGTCTCCTTTCTCTTTATGAAAGAGCTGATGGGGAAGGTCTCCAGTTGAAGAAGCTATTCAGAAAAAGACCTGACATTTTGAACCAAAATTCAGGCTGCCTCCAAACGTCGTGTCCCCAGTGCTATTAAACAATAATCAAAGTATAATGAAATTAATATTTACTCTGAAAACAAAATGCATAAAGGTATTTGATTCAAGAAAACCCAGATAATTGCCTTAGAGAAGAAATTCATGACAAATGGGTGCAAAATGGATAATTTAGGCAGAGCGTGAAAAAAAATAATGCTTGAATCTATGGGAAGAAGAGACAAGAGCCAACAGTAGGCAGAAGCACAGATGTTTACATTCTTATGCCACAGAGGAATTGCATAGATACATGGGGACAAAGGCTTGGAAAGGGCCCCCCATTTCACCAAAGTCCACCCCTGGCATCACCAGCGGATAGCTCAGAGACACTCACAGCACATCACACATCCCCGTGTGCCATCATTTCTGGCCTCCGTGTCACACAGCACTCTGACATCAGTAGCAAATTTAACACCTCCAGTATGTTAAATTAACACCTTCAGTGTGCTTAGCATCTTTATTGTGTGTCAATGAGAACCTGAGTGACACTGGGGAGAAGATTTTACCCCGCACTATGGGTAAAAGAAAAAATTGTAGCCCTAAACCAATGACACATGTCTGTCTGATCTATGGCACAAATTCCTTCTTGACCTCAAGCCTGTCATCAATTTAACCCCGACTTTGTAACAAATCACCCCCTACTTGAGAGGTTCTTGGGATCAGCAGAAACACCGACTTAACTCACATGAAAATCCATCCACATGTGGCTGTTTCAGAAGAGGCTGGAGAAAAGCAACTCAAATGTGGCATTAAGGGTGAAAAAAAATCCTTTCAGTCTCTTGAAAATGGTCAGAATTAGTAGGAAAGAGCTAACAGAGAAGCTCTTTGGTATTTGGATGAGGGCACTAAAACTAAAATGTTGAAGACCGTACATGAGAAGTGTGCCCCTGCCCATCGCAGGCAAACCCTCGCCTACCTGAAGCTCCGGGGAGGAGTATGAGGCAGATCAAGAAGAGTGAAGACTTGGGTGCTCAGGTTAAAAGTCTTCGTGGGTTTTGCACCCACAGATGAGGTGGTTTTGTCTGACTCACTGATTTCATCGCCTCCTTCAGACGCCCCATAGTCCTGGCATGGACTCTGCTACCATGGAACTTGTCACCAACCAAGCTCTGTCCCACTCCCCCGCCACTGTGGATAGGGTATCTGAGTAACGTCTCTTTCTGGGTGACTACTCTGTCACTGTTTCTTGAAACTGCTCTGTGTGAGATGACTCCTGAGTTGTAAACTGATCCCGTTGCAGTGGCCAGGTAAGAATTACTGGCGTGTGCTCAGGATTCCCAGGAAACTGTGTCAGGACGTGGCGTTGCTTATCCTGTCAGTCACGGGTATGTAACCACAGAGCATAATGAAAGGGCATAAAACCAAGCAGGTGAAAAAGGTCGTTGTACGTACTGTTTGTTGGCCTTTAATCTGTCAGTAAAGAGGCAGCCGTGCTGCAGTTAGTAGGAGCTCTAATGCAATGAGCTGGAACACCAGAGAGGACCGGGAGAGAAGCATTTAGGTGTTTGCTAATCTCACTGATGATCCACAGTTTGCAAAGGCCTGTACATATCCCACAGAAGTTCGCACGGTTTGCCACCACCAGTGGCCTCATGTCTTACCAGCATAGCACATCTCCAAGCTGAGTAATTCAGCAAGGGTGGCAGCAATCCAGGATAGTGCAGCTCCGAGATGCTTCTGGCCTGCCACCTAACAGCGTCCCTAAGAGTTTTGAGCGTTGCAGCAGGGTGAGCAGTGTTACTCAAAAGGGAATTATTGCCACGTATATGAGATCTCCAGACAGTTGCTGAGACAGGTGCGTCCCAGATCAGTGACAGCTTCTGTGTGACCAGAGTAGATTCTGAGAACTGCTGCTCAAAAACGATGATCTACCTGATCAAATCGATGATCTAACTGTTAAAATCCTCATGTAAGTTTTGTTAAGCAGCCCAATCTAAAGGCTGTATTCTGCTCTCAGGGATATGTACGCACCCATCAATACCCATTCATGCTGAGCACATCTGCCTGTTACCTGACACCAGGACATTCCAAGGTGGTAGAGCACCGCAAGAAGGTTCCCGTTCTTCAGAGGCTGGTTAGAAATGTTAAGAAATGATAAGAAAACATCAGCATCATTAGAACTACCTGCTGTGCTTCACGACAGAGCTGACTCCATCAGTTCTTGCCCTTGCCCTGCCTTCCCTGCCTCCCAGCTACAGGTTTAAAAAACCCCAGGGATACATGGATCTTCAAAGCTTCCAGGGGCAAAACTTTCCTCTGCAGCCTTCATCGCATCTCTCACTCTCATATTCACAAGCATGGAATTCATTGTATAGTCCATACCCACTCAGCACAAAGATCATTCCTGACACCTGAGGAAAAGTTAATGTATGAAGAAATAAAAGAATACGTAATTGAGATTTCCCCAGAGCAGAAAGGAGTGGAGAAATCTGCCACCGCATATCATACATCTCACTAACAGATACATATTCATTTTGCTTAAATGTATTCTGGTAGTTCTTATGTATTCCTTGTAGTTCTTAACAATTATATCTGATCTCTTTGTTAGGGACAGAAAATATAGGCTTAATAAGATGTCAACAGACAAGGAGTATAAAGTAATTGCCCATTACGCTATAAATGTGTTATAATCATTTGCCAGAGGGAAAAAAAGTCTAATTGAATGAAAACTCTTGATGGTTTCATTATGTTTCTATTAAGAGGCAGTCAGCCCTCCTGATCCAAATACAAGGATTGATGCTTCTTGTGTTTATATCTGTAGAAAATTTGAGGCAATTGCAATGCTACTGATAGATTTGCAATGACGCAGATCTGGAGTAAGAGAGATCAGAGTGGGTCCTGAGCATTTCTGAGCCAGGATGAAATGAAAACATTTACCATGCATGTGGCTGAGGAAGAAAAATTCAATGCAAATGAAATCAAAGCTGAATAAAATGCCAGGGCTCTTTCCAGCAATGGCAGGAATCAAAGTCTGTGTGTGAGGAGAAAGCAAAGTAAAGGGCTAAATTCTGCTTTTCAAATTGCACTGCTAAAAATCCATGCTAATTATTTGCTTATTAGTTATTAAATAAAACTTCCTTTTCTCTGTCCTCCCTGCCACCCAGGCAGAACACAGCTGTTGTAATCCCTTTCTGTCTTTGCCAAGATCAGCCCATCCTTTTTCAATCACTCACTAACTCCCCCTTTCTCTACTGCATTTTGTTCAAGCTCCTTGTCCTTGCCTTTGTGCCCTGCATAATTCCGGCTCTTCCCCACTTCGCGTGCAACCCCTCCCACATCCTCCATGCCCTACGTACCAACTTCAGCATCCTGTGCATCTGCTTCTCTGCAAATCTCTTGGCATTTTCCCC
The DNA here is from genome assembly GCF_031877795.1 of Strix aluco. Taxonomy (NCBI): domain Eukaryota; kingdom Metazoa; phylum Chordata; class Aves; order Strigiformes; family Strigidae; genus Strix; species Strix aluco. The sequence continues at coordinate 122,631,561 of NC_133934.1, read as the reverse complement.
TCCTGCCACTATTCACAGACTTCCTGAGGTGCTTCACAAAGTCATCCCCCTCACCTACTTTCAATACTTTTTGAAGAACATTTTCTTCCATGACCTTAAATAAACACAACTCCTGGTGGCTTCATCCGCTTACCACATGACAACAGGAGTTGTACTCCTCCTCTGCGTTAGCCTCACTGAATATGTGGCTTCAGCGCTGGTGTGTTAGCTCATGCTTCCCCAGCCCGTCCATCTTGGTGGCTGCTGCGAAGTGGCTTGTGAGCTCCGTGGGATGGGAAGTGTAAGTTGCTGTGAGGAACGGCACGTGGATTTGGATGCCTTCAAAGTAACAGCAGGAGAGTGCCTCTGACTCTAGCTGTGGCTCCTGGTGTGTGAGAGATGGTGGGGCTGGAAAGGGTGAGAGGTAGCCGGGGTCTCGGGTCAGCCTGGTCCCTTGCCCACAGCGGGAAGCCCTCGATGTCTCATCAGCTCCACCTGCCCACAGACCTCCATGGGACAGGGTTTGTGCTTGGTGAGTCCTGCCCACAAGAGGATTTTGGGATGTGGCTCATAAGGTCAGACAGAAGGGACACTCCTAAGCTATGCTGTCTTTGCAAAAAAAGATTTTTGTCTTGTTTTGATTGATAAATGTCTTTTTCCAGAGGGAGTAAGTACCAATATATCATGCCTTTTAAAGGCTGACTTTTCTTAATTGCCCTCCATGGGTCTCTGAAGCATCACACACAACTCGCTGAGGATCTGCAGACCACCGATGGGAAAGTGTTTACCACTCACTAGCTTCCTCTGTTCAGGCAATGTACTAAAGCTACCTGAGCAGAGGTAGTTGTGCCAGCTGAGGGCCTCTCTCAGCGGCGAGGATGTGCTCGGGAGGTAGCAAAGAGCGGCAATCTCTTCTGAACGAGGATTTTAAAGTGGTTATAAAGCCAGACAGCTGCTTCTTATGCTCATTTGCACATATGCAAGATACTGTGTAAGTTATAAGACAATGAAAAAGCACACCAGCCATGATATATGTTGTGCAGATGATGCTCTAACTAGGATCATCATCCAAAATAGAGAGAAACTAAATGACTGTCTGCTTAGCAGCACATCCTTCTGCCCCTAAGCCCTTAGGCTTCCTAGTCTTTCTATCTGTGTACCTACTTACTCAAGCAGTCTGTTGCATACTGAGTCTTTTGCAGAGTGGGAAAGTAGTAAAGTCTGCTTTCACTCCTTCTCTCTATCATTCTGGTTTTCTTTTTAGCAGATTTGCATGCTATTGGTGTGAATTTGTACCATTATCAGCATCTTTTTCATATCTCATGTTTGAGGCTCAGCACAATAAAACCCCAAGTTGTTTATTTAAAAAACATACTGGGTAGACAGCTTCAGCAGTGAAGCTAGTGTTTTGGCATGTCTGATCCCTCACTACCATTTTGTTAAGGAAAATATCCCACTTTTTCATTGGATTTATTTTTGAGAGAATCACACTGTGTTTCTCCCAATCCCTGAACTTTCTGGCCATTTTCAATCACATCTGACAGTCGGTTTCCTTACAGTTTTGCCAAGAAGGAACAGAAGAGAGAGGCAGGTTAGTCCTTCACTGAAGGAAGGACAGGCAGAATTCAGCTGTTACCCAGTGTCTGGGCATGAACGCTTGGCCAGGGAGCATCACGTCCAAGACAAGGTGATGTTGTCCTGCTGGAGAGGGGGAGGCAGCTGTGGGCACTGCAATGGGGAGAAACGTGGGGGACAAAGAGCACATATCCACTGCAACTGAGGCATCACTACTTCATGTTGCAGTATTACTTCCTTACTCTGCATTACATTTTTATCTTCCTTTAACTCACTTGTGCCTTCACATGAACAAGCCATTGCATAACTCTCGAATTGTGAGTATTTAATTTTCTTTTCTTTTGGCTGGCACAAAGATACCTATTTGTCCTGCCTCCTTGGAGAGGGTTATTGCTGTATCTTGTCAGATAGGCTCAATGACTCTTCTTTGTTTGGAATCATAGAATCATAGAATACCAGGTTGGAAGGAAAGCTGAACATGAGCCAGCAGTGTGCCCAGGTGGCCAAGAAGGCCAATGGCATCCTGGCTTGTATCAGAAATAGCATGGCCAGCAGGGACAGGGAAGGGATCTTACCCCTGTACTCGGCACTGGTGAGGCCGCACCTCGATTCCTGTGTTCAGTTTTGGGCCCCTCACTACAAAAAGGACACTGAATTACTCGAGTGTGTCCAGAGAAGGGCAACGAAGCTGGTGAAGGGTCTGGAGCACAGGTCGTATGAGGAGCGGCTGAGGGAACTGGGGTTGTTTAGTCTGGAGAAGAGGAGGCTGAGGGGAGACCTCATTGCCCTCTACAGCTACCTGAAAGGAGGTTTCAGAGAACTGGGGATGAGTCTCTTTAACCAAGTAACAAGCGATAGGACAAGAGATAATGGCCTCAAGTTGCACCAGGGAAGGTTTAGACTGGATATTAGGAAGCATTTCTTTACAGAACGGGTTGTTAGGCGTTGGAATGGGCTGCCCAGGGAGGTGGTGGAGTCCCCATCCTTGGAGGTGTTTAAGAGTTGGGTCGACATAGCGCTGAAGGATATGGTGTAGTTGGGAACTGTCAATGTTAGGTTAATGGTTGGACTGGATGATTTTCAAGGTCTTTTCCAACCTAGACAATTCTGTGATTCTGTGAATGGACCTCAAGGATCATCTGGTCCAGCCTTTCTTGGCAAAAGATTGGTCTAGACAAGATGGTCCAGCACCCTGTCCAGCTGAAACTTAGAAGTGTCCGATATTGGGGAATCCACCACTTCCCTGGGAAGATTATTCCAGTGACTGTTCTCATTATGAAAAATTTTCCTCTTGTGTCCAATTGGAGTCTCCCCAGGAGTAACTTGTACCCACTACCACTTCTCTTTTCCATGTGACTCTGTGTAAAAAGGGACTCTCCATCTTCTTTGTAGCCACCCTTTAAATACTGGAACATGGTGATAAGGTCTCCCCTAAGCCTTCTCTTCTCAAGGCTGAACAAATTCTCCCAGCCTTTCCTCACATGGCAGGCTTCTCAGTCCTTTGTTCATCTTTGTGGCCCTCCTCTGGACCCTCTCCAGCCTGTCCACAGCTTTTTTGTATAGCAGGGACTAAAACTGAACAAATATTCCAGGTGTGGCCTGACAAGAGCTGAGTAGAGTGGGATAATGACTTCTTTACCTCTGCTGGTGATGTCCTTGTTGATGCAACCCAGCATCCTGTTGGCTTTCTTTACCTCTGCAGCACACTCATATCTTCACTCGTAATGAGCACCAGGACCCCCAGGTCCCTTTCCACAGAGCTGCTTTTCAACCAGGTAGATCCTAGTCTGTGCTGCACTCCTGGATTATGTTTTCCCAGGTGCGAGACCTTTTACTTGTCCTTGTTGAACTTCATAAGGTTCTTGTCAGCCCACTCTTCCAGCCTATCCAGGTTGAAAGCCGCTTGCCTGTGCTTGCTGGTACAAAGATGTCTCGTACCCGTTGTTGAGATTTGCTTACCTTGACACCAATCTCCTGAGCTCATAATAAGATGGTATTTTGAAATATTTGCTTTCAGAATGTTTACTGAGAAACAACCCTCTCATCTCAGATCATTGTTGAGAGTCATACTTCTGTGTGTGCTCCTCGACTTCAGCAGTAAATGGTTTTGTCATGCAGCAGATTCAGACTCCGAAAGGAAAATTGCTGGTGGAACTGTATCTGCAAGTGGAAATATTTCCCTTCGGATGGATCCTGGTCCAAAGCTACCTGGAATTAATGGCATTTTTTCCCCTAAGCTTTCTGAACACTGTGGATCTAACTGTGATGAACTAGTTTATAAATAGAGGAATCTATTTTTAGACTGCTTTTCCCTGAGCAGATGAGTGGTATTGATAATAAATATAGTTTCTTGTACATAGCAGTGAGATTATTCATATCTCTGTTGCTTTATATAAATATAGATACTCTCTGTTCAGAAAAACCCAATGGAAGAAATGAAGCTAAAATGCTGAATTGTGTGCAGGCCAGTGTGCTAACAGACACTGAGCTGCTTTATTTTGCTCTATTTGGGGTAAAAATCCAATCGAATGAGATAAACAAAATGTGGTGTAAAAGATAAACAAGGACCACCAAACCCATGTTGTTTAAAGATTAAATATCTCTGTTGTTTTTAACATTACAAAACCAAGTCCACTCCAAAATACCAGAGTTATTTTATCACTTTTGGCCTGTATCTAAAACTCAGTAGTTTTAACATTTTCTTTTGGTGTAATACAGATAAGGCAAAGGATATAAAGGTGTTAGTATAGATTAGGAATAATTCTGTTGAAATCTTTAGACAAAATTTTCATCTTGGACATGGAAAAATAGGATTTTTTTTTTTTTAAGAATATCTGACTTTTAGTGAGAACTGAACCATTATCTTTCCTGCTTTTGCAAATCTCCTTCAAATGCAGTTACACTCCAACTTTAAAAGCATCCTGTATTTTAAATATGTTTCCCCTGCTGCCTTGGAATTGTAGTTGTTTTGAGAGAAGAAAATCCAACTATGTTTTAAGATATCAAAGTATAGGTTTAGAGGACTAATTTTAGGCACCCAGGCTTGAAGTTTTGTCCAATGGGATTACATCAGTATAAACAACAGCAAAGCCCCAAATCTGGGAAAAATAACAAAGCAAAAAGATCTTCTCAAAGAAAGACAATCCATCTCTTGCAAAAGCTGCTAAGGATTACTGTAAGGCAATAATTAATGACCATCGCTGCTGGGTCTCTAACTGATGCAGGGGGAATATTGATATAATCCTATTAGTGTGTTGCTCTCATTAATGTACTTATGTCAATTAGCTGAGCATTTTAGCAGAAAGGTGATTTTATGAATTATTTTTTTTTCTCCATCCAACATAGATTTCCAGTGCAAAAACCAATTTTGAACAACCACCAAAGATCAAGGTCCATTAATGAATCTTATCTGACACTAATGTTGTCTAATTACATTAAAATGTCACAACTAATTTAATGGCATCAGAGCTCCCTGCTCCATAAACAAACACAAGTTTTGTTACATTTCTAAGGAATTTAATTTTTGAACAGGAAAAAGATGAATGGAAATTCTAGTTTTGATCATTTTCTACATTTCTGTCATTCTTAAGTGTTTTGAAATAAAGAGTAAGAAAAACCTGGGCTCAACAGAACATTCACCAACCTCTCACCAGCCAAAACAACAGAGCTTTGGGGACCATTTAGAAGAATTTAATTATCTCTGCCCTTTTCCTTCATTAAATACTAAGAGAGCCCTAGAAAATTGGTCAAAGCATCCTGAGCTGCTCTTTGTGAACCAATTTCTGCGTGTGCTTGTGTCTTGGGGCAGTCGTTTGGGTGCAAAGTTGAAGTCAGATGATGCTGTCCTGACTTAAGCACAGGAGATCCTTGTATGTGTGAGTGTGAGAGTGGCTGGTGCTCGCTCCATGGCTCACCCTTATCAATGCTCCTGCTCTCTGCGGCCCAGCACCCTGCTCTGCCCTGGCACCTACGTGCCACAGTCAGGGCAATGCTGGGAGAAGGGGTGCGGGAGTGGGTAAAACTGGGTGCTGCCCAGTCCCCAGCTTGTGAGTCTGGTTGTAAGTGGGTGGAAAAGAAGAGGGACCAGAGACTGCAGTGGAGACACAGCAAGTGTTTTCATCACTGCAACACACTTGAGCCTTGAAAATGAGTTAAAGTAAGACACTGAACCAACAACTCTTCAAATGACTGATTACTGGGGCAAAGAGAGGAGATCTTAACCTAATTCCCACCGGGTTTTTCTTCAACGAAGTAAAACAGCAGACTCTTTCACAGTTGCCAGAGCTGGAGCCTCAGTAAGAGATTATGAGAGATGCATCCAGGGACTAAGTTTGGATACAAAAACATTTCTGATTGGTTTCTCACAAGATGAAATTCTGTTATAAAACCTGCTACTCATTTTCCATTGAAAGAGTAATTTGGGAAACTGTCTCCCTTTGTGCTCTAACTAGGCAGAAGATGGCTCCAGATAAGTTTTACTTGGTCCTATTGATTTCACTGCAGGGATTTAATTTTATTTCTCAGCAGAATGAATTAAAATATGGGAGATGCTTTACAGGCTTCTGAAATGGCATAAACCTGCCCCAAAGAAGCTACAGCATCAGCCTATCACCAAGAGCACCTCTTTCCTTTGTGTCAGCTCAGACACATCTGCTTCCTCACCATGGTCTCCTGTAGCAGCATTTGGGTCCAGGGAATTGTGTTGGCAGACCCAATGCAAAACACAGACAACAAGCAGACAAAGGAGAAACAAGTGAGTCTGAGGAAAAGACATGTGATGTGATTTTTTTTTTTTAAAGCCCGTCTCCAATGTGTGCTTAATAAATAATTAATTGCTGTTATTTCCAAGCTCAGATCCATTTTCACACAAATGCACTTTTAACTCCAGTGATAAAAAAAAGGGATGCTTTTTTGTTGGTTCTTCTTCAGTGCAACCCTGAAGCAATAAACAAATTGACTGCTAAATTTAGACAAGAATACAGTCTGGCCGAGTCATCTCAGAGTCCATAAATTTATTAATAAGTGAGATCAAGACAAGTCAGGAAAGAATCCCTGAGATGCAGAGCTGCTTCTCCTTTTAGTGGGTCAAGGATAGTTTGGGATATGAAACACATACTGTGTTCTCCAATTTACATGTCTAAGTCTAGGTTTATTCTCTTAACTGTGAAAAAGACTTGCACTGAGGAAGAACAACTGACTGGACAGCCCTGAGCTGGACCCCCCCATGCTGAGGGGCTGCTTGTTCCAGCCCTATGACTCCACACTTCTTCCTCTACCCTTAGGATTCCTGGCTTTTTCAGCAATGGGTGTGCAACATGCTCTTTTATAAGTAGTGTTTCCTGTGTGTTACCTAGCAAAGGAGTGCCTGGGAGTCTATTTGAAGCCCTAGTTGGTGCGTGCATAGTTTTGCAAAGTGGGTGAGATGACTGATATTCAGTCGTATTCCTCACTCAGTACCTAACCTTCTATCTCAGAGTTTGTATGGAGGTGTCTGGGTATTTCACAAATTTTTCCAGGTAAGAAAACAAATCCATAGCACGAAAAAGTGATTTGTCTCCAGTGCTGCACAAATGAAGATGCAGCCAAGTAGAAGATACATTGCATGGCAAGGTAGGAAAAGAAAGATGTGGGGTATGAATCAGGAATTGATTCCCTTCACTGGAGGAAGGGACTGAATCTCATCTTTTCCAGGGAAGAAAACAGGCAAGCAGGTGGCACCTCAGAATAGTTAATGGCATAGTCTGTCTTACTGCCCTTCTTTGTGTCCTTGTACTTCACAGGCATGGCATGGCATGACATGGCAAGAACTTCTCTCCTGAAGACACCCGGAAGCTTCTCCAAGCACTAAACACTAGATCTGGCCTTGAGAGCTTTATCTCCCATTTGTCTCACGATCCTCCTGTCCCTTACAATGCATTTGTCCTGCAAGGGCAGCACAGGTACAGTCAGTAGGGTCACAGAATTTATCATAGTATTATGTGTAACATGAGAAAACAGCCCCATATGGGGTAACTCTTGTGTCCAGAAACTGGTCAGTGTTGAATGAAGGACCAAGGCATTTGCTTAGAGCTACCTCTGTCTGTCATCTTCTCCTCCCGTCCGTGCTGTGTCCTTCTCTCCCACCATGTCCTTCCATCTTTCCTTCTCTCCTCCTGTTCATGCCTGGGGATCAGTGTCTGCAAAGGGCTCATTCAACTTTGCAGTGACAGATTCTGGCAACAGCTGCATGTGCAACAAGGAGTATGTTAAAAACTGAAAAAGCTAAAAGGGAGCTTAGAAGCCAAGGACATGGGGGAGGAAAGGTGTCAGCTGAGAATGGAGGTGGTCTGTACTACCTTTTCTTGCTGGAGAGCCTGTTTTCCTGCAGTAAAGCACTTCTGCAGGAGTTGGTGAAGGCAAACATGGATGGGTTTTATGATGCTGCAGTTGCTTTTTCTGGGGTTAGAGCTTGCACTCAGGAAAATTACACTCTTTTAGTTACTTAGCAGGAAGAGCTCACTTTCGTCTACTTTGCCATAACACTTGTGTGTTCATTACCCTTGTGAATCACGGAGAGAAAGACAAGAACTTGCTTCTGTGCTTAGAGCATGAGCCCGAGGCTGGGGGACTGCCATGAACTTGATCCTGTCACTCATAGCATATAATTTAATCATCAAGTTTTCAATATCAATCAATGATTATGAAGATTACAACTCAAACTAACTAATGCAACTGCTTGAATTCACATCCAGTCCTCCAAGTAGTAGCATGGATCCAAGTCACTTTCCCCAGGCGGCTTCAAAGAGACTATTTACCTGAGTGAAGGGAGCAGAACTTGATCCACAACATCACACAAAAGGATCGATGTTTGCTCTACTTGGCCAAAACTCACTGCAAAATGTGTCAGCACAAAAGTGGGTGACATACAACTGTGAAGAAATTAGGACACACTGAACATCACTCTAACAAAACCATGTTACCACAACGCACTGTACACGAGAGCCTACCCTTTAGACCACTCATCTCACCCCAGCCTGACCCAGATTTGGACGCCTGTCCCAGCACACTTGAACCTTGTACAAAGGCTGAAGAGCAAACCCCGGTCTCAGAGCAGTCAGAAGAGCATAAGGCAAAACTGCTTTATTCAACACCGGTGCTGGCTTTCTTGTGCACAAAAAAGGATGAAATTGCTGCAGTTCAATTCCAGACCTGCCTTAAGTGATAAGGTCTTCATCTCCTTTTTCTGGCTCTCAGGAAGCTAATAAGAGTGCAATTAGATTTGTACCTTGTTTGGGTTGGAAAGCCTCAGCTTGGTGCTTGGTGCTTGGTTCTTCTTGATCAGCCCCTGCGGGTTTTCTCATACCCCATATTTCAAGGCTTGGATGCCAACACAGCCCCATGCTGGTGTCTTCTTACTGCTTGCCCTCTCCTGTGTGTGTTGCTTCTCCAAACCCTGCCAATTTTCCCTCACTCAGTGTGAAGCTGGGTTTCTCCAGCCAGGATTTTGCCCTTGGCTAAAGGGAAGGAGAACCACCACTAGTGTTACAGGTGAGATCCTCCACTCACATTCCTGGGCTACAAACTTGACATGGGAGATCATGGACATTAATAAGGTAGTGCTCGTTATGCTACCTGCTCCCGGTGACCGAATCTGCCCTCAGTGGACCTGTTTCACAGAAGCTGGTAGAGAGTGATATAATTTCCAGCTTCTGGTGTCAGTAACCTTTTGCACTGGTGAGGAAAGAGTTACTACTTAGAAACAGCTACTTAACACTCTTTGGGATTTTTTTTTCCTTCAAATTACTCAAGTTCAGCACTCTGCTGAGCAAACAGTGGACAGTCCCCTAGAAGCAATGACTGCCACCTATTTTCACCAGCAGCACTTCTCACATCTACTTGGCTATTCTTAAATTGCCGTCTAATTTGCAGTACAAAGAGTGTCTAAGGTACATGCTTTCCATGACTGCAGCTTTATTACAAACCTGTAAGAAGAAAAAAAAAAAAAAGAGCTTTCATTGTTGTTTTAATTCCTTTGAACTTCTGAATTCACCTTTCCCAAAACACTTGCACCTATAATGCAGAAAAAAAAGTGCTATTTTAACGAGTGCCCAGAATAAAAGCTGACATATTTTTTTTTGTCATTTTCTAATAAAAAACCAAGCAAATAATCACATTCCTGCAGTTAGGTCATTCGGTAAATACCATGTAGTTTGGATCAGCTGTTGGAATAAAAACTAAAATTAAAATAAATGTATTTCCAGAGCAACTAATGGGTGTAAACTAGGCGTGTAATTCTCGAATGCAGATCCATCCTCCGAACGACACAGAACTTCACAAATGTGGTTAACAGTTGATCTGTGCAGGAAAAAGGAGAGTAAAAATAAGCAGGGTAAACACCGGTTTTTAATTGACTTCTGCCACTACAAATCTAGGCCAGATGCAGCCCTGGATTTCCAGTCATTGAAGAAAGAGCCTCATACAAAGAAAATCTATTTTGCAAAATACACAAGTGAAAGAGCTTGGAAGGTCACCAAACCTAAACAGTTAAAAGCAATCGCGTTTCAATTAAGTTGAACTGAAACAAACAGGCTTTAGAAAGAACGGTAAACACAGAAATGTTTCACTGAGCATTAAGATGAACAAAGAGCATATATCTTCTGAAATGCCTTTTAAGAGCCATCTCATCCCAGCACAGACATGAGACATTGCACTGCGTAGAACTCCCAACTTCTCTCCACCAAGCGAAGCACAAAAATTAAATAGTTTTTCCTCTCCGTTCGAGATTAAATAATGGCAAGACAGCCATCTGAAGCAAAAGGGGAAGAAATGGCTGCATGGTATTAAGAGAGTTAATTATAGATGCAGATTAAAAGGCAAGACTGAGTGGTGGAAGAAAAGGGAAGAGTAACCTCCGGCGCAGAGATACTGACATGCAGCAGTTGTCAGTCACCTAGCAACAAGTTTCCTATCCCTGCTGTGCTCTTTAATTCAGCAAATCTGCTCAGGATGTTGGGCTGTTCTCCTGACAAAACGCATTATGTAGTAGACTAAAGGATACAAAAATCCACTGTACACAACACTCTGCTCCCTATTGACCACTGATCCTTTCTCTCAACCCACAAAAGAGGCTTGCATAATGCTCTGAAAAGAGAAAAGTCTCAACAGAGAAAACATTTGCTTGTAATTGAGATTGACTACATAATGAAAATGATGTTCTTTTTTAAATTCAGCTTGTTGAGGCCATGCTTTTTGTCTCCTGGCTCTCAAAACCCATCCCTGCTGGGAAAAGGGGCAAACATTGTACAAACTCAAACCTGTGGGTTTTTTCCCTTCTTTTCACTGGAAGCACACACACACACACACATGCACGCACATGCATTTTGTGGCTAAATGGGCAAGACTGGCTCCTAAAGACTTAAACAAGTTTGAAAAAAGAGAAGACAAATAAGAAAATTGTGGTGTGTTTGTGTTGGAGGGAAGCTGCCTTCCTTCTGAAGGGAAGCTAGGGTGTGGAGGGCAGAATATATTTTTCCAATGGTTTTGGCTAAGAAGTACCACTGTCTGAGAAGAGTCATTTTATTACTGAATCCACGCAATAAATTATAAGCAAATCCACGGATAACCTGTGCACTCACAGATACACACATGTCTACCTCTGCATTGAAGTCAGGACTGTGCCTTGAGATAATGATTATCTGAACATGAGGAATAAGAAGGTGGGGGGTGTTTAAAAGGCCTAAGTCTTGACACAGTGAACTGTACTGTGGTCCATGGCAGAAGTCTAGATGAGTGCTCCTCACAGAGCAGTGTCACTGCTGCCACCACCAGGATAGCTGAGGGTGCTGGACCAGGAGTGCTGGGTGTCTTCCTAAGACTTATTGGTGGGTCTCATCTTGAGGCCAGAAGGTAGTAGAAGGATAGAAGATGGTAATGAAAGAGAAACTACAGCCCCATCCAGCTCACATGGATGCCCACAGCAAACTCAAGAGAAGAAAACAAGCCCGCTGAAAAGGGGTTTGAGCCCAGTTGGTACACTCAGCTCTTTGGATTGGAAGTGGTTTGTTTGTCCTGTTTGTAGAGCACCTAACGCCGTAGAGCATCAGCATCCGGGGAGCTCCACAAGTGAGATAATGGCAACAACACATGACAAGCTTTTCCATCGACATCAACAAGTTGACTCTGCAGCTGTTCAACTCCAGATAAACCAGTGTAACACACAATATTATCTGGAGTTCCTTGTGGAACAAGACTAATCAGGCACATCAGAGTGGAGCACATTGTCACATCCAAAACCGAGACTGCAGAGGAGAGGGGACTGATCCCAATGAGTCCCAGAGCGCAGCACAGGTGGGGAACATCATGAAAACCCAGCTTCCTTGGATAACAAAACAGGCTCCCAGCTGCCCTGGCAGAAGACCCATCACTTCACTGTCTAAAGCACTGGTGGTGGAGGTAGAACAGCACTTTCCTCCCTCGATGTCAGAACTGACTTCTCTTCATGCTCCATAATATAAAAAAAAAAAAAAAAAAGTCATGTGCTTGTGCCAAAGGAAAAACAGCAGTGAGATTTCTTCCCCCCAAAAATCCACAAAAGACTGAAAAAAAACATTATCTTGCTGCCCCAGCTAAGATAATACGGGAAAGGTAACAGTATAATTCATAATCTGATGCTCACAGAATGGCATCACTTGGAGGCTGTAACAGGCCAGGATAAGGCTGATGGGTACAGTACTTCATCCCATCAAAGCAGACCCACTTGGATTTTGCTCAAGCTCAGCTGTTTCCACCCTCGGCTCTTCTAGAGAGGGAAGGGATGAAAGGCAAGGGCCATCATTCACCCAGGGGGTATTTCCAAAGATGGTAAAACACACTTGTACCTATAAGCCCGAGATGCCCATTCCTGCCCCAATGTCCCCTTCCCTTGTGGGGCTGAGCACCACCAGGCACTTGCTGGGTGTGTTGCCACCACTGTTGCCGGTGAAAGGGAAGAGGTTTGGCTACAGCTCACCTGGTCCTCAACTTTGCTCTGCCCAACTAACCATCCATTCCCTTGTTGGCTCATCCATAGAGCCCAGCTTGTTGTATGGGGCTGCTCTGAGCTGTAGCAAGTTAGGGGGAACAATTGCCAATGGACATATCTCAATCGATAACTTACACCCAGTTCTTGGGCTTTTTTGCTCTCAGCACGGCAGAGCCAGGAGCAATTGGTGTGGACTTTTCTTTGGGATCATCTCACAGAATAAGGATAATAGTGGAATAATGTTTCTCTAATAAGAGATGGGTAATGATGAGTTTATTCTCTGGCTTATTGAAACATGTTTAACAATTTCTCTTCCATATCAATGTTTTTGCCAGTCTTTTGCATTGTTTTGTGTACCAAATAACAAGTTGTGTTCTTTGTTTCCTTTATTTTAATAGCCATGGCTCTGAAGATAGGACGGATAAAGTAAGCAGTATTTACTCCAATGTGAACATAACACAGCCTGTTAAAAAACAAAGGATTGGGAAGGGCTGCCGTGAATGTGTTGTGCACCCACAACCAAGAAAAAGTAGACTTTTATTTTTAAAGGTTTCTCTCTTAAACAATATTGTTCCTTTCAAAGAAATAAATTGATTTCCAAAATTTTTCTTCCTCTTTTTAAACAAAACCAAAAATTATTTTCAATCAGAAAATAAAAATTGTACAAAATTTGTGAAGATTATTTCAACCAATAAATATAAACTTAAGGGAGAGCTTCACGAAGCTGGGAACGATTGGAGGGTAATATGTGCAACAGTAGAAAAGTGGGTTATGTGAACCCTCCAAAGAGATGCTAAAAATCTGAAATAGTAGACAGTTTAGAGGAATGAAATGAAAAAAAAAAACCCAACCAAACAAACAGAAAATGTGAATAATTGTGGTGCTGGTGAAATACATCTTGCTATCTCCAGAAACAGTGTAGTGTTTACTATAGAATTTAAGACCTTCTCTCACTCAGAGAGTGCCAACAGATTTCATAGGAGTTGCAAAGAAAATTCCTTGTGAAGGAGTTGGATCGATCACAGAACATGCAAGAGTCCAAACTGCTGAAAAAAAGAAAGCCAAGAAGTAACTCCTAGTACTGTAGAATGAACACATAAAAGTGTTTACACCCATTTCTGGAGCTTTGTAAATATGTTCAACAGGGATATTTATTTAAATCTACCTACAATAACAACCTGTGTAAATCCTACCCTTGTTTAACTCTGTGTAGCTCCTCCCTGCTGAGCCTGTGAACACCACCTGTGGAAGGGACCTTGTCTTCTAAAAGCAGAATTTCTGCTAAGCAGAATATTCATTTTCAGGTATAGTTTTTAGAAAAGTTTTATCTCAGAAAAGATAAAATTAAAGTGGACACTGGGGTCAACATGGAATAGTTGGATCACGTCCCACCAAAAATAGGAATCGCGAGGGATTCTCCTGTTGATATTTAAAACTTTTGTTCATGCAAGTTTTAATCAATTAAAATGCATTATCTACCCTCTTAACTTTCTCCGAGAGGATTATCTGACATTTACTATTCACCAGTTTTGCTGAAAAGGTTAATAGTTCACAGGCTGAAGTTAGAAGTAAACAGAATTGATCATTCCTAATGCTTTGGCTGAAATGGAGGGGCTTTGTGTTGACAGGCTAGGAGATGTAATGAGGCTCTAGTACATTCTTAAGGCTTGTTTCATTTGCTCTGTGAATGGGGAAAGTAAAATTATAGTCTATAGGTGTTTTCCATGGTTCTTTCATAAGCAGGCCTCCTGACACCAATTAAAGAGATTATGTCATCAACTGAAAAGAAAGCTATAACCTTGTATGTTAATGCCATGATTACTTAAGACAGGGTCACTGGACCCAATAGAACAGTGAATGACCTTGGTGAAATTAACTTCAGAGCTCAATTCCTAATTAACTGTTTTCAATGAAAGAATGTGTGATTTCAGGCTATTGGTCAAAATATTCATTTTTTTCTGTACAAGGACTTTGCCACCAGAAGTTAGTCTCCAGCAGCATAAAAAAACCAGGAATAAGATTAGGAAATGGCAAACAGCATGTCCAGAGCTTTATGAAAGCAGATATTGTGCCCTGGATATTTTGCCTGAAAAACCTTTTTCTTTTGAGACTTCTTTGCCCACGATGCAAAAATTACAGTCCTCAGGAGGAAATGACACATTTGAACACACAGCCAGGACAGATGAAATTGAAAAACATTTTGCCAAAATACTCAAAAGTAGCTATGTATAAAATACAAGCATGTATTTATGAATATTATAAATTTAACATATTTTTAATGGAATTGCAGAATATAGAAATATCTGGTCAGAGAAGCTGCATTTCGTAACATTGGAGAAACATGAAAAGAAGACAGGGAAGCATTTTCAAGCAGCTCTCTCCATTCTCTCTCAGGTAAGGGTAGTGATGCTCCAAAAGGAGAGTAGATTGCCAGAATACCCCTCGACTTTGCCATGTGTCACAGGCTGATCGCTACCAGAGATGTGCACTCCGAGATGCACACACTCAGTCCTAGTGCTGTAATACTGGTAGGGGCTGTGTAGTCCCCTTGAAGCTGTTGCTCGGCACTGAACATATCTTGGACCTCTGATCAGCCATGCTAAAGTCACGGTTGTACATGCCTTACTTTACCAGGAAGAATTACACATCTAAAAACAATTTCAACACTAATAACCATGTGATCTGGCTGTAAAAGAAGTCAGTTTAACCTGTCAGTCTCTTTCTACTTTCTTAAATAACTTTTTAGGTGTGGTCCAAGTCATACTCAAACTGGGACTGCAAGTCCCAAGGATGTTGCTAATCCAATACTCCAGCAAACAGCAAATTCCCCTTCAAAATTGTTATGAAGTTAATGCAACTTGCTTCATGTGTAGCAAGACTTCAGACCTGAGCTACCTGTATGAACACATTCTACTTCCATGGGGCTGAATTTACAGGGTCAAATGTTATGCCTGTGGCAGCTCTGATCAAGGCTATGAGCAAGGCAAGCATGGTGGCTATCCAGGGTGTTACACTGTCCCCAACCCAGGACAAGCTGTGGGGCTCTGGGTCTGCTTCTGTTACTGAATTGTGAGATGGAGCTAATTCCTCTCTGTGGCTGCTGCGATGGGATGAACATCGAAGTAGGTCAAGAAGGGGAAGCAGGAACCTCTCCCATCTGCCCACATCTAATTCTACAAGAAGAAGTGATTAGGCAAAATGTCCCAGAGAGACCCCAGAATACCTGGTGCTCAGAGACAACGGAGGTATCTATGTGCCATGGGCAAAACCCCAAAGGGAGCCTGTAGCAAAGCCAAGGAGTGAGCCAGCTTCCTGAAACTCCATTTCTGTTTGTAAACCACATCTGTGCCAACCATACAGCACTGCTGGTTGACCACCGGGCCAGCTGCTCCTCTCCTCACGTAGAACGAAAATCTGCCTGGGCTTGGACACAGACATTCACTGTTCATGGGAACACGCTGAAATATCAGAGTGCAAAGAAGCCTTTTCCCACGGTCACCAGGTTATAAAGCAGCATGCCCAAATGGGGATCCAGCTCTAGAGGACAGCTAAAGAGACTGAAGGCAATGCACTGGAAATTAAACTGGTGTGATCTGGGTAACACTGCTGATACCTGTCCAGAGATATGGCATGTGGATGAGAAGGCATTGATTAAACATAAAGATCTGTGAAACCTGTGATCATGTAATACAGTCGACACAAAACATGCAATTCACTTCAAATCCAACCAAATGTAGGCAGCTGCTTTCTCTAAGAACCAAGAAAATTAAATCTTATATAGCTTTCTCGTTTTATTTTTATTGCAGGTCAAAAATATACCTCTTAGGCTGGGCACGAATGTAACCAAACAAGCCCCAGGGCTGGATATCACCAACCTCACAGCAAGTTCAGCCTCCCAGAGCACACTTCAGATAACCACCTTTCACACTCCAGCCCCTGGCTAATAAATGGCAAAGGAGCAGTTAGTAAATTCGCTGAAAGGTGCAATTAAACGCAATAGGGACATTCTGCCCGCTGAAAGCAATGTATTCTTTACTGCTTGTTTGTGGAAGAGAGAGGAGAGAAGAAAAGGAAAGGAAAAGATTTCTCCCTTCACTGTGGACCACCCATGAAACTTTTTGTCTCCTAATTCTGACACCAGAAAGAAAAGAGATACTTGTTGATTACAACGATGCCTTGAGCCCTCATGTGCGTTTCTCCCCATACAGTACGGCTTTGGGAAGCTAATTGCATTAATGTGTTGTCCAAGTAAAAACAGGTGTTGCAACACCTGCATTTTCTAAAGCCGAATTTCATTAAGAATCTGCATTTTTGGAGGGTCAGAGCATGTGGTTTATACAGAGGTGATATTTAAGGGACTAGGGCTGCACAGAACCACTAAGTTGGAAAGGCTAATAACTTGTGCCATGAAACCCTGCAAAGTGTTGGCTACCAGAGCTAAACCTTGGACAGTGCTGAGTTCTCTGCAGGAATTCGACATGGGAGTGATTTCAGAGAGTGGCAGTGGAGTCAGTTTGTGTGATTAACCTTTTGGCCCACGCTTTAGCCTTTGCCTGGACCCAATGACAGTGCTCGGCGCTTTATGGGATGCAGCTCCTTTGATAAGGCCTCTGAGCCTGCAGAACCGAAGCCAGCAGGCTCTTTGCCACCATCGTCATTCAGAAGCCAGGTCAGAGTGAATGCAGTAGCTTTTAGTGAATAAATATTATGATTGCAAAGAATGTGACAGCAACAACACTAAGGCTGGAAAGCCTCCTGGCACTGAGGAGTTTCTAGGAACAGGGAGCAGCTTACAGGCTACAGGGGAGGAAGTGGAAGATCTACTTACTCACATGAGTAAGGGTTACTAGCAGTAGGAAGGACTGCAAGATTAAGCTCTTAAGGAACGTAGTGCTAACAGGTCTGACAGTGAAGTGGCTCTGCAGTTGCACACGCAGTTGAGGATATGGCCTGTGACATAACACACTCAGCCATGCAAGCTTCATGTGCACGTGTCCATGTCATAATACCAGCAACTTCCTAAGTGCACATAATCCCCCCCATCAAGACACGAGAGTTACTTCCTTGTAAAAAGCATGTTAAAGTCCTGAGAATATACACTGCCTTGTGCCAACACTCATTTGTACATTGAATCATATAAGGGGGGATACATCTTGGGCGAGATATCCTTACTTCAGCAAGAGCCCTTTCCACCAGTTGTCCATGTTTGCGAGCGTACTAAAGGGTCAGAGCAGCTGGGAGAAGTTTGAAAAGCTCTACTAAATGCAGATGATTCCTGCAGTGGAGACAGTAGAAGGTGGCAGAGCATCCATCTTCCAGGGACAAGTTCTGGTGCTGAAGATGTGCAGAACAGAGACCTTAATGAGGCAAACCACTGAACAAAGCTGGGTGATAACTAAGATGACTTAAAGAGTTCATTCAAATACAAGTGGAAGGGGGGCTTTCCTCCTCATGCTACCAGTCCAGGGTTGAGAACATTCAGAAAGTATTTAAAATCAGTGTTGCTATGAATGCACTATGAGCTTTGGTGAGGTCCACCTGTGAGTCCTTTTGAGTACTGTGGACATATTTCATGCAGTGCTTCAAATTAAGAATTAATAGTGAATTTTATTAGGTATTATTAGTCTCATTATTATTACTAGCCTCATTACTCACATCCAGCCTGATCACACTCTCATGGTCCGTACATAAAGTGCTGCATGGTTTCTTTCCAGCTCACTACATCTTTCAGCCCAGTCAAACCTTTTGCTGAAACTTGCCAGCTGCCAGCAACCACGGAGAGAAGTGCAGGTTTCTCCCCCGCTGCATCCCTCCTGGGTGCATTGAATTCCCTGTCTGGAATGCAGTACTTCCACAGGATGCCTCTTGCCCTGGACACATAGGCTAGAAACCCATCACGAGGGAAATCATTTAATTACTAGTATCAATCAAAACCTTTAGTTCAAATGCTTTATAGCACAGAAAAGCAGTGGCAGGCTCTAAACATCTTCTCCAGAAAGCAGATTTGCCTTGTAATGATGCTGGAATAAAATTTTCCAAAACGGAAATGAGAGATGAGCAACAGAAATGACCAACATCCGTTTCCTTCCTTCTGTTGTGGGTTTTTTTCAGAGTTGATTGACAATGTCTTTCCTATTTACTTCCTCTGAAGTCCACTTATTTTCAAGCAAATATGCAGTTCCTTCTTCCTTTATCACGATTAGCAAGTCAGAGACCCTGGAGAACAGCTACTTCCTGAGCATACGAAGACATCAGTGTGTTTGCACAGCTATTTTTCACCAGAGCAGCCTTCCCTAAACAGTCTGAGAAAAACCACCAGCTACACACACCCCAGAGAGTCTGCTGGGGCAGAGCAGGCTCCGGCATGGTCAGCTCTTCCCAGAAGATGCTCCAACAGCAATTTCCATGTGTGGTAACAACAGTAAAGCATTGTTCTTATATGGCACTCTTCTCACCAGCAGATCTCAAAGCACTTTACAACGGCAGGGCCGCTATCTCCTTTTCACAGGCAGAAAAGATCAGTCCTCTGGTCATTTAGGAGGTCATCATACAACCAAGAACAGAAGAAAAGCCCCAGCCATGGCTCCAGCCCCTAGGCCACACTACTCCTTCTCCCCAACAAGAAGTAGGGAAGGTGGTAAAGCTACTGATGGAAAGTCAAACCTATATCATAGCAACCTTGATATTCACATTTAGGATGCCTTTGATTTAAGTCTTTCTTTGACAAATCTTCTCCTTCACCTTGTGGAGCCCAACCTACGAAGACAGGGCTTGTGAAACACAGGAGGCAGCGGGTGTGCAGCTGCAGGAAGGCTTGAGGAAAACCCTGTGGCAGCACAACTTGTTGAGACCCCTGAGTCCCTCAGATCAGAGGGGATGCTCTGTCTTCCTGAGCTGAGAGCCTGGTGCCAGGGAGCCTCAAAGCCACCGCTCCCCTGCCCACAGACAGGGCTAAGGGCAGCGCACGCTGGTGCCCTGCCTGGTTCAGGGCTGGTGTGTGAGGAGGAGATGAGGACTGAGCCAGACTGCAGGCTGCAAGAGCTGGAGCAGTCAGGGTGAATTTCTCTTGACCTTTCCCTAATCTGTCGGTGTTTGAGCACAAAACCTCAGGCTTTTATACACCACAAGTTTTCATTCGTTTTTACAGATACATTCATGCCGCGATTATTCCAGGTTTTTCTGTTTCCATCCCCTGGGGAACGGCGAGGCAGGCATAGACAAGACATCTTCCGCCAGCAGTTACGTGCTGCTCTTTGTCACCGTGCCCCAACGCTATGCCATGAGGGAACTGCTCCTCTCAGCTTTGCTGTGCTCTTTTCATCAGCTGGGATATCTTTTTCCTGACAAAAGGAGCTGGAGCCCTCTTGTGTTGAGTTTTGAAGTTTGCAACAGTCCCTTCAGAAATCCCTTTAGATTAAACCACCCCAGCTTCACGGGGATGCTGCGGATGAGCTGCTGTTAATAGGAATCCAGCTGCACTGCTTGTCTTTGTCTTAGTAGCAACGTTACATACAATGATACTCCAAAACAGATTTCATCTTCAAAAGCCACAGACTTCATGATAAAAAGATAAATAAAAAAATCTTATGATATAAACCCAGCCTACTCTAATCTCAGCTACTGAAAAAGGTGCTTTTTAATCACCAGAGTTTAATTAGTAGGGTACAATATATGTCAACTATGTAGGAAGCATATATTAGAAAGAGCAGTGATGACTATAGGATTTGCAATTTCACTTGATTTTCAAAGCTGCATGGAATAAATCAATCTCTGTTCACACTTATTACAGAGCTGTGCAAAATGACTGATTTCAGCTGAGGAAAAACTCGGAGTGAGTTTCCCTAAACCTGAGATTTTTCGGTATGTGGCTATGGTAGAACAGCACACACACTTTGGAAGAGGCAGCACTTTAACTGCTGAGAATTCCTGGGATTATTTGAAATGGATGTCAATTTAGTGTAATTTGTCATTAATTTTATTAATAAATTATGCTTTTCTGCCTCTTTTAGTGAGATCAGCTTGACAGTAAAAGCTGATGTTGAAACCACTTTAAATACAAGTAGCAGTATTTTATTTTGAAAAACTATTATTTATGCAACTACAACCATGTCACTTTTCCAAAGTTGGGGAAAACCTAGGATTATATTTGCCTTAGGCTTATATGTGGAGAGATATTTTTATTCGTTGTAATACTCTTCTGATAAAAGTTGCTATAAAACGATCTATTCAAAGACATTTAAAATTGTTTCTGTTGCACTCACTTAAGACATCCTAAAAAAATTGTTAGCTGTGCTCTTAAGCCCTATATGGAGGCTTCCAACAGTCTCTAGGCTATAGTGCCTTTTAAGGCTATTTTATCAGAAATTATTATTAGTAGTATTGTTGTTGTTGTTGTTATTTGCTGTAAATTGCAATAGTATTTTACAGACTTGTGAGGTGACAAGGTCCTTGCCCTGTAATGCTCACACTCTAGCTCAGAGACACACGATCTATGGAATAACACCACGTAGTGCATGGCCTTGTAGAGACACACTCCTTATGAAAATCAGCCTTAAAAGGTCCCATGAAGGAAGCAGTTTCTGAAGAGGGTTTTGAAGGTGGGGGAAAAGAGAGGTCACATTATTAGCATGAGTCAAGCCCCCTCTGCCACCAGTGCAACACTTGGAAGACCGAGACCCAAGACTTTGCTAGACAATGTACTCACTTGCAAAGAAGTAGATGCAAAGGTTGTGCCTTTCACTGCTTTCATTGCACGCTGCCATCTCCCCTGTCTCTAAATCCAATCCAAGACCCTGTGTTTCCTGTGTGAAAGAGAGAACCTAAGTCATGGACCAAGATTCTCTGCAGCAACTAGAGCTTTGCAAGCTCCTAGCTTTAAGACAATACAGGGACATGGATTTTTATGAACTGCTGAGACATCCTCTCAAAATTCAGGTCTTTTAAAGATGCTTCCAGTTGTTCTTTTGGAAAAAGAGAAAAAAAGTATTAATAAAAATGCCCCAAAGCATTAATCACTTAAAAAAACCTGTCTACATCGGTTGGCAATATAGATATATTCAGTACAGGTGAAGGTCATGTTTGATCTGTCTCCATTTGGCTTCCTGGTTCTCACCATATGTCAAAGATCACGATTATAATCTGACATAAAAGCATCTTCAGCAAGTGATGCATTTCCTCTGCTTGTGGTTAAATACAACACCTACAGACAAAATGATATTTTATGGTTCAAGACTGCCGTGACAACAACTGGAAGAGAAAACTTGAAGGTATTTCAGCTTTTACTGTCTGGATTGCAGAGCGCATCAGAGATTGAACAACAGCATGCAGTTGGTGACTTTCACCATGGCACAGCTGAAATGGAAATAATTGATGCCGATAGTACCTTTCACTGAGCGAGAGTTCCTAATACCTCATGCAAACAGCAGCTGTGTGTCCGAGAGACACAGTGGTCTGATGAAGCAGAGAAGGAAGGCTCTGACAGAAGGCATTATGGTAATGTACTCTAATGGGACTTGCTGATTTGAATAAAGTAGCATGTTAAACACTCCATAGTCTCTTTACTGTGTGCCACGGCCCTATTTACAACTCTATATTTAAGACATTTGCACTCAATACAATTTGAGACAAGCCAACATGCCCAGATTACAGTATTTTTCCATTTATTTTATTTTTAAAAATTTAAAGAAGATACATAGAAACTTTGTCCCTTGGTGGAAATCTAACAGCTATGAACAAGCTTTGCGACAGCATTCTCATCGTTTACCTCTTGGATGAATCTTTTGAGATAAAATATTTGTCCCAAACCCAAGGTCAGGACAAAGTCACCTGTCACTTGTAGAAACACTACTGGTCTCCGAAAATAGCTAACACTTGTTTTTGTCATCATTAGAGCAATAAACATGCTTTATTACCCATTCATAATGAAAAAAAAGCAAACACTAATAAACTTACCTGTTAATAGCTGCAGGGCACCATAACCCATGTTGGATGCATGGTATTGTGCCTCAGCCCAGGCCCTGGTTGGACACACGTGTTCCTCCCAACTGAGTCAAGCACATGCTGTAATAAAAACAGATGATGGATGCGATGATAATGTATACCATTAAACGATGACAGTCTACTACTCCCTTGACCTCTGTGGCACTTTGTTCTTCAGCCATCTTTCACAATTCAGTCTCTCCTTCTACATCCAGATTAGAGTATCCACTGTTCCTTCTGCTGCTGCACACCTTCGCCCAGAATATCTCCCTCCATCACCTCCACCTTTGCAGACATGGTTGACTTCATCATCCGTAATGGAGTCGCTCATGGGCTGGGTGCTACCTGGATGGGCTGGATGCTGTAGATGGCTGCCCTGTGGGAAGCTGATGGGGCTATTCCTGCTTGGTCTTGGCCAAGAGAAGAATTAGACCATAAGGGCCTGATCCTCTTCCCATCCCCTCCATCTGCTGAGATTGCAGCTTACATTTATAAAAGGACTCATGGTTTCTTTGAGCTACAAATTGCATTTGTAGCTTTAATTAAATCTTATGTTTGACTTGAAATGCAAACCTTTGTTTTCTTCAAAGTTCCTTGACATAATTTTCCTTAATTTTAAGGAAACTTAAAATGAAAAATTCTCACAGAAATTGAAATATTTAATTTGTTAATGGCAAAATGGCTTTTTCTGAACAGCTTAGTTAAATCTACGCAATTTACAACTTTCTGAAATAGCTGAAACAGTGATTATTTGTTTATTTATTTGATATTTGTCTTGGCTGAGAGATTTTGCAGCTAAATCTTTCTCCTTCCATTTTACCTAGGGACCAGGCTGAGCTCTGGGGCTCAGAGCTCTGTGTCCTGTGTGTTGTTCTTAAAACAGCTCTCGTATTGTCCCCCTGCTCCTCAGATGCTGGTTTGCCTATGAAGGTGGCATCTGCTCCTTAATTATTTGATTTTGTTTTGCCTGGTACGCTCTGTTAAACACATCAGAAGCTCAGGAGTGCCACTGCTGGTGGAGTGTTTCTGCATACACATTTAATATCTTCCCTATAGGTCCAGAGATTTCCTAAATCCTCCAGTGGAGGTGCAGATGTTGTTGGTCCACAAGAATTGTGTGGCCGGTGCCTGTAAATCCGGAACTCTTGGCTTAAGAAGATTGTGCTGAAGAACATGGTGCTGAAACCTACTGACCACAGCAAACTAAGAGGAGCTTTGCATGCAATTCTGCTGTGCCTTTTGAGGGGTCAAGATAATCATGAGCTGACACCATCCCTCACAGCATAGCACGCCATGTGATATGAAGCTGAAGAAGAGGGCCATGCAGCCAAGAGTTGGGCAGGACCATCAGGACCACAGAGGAACCTGCAGTGTGGCAGTCCCCAGCTGCTCACAGCTTTTCTGCTGCGCAAGGAGCCCTCTGCAATGTGTGTCATGGAATAGGATAGCCAGCAGCATCTGGCATGGGGGTGGGGGGCAGCCTTCAAGTCAGGGAGAGCTGTGACACTGCGCTGCAATGTCATGAGCTGCTACTGCTCGTAGGGCTGTGGAGAATACATGAGAATTGACAGTGAGGTCAGGGAGATAATATGAAGGAGCTAAAGCAGCTGGAAACCTGGAGAGAAAATGACAAGTTCTTTTGCACTTTTTGAAGCTGAACCTTATTTACTTCTGGGGACAGATGATCTGAAGAACTGATATAGTGGGTAAGTTACAAATTCCAGGAAACTAACAGGGTCATGAGTAGCAGAGAAAAAAAAGGAAAGGATAATTTGGATCTAAAATCAATTTTACTAGAATTTTTCATTTTATTTAAGGAAATATGCAGAAGATAACTTAGTTAAAAAAAACAACAACAATACAACCATATGTATTCATGCATGACTAGACCTGAATTGTAATTCTCTCAATGACATGATGGTCACCCTGGGTTTTTTTAGCTTATATGGGGGAGGAGGGAGACAGAAGTCAGCCAGTAGCTCCCCTGACAAGGCAAATCTTTCATCTTGCATAAACTTAACGTAATTCCCTTCTTGCCACAGGAACTGTGCTGTGGACACTGAATTCCTGGTTTGTAGCACTCTGTGAGAGGGTGTTGGAGGGCATGAAGTGCTTGACACGGGTTAGGTTCAATGGAGAGACAATTTGCCGAGTGTCCCAAGTCTAAGTGCATCATGTTTTAAGTTCTGCAAATGCAGGAATGCAAACTGGCTGACAAACTTTTGTGAAATGGACCACGAGTCATGATTAATTTATCAAGCTGTTCTAAATGCATCAACTAAAATAATGGAAATATAAACAAAAGTTATGTAATTCCTCCTTGCCTGTGCTTGGGCCCTGTTTGTGATGGAGAAAATATAAACTGAACTAGAGCGTATAAAAAGATTTCCAAGAAAAAGCTTTTGTTTAATGTTTCCTATGCATCAAATATTCCACTTGCCTCCCAGACGCATATATTCCAAATCATGCTTTTGCTGTCCATAGAAAATTCCTCCATCTATTTATACTTTCAAATCTATGATCTTATACATTAATAAATAGTAATGAAGTCCTGAAGTAAACATCAGTGTTACAGTTCCACTGGAGATCTTGCTGACATTTATAAGTATCTGCAGCTTTCATGGTTCAGGACACTGGCAGAGCTCACAGATTCTGTTAAACTTTATCACGTAATTGTACATGTGGTCTGTCTTTTGAAAGTATAATGCATGGGATTTATGGAATATTTCTGTTGGGCAGCACTGCATGTGTTTGTTTCCTTTATCAAAAGCCATGTTTCTGTGTGGGTGTATCTTAGCTGACCTACTAAACCCACCATTTTTCATCTTAGCTGACAGCAAACAGCACACATAGTCTGGATTTTCCCAAGCTATGGAAATATTGCTATCTTATGATTAGTCACTACTCTGAATTAGTCATCCATTTATATGTCTGTCCATTTATACGCTAGGAGATAATCCAACAAGACTAATACCCATTTCACTTCTTGTGTATGCCTTTGTCTATCAACAGGATTACAGGACTTGGTTCTCCATGGTGGAAAGTTTAGCTCAGTGACCCAAGAAATACTTTCCAATTGGATGCTGTCTTTGCCCTGCTCCAAAAGGTAGGAGAGAGGAATTTCACAATAATTCAGGGTGGCACAGTGATGTCTGAACCAGTTTCTTGCAGAAAGCGCCTAATCATGCAGTACTGCCTAACTGCGCAAAAATACGAATGCCATAACATGCAGCCCTTCAGTAGACAGTCTTAAGTGTCCAGTATATTACATTTATACCAAAAGATGGAAAAGTGAGAGGGAATTCTCCCCTCCGGAGAACTCTGTCAAAGTACAACATTGCTCCTTGTACAACAGGGAAGATCCGTGCTGTCTTTGGCCTCCCAAAGGTCCTCCCATGCAAGCAGGAATCAAATAGCTGCAGTCCCTCATCTCTGCTAGAACTGGTAGGAAATCGATAACTTCCAGGTAGAATAATGGTTAAAGGTCCCTTTTTACATGGTAAAACTTTCAAGCTCCAAGGGAGTCCCATGGTCAGTCATCCTCCATCTAACATTAGATTTGATGGAGGCCTCAGGACAGTCAGAACAAGAGGAACTGTTCAGACTAAACTTCCTTGGTTTGTGTGCAGAAGATGTGATGCAGATACAGATTGCTCCCAGTAACTCTGCACTGCCTACCTGGGATGATGAAAGGAACTTCTCTCACTCACTAAATGGATTCTGCCAGCACTTCTGAAGCCCTCATAAAGGAAGTTAAAAGTATTATGTGTTATCTCTTTGGGAAACTTTTTATAGATAAACTTCGCCAGTCAGAGAAGGACCTGGGGGTGTTGATTGACAGCCGGCTGAACATGAGCCAGCAGTGTTCCCAGGTGGCCAAGAAGGCCGATGGTATCCTGGCTTGCATCAGAAATAGTGTAGCCAGCAGGGACCGGGAAGGGATCTTACCCCTGTACTTGGCACTGGTGAGGCCGCACCTCGATTCCTGTGTTCAGTTTTGGGCCCCTCACTACAAAAAGGACATTGAATTACTTGAGCGTGTCCAGAGAAGGGCAATGAAGCTGGTGCAGGGTCTGGAGCACATGTCGTACGAGGAGCGGCTGAGGGAACTGGGGTTGTTTAGTCTGGAGAAGAGGAGGCTGAGGGGAGACCTCATCGCCCTCTACAGCTACCTGAAAGGAGGTTGCAGAGAAATGGGGATGAGTCTCTTTAACCAAGTAATAAGCGATAGGACAAGAGATAATGGCCTCAAGTTGCACCAGGGAAGGTTTAGACTGGATATTAGGAAGCATTTCTTTACAGAACGGGTTGTTAGGCGTTGGAATGGGCTGCCCAGGGAGGTGGTGGAGTCCCCATCCTTGGAGGTGTTTAAGAGTTGGGTCGACATAGCGCTGAGGGATATGGTGTAGTTGGGAACTGTCAGTGTTAGACAGTTAGACAATGGTTGGACTAGATGATCTTCAAGGTCTTTTCCAACCTAGATGATTCTGTGATTCTGGGAACAGCCACCTTAATCCCCTGTCCAGTCACTAGAGACAGATCTGTGATTGCCACTGCTATCTCTGAGGATGAGACCTTGAAGAGAATGGCCAAGCAAAGCAGGATGACATACTACTGAGGTAGACACTAGATCTCGGAAACTGGTGGGATTTTACTTGTAGGCTACAGGATGGCAGCTCTGAGCACACTGTGAAAACCCAGCTATTTAAGAGAATGCATGAAGGACCTTTAGACTCTCTTCTCTCCAGATTTCCAGAGATGTATTTATACTGGCCTAAAATAAATGTAACAGAGAGGAAGGGAGAACGGCTTGCTGCATATGCCACAACACAGATCAAGTCAAGCGAAAAAGCCAGTGTTGGTGGCACATGAAAAATTAGCTCCCTGAAGCAAAGTAGGCAACGACTTATTTATGCTGGCTGGAAAAACTGCTTGTTCTATACACTTGTTCTTCTCCTACCTCTAGCTCTTCCTAAGTAAGCCTAACTAGCCTGGCGATTTTGCATATCAGATCCTTTTATTAGACACAATAGTGTCTGTAGATGCTGGCTAATGTAACATGTGTGAGTTAAAGCACTTGGCAGTGAATCATGGGTTAAGACATGAAACCATCTCCAATTATCCTTATTCTGGTAAAGAGAGGAAAAGCAGTGATGGAATAGCTGTGTACCTAAAGAAAGATTGTGTCATGTTCTGATGCATATTTAGCAGTGTTAAACTGCAAAATAGCACAATGAAGTCTGCTTACATTCAACAGAAGACTGGAGAAAAGTGTTTGCTCTAATGTCCAACCTCAGGGACCTGAGAAGGGTTGTATAGAAGAAGATAAAGAACTCTGTTCTTGTCTCTGTACCAATACCAGGAGCTGGTCCAGCAGTGAGTTGAGACTGAGATTAAAACAGCTGAACTGCTTGTAGCATACACAACGAGTCCTGCTTCACCTGCTTCACCAGTCCTCTGCTTCACCTTCTCCATGGCTGAAGACTTTCTCCGACATGCAGACACGTGTGTGACCCCCACCAAATGCTTCATGGCACCATGGTATGTAAAGACCCCATTTGAGACCCATGGGCTATGCAGAGGTAGGCCCAGTTCTTGCTGTGAAGACCAACTGGTTGGTTTGAAACCTGCAGAAAAGAAGCGTAAGGTAACGGGAGCAGGAGGGAAGGGCGAGTGCAGTTGGATGTGCAATCTCTGTGTCCTGCTGAGGGACAACTATCTGAAAAATGAATTTTAAACATCTTTATGTGAACTCACCAAATCAGTGCACTGTTTGCCTTACTGGTTGGAACATCTCGCTGCCAAACAAATCATTTCTTCAGCCGTTTTCCTGATAACATGTATAATTACTCTCAGCGCAGATAAGCCCAAAGGTAACAAAATAACATCCTTTTCACATTTTTTCTACTTTGATTCTCCAAAGATGAGGTCTTTTAAAGGTCATATCTTGACAGAATTCTTCTTTTACCCCCCTGTTGTGCTAAAATAGATCAGCATTATTGACCTTGACAACAATGCCGGAAAGGTTTAGTGACAATCTATTCTGTATCAATGAGCACATAAAACTGCTTTTATGGGCTGGGGCGCTCTCCGTGCATTTGATAGCAGGCAGATCGGCTTTTCTTGACAAGGCATCGAGTAAAAAGATTTAATGTATCCATCTCAATGTGAATTGGATCGTACTCTCCTGACATGAGATCCTCAGCCCCAGGGAGAGCTGTGCTCAGTGCTGTGTTGCTGCATTAGTCACTTGTAACAGCTACACGAAGAAACAGAGCATGACAAGAGCTAAGTAATATTGTGAGTGTGGAAATGTCCAGGTTTCACCAGCCTCTCTGCTTTCCCAGACTTTTTTAAAAATGAAAAGCAATAAAATGCTTTTAAAGGGGGCTTATTTTTCTTTTGAAACCACTCTTTTTTGAAGTATGCTTTGTAAAGGTAGATGTTGCACAGTGAATAAGGCAGCCACGGGTGCTATGAAGGATCAGACAAGAACTCTGCGTTGGCTCTTTCAAGTGGCTTCAGATTTGGGGTGGTGAAGCAGCTGATCTGCTAACGTTTAACTGCTCTCCTGTTGCTGACTCCGGTTTCAAAGAGGCCAGTTCTCAGCCTGTGTACGCTCTTACACCTGCTCTAGGGCAATAGGTCCCTCTTAATTGATTTTTTCTTTTCTTCCAAATTCTTTTCTTCAGTGATGCCCACTCCAAAATAATCAACAGAAATAGAGTTTCTATGGTGAAACTCTGGCCCAAATGAAAGCAACGAAAATATGCCAGTGGTGTCAGTGGGGGCAAGATTTCACTTGTTTAGTTAGAAACAGGTTTTGCCAGAATCCTGACTCTTTCCCCTTGAGTTATGGTGATTACTGGGGGAGAGGGGAAGGGGGAAGGGAGAGGGAAGAACCATAATAGCTAGATGAATTAAAAAAAAAATCACACAGTGGGAGAAGTATAATGGCTATTGTTATTCTGGTGTTTATATTAAAATTTGCAAAACAAGGCACATGAAGAAAAGAAGACAAGATGGAAATTAAGAGCTTTGTTTCAGAATTTACATTTCTCTGGTTTAAGGGGTTATAAATAATACTTCTTAATGGGCTGGGTTACCTCCCATCATTAGTCTTATCTCCACAATGCCTGTTCTATCATGTTGTTCATTTCAGGTTCAAAAAATTCACCTGGAAAAGCAGAAACACACAGCAGATTTCCCCAAACCCAAGCAGGGAGACTGGTCAACCAGCCCTTTCACTATTCCACCACTGGAAGGTCAACCAAAGCTTTGTGTGTTTAGCCTTGGGGTTCCTCCCCTGCACTACCGTGTCTAGAAGTTGCATGGAAGCATTGGAACAACTCTTCATGATCTCTTCTGGAGATGCAGGATTGTTGTTGAAGGATCAACAGCTTCAGTATCAATCCAAAGGCAACTGGTATAATTGAAAACAATATTTGGAAAGAAAAGGTGTGACTCACTGCAGCACAACCCTCAGGACTGGAGATACACTGTGTACAGGTACATCATTCTTCCCACCTGTGTGGGGACAAGGGATGAAACTGGGATGAACATTTGCTGGTTTGCACAAACATTACTAAGCATCACAGTTTATGGAGAGACCCCTAAAAATCCCATCCTCCTGTCCTTCTCAAAAGAAAGAGTACAGTGTTATTTTCCCAAGAAAGGATGTTTCTGTATTTCATATTTCACCCATATGAGCTTGTTTGAGTCCTGCAGTGGCAGAAGGCACAGAGAATTGCCAAAAAAAGAGCTTTGATCATGGTAAACTCAGCTGGATTACACATCTCTGTGCAAGTCAAGGACCACCACCATCGCTTACCACATTAGTTTAGTACAGCATAGTTGCTGCAGGTCTAGGAAATCCAGCTCAGATGGCTGGTAAAGCAAAATCACTGGAGTTCAGATTCCTGCTTCAATTATTTAAAGCATAGTTTGCAGATCAAAGGGGTCTTGGGAAAAATGAAGACACAGGTTATTTGAAATACAATCTTGGTCGGAATAAGCCACTGTGGGGTTTCTTTCCGAAGGCAGCCGCTACCTCCAGGTGTTGTTCTGGGAATGAGAACAAAAGTGGGAGGTAGCAGAGGATGAACAAAACCCCCCAAAAGTCAAGGAAAGAATGAGGAGGAAAAGAGAAAAGATTAATCGTTCCATCACCAGCAAACTCCTGAGCAGAGCATTTGTTCTTCCCGCATGAAAAGTCCTTCCTTTGCCATCCAAAACAATCACCTGGCATTTAGCTTGCCTTCAGCCCTTTTCCCCCATTTCAAGCATGTAATTATTTACACCAGGTGCATTGCTTCAACCCATCTCTTATGACGTCCCCATTCAACAAGTAAAGGATTGTAATTTGCCAGCCTTCACTGAAGTTTCTTTGTACAAGTCTCCTACCCTGGGTGTAACGTTACATTGACAAGCGGCACGGCACAATGGAAAGGGAAATAGAATTTACCCGGTGAACAAAGGGTATTAGTGCTCCCTGCCTCTAACCCCAGGTGACTGTACAGAGCTGACTGCAGGGTGCCTGGTGACAGAAGGCTTGGGTCATATAAAAACCGTGAGCATGGCAGCAGTGCTGGCAGACAACTACACCTGCAGCAGCCCACGGCTGTGTGCAACCACGCTGCTTTGTGCCATTACTTCGGGTAAACGCTGCTGGTCCTATTTAAGGTTTAAATTAATGAAAGATTTTAGCTGACAGGGTTGTCAGTGCTGATGGAGGGTATTCAACTCAAGCAGCATTCACCCCCTCCCTTCCTAGCTGGTAACAGAGATCGCCCCATCGCTGCTTGATTCACACTGCATGGTCTGGCCTTGTGTGCACGGAGTTGTCCTAGACTTTGCTGATGGCTGAAATCAGGGTCAGGTGCAGTAATAAAAATGCTGTGAAACCTCAGGTCTCATGGCACTCGTGACGCAGCCTCTTTGTTTCACTGAAGCTCCTGGAATTTGCCTGTTGCACCCACACGGGCCAGGACCTGTCCCTTTGTGTGTGGCCAGGAACTCTCCCTGGCCAGGGCCGATCCATGACAGATGCCCCTGGGCTCTGCTGTAAAACAAACAAACAGCGACAACAATAACGAGGGGAAGGTGAGAAGTGGGATTATTTCGGTTTGCAGCTCCTGTCCTTTGATTTGGTTTGAGGTAGCAAGTCCAGGCATGGATGAACCGGGGGATGAAGGGAGCCTGAGTGCTCCCCTCTTAGCCCTGGCTATGTAGCACACATGACACTGCATGTGACACTTTCACCTATCTAAATCAAAGGTGCCTCCTGTCTTTTCCTCCCAGAAAAATCCCAAGGTCATGGACCACACAGAGATGCAAATAAAAATACTGAGACAATGATGCCAGATAAACACTGTCTCTCCCATCACTTCTCATTGCTTCTCTTCCCTGAAAAGCATGTGCTAAACCTGGAGTCCTGGATGCTAGAGGGGAGAAATTCCTGCTTGTTCAACTTCAGCCTACATCCCCCAGCCTCTGTTGTCTCATCTAGACTTTGAGTGGAGGCAGTGGGAGCCCTGGTCGCTTGTTTTCAGAAGCAATTCTGGTTCCCAGTGAATTTGCAGTATACGCTGGCCATGCTTTCTTGTGATCCTGCCCCAAATTTGCCCTTTTAAAATGGCAGTCCACTGCTCCTAGGCTGGCCTCCAACCAGGAGGCCAGAGAAAGATACACCAGGGAAGGGTCAAAACACCATGGCTCACACATCGCACCCGAAAAAGTGGTGTACCCCAGGGGTCCATATAGGGGCTAAGACCGCTTAACTTCTTCATTACTGTCCTGGGTGATGGGAAAGAGTGCACCCTCAGCAAGTTTGCAAGTGCTATAAAATTTGGAGGAGTTGTAGATACACCAGAGGGTTGTGCTGCTGTTCAGAGGGAAGCTGATGGAGAAGCAGGTCAACAGCAGTCTCATGAAGTTCAAAGAAGTGCCAAGTTCTGCACGGGGGAGAAATAACCCCGTACATCAGTCCAGGCGGGGGGCTGACCTGCTGGAAAGCAGCCTTGCACAGAAGTACCTGTGGGTCCTGTTGGAGAGACACCAAGTTGACCATGGGCTAGGAACATGTCTTCACGGGCATGCCTTAGGCAGAGCATTGCTGGCAGGTCAAGGGAGGTGCCACCCATGAAAGCCCTGTTAGAGTACGGGGAAGTCTGTCTTGGACAGGTAGGCTTGCTGGGGGCTTTGCAGCAGCGGCGGCCCTGCCTCAGCAGAGTGCTCTCGGCTCCGCTGCCATACACGCTGCACAGACGCTTGAAGATTTCCAGTCCCACCACAAAACCTCAGTCCTGCTGACATCTGCCATGGGAAGTCCCCACTGCACAGCCATTCAACCAGGCATTACAGGCAGTGCTGTAGGACAGATCCCCAGCAGGGAAAGGAAGGGTTGGGCGTGCTTCTGCACATATAAAAATTCATTTTTTATGATTTTTCCATTTCTTTTGCTTTCTAGTCTGTTACCAAACACACAAAGAAAATTCAGGGGAGGGCAGCAGTACAGAAGTTGCTTCATCTGAATATCCCTAAAGCAGCAGCTTACAACAGACTTGGAGAGCTGCGTGCTGCTGGCTGCACCAGCAGGCAGCTTTGCTGAACTCAGCACAACCTCCTGCTAAAGCCCCTTCTGCCGTCTGCCCTAACTCTGCTAGAGCACTGCTCCTTCTGACACGAGCGTGCCCATTGCTTGCTGTGAAATACGCTATGGAGGCACCTTTCTGCTCTTCCTGCAGATGCTTCTGACTCATGCTGATCTACTGAAGATTAGGGAATCCAGCTTTTGAAGTGCTTTGAAACATGTGCTTTAAAAGAAAATAAATTAATTGAAGCAACATTGGTCCGAGCCCTATCAAGGCAGAAATCAGACAGAGGCAGGAGGAATGTCCTTGAGCCTTTTTTTCATGGCTCTCTCTGACCCGCAGGCTGGAGGAGGAAGTGGGCAGATGTTTCAAATGGAGACATTACATCACTGGGTTTTTATATCCTCCATCTGTATGAACTGTAAGACATAAGTGGGGCCAAGCATAATTATTCCTAAAGAAATTAAGGCATGAGCAAGGCACGTGCACAGCCCCAAGGTGTAGCTTGCAATATGGGAGAAGTTTGGCTTCCCTCTGGGGCAAATGAAGATCTGTCCCTCCTTCTTATCACCTCCACCCTCTCCCTATAAACCTGCAGTTACCTGCAGAGCTCCCAGAGCACCTGGTCATGCCCAGGACCATCTGTGCAGTCACTGAGACATGTTAGCGAGTTAAAAACAGGAGCACTGGAAAATTATTTTCTTGAGGGACACTTCTTGAGGGCATTTGAAATAACACTCAGCCTTGCTGTTTGATGCAGTAGAAATTTCTCCCATGGACAAGTTATTTTAAACTGGAAAGAGATAGTATAAAAAAAGCAGTAAAACCTGCCTATCTCCAAACTGGACTTGATCCCAAGCACTGTAGGAACTGGGCCCACCAGTGGGATGAGGACTCCATTCAATATATAAGCCATCACCAGGCTTTTGCTTGCCCCTTTCTCCATGCTTTCGCCAGGTCACCCCACAACTGCCTTCAGAGGTTTTCCTCAGCTGCTGAAAGAAAGAGCACAGAAACGGGTAAGAGGCTGCACTACAGCAAATGCAAGTTCCTTATCAGAGAATACAGATTTAGCCTGTAGATAACTAGGGGACCACCAGTTTTTGATTTTCTATTAGTTTTCTATTAATTCTATTTTATTTTTCTATAAACTTTCTATTAATTTTTATATTTTGATTTTCTGTTTCCTCTGCTATTTTTTCATCATTCTGCATTATAATCAGCTGAGATGAATAGACAGTTCTGGCCTCTTCCCATTCATTACATGGATTGTTTTGTTTTTCATTAACTTGTTTCTCTTTGCTGCTTTTTGTTCTGGACAGCATACCCTGTCTGCAAAGAGAAAGAGGAAGCAAGTGCAGCATTTTGACCCTCAAATTTTTGCCCAAATTTCTATGGCTGAGATGTCTGGACCTTGTCTTCATACTGGGTACATTTTCTACGCTCAGTTCTGCAGCAGCCAGACTTAGTGGCAACAGCCCAGATCCAGCATTTACCACTAACCAGAAGAAAGAGGCCATCCTGTTCTAGGACATCTCCCTGAGAATAGGCAGACAATTATTTGAAACACAGGAGGAAAGAGGGTGAGAAAACTTCAGTAGTGACAGCCTATTTTACAAGCATTTACAAGTCTCATTTATAAAAAGGAGATTACTGCAAGAAAATTCAGTGTTCACAGCTGGCTGGAAAAATCCCTCAAATATAGTTTCCTTTGACTCTCCCTTCTGCAACAGTTGGGACTTGGTCTGAAATTCAAATTAACTTTCATACCCAGCCCACAATTCCATTTCGTGCCCCAAAGCAAAATTTCCTGCATAATTGTGTGTATTTAGGTCAGTTCTCCATTGTTCACTTCTGCAAACAAAATAGCTGACTTGCTAGTGGAGAAAATTCCTAATACAGTTTTCAAAAGCACTTTTGCAATTAGATATTGTGCTCCTAAATGAGACTGAAACATAGGCATGTATTTGCTTGGGTATGCTCTTGAGACTTTTTATGTCTGTTTTTGACAGCAGGGTGACTCCATTTAAACACAGACCATATTGGACATTTATACAGGAATAAGCTGGTTTGACAAACTATGTTTTAAAAAGTAGTTATCTTGTTTTCATACTTCTATCAAATATTAACCATAAGTATGCAAATGTGCAAATATTAATCTAATTAAGATTTAATCTAGAGAAATATCACATCATCTTTTCCCGTTCTAAGGTTCTTTTCACTGCAGATTTTCCCTACACTTATTTTGTGTGAATTTCTTTCGTTTCGAAATTTCTGCTGTGAGAAGTACTCCATTAGTGTCTTCTGATATGTTTGACTGTAAAGCACCAGCCATATGCATGGACAGATCCATATAAACATTTTAACTCATGAAGGTATCAAATTAAAACAAAATATTCTGAGCTGAGTGTAACGAATAAGAAAGCTCTCTTGTACGCTCAGTTAATTGGCTGATACCAGGGATCCAGGCAAAGCAATGCCTTTATCTCTTTCTCTTGTAATGAAGCAAGGAGCACAACTCAAAACATGTATTTTCTCTCCATCTTAGAGACCTATGGTCTGGTCTTGTGGCTTCATAAATATTTTTGTGAATGTGCTGCCAGAACAGGTCCAAAGAGTTTGAACACATCACGCAAAGGCCCCATCAGGGCTGTAATTAGGCGCAATGACACCCAAGGTTGGGTGGTGGAAAGCCAAAAGCTGATGCTACATGTAGACTTCTAGGCATTAATTAAAATTTCAGATCAAATCTCTACCACCCCCCAGACGCTTGTGAGGGACAACAAAGCGTGGCAGATCTACCTCAGGATGCTGGAGAGAGGGGAAAAAGATTCAGGTCAAAGCACACAACATACAAATCCTTGGGATGCCGTAGGGCGCAGTATGCAACGACCTCAGACTGTTTTGAAAATCGATTACAGAAGCCCGTCAGCTATTCAGCTGAGTCAATGACCCTATCTGTGCATGGCAAAAGGAAAACAACTACATCTTCTCTGAGCTAATATGTATGAGGGTTCCTGGCCCAAGATCCTCACGGTGGCTAGCAAAAGGGGACCTATGGAAACAGCCCCTCCCAGCTATTCTTCAGACCAGGAGAGGAAAACAATGGCTTTCTTTTCATAAAAATTTGATTTTCATGAGATCAAAATAGATGAACCCCAGTTTCCCTCCTCCCCTTCAAAAAAACATCACCAGCTGTGCTAGGGGTCACGATGTAATAGACAAAGAACGTGTGTAATTCAGGAACTACAACTGCCTAATGAAATATATGTCAAAAGAGACAGCTGGCCTGAAGGCTTGGGCTGCCCAGTGTTTTTGTCTTAAGGTTCTCTCTAGCTAGAAGTACAGGAGAATTAGGACTGGTGAAATGGGATAACTTTTATCTGGTATATTCAATTGCCAATGTCTCCTTTTTTGCACTTAAACTTGCACCTTTCGGGATCTGTAACTACTGTCCAGTTAAAGCTGCTCTGCTGAGGCAGTGTAAGCCATAACCAATGCGTGAGAACGAAAGGTTTTGCTCCCGGTGAGCAGAGCATTCAAACACAGGAGAGAACCATTACATGTGATTTGGGTAGCAAAGTAGTGGCAACATTAAGACTCATGATGCTCCAACAGACATAGAAAAATGAGCCTTATTGTGTTACTACTTGGGAGAGACTCTGCTTCTGAGAGCTGTTGCCATCATCCTCATTAGAGCAGGAGAACTAGTAAAGTTCTTGGTTAGTGATACACATTGAGTCTGCTCTCTCCATCAGTGCTTAAAGCACAAAAGATATTTATGCTAACCATATAAAAACATTTTTAAACTGGTAAAGATGAAGGAATTGAGAATAAGGTTGGAGATCACTACTTCTAAAAAAACTTGTAAATTGGAGCACAGGGATTACATCGCTTAAAAACATACACTTCTCAGACATGAACATGATACACCAGCACCAGTTCACTAGACTAAACACATTTTCCAGGCAACAGTGCAAAAACCTTTTGAAGTCAAGCAATACTGAAGTAAAAAAATAAAAAAGGTCAAAAGTAGCTCCATTAATTTTCTTTGCCTTAGCTAATGTAGACCATACAACTGTGTCTTCCTTTGTTTCTCTCTCTTCTTTCAGAAAAACCCATAGCAACGGTAGAGGAAATGAATTGTGGGTTCAACATATGAATGGGCTTACTTTTAAGCACGCGAGAAGCTCACTGGCTTCAGCTGGGACTGAATGTTCAGCATATGCTGCAGGGCTCTGCCAGCGCAGGACCTACCAAGTGGAAATGGATGAAACGTCTATGCGCGGTCAGATAAGCTGAGACAAGGTATTCACACTACAGCGTGAATTAGCTGCCTGTAGAGAGGGGAAAGTTTAGCTTTTTAGCAGTGCACCTAAGAGCCTCAACCGTATTAGACCAGGTGGTATAGAAAGCAAGCATGCACTATTCCTAATATGAGAAAATGTAGAGAATGCACACAGATGAAAGAAGGAATGTAACAACACCTAGAGGATTTGCAGACTTTTACAGAATAGTCTGGCAGCTTCAGGCCAAAAAGAGATGGTTAAAGAAGAAAAATCAAAGGGACCAGGTATGTGCGAAAGGCAGCAGAAGGAATGTACTTCACTGCAAGCAAAGCAAGAACCAACCACAGAACAAGACCCAGCTGATTTGTGTACACAGGGAATATAAAAATTAGGCTAGAGGTTACAGTCTACCTAGAAACAAGGTGATAAGTACAGACCCTTATCAAATTTTAGTATGAAAGCTTTGTATTAGCTATTAGATCATAAGAGCTGGGCTGTGGCCTGGAGCAGCTTTCTTCTAGCACTGAACTCATGCCTGTGCTGAAGTTTTCAGATGCAGGTAAATGGAGACCCTCACCCTCAGCTTGACATCTGAAACTGGGGCAAGGTTCAGCCTATGAGGCTGGCCACCTATTAATATTTCCTAACAGAACAGTAAAGTTTTCATAATGAAACTCCTGTAAGTTTTAAGAGTGTAAAAGCATTCAGCTAACATATTTCTGTAATTAAATACTTACACTATTTCAACTCACGCTGTACACTTAACTGCTAATACTTTCAGCAAAAGCCTTCAGCCTCCTGTTTTGTTTTGGGGTGGTTTCTTGTTTGTTTGTTTGTTGTTTTTGTTTTTTTGTTTTTTTTTTCTTCTCTCCAGA
The DNA here is from genome assembly GCF_031877795.1 of Strix aluco. Lineage (NCBI taxonomy): Eukaryota > Metazoa > Chordata > Aves > Strigiformes > Strigidae > Strix > Strix aluco. The sequence goes on along the minus strand of NC_133934.1, from coordinate 122,593,274 downwards.
AACTGATTCCTGATATCCTGCCAGTTTCCAGTTCATTACTGGGAGTCAACAACCACCAACTGGAGGGTGACTTCACATACTTTCCTATTCCAATTGTATATAGTCTTCTAAGATAGCTGAAGGTGAGCATTAAAATCCCCCAAATAAACAAAAGACCGGAAAAACAGCAAAAAAATCCAAAACCACTCTGAAGTGCACACTTCAGGATACTTACATCAGTATTAAGACTGATTTGATTGTGTCACTTCATATTCTTCAGGTAACAGACTCCCACTACATCCATGACAGGGGTGAACATTACAAAAACAATAAATTATTCTTCAATGTGTTTCTGACCTTTTGGAAAAAGTAATCTGGATAAGTAGGAAATGCAGAAAAAAGCAGCACAGCTGCAAAAGACCTGGAGGATGGCCATGTCCAAATATCCTGTTCCTACCGTCTAGATCTTAGTCTAGGGACCCCACAAGTCATTTTAAAAACAGTCCAGAAAAGCTTTTGTTTCCTTAAATGCCTTTTTTTTTTTTTTTTTAATGCTTGTAACATACCTTGAATTATTTTGTTGAAGTAAATTCTACATAGCTGTTTTATCCTTACCTTCTTATAGTTTATTGGGCAGGATTCACGTTCCAGAGGAAGGTGACTGTACTCACCAAGTTAAACTCGGTATTCACGAGCCAGCAGCAAACTGACATACCATTTCAGAGTAAAGAGGAAGAGCTGTGATGCGACTTTGGCAAGATGATACTTCCTAAAGAGAATCAGCAGGACACTGGACAGTGTCACAGACACCTCTACTACTAAGGTGTAGAGGTAAAGAAAGCACATACAGCTAATTGTATTTACTTCATATCTGCTCCACTGTACAAATAAACTCACTGGTTTGAACATCTATTCAGCAAACTTTTAATTCAAGTCTAAGTGGTAGGTCACAGCAAAATTTTTCAGTCCTGTTTAACAGGATTAAAAACCTGGCTAGCAAATATTTTCTTAGAGGATGAACACCAGAAAAAGTTGCTAATTGGGAAAAGAAAATAAATCTCTCACAGGTGTGGCTCATAAGTAGGATCTCTGAAAGGTTGCAGATAATTTTAAGCTCTCTCACTTTCAGTAAAAACATTGGAAAATTTGCACTAAAACTGGTAAGTACACATTAACTTAGTCAATATATGAATTCTCGATATATTGATGAATTCCCAGTCCTGCAAGCTCACAAATGAGAGCCATATACCAAGTTCACTCGATTCCCAGAGCCTCTCCTGTGTATGCATATTTGCAGGGATAATCAACTTAGTTATTTCTATCAGTAACTGTAAACAATTCTTCCTGCTACTCTTTGCCAAATTCACCTTCATTCCTTCAGAACATCACATTAGAATATACTCTAATATACTTAAAAATTCCTGAAATCTAAAATTGAAATCAGTTAAATGATTTAACTGGGCTTCAGGGTTCTACCTCTTTTAAATTAGTTCATGTAAATGCTGTCTGATTAAATTCAGCCACAATGAACACCTTAAGTTAGCTTAACATTTCTATCTAAACAGCTCCAATGACATTCAAACTTATTATTACACATCAAGATTAAAAAAATATTTAAATTAACAAACAATGCTGTTCAGAGGTATATTATTCTTTGGCTTTGAGAAAAAATACACTAAAATGTAAATTTCCAATCAGATGGGATAAAACATTCTCTCCATAAACTTTGAGCTAGAAAACAAAGGGATATACTCTGTCTCCCATGTTGGCTCCATTAATGTAAACCAAGGCTAATAGCCAATCATATCACGGCAATTTCAGTTTTTTAATCCACAGAAAATATTCCCTCATCTTGCTACACAACTTGGTAGTTCCGATTTTTAATCCTTGAAGGGATGGGACTGAATCTTTAGAAGAGACGAGTTTGCTCCAGGTCACAGGTGACAGCAGAGTACCCTCCTGCCCCTTCCCCTGGTTTCATTTTTATAGTCCACGTCAGAATCCTACCAGCTCTCTGTCTATAAAGACTTCCAGAGAAGATAAATATGAACAGATAACATATAGGCTCATTTGCCTTCTGAATAATGCTAAAACCAGTGTAAAGATTTATTTTAGCCTTTAGCATCCTTAAATTCTTAGAAATTATATTACAAAAGTCTATCCCCTGTTTTACGGGGCTGAATCAAGGCAGAAGACACAAATACATTTTGCTCCTGTGTGACTTGGTTTTCCAGAATTTGGGCACCCTAATCAATCCCTAGCTCTCTTGCAAACTCCAGACCAGGTGGCCTCTGGGGAACACCATGGCTGGAGCCAAGCGCACGCTGCTTTGTCTTGGAATTTCAATGTGTAAGGGGAAAAACTGGGAAAAGGAGGATTTTTATTACCGTAACTAAAAATGATTAAAATAAGCACTCAATATTCCATTTTAGTATAACTAGCTTGAATCAGAAAACTGAAGGAGGCCTGAAAAGTTTGTAAATTAATAACAGCAAAACGATGTGAAAATGGTTTATAGCATACCACTCAAATACACACACACGATGTAATTGCCTGTTTTATTTAGTGGAATCACTTCTGTAGATTAGAAATATTTCCAATTCCCATTTACTGCAATGCAAGCCTCCACCATTGACAGGCATGACGCAGTTTGTTCAACTGATTCCAAACAAACAAAAAAAAAAAAAGTACAATCTCAAAAGTTAAGTTAGAAACTAAGTTCACACATTTTCTTTGGGACCAGGAATCTGTACATAGTACAAAATATACATTTATTGAACTTTCTGTAAACACACAGTTTGAATTGTGTAAAACTGTAAATAGTGGGTGAACTACGTGGAGAATAATTTATTATATATTGTTATACATTCTACTTAAGGAAAATAGTTATGCTCTTGTATATTACTCTGTTAAATTTATAAATTCCATAATGAAGCTGTGTAATCTGCAAACATGCTTTTCAAGCTTAAATCTCTCCATTCATAACACACATTTATACAGGTCATCAATGAAAAAAAGTTACACTTTCCACAAAATAGATATAAAGAGGTCATGAATTTCTAAAAAGACAGGCACAGCATGTCACTACAAATGAGACTCTTATGATACGATGTGGAGTCAATTCTGTGAGAAGACAGGTGAAAACTCTCTAATTCAGCATGTTTGTACGTGGTCTTAGTAACAAGACAGATGCTAGAAACCAAAATCTCTGCTTTGAAAGATTTATGAAGCAGTCAGTTCTGGAAATCAAACCTCACAGTTTTCAAATATCCAGTATTCCCTGGCTAGGAGAATCTAGGCTTTTGTCTCATATTAACCCTTTGTTGCTAGGCATTTAGTTTTCCAAGTTGTGAACTACCCGGCACAATTTTCCAAGAACATTTGCATAATCCAGCACTTACTCCAAAAACTAGATTCCTGGCACCAAAGAGTTAGATCTGGTTAATAAATACAACTTAACTCTTGGTACTCAAGGTCACTGCGAATCACACCATCAGCAATAAAACGTATGCTAGGAAATCCCAACTTCCAGCATCAAACAATTGCACGGCATTAACTCGCAAAAGGTGTGGTGACAGGTACTGCGGCGTCTCACGTACTGGGGACTGTTGGATAATGCCCAGTTTCCAATTTAACAGTCTGGAAATTTCAATTGACAGCTGACTTGCCAGTCTAGCATCAAACACTCAGCAAGAATACAAAGTTTCCCTAAAAACACTGACAAAGATCCTTCCAGTAGGTTCGTCACTGGACATGGAAATAATGTAAATGTAAAAATGTAAATTCAGCACATTTATTCCTACATTTTTAGGGTCTCACTGTTTTTCCATCCTGGGTAACTCATTTTGGGTTTCATCCTTTTATTTATTCTTTACAGCTAAAAGCACTACATCAAAGACCAAATCTCTTAAACTGTGCCCTTCTGATGTTTAAAAGAAAAAAACCGCTGACTTACATGTTTAAAGAATTATGGAATTGTTACCTCCAATTAACATTTTAACATTACCACCTTCTTCCCTTTGGCTTTGAGAAGCTTTTTCAAAACCAAAACTGAATAAAGATTATGTTTCTTTTTCATTCCAAGAAAAGTGGGACAGTTAAGGCTCCAACAATACATGGTCAAACTTTATATATTGTGAGTAAAGCTCCATCAACGTCAGCAGGATGTAAAGTTACGTGCCTGATTTTCCCAAGACTATCTTAATTTAATTTTCCCCTGTAGCTTGAACAAAAATACTGTGCTTCAGCCTGAAATCCCAACAGTGAAAATGAAATCAGCTACTCAGTATTTCCATTGCTCAGACTGGGTTGAATTCAGTAACACAAGTGAAATTAAACTCTGGACTTTAGTCTACAGGCATTGATAGAAGTATGTACTGTTTTATGACCCGCCAGTCTCAGTTTTCTCATTTTTCTTCTCAAAGATATTTCTCCAAAGAAAGAACAATGGCTCCTCCTTCAGCTCTGGAGGCTTACTCAATATGTATGGAGAGCCCTGTCTACTTTAGCTCTAAAAATCCCATGCTTGCACCAGCTCTTCAGAGCCATACAGTTAAGGGAAGCAAATATGAATTTCAGTTTTGGCTGAACGTCATTGAGCAAGCTGAGAAGTGTAGATGTAGTGCTCTTAAAGGAAAATGTTACTATCTAACACATCACTTGCCCTTGCAAATAAATGGCTGGTTACACAGTAGTAAAGACCATTTGTTTTCTTTTTCTTTTTCTTTTTTTTTTTTTAAAAAAAAGTAGATGCCTAGTGATATTTTAAGCATTTGGGCAGAAATCGGTAAAAGTTAAATGTAAAAATCTGGCTACGCATAAAACAATACGTACTCTAGGAATCTGACCTGTCATCCCACCTCTACTTCAGTTTTGACACTTTTAGCACAAAACTATTTCATTAATTCTATAAAAGGCATTTTTAAAGTTAAACCCATTTTCCCAAATTTTGTGGTTGCAAAGTTTAGGGGTTTTGTTGTTGTTGTTGCATTTACAGCAAGCCTCCTCCAAAACCCTTTCCTAAGACACTGTTATCACTCCTGTTCTCTTAGCTTGGAAGCAAAGACTTTAGAAGGGTGTGAGGAAAAAAAAAAATCGATCTGGTTTACTGCTACTCAAAAGGAACATCAAATAAAAACACAGATAAAGCAAGGAATATGCGTAGAGGCTAGATCACTATAGGGCAAGAACTATGATACAATCAGGAGATTAAAGCCCCAGAGATTTTTTTCACGTATTAAGTAAATAGTAGAAATATTTGTAGATTTTTCTGTGTTTTCAGTGGGAGATAATGTAAACTCAACTTTTAGCATGTTGTATATTCTTTTTTTTCTACTTGAAAGCATTTAGTGGTCCATGAGAATAAAGACAAGCTTTAAGTTTTCCTACAGCTTCCTGAACTGTCAACAAATGCCATGGCCCAGGTGACTACTATCTCATTTACAAAACAACATTATTAAGCAAAATAGGGCTGCAGAGTGCTTCAGAAGGTGCACACCTGGGTCTGCAGAGATCTGCAGACAGTGCAAACACTCCAGAGATAGCTTGAGAAGAGCTCACCAAAAGATTGAATTCTTGGATCAGTATTTCACAGACAGGTCAGTCAAAAGTACTTAGCCCCAGATTATTGTTTTTAAATTTTGCCCCATTTTTACAGCTTATAGCAGGAATCACATTCATTTTATGCACTACAGCATCCTAGAAATTCACGTGTGGAGTCTCTTTTTACCACTTCAAGAATTAAAAAACCTATCCAGCCAAGCAGAGATTTATACCATGTATTGGTATATAAAGGCTCAGGTTATCATCATCTCAAACACGTGTAGCACTAGGAACAAGGAGCTATTCTAGTTATCTAGGAGACATTATTTTCACACCTCATGAAGCTTGGCACAGAGTAACAATTCCATTTTCTACAGCTCTATAGCTCTCACAGTTTTGCTGTTTCTGAACCTATGCAAGGTACATAAAGTTTGTATTAAAATACCGTATTTGCCAAACGATGAGGAAAAGGGTAACATTTTACTAAAGGTTAGCCAATTTCAGACATGGGCAAGTTTAAATATCAAGAAATTTAAATATACCAAGTCATTTGTGCATAAAAGCAATTCAAGAAGGTGCGGGTAGAGATGAAGGTGAACATCTCAGCATGATGAAATCCTGATGTACACTGAAAAAAGGTAAACTGTAACAACCGTATCATTAAGCTAATTGTGGCAGCCATGCCATCCATCCCACAGGACAGAGCTACATACATCTAGAGAAAGTGAACGAACAGTAAGTTTGTCAGCATGGAACTCATACACAAGACAACATTAAAACCAGTCTCATGATTCCACTTTTAAGAACTTTTACCAAACCAAAATGTTTGTCTTTAGAGTGGAGAAAGATCTGCAAAGGCTTCAGTACTCCCTACACAGGTCAATCATATATCTGCGTTTCAGGTGTGGTTTCCCAAACTGTGGCAGAAGGGGTGGTGCAACCATATCTTTGCTCTCAGTCCTGCCTCCCCACTCTGCATCTTGCCCTCGTACCAGCATCCCATAGCTGGATTATCAACTTACCCAGCTGGAGAGCACAGTTTCTTTCTCCTAACTGCATGGCCACATAAGCATGAGTGCCGGCACAAAAAGGGCATAGGGGCAAACTTACAGAAATAGTTTAGTCTTGATATAAGTCAATCACGAAACCATATCCTTAGTTCATAAATTACAAAAAAAATGAAATGCAATAGGGAGTCTATCCTTTCCCAATGAATCAAATTAAGATGGGATTCTTATCAGGGAATCAGTTGAAGTGACAACTGTTCCCTGATTTTGTTAAATCACCTTTTTAAGTTTCCAGTTCTTGAACTCAGCAAAATGGCTGATTTTAACCTATACAGTTGAGACAGTACCAGCTTTGCAATAAGCAATGTAATGGACACCAAAGTCAGTTTATTGTAAATACATGTTAAAATGATTAGCTTTGGCACCTGCAACAATTATCAAGGTAAGTGCTACCATTACTGATCTGCTGCTTAATATTCATTCAGGCAGCCCACTAGTACGACACAACCGCAATTCAGCGTAGTTCAGTGACAAGCAGATGAAATCTCTCTCTCTGATTCTGACTTCTGCCGAAGATTAAAATGAATGATGGCCACGCATCAAGGTCTTTGTGGTGCTGCTTCCTGGCTAGGCAAGAGCAAGCCAGGAGAAAGGCCCTGGCTTCATAACTCGCACAGGATCTGCAGATTTCCACCCCCACCACGTGTACCAGGGACTCTATTGATACAACAGATTTACAAAGCCTTGCAAATCTAGGACCCTACTTAATGTAATCGCATTTAGTTGATCCAACACTGGTTTTAAAACACATTTTAGAAGCCTCTGTCTTGAACATATTTCAATGCTGAATTAGCGAGAATTACTTGAAACAGTTGTCTATAAAGCAGTACAGGTATTCTCCCAGAACGATCAGTGAAACATTTAATCTGACTATAACAAAACTCACAGAAACTGAAGGCAGTGAAGCTGTCAAATGTAGAAGGAAAACAAAGTCGCATGGCATACGAAGCAAAGTAGCTTTACAAATGTAATTTCCTTTTAAAAACAAGCAAATTGGGACCATCCTATTTGAACATGTATTTAAAAATACATCTTTTAACATCACACAATTTCCATTTTTGTCACACAGGAATCTTTTTCCAAGAGGGAAATAAATAGCACACAATACTTCAAAAAAAAAAAAATTGCTGCCTTGCCCCTGAGGTGCTAATGTTTTTAGCATTTAAAAAAAATTTCTGGTGCAAGAAGGAGATGCACAAAGGTGCAAAAGTGCCTTTTTCTTTTCAGAGCAGTGAAAAGTACAGCTTGTCTCTTTTCTAGGATGCTTTATACACTTAACTCGTATATTTTGTAATCAAAATCTGTATCTAAAATGGCAGTGTTTATGCATACACAATAGATTCAGTGCTCTGACCTCATCAAAACGCTGAACATAGGTGGGAGAGAGAAAGGCCTGAAACGGGCTTTCTTCCACTACCCTCAAACCTAGTTACATCGCCTGTAGCAATAGCAGAATTATTTTTTTTCTAACCTTTAGGAGACCTCATAAGAAGAGGCTTCAAATATATCATTTGTCACTGAGACAGTTTAAGTGATTATGGTTTGAAGTATGGCTTTTCACACCACAGTTTTGCTTCCGATTTTTAAAGTTTAAAACTCAAAGGTTCCACAGTCCAGTTCAAGGTTTTGCAGTTTCCAAAACTAAACTTTAGTCTCTATGAGAAAGGACAGAACTTTATCTGCCTAGTCCTACATTAAGTTTAGCTTTTTGCACTAATACACCATGTTTTATTAAATATGCTTGTTAATTAGGTGCTGTGAAGCTATAACTTAACATTATTATAGTTTTGCACTCTACAACAAAATTAGACATTTTAAGCATTTATTCATAGGTAGGTAAGGAACTGGTTCTTTAAGCAAAAATTGCTATAAATTTATAAATACAAATAGTGCTTATGTTTTCTTCATTCATGCTTGAACAGATTACAAACTGAATACAATGAAGTTACGTTTAAGCACCCCACATAGACAAGAGGGATAAAAGAAAAGTTTGCTGGTATATACTATACTTAGTTCCAAGACACTATAAGTTACTTTTTCACTGTTCAGTGTTCCCTAACTCTGCATTAGTTTTAAGGCTATATATACAAATATGTATATTTCAAAGTTAGGGAAAGACAAATATAGCAAAATGCATGGTACTACATTTTCCTATCAAAAAGTAATTATACACCAAGTTTTGATTCCATTTAACTGCAGTAAATGTTACAATCTACTTGTTTTACTGATTTTCCTTTTGGGGAATCTGCCTACTAAATGAGTAAACTACATATTAAATACAATATTCTCAACCAAAATGACAATACAAGGTGCACAAAACAGCAGTTTTGCAAACACGACTGACTTGAAAACTTAATTTTTGTATGCTCAAATGGGAGAAAGCTAAGCTTAAATCAAATTAGTTTATTATCTTATAAAATTTTAAATTAGAATTTTAAACAACAAACAGTTAAATATAGTCAACATGCTATATCTCAAATCACGAGTACTGTTTAACCACTAGTCTCTCATTCTAAGTGGGTCAATTAAAAACACACACCATAAAATGTTAAAGATTGTCAGGCTTTGACAAATGTATTTTTATCAAACAGTAGGCAAATTCAAACCAATGCACATCTTCAGTGGGGAGGAAAAAAAAAAACCAAACAGCAAAAAGCCTGAAAAAATCCACACTTGTAAAAAATAGGGTAACGGATTAATCCCACATCATCCTCTAGCATATGGCTATGTCTTGGGCAATAATCAAAATCCTTCCCATTTTAAAAATGGGCTACCAATTAATAAAAATATTCTTCCACAAGTAAAATATCATTTACAATGGCACTGACATTTTAAAAGGCAGGAAAAAAGGAATTACACATTTATGGATAAATTTCTTGTTTGTTAAATCAAGCTTTATTGATAAAATGGAATTCAAAGTATTTTACTTGGAACAGCAGCAGACCCAGCCAATCAGGATTGTAAAAATGCTGCAGACTCCTACTGTATGTAGAAAGCTGCCTGTTCGAGCTCAGTGATTAGTAGTTTCAGGTAAGGGTTAATGAAAAAAAAAGAGGTGCAAAGAATCAAGGCATTCTAATCCCAAGGTTCATACGTGTATGAACACAATACTATTAATAGGGCATGATTTAACTCCCACTGAAGTCAAAATCAGAACTCCCTTTAACTCAATGTGAGAGCAGGAGTGCGTCCAAGAAAACAAGATACGTTTGTTGAAGAATGTGCACTACTCAGTTATTTTTCCATTGCCAAGCAAATTCACACACTGTAATTTCTGGTAAGTTGCCCAAAAGTTCAGCTTTCATATAAAACAAAAAGTTATCTTTACAGTTTTGTGCACCTCTTGAGCACCTAGCTGGCTAGGCTGCTGCTCCTTGCAATCCAAAACCACAACATGAATTTAAAGGGATATATATTGTTGCATCACACAAGCCAAACATTTCTTCTAACCTTTATAGTGATTTAAAGCAGTTCATAATTAAATATGAGCATTTTGTACAAAGACAATTGCACTTTACAAAAACAAAATCATACAACATAAATTGCTGGAGTCTGATTTACAACATGAATTATGGTTTGAAATCACGTTTACAGAAGTCTGTTTTACAAAAAAGATCAGTTCCTGGGCTAGATGTCATACTGCTGTAGTCACTCTCACCAACACATCATATTTCCTTCTTTAATTAAGGTTGAGGATGGATGTTAAGAAGGGTGACTGAGGTTGGGCTGCACTTTCATTTGAAGGACGAAACGTGAACTCCACAGCCAGATGAGCAGTTTTACCACATATCATCAGTTGAGGCAGAATCCTTAAAAGAAAAAAAGAAGGAACCCTTTAAAGTCTGGAGTGCCCATAGTTAGAGCAGTTTCTAGATAATCCAGACTGAAAAGGGTAAAGATTTAAATCATTTCAGGAGTCTGTTTTCTCTCCCCTTTCAGAAATAGCATTTAAGAAGTATCTAAAAACCATATATGCTTAATTAATGAAGCATTAGTACCAAGACACTTCAAAATCTGACCAAGTGTTTTGTAATAGCCTTATCAATCCTCAAAATAATATCCTAGGAACATTATTCAAAAGCATTCCCAGAGTAGTTAGAAGTAATACAAAATGGACACACTTACTACACAGGTGTGTTAACGGAGCAGGATGTGCCTCACGCCATTTGTTATTATCATTACCCCCTTTTGTGTTTTCAACCCTCCCTCACTGCATAGAAGACACAGTCATCAACTGACACCCTGTTATAATTCAGATCAATTTTAACACTTACAATTTAAGGTTAGATAAGTATAGTTTGGGCAACTGCAGGAAACCCTAATTTTGGATGGTAATAAAACCGCAAGGGAAAAAAAAAGTAAGAAAAAAAATTGGAAGCAGACACATGCCGTGCTCTAATTCATAACCATGTGGCCACACTACATGGCATTACAACCACACATTCAATACTTGAGTAACCCTAAAATTTGGTCCATTTAGGCCCACAAGAAACAGTGGATTTTAGTAAGTACCACACCCCTGAAAAATGTTTAACTGATTCCTGCTATCAGTTAAAAAAAAAATTCTAGTACAAATCAAATATTTAATTCTAGTAAGTTTTTTAGTCCATTGGCCTTTGTGTCATGTCCGTTTTGTTTCCCTTGCTTAGACTGTTCTATATTCAGCTTTCTCTAACTGCCTCATCAGCTGGGTACACAGGTTAACACCACAACTAAGAAGCAGGACCACAGCTCAGCAGCTGAAGCAACAGCGAAGTCAGTAGCACAGGCATCAGAGCAAACTGGTTCTGTACTGCAATCTTTGGTTGTTCCAGCATTACCTGCTACCTCCCCCTAAATAATTAAGGGACATGATGGGCTTCAACAACAGCGTACGCTGGTGCTTCCACAACTACGCTTCCCTATCATTACTAAGACTACAGGAGGTAGAAATATTACTCCTCTTTAAAGGCACTGCATTACTGATTCCAGAGAAAAGAGGCTAATTAAGTCTCTTAGCAATGCCACATATGACAATTTCTTAGCACTAAAGTTCTGCACCCTTCATTCAAACTTGCACACAGAATTCATTACAAACCATAAAGAACAGTTGGCACGGAGGAGTAGTTAAAAAAAAATTTCACTAAAATTACCCTTTGCAAAAGTACCACCTCCAGTTTTTTCTTCAAGACCAGAAGTAGCAAAGGAGAGCAATTATATGAAAGACCAAAATGGCTGTGTTTGTTTCAAGTGCAAGGATGAAGAATAAAAGCAGTAGTGAGTAAAAACACAGGAGCTGCATGCCAACTATTCAGTATGCAAATTTCTGTATCCAAGTTGCCAACATCATCACAAAACAAAGAAGTTTGTGTACTGTACATTTGTAGACCAGTAACATACTCTAGAATGTATTTTGAAGGTAAAGTATCCTCTTTCAGCCACTATTTAGGAATTTTTATGCTAAAGATATAGTAAGAACTGTCAAATAAACTAGCATCCAGTTGTAAAGCCAATGCACAATTCTTTATGTCTGGATGCATTTCACTCATGTCACATTAAGCATGTAAGTAATTTTTGCAGATACGTAAAGGATCAATTTAACTGCTTTATGAAGTACAGCACTTCTGGTGACAGAACGTTATTTCCAGTGATCTGACTGCAATTGGGATCACTGTTCATAATTTAGTTTTGGGTTTTTTCCCCCACTGACAGCAGATTCATGTCTCCAATTACCGAGATATAAGAACCTAAGCTGTATGCTTCCTGTAAGATGCTCTATGCTGAAGAACAAAAGTGCTTACACAGTCCGTTTGGAAAATTAATATATCCTTAAAGCATATAGTTACAAATCTGTTTAACCTACAAAAATAGCCTTTTTCATCTTGGTATTCGGGGAAAATGTCTCCCATAATACATTACTTTTTTGCACTATTTGGCAGGAAAGCATTTGGAAACCCAGACAGGATTCAAATAATGAAATTCCAGAGGCCAAATGAATCAGCCATACCAGAGTTTTGAAACTATGATCAGCAGAAGGCAGCAGAAAACAATTACAAAACATAGACCAAAGAGCACAACATTGCTATTGCTTCTTTGGGGAAAGGGGTCTTTTAACAAGAACTAGCAATGTGTTTCTTTACAAAACAACTAAAATAACTTGGGTGGGGGGGAAGGATAATGCAAGAGAAAGGATACTTACAGTATCATCATTCCTGTAGGGGTTCAGTCTGTTATAAACAGCTTCAATCACACTCCGTCTAAAGCAAAAAAAACCCACAAGATTTTAAGATTGTGTCTTTTTTTTTTTTAAAGTCAAATTCCCTAAGTACAATTTTAAAGTCAAACTTTAAAAGGTTTTTAATTCACAGAAACAAGTTTACTGCAAGTTAGCACTAAGTGTCTTTAAACACCAAACACAGCTACCACATCCTTTAAAACCTTTTGGGTTCAAGAAAAACAAGGCTGAATACCAGAGTTTAGCAGGAGAAGAGCACAATCTGACATTCAGAGGGCTGCAATGCTGCTTGGTGCTATGTCTCTTGACTTTGACAAAGGGCATCAGAAAGCTTGATGGATGTTGAATGCCCTGGCCATTTGTGTGTCTGATGAACACTGCAGTAGTACTTCATGTATGATGGCACTTTTACAGGGGAATATATTTTTTTTGTTTTCTGGATGTGCAAAAATTGCACTCTGAAGTACATTTTTGTTCATGTTACACTCTGAAATGTACTTTCCATGTGCAAACCTGGAAAAATTATTTCTGAAGCAAAGCAATACTCTGTTACAATAATACATCCAACACTCTCCCGCAACTTTTCCTCAAAAAAATTTAAACGGCAGATAGCAGTTCTATGTATTGTATCTTCAGACTGAGAATAATTTTGTCTGGTGAAAAATATTAAAAAAATTAATTCAAGCCTCTTGACAGTTTCCTCCTTTAAATAAATTTGCTTTGCATATTTAAGATAGCTGTAATTAACTTTCACCTCTGGTATTCTTGGCTTTTCTAATATTGATAGGAAATATTGATAAAATATTAATAGAAAAATTGCAAACAACATGTAAATGAGCGACTTTTTTTTTTTCACAGGGTGAAAAAGTTTTATTGAAAATTGATACTCAAAAAAACCCCAGACCAATGTGAGGCTGAAGGAAGAGGAAGTATTTGCTTTACCCAGCATATAAAGAAACAGCTTTGGAGGGGGTGCAGGAAGGAAAGAGGGGAGTAAAAGACAGGAATTATAGATCGGACTTTTAAAGAAACTTTCTTCCAGATCCCCTTTCTGCAGAACGAAGTATGATGAAGTAGCAGACTACAACTGCGATACAAAACAAACTTCAAAGAACAACCTTTTAACTGCTCATGAATGCATGCAGAGCAATCACAAAGGGGTGCATTAGAAGAAAAAAAGCAGATGATAGGCTTTATAATCATCCAGTAACACTGAAAAGTGAGGAACTACCATGCAGCAGTATAAACATCATAGTGAATCTAGTGAATGATTATAGGGCATGGAAGAAGAGGCTGAATTTAAAGCAATAAAACCAAGCAATTACACACAAAGTACATCGCACATATGAACTGGAAAGCTCCCCTTATCTTTCAAGAAATATGTATCTTTGCTTCTAAATAAGGCAGGTTTCTTGAAAGGCATTATTTTCCTTCCAAATTGGCAGCAGTGCTTTGAGTTACACCAACATTCAATTAAATCCATACTTCTATCACTCCCTTTTCAAACTAGTATCACTAAAACATAAAATCCCACAGAAGTCAGTCCCTTCAGCACTTCCTCACAACCATGATGCTACTGCTAGCCAAAGGAAATTGAGAAAAATCAATTTGTATGCCGTATTTCATGAGTAACTGACTCATCGATACTTCAAGACTACAGCAACGCATCCTAAATAGATGCTGCTATTATATTTAAAATTGCCATCTCTCCTCTTCCTAGTCAAACAGTTCATATAAGAACAATTTTGTTTTGCAAAGTCATCTTTACAGTTCAGTTATCATTTATTCAATTACATACCTACAGTCTTCATGTTTTGGTGTAACAATACAAAAATCATACTCTGAAGGGTTAAAAATATAGTCTGTACCATATGTGCCCAATCCATTTTAACACAGCCCAGGTTCCTGAACAATCTTTTGAACCAAAAAGCATTTGGTTTGGCGTGCAAACAAGCTAAGCACATTGCTTCCTTAAAGACTGAACACTGATTTGAAAAGCCACAGAGCATCAACATGAACTCTTCAAGGACAAAGCCAGCCTATATAAAGCTGTAAATTTAACTTCCCACTTCTCTGACAGACTTCTATCTGTTTTCAGATTTGTCACAAGCAGAGATACAAAAGCAAACTTTTATGAAATTACAACATTGCTTTAGCTACAGACAAGAAAAGAAAGCTGCCAAGCAAAACATCATGTGCGTATGCATATCACTTCTTGTTGAAGCGCAGAACTACATACCCAATTACTACAGTCAGTGCATTATTTTTGCATCTTCAAATGCAACCTCCCACCCAGAAAACCCAGTTAATTACAAAAAAACAGACACACTCAGGCCACCCTTAAAAAACCCTCAGTCCTTCCCAAAACTACAGTTTGACATTTAATTTTAGTAGTGATTCATAGTTAGCTCCGTTCTTATGCTTGTCCTTTTCAGTCAGAACAACTGAGTAATAAAGATTGGAGAACAGATCATCACCTTTTGTCCTGTACCCTTCTTCCCTCCCCCCACTTTTAAGAGTGGCCTTACAGTTAAGTTTTGATTTAAATCAAAAACCACATTTACACTGATGTGAACTCACTTGCTTGCCAATTCACCCCCTGGCGGGAGGTTTGGGATGCTCTCAGTTGCTAACGTACGCATCACGTGGACTAAGTCTGGGACTCCTTCACCCTGCTTCTTTATGATCTCTGGGAATCAGAAGTACTTTTTTTGTAAGTGCAGTCCAAATTTAACTTAAAAAGATTGAAACACTCAGTTTTATAAAAAGGCAGCTTAACTTTTGTTAATATATATATATAAAAAAAGATGACAGACCATATTCAACATGGCAATTGTTAACTTTGGTTCCATAAGAACCTGTAACAGATTTGACAAAGATACACTGCTGTTAACATGCACACTGGTTTTAGAAATACACAGCTATCTAATAAAAGTGGGGGAAAAAAAATCTTTAATGGCTTTTCTGCTATACATTAGATGTAATAGAAGCTGTAATATCTTCCCAACAAAATGCCCTGGGCATGAGGCAGATATTAACATCAGCTTTATCGCTGCAACAGAAGATAAAAGATTATCGCCATCATAGAAAGCATAATATTTTCAAGAAACAAAAGGTTAGGCAGATGAAAAACAACTCCCATGGCTGTATGTATATTACCCAATATTGTACCTCACTGCATTACAGCAACATGCAAATTTTAGGAACTATTACATACAAATTAAAAGCCAGGGACATCACATCTAAGAGACAGTTCCATCCTCAACTCAGGGGATGTGTGAACATTGAGCAGTTACTTAAGGCTGATCCACTCCAACTTCTGGTGAAGAGAATCTGTACTGTAGCCAGTCACGTTTGCTAAGAAATTAATTCTTTTAACTTTATTCTTAGGCCTGATTTGGTTTCCTTTCTTTCCAAGTCATAAGCACACAATTTTATTTGAACTCAAGAGATTTCAGACCATACACCCTTGAAGAGTCACTCTTTAAATAGGGATTTTGTGAAATTTAAAGAAAAAGCACATTTTTCTTTGGTTTCTCTGTAAACATTGGTTTCTCTGTAAACATGAGCTCTTAGAAATGATAAGAGATATGAATTAAGGCTTGGTGCTGTTGATCTTCAAGTGAATACTGCAGCACACATACAGTATGCGTACATACATGCAGATATATACATGCACATATGTACATGCACACTATTCCTCATGTAATAAAGCATTTACACAGCTTGAAAAGTAGTTGAAACTCATCAGTACCACTTTTGAAAAACACTCTAGCATTCAGTTTTTGCCCTAAATGAGAATTCCAGAAAAGCAGACCAAGTTTTCATTTTTTAATTAGTGAGATAAAACACATTAAAAGCTTTCAAAACCAACAGGTAACCAGTCCTTTTTACTTTAAAAATGAAAAACAATCGTGAATTACTTTTTGTGCACATAATAGTTTTTCAGGGCTGTGTGTGTTTACAAAAAGCATCAGCTCTATTTTGCAGTCAGGCTGTGTAAATTATTTGCAAGGTACAGTGGAAACACTGTCTAACTCTCAACCAGTGTCAAACTCTGCAACACAAAGCTTTAAAGCTGTTTACTTCAAAACCTACATTTTAAATACATGACACCACACACCACAGACACCTCAAAAACTTGCCATTTCCTCAAAATCTATAGCCAAAATTCTTTTTACCATCTAGTATTTAGTAAATAATCTACCACTCTTAAATCTGAATAAGAAGCAAAGATCTCAGATTTGGTTTGCCAAGTTCCTTTATTGTGCAATTTTGAACATCTAGTAGATTCTACATTGTGCTAGTGCTAAAGTTCTGCTGTACAAAAATAAGGAATTTATAGTTTACCTATACTACACAGTTTCACAACCTGTAACTGTAGTACATTTAACATACAGTCTCTACTAAATGAATACATTTATATTTTGATAAAACTATAGATACAGACTGAATGAACACTGAAGACACAACAAATGGAGTCGGTCTGCTAGCTGTGTTTAATTTATTGGAATTATCTTCTTTCAATACATCTTACAACCCTCCCTCCCAACCTTTAATTTACTTTTAAACCTTCTACACATTTTCATGGTATCAAGTACTGGAAAAGTGTACTTACAACCCTAAAATAAAGGATTCAAAACATATCTGCTTTTTCATATTCTGAATGGGAATTTCACACAAAGTTTAAGAAAAAGCCAGAGCTTCGATTTTGTGAAAATATGGGAAGGAACATATAACAGCTAATTTTATATTATTTATCTCTATATAGGTATAAATATTGCAAGGATTATCTATTTTGGAATTTTTTATGTAAAAAACCAAGAACAGAAAAAAAGCTTTAGACAAGTTTCTTTTTTGAGTCAACACATCAATAACACATATTAGTGCAAGTAATAGCAACACATTTTGGAATGACTGATTACTTCTACCATGAAGTTCACAGGATATTTTTAGGAGTAACACTGCTTTATTGCAAGTAATGGCACAAAGATGCTTCTCCACACTTGCTGTCTCTTCATTATTTATTGTAGCTATGATTCTGGACCACAAACATATCGAGATTAGTAAAAGGAAAGTCCTAAGTGGCATAGTAAGTAGAAAACTCTCTATGTTTTTAAAATCTGAATTGTCTCTCCTTATTCAAAATGACCATCAGTACTAGGCCCTATTCAGTCTTAAAATTTGCATTACTTCTTAACAGTGTAAAGATATACTCTGGGCTGAGGGACTAAAAGTACAACCAGAAAAAAATGCGCATTAGTAAGCATCAAATCTCATTACTTGATGGACTACACTGAGTACTGAAGTGCCTAAAAATACATAATATGCATTTCCACTAAGTTTCCATTTTAATGAATTTTAACTTTAAATTGGTATTATAGATTAGTAAAATAATTGTAAAAGTACTCTTTGCATTTTCTAGTTCTTTCGGTTGAAGATTAGGCTTTTAAAGTTAAGCACTGCCATTCTTAGAGTACCCTAGGATAACAGCAAGATTATTCACTGTAGTGTTGAAAGCTTCAGGTGCTGTAGCAGTCCTATCTTACTAGCCAATACTGCACTATCCATTTACACCAGGAAACAGTAACTGCACAAGAATTAAGTTAAATGTAACAAAGTTAATCCACTCCTGTTCCTGAAGTTCTGCTTTAGTTCAGCCTCTCAACTTCCCTCACCAGTGACAGCTAAAAGGCCAAATTCTGCACACAGCTGATACAAATCACTGCTGGGTTGAATAGTGTTTACTACATATTCATTAATTTAAATAATATCTTTGTGCAACAATAGACAAAAGATTGAGGACAGCTCTAAAAAAGAAGCAAAGACCCTTGAGGGCAAGTACAATGTATTTCCTCAAGTTGTTCAGGCATCATCCCATTAAATTAGTGTTAAAGTGCTTTATAACTACATACAGAATCCTTCTGCCTCTATGCAAGTATCACACTGCGCTCATTCCTGAAATTTTGTATTTGTATAAATGCAAAGTACTGGCAGCCAAATTCCTTGTATGTACCATAATCACACGCAGTTCCAGTGTTTAGGTTCTCCATTTGCAAAATGAAGTGTCTGTACAAAAATGTCAGCTCTCCTCATCGTAATATTCCTGGGGTACAATGAGGCCAGCTGAAGATGCAGCCAACTCGAACATATTTTCATATTCTAGGTCATGGGTTTGTCTGAACTCAAGACAAAATATCAAAGATACTAAGGTAATACTTGCCCAAAGTAGGAGAGTTAGCATGCTGTAAATTAATGTGTGAATTCACAGCATACTTGTTCATCACCAATCCTGTGAGTGGGCATACATAGTAAGATCCTCAAATGCCTGGTGCAAAACTGCTCACTGCTTTGAAATGGAGAAAGCCATCCAACACTTAACTCATGCAGTGTTACCATGTACTTGGATATTCCTGCTACGCTGTCAAAAAGATTCACACTATTGCTTTCTGCGCACCAACTTCTCCTATTAGGCAAGTGTTAGATTAAAACACAGAAATGTCTGTCTGGACATTTGTTCAGGGGCAGAACAGACATAGTTCACCAAGACCTTGTGAATGAGGACTTTGAAAAAGGTGATACTTCCTGAAGAAGCAGCTACACAGGTAGTAAGTGCTTTAAAATTGCACGTTAATTTGAACCCAGAACTCCCATGTGGGCAAGTTCTCTGTGAAATTTCTGATGCTGAGCTGTGTTAACTTCATGCAAGTTAAGGAGGAAAAAAAATAGTGCACAATATACTCCTCTAACTTACTAATCACTGACACCATAGTCGTGAAGAACTCTTGTGTATCGTGCCCTGCATGCTATTATGGATTCTTGGAGTATATGCACATAACTGGACTCGTAACATATAGGTCTAGAGGAGTCCACTTCAAAAATAGACTTAACCTATGCAAATAATGCATACAGAGTGTCTTATGTTTCAGAAAGAAGCTCCAAGCTGTGGTCATTTTTAAGTACCAAAAGGTACTATAAACCCATTTTTAATGAGAATTCTTTTAAATCAAATTGATTTCAAGTATCACTTTTAGTTAGTTGACCTAAAATACCTAAGACTTGCAGTTTCAGTTTAAAGTTTGAGGTCTCCCGAAATATAAATGTAAAGCAAAATTTTGAAGTTAGAGTAAGATGAGTTCTCAGCTTTTGTTCATCACGAATGCCTAAAGATTAGCTTTGACAAATGCCTGATGTGCTTTCAAATAAGTATGTTAGTAGGTGCCTTAAAGGTGACAGTAACCAAGCTGTAACCCTACCATAATAGATAATATTATGGGTAATTTGTACATAACTATATGGAAAAATGGCAATCAAATTACCATCTTCACAGACACTTTGCAAGATATTCTGATTATTTAACTCCATATAACAGGAACCAGGATTTACTGTTTGGAAGTTAGCGCTGTCAACAGACTCATGAAGAACACCGAGCACAAAGGAATTATTTCTCTGCCATCCTGAGTAATTTTCAGGGCTACAGGCTGCTGCACTTTCATAGCAGATTTTTTTCAGGACATACAGCAGGACTATGTGAGTGCCTTTTTCAGAGATGTACACTAGATGGCCAGTGGCACTTGAAGGTCTATTAAAAAGCCTGTATGTGTTAAGAGTTTAGCTGTTGAAAGGGGAAAGGGGCCAGGGGGTCTGTTTAGAAACAAAGTTACTTATTTTTTTTTAAATGATCCACCTTCTACTCTGCTTTCCAGGTACTTGTCCAACTCTGCCTCTCTTTTCACCGCCTCTGGCGATACCTTTGGTGCATTCGGAAAACAGATCAATATCACACTCATGTTGTCTCGACTTCCCTGGTGGAAAAGAAAAAATTATTTAAGAACATATACACACCAGGCTAAATATACATCAAAGCATTTTACACACAAAAATTCACAAATCATATGGTATTAGAATACAACTTTTACTATTATGGATTAATATTATCATTAGTCTTAATTTCCCCCCACCCCCTTACAGAATTCCAGAAGTCTGCCCATTCATTCAGTACAACTTTTAAGTCACTTTGTTCCTTCTTCTTTCATGGTCTGAAGCCTACATGGAGCCAATTACAGACAGCCCATTGTCTTTTAAAAACTGACATTACTAATGAGTGACGTGTAATTACAAAGTTGTGTTCCATTTTGTTTTAAGTACTATCCAATCATTTGGGGAAAACAGCTGAATTAGATGGGTAAACAAAACCATTACTGCTTAAAAGCACCAAGTAGGGAGGTGCTGAATTCACACAGTGCTTCCATCTAAAATCACAGCTATTAGGGTGGGTTTTTTTTCCCCCCTTTTCTTTTAAAACAAGAAAAGTTACAAATGAGAGAATCTCTTAAAAGACCAGCTGGAAGGGGCCCAGGCCTTTACAAAAGCATTTTTTGAAATGGAAACATTTAAAACTCCAACTAAACAGAACCCTAATACTTGAATACCTTAAAATACAAACACATTCTGCTTATGAAAACTGTTTAGTTTACTTTCAATAGCCTGTACTCTGGTCTACAAACATGCATCCATATGCTTAACTTTTAACACCAATTAAATCCACTGAAGCCAGCAAGATCAAGAACAAGCCAGTGTTTAAAAACAAGAGTATATGGGCGTACGGGGAGGTGCTGACAGTTGGGTAGTGCAAAGCTTACAGCATCCACAAGCCACTGTTCTTCCCCTGGTATTTGTTTTCAGGATTACCAGACAAAAATTGTAAACAAAAATATACGCATTATCAATCTGCCAAAGTGTTGGAAAGCAATTACATTTTTCCAAAAGGGAAGCAATGACCCTGTTAGTCATGTGGCAAGAGCAGAGATGCTGTCTTGTCTCTTTAGTATCAAAAATGTTTGCTTTTTACATTATGACTTATAGCTTGTCTTTGGAAAATTGTCAAGCTATGAAACTCAATACTTCAAATATCTTCTGTAACTACATCATCCTGCAACTTATTAATACAAAGTAGAAGCTATTGTAAGACAAAAATCACAGATTTGTTAAACAAAACAGTCCCATCTTCTCCTAGGTGAGCTAGTTTCATAGCTGTATCGCACAATACTAAGTAAGAAATAGAGTAATTAAACCAGAATAAAAACTAACTTTGGAAGTCAGATCTTCATATAGTCAATAAAAAATTTTAAACTGTAAAATATGAAGTCAAAGTTCATCCATTCTGCATTTATCTTGGTGTAATTATGACAGTAATGTTACTACTACATGCCCAAGAACAGAGGGGAAGATTAGGAAGGGAAAGAATATTCTCTAGCCTGATTTAAGTCTTAAGGTTTTGTGAAGTATGTTGTGAAACAGAAGGCGGCAGTTATTGTCCTTGGCTTGCCCATAAACTCCCCATCAGCTTCTAGTTTGATTACAATGTATCTGTACATGATTATAAACTCTTCATTAACCAAAACCACCCAGAAAGCCATGCTGTTTCTGTTGTGTGTTTGTTCTCCCTCTATCACCATTTTTGTGGGAATCATGGTAATTACTGTCAACAGTCATGTTAACATAAACCATTGGATACTTATAGACTGGAATTAAAACTTATTCTTAACTTGTTCATAAACTTCTAATAGTGAAAATACAGTAAACTTCTTCTCTCAAGTCTGGCTACCTTGTACAAGCAGGTGTCAACTATCTCATTGCAAACTTTCTCAAGGTCATCAGTGACTTCAAGTCTGGATCTTACAAAGTCACACAGCTCTTCGTTTCCCATAACATCCCAGATACCGTCGCAAGCCAGGATGATGAATTGATCATCATCTTCCGATCTCTCAATTTCATAAACTTCAGGCTCAGGTGAGACTAGCTGTTCTGTAGGACCTTTCCCATGGACACATTTGTAATCAAAGTCCCCAAGTGCCCGTGAAACAGCAAGAGAGCCATTCACACGCTGAATCATTACAGAGCCACCTGCATTCTGTATACGCTCTTTCTCCAGTGGATTACTTGGTTTGTGATCCTGTGTGAAGAAGTGAACCTTCCTGTTTCTACAAAGTAAACCTCTCGAGTCTCCACAGTTGATGAAGTATGTATGTTGGGGAGAAATCATGACACCCACAGCTGTCGACCCACTTCTGTCTGCGCCATGTTTCTTCTCAGAGATGACTCTCATGTGTTCATCAATTTGCAGAAAACCCGTTCTGATGCCGCTCTTTACACTTTCCACAGATGGTGGCCCATCTGGCCCTTTAAAATCCTGGTTGCTCGTGATGTGATCTAATAAATGCTCACAGCAGTACTTGGCAACCTGTGATCCAGCGTGCCCGTCGTATACAGCAAAAAATGACCATCCATCAAGTCCATTTGGCAAACCAATCACAGCCGTATGTGCATCCTCCATTTCAACTCGCCAGCCTTGCATACTACTCAGACCATAACGAAGCCCATTCCCTTGCCCCTGGGCATTATGCTTCTCCATCTTTGGCTTGTCTAAAAACGCTCCCATGATGACTTTCCTTCAGTTCTAAAAAGAAAAAAAAGGATTATTAAGATATTTCTTAAACATCTCTTGTTTAAACATCCTATTGGAAACCATTAAATAATAGCCTAAATAATGTTAAGACAAAAACACACAGATATAAAACTGACTTTTCTGTGTCTCTCAAGTCAAATTTGCATTGCTTTCATCTAATTTAAACAAGGACGCTGCTACTACCTGAACTGCACTTTTCATATTTTTGTAAGTATTTTCAGCTGGTTTACTTGAACTTGTATTCCACAGTCATTCATGGTTCTGACAAAAGCCTCTAGTATAGTATGTATAGAACTAGTTTGAAAGAAGACTTGTTAACTGACACATCTGAATAGCTATGTTCCCTGCGATTACTGAGCCAAGAAAGAGTTCAATGTTTCCAGTACAGTGGCATTCCCTAGATCCCTACCTGCTGGCCACAAAGTCCAGCTCACACTCTGCTTTTCCAACAGTGGCGGAGAAACAAAAGGAAACAGATTAGGTTTTCTTTTGGGGAGGAGGTTGGGGGTTTTTTGTTTTGTTTCTTTAAACAGACAAAGTGATCTGAATGATCAACATGATGCCAGAGCCTGCATAAAGGAAGAGGCAACACTGGTTAACTAGGAGCAGGACTCAGAAGGAACAGAGCAGCTGTCCCTTTAGGCAGCAGCAAGCCATTAGTTTGGCTCAGCCATCTTGTGAAAGCTCATCCGTAGATTTTCAGTTAAATTACGCAGCAAGCTTCTCAGATGTCTGTGCTGCAGATTTACTTAAAACCTTAATGTATTCATGCTTCACTGAAAGACAACTGCCCCTGACAAGTCTAAGGAAATCTGTTTGAAAATAAAATCACAAGTATTGTAAATTCATGCTTCCTTATTCGAGTCAGACCAATATACTGCACACCCTATCCTCCTCCACCTCCCATCACTGGGATGTGATGCAGCAAATATTCATGCTTAAGAGAATTATATTTGCAGGCAGTGTAAACTGACAGGTTTATCTTCATGGCTTTCACACCCTAACCATTCAACCCACCCATCTAATCCACATCAGTTTATTTGTGCATTCATTATTAAAAAAAATCATACAAAATAGGTCACACATTTTACATACTTGCAAATTCTGCCCTGGGAAGCATCAAAGAGCGTGCAAATCACTGTTATACAATACAAAGTAATGGAACAAGACTATGAGCTTTTCTATTTGAAGATGGTGGATAAAAATTAACCATGAGAAGAGTCTCTGAAACAGATTTTACCTGAGGCCCCAACTAAGCAGCTGCACTAACAGAAAAGTTAGTACACTATGGGTTTTAGAAGTTTTTAACTTGGATGTGGAATGCATTTGATCAGATTTCTAAGTGGTAACATCACTTTTTACTAGCATGCTTTTGTTGCAGTACAGCTCTAGCTGTGACACTATATATCCAACATTTCACATTGTCTCTTCCAGCCACTACCAACCTTTCTAAAACATGTTAGAATAAACAGTCAAGAAATGTTTATATTTGATCTCACCGCAACAGTGATTCAAATGTGAGGCATAGGGACTGGATATCCACTCTTTGGCTCACATGCTTTGTTAACAGAAACAAAAGCCACAGATACTACTTCAGCTGTAGGGAGAGAGATGTCAGCAGCAGCACACCTCTGCTTCCTCTCACCCTAGCCGCTGCTCTTAAGTTCTGTCTCTTCTCAAGCCAACACAAAATACTGATGCCCACGCAAACTGTAACTAGCCAACAAAATATACAAGACCTGTGTACGCTATCCTAAGCACATGCATGAGGTTCACATTACTGCAGTTGCTAGGAAAAAAATACGACTTAGACTTTTTTATCTTCACATGCAACTCTAGTGAAGTCAGAGTGATCAAAATAATTACAGAATGCTGCCATAAATCAAATGGGGAATTATTTTGCAGAATAATAGACTTTTTATTCATTCCATGATAGCAGCAGAGTTTAAACTAATGCCTAGCACTTTCTTATTGTCAAAGAGAAAATACTATGCAGATATTCAATTATTTCACCTTAATTTAGAGCTCAAAAAGCAGAAACTGCCCTGACAAATACAACATTTTTGTGAAGTATTTTACATTAGTACTGTGTTTAAAACAAAACAAAATAGAAAAGCATTAGAAACAGGATACGGTTAAACTGACCACAAGCGCTGTCAAATTCGGATTAAAAAAGGCAGTTTTCCTTCCAATCTCTCACATTACAAGGTACACAATATTCAGAGTTGTGCTTTGGAAGCTGTTTGTCCCTATCAGTAGTTTGTCATGTAACCCACAATTAACAATACAGGTCATATGCAGTTCTAGCTACTCATACAGAACGCTAGCACACTTCAAAAACGAAACAAATCCACTCTCCATTCAAAAATCAAGCTGCCTTATCCCTCCCCAGAACGTAAACTGAAAGCTGTTGCTATTCTAAATTAAGCCTTGTAGGTGAGATGTTGACACATGATTCTTCAAGGGCACGAGCTACCCACCATAGATGCGAATACAACCAGACAGAAGGATAACCACAATGTGGTCACATAACTTCTGCTTAGGAAATTATTCACAGCCCGTAGCATAAAGTAGTCACCTTCTGAAAACTGCAGTAACAGACTGAAGTTGCCTTCCTTGCAACACTCTAGCTAATCATACTCCACCAGAATGCCAGTCTAAACTTGTACGAGAGTAAGCCAGGTTTTCAAATCCTCACTGTATCTGAAGGGAAAGCATAGTTTACGTGTGGATAGAATGAATATGCCAAGCCTTTAGTTCTTCCAGAATTTCAATTCTTGTTCAGAAAAATTTGAGTTTAATATGACCAATCTGTGAATTCTTACGAAGCAGAGGCTACTTGCTACTTCTCCCCCCACACCCTTATGTGTGGCTAAAACCTGAAGAATTTAAAGAGTCTTAGTTATAAAAAAAAAATCTTAGTTTTAAAAGAAGGTACAGACACACACACAAAAAGGCTGACAGAACCAAGCCATGCTTCCTTCCTGATGAAAATATCTTTTAGGTCTGTTTTTGAGTCCATATATATGGAAACATCTTTCACACATCAGTGTCTACCTAAATCACTAGTAGGTTCTTCATTCTTTCTGGAGGTGGTTTGTGTACTATATTGATTAAGTTGGAATGACACCTTTACTTGAGCATGTAACTGTACGCAAATCAGATTAACCTATAGCAGTGCAAGCACCCAAGTTCTAGCATGACTTTGTTATGTAATAACACTGAAGAGAGAAGTCAGACCCAGATCAGTCTGCATCCATGATGTGCAAAAAAGCAACAGATTCTGAACATGGTTTAACTTAACCCTCTCTTACATTTCTTTAGTCACCTTTCTCAGCAGAAATCCTCCTCTTATGACCATTATTCTCCAAATAATTACCCTTCCCCTTGCCCTTTTTAACTCAGCCACACATTTCTGCAATCATGTTAGAAAACTGCAGTCTCATACCAGGAGACAGAACCAATCTGCTATTCTGGAAGCCTCAACTTCCAGGATGCTTGAACGATGCACATACATACTAAAGGAGACAGACATTCTTCCTACTCCTATTCCACAGCTTCTCTGGGCAACTGGTTCCAGTGTTTCACCACCCCCGTTGTAAAAAATTTCTTCCTTATATCTAATTTAAATCTACCCACTTTCAGTTTAAAACCATTGCCCCTTGTCCTGTCACTACAGGCCCTGGTAAAAAGTCCCTCCCCCCATCTTTCTTATAAGCCCCCTTTAGGTACTGGAAGGCCGCTATAAGGTCTCCCCAGAGCCTTCACCAGGCTGAATAACCCCAACTCTCTCAGCCTGTCCTCATAGTGGAGGTGCTCCAGCCCCCTGATCACCTTCATGGCCTCCTCTGAACCCGCTCAAGCAGGTCCATGTCCTTCTTATGCTGCGGACCCCAAAGGTCTGGAGGTTGGGTCTCATGAGATTGGAGTAGAGGGGGAGAATCCCCTCCCTCAACCTGCTGGCCACACTTCTCTTGATGCAGCCCAGGGCACAGTTGGCTTTCTGGGCTGTGAGTGCACATTGCTGGCTCACAGTCAGTTTTCCATCCATCAATAGCCCCAAGACCTTCTCTTCAGGGCTGCTCTCAATCCACTCATCACCCAGCCTGTATTTGTGCTTGGGATTGCCCCGACCCATGTGCAGGACCACATCACAGTTCACCATCTCCATATCAGTGACTTCCATTAGTTTCTCCTAAAAGAGCTTTCTGCAGTCAAAGCTCCTGGGGTTTGGCTCTGAAGAAAGAATAGAGAGGCTTCTGAGCAAAACTAAATGTGAAAATGGACTCCTATGCATAAAAAGGTCCTCGCATCTATGAGTGCATCTAAACCATGACTTCTGAAATGCTGATTTTGTGGAGGTCAAACTGAAGGACAGCCTCTACAGCAAGTACACAAAAAACTCAAGTTGCAGTTTGCAGACAGAAAAGCAAGAATACTTTACAGGGCCTAGAAAAATCAACACAAATAACAAGATCTTGGATAAAACACAAGAGTGCCAAAATTCAAAGGACTGCAGCATTAGAAACAAAACTCAAATAATGAATGGAGCATGCCAAAGAGTCAGTAGCTAAACTCCTTGAAAATAGACACAACTGGAGAACAGAATGGCAAAGAAAAGGAGGGTAATTAGTATACCAGACCATGGACAACCATGGACAACCACAGATACATCACTGGAATGCATGAAATCTCTTTGCCCCTTCATTTGTCCCTCAAATTGTGCTATCCAGACAGCACAACTATAATGCCTTCTGATACACAGGAAAATAAATTTTACTGTTTTGCTATTTGCTTATTCATTTGCATGAAGGTTCAAATAAAGATAAGTCTTAAACTGTTCACAAAGGATTGTTAATGTAGCTCCACATACCCCCCCCCCCGTAAGAAGACAGTTTATTTTTCCACAGAATTCAGACAAGGATTTGGTCGTCTTGTCCAAGAAAACCAACCACCCCCATCTGAAACTTGTACTTCAACAATATGTAATTTAATAATCCCTTTTAAACAATGTTCAAGTTGTATTCCTTCCACTAGGATAAGCTGCTTATATGAACCACACTGAAGTCACAGGCACTTGTTAAAACTAAGCTGAGAAATGTCCCCGTACTCTAATTTCCTGGAACAATTCTCCAAGTGACATTTTGCCCTGTGTGTTGTAATGAGCACCATAAAGAAAGATTACAACCTTTACTTGAACTACAGGACTCAGAGCAAGTCACCAAATTATACAGACTGCTACTGAATAGAAAAAGGGCATTTGATCACTTCAACTCCAATCTGATCTGTGGTACTTTTCCCACTGCCTTAAGCAGGCTGGATGCAGTAACCAGTCAGCACGTAATTGTGAAAACGTGGAAACATTTTCAGAAGTCAGCGCCTGTTGAATTAAAAACTAACAGTACATACTGGATGCCCCAAATCAATTAATGTTAACAAACAACATGTCAGAGATCATCCCAGGGATCGGAAGAATGACTAAAATAAAACAGAACACGCAGATGAGGAGACATAATTACACCACAGTCATGGGCTGAATGAAGTCATGAAAAAGTCTCTTGCCAATGAAACTATTTAAAAACTATTGGAGGCTATATGACTGAGTTCTGGCACTCACAGTTCAACAACATCAATAAAGTACTGAAAATTACAGTTGATGTCTCTGAATGTGTACTTTCAGACACAGGAACACACGGCCAACTAGGAGACGTGAATTATCTACGAAACAGAGGTTAGAAAAAAATACAGAAATAAGGTTATTTTAATAAACATGGACTAACACACAATTTCCCCACCAGCTGGAGATGCAACTGTAGTTGTGTTATATTTTGGTAAGCCAATTGCAAACAGAAGAACATAAGAAGCAGCTACCCATAGGTGTAAGAATGCTTGTAATTAACTACTTTTTGGTTTAGGACAGATGTAGGAGCTATGGCATGTGGCAGACAAAGGGAACAGGGAAAGGTAGACAGCTGGAAACATTAGTGTAAAGAAAGTAAAGAGAAATATCAAAGCTCTCAAACAGGCCTTCAGACAGGCAAGAACATCTATACATGGATCCAAGTGAGAGACAGGGGAAAAAAACCCCCAAAGATAAGCAAGTTAATGACTCTGTGTGTCCAAGGGAAAGTATGAATTGTTTCAACCTTTCCCCACTTACCCTCCCTCTCTCCCTGTAATTAATATGCAACAGTGATTACAATTACAACTTCATACCACAGCAGAAAACACTAAATCACTGCATCTCTGATACAGACATCTATGAGCTCTGACCTCTTGATAGCAGGTCCTCAGGCACTGCCATTTCACTGAGCTAGGTTGTTCTGAGAGTCGTTTTGGTTTTTAAACATAACTTCTCTTTTGCTTAAAATCCTTTCTCCTTGCTATGAGCTGACAGCCTTTCTGAATGCCTTCCTGTATTAAGCAGCAAAATATTTTATCCCACTTGTTTTCCTATGCCAATTTATTTTTTGTGTGTGTACAGCAGGGTAGGTAGGATTTAGGAGAGGACTGCTAAACCCTCAGTAGTCTTCTGCAACATAGAAGGTAACCATTTCTAAGTTAACACTCTCCCTCCAACATCATGTCTCAGCTTTTTCTTAAAACATCTTTTTTTGCTCCTATCTTTCCTGCAGACAACTAAACCTGTTTCAAGGTTTAACTAGGAGCTGCAATTCTCAATATGAATGTATGTAGGTTCAAACACCCTCCAAAGGAGATGTATGTAATCTGATTTTTGAAAAAGAAAGCCCCGGACATTGAAAAAGGTAATTCATCTCTCTAACAAATTGTTCCTGCAGAATTTTGAAAGACAGTGATGTAGTTTCAAGATCTCTTTATGGAGTTGCTTTCATTTTGCTCTGTGGTCAGTTACTGAAGAAAATAACTTCTTTCCAGAATCACTAGGATGACTGCTGGGAATAGAAAAATCACTACATTGATTTTAAGAGGAGATACAACTTGCATCCACAAGTACCAGTCACTCTTCAGGATCATAACGTGACTGGCACCCTCAGAACACAATTAAGGTAATATTTCTTGGCCCAGACAGAATTCTTGCTTCTTTCTAAATATTTGTACTGCAAATTAGAGGTGAGAAAGCATAAGAAAACAAAAGCCCAACTAAGCAGCAGTATCAAAGTACTAGCAGCTCAATCGGTATGAAAAACTGTGTAGACAACCAAAATGGCATTAACAAGTACTATGAAAATCAATGAGGTAGTTCTGCATAAATTCATATGCTGCTGTCTGAACAGCATGGGAATGAAAAAAACCAAGGTCCTTGCTTGAAAGCATTAATAAGCAGAAAACATGCCCATGCTGGTGTTTAGTTCAGCACCTTTCTGGTTATACTTCATTTTCCAAAGATTTCTTACTTAAAAGTGTTGGAAGATAAACAAAAGACACTCATTTCGGTCACAGAGATTAGACAACTGCTTTGTTAATAGCACACAAACTCCTGCAGACTCCAGCCAAAATTCAAAGGCCCATTGAAGCAAGCACTGTAAAAGGAACTGGAAGATCCAAGAAAGCTGCAGTCTATGTAGACAGAAGTCGGGAGAAAGAAAGGCCTTGCTTCATTCTATATATCAATGAGATGCAGTAAAATTCAAATTTTTTGAAAGAGCAAGGCAAACAAGGGAAAATAAGAATTCCAACCAAACTGTTCATGTCAGAGCTATGCAGCTATTCCAACAGAAAGAAAATATGGGCAAAAAGGAAACAGAAAAAGACAACACAGAAGAATGAGGTTACAGTAAGTCATAGAAGTTGAATTACAATTTTTCCAGTATTTGTAATACCAAGAGTGTTCTGCCACTGTCATCTACCATCATAACAGAGTATTACCCCAGTCCTAGACATCGTGTGCCTAATTGGCCATTCTTACTTGAGTACAAGCCACTGAATGTCCAAGAATCGAACAGATCTGAACATATCGAATGCTCCAAGTAACACCTAAAGCATCCCTGTTCTTTAGATTTCATTTTTTTGATCTCTCATTTGCAGCCTGAAGCCTCAGCATCTTTGTTCACTGCTAGTATTATCAACCAAACAATACCTGCCATAAAAAAAAAGCTGAAGATTCATAAAGGAATGCTTTCCTTAGTGGAAGAACCACACACTTCCACTGCTATTTCTGTGTCAGAAAAAAACAAAACAAAACAAACCCCAAACAAACAAAAAGCATTTGCTTTTATTTATTTTTTTAAGTTCAGCTAAACCTATTCAGAAAGATCAAGACAGAATTGGAGTCCTAGCCCATCCTGCCACTACCCAAAAGAGGAAAGTGAAGTTATTGAGTAAAAGGCTTCTGGACCAGAATGACTTATCAGAATGACCAGGACTTCAGGTTGTTCCAAAGCCACTGGAGTGAAGTCAAGCTACTGCCAATTTGTCTTTGTCAGTGTTTTAGCTGAAGTGATAAAATAAACTAGGAAAGAGATGCTACGCAGAAAAAGGTCCCAATGGGATTATTTGCTGAGACTCCGAAAACAAAGGGAGGCTTGAATAACAATAATTTAAAAATCAACAAAACATCAAATGCACTAATTGAACCATTTCCGAAATACAAGTCTGAACAAAAAAAATCAGACTCATGCACACTCAGCCTTTCTCTCATCTGTCATGATGAAGTTAGGAAACTGCCAGTTTTTTACAGTTACCATAATGTGGTACTGTCGCCTGTGGTAATGTGTACAAATTCTTATAGAAACCCACCATCCTTCTGTCATACTGTTTCACTGATAACCCCACCACGAACATCTTAAATTTTAAGTTAATAGTCCTATACACCTTAAAGAAAATTGAACACATGAAATTGTCACAGTATCTCCTCTTTAATTTTTAGTCTTTGAGACTTCACAGTTGCTCAGCAAGGTCACTGCTCTCTTTAAAAAATATTTAAAGCTTTCAGACTTCAGATCTTCCTAACTTCAACAATAAGCATCAGCCACCTATTTCTGATTTGTCTTATGAGTAATTTATCAATATGGAAGAATAAAACCCAAGTGAAAATGAAGTTTATACAGCTAGTACTTAGGAGTAAAATGAAAATAAACTATTTAGAGAAAATGCAACCAGTATGCATGCACCCAATGATTAGATGATGATGTCTGCATGAAGGCCCCAAAATTTCTTGTTTAGCCAAGTACTCAATATTAAGAAATAATTCAAAGTAAGATACATAATTTCCCAGAGCCTTCATGCTATGTTAAAATAGTAGTGGGGCTCTAATCTCAGCAACATTACCACTATTTTGGTGAGGATATAGCAGAAACATTATACAGGACACTTTAAACCTGATGACTACACATGAGAACAAAACAGGAATAAAATAGGAAATGTTCTGAAGTGTACAGCTGTAACCTGGCTTTGCTTGCAAGGAAATGACATCAAAACTATGCCAGAAGCACATTAAGACCTAGAAGTCAAATCCTCAAAGCTTAGGAAAAGCCAGAGTTTGTTCATTTGTACATACACAGAGCTTTTATTTACAAAGCTATTTTGCCCTCACATCCCCAGCATTCCTATCTCATTAAAAGGACAAGGATAGAGGATGACTGCTGCAATAAAGTAGATTTTTCCCCCAAGACTACATAAAAATATAAAAAAAGAAACCAAGGGAAAAACCCTATTGTTTTTGCCTTTTATGCAGACAGTAACTTTCAGGACAGAAGGCTCCCCTCTGAGGGTCCCACTGATTACTGAGTTCACT
Source organism: Strix aluco (assembly GCF_031877795.1). Classification (NCBI taxonomy): domain Eukaryota; kingdom Metazoa; phylum Chordata; class Aves; order Strigiformes; family Strigidae; genus Strix; species Strix aluco. The sequence continues at coordinate 122,560,290 of NC_133934.1, read as the reverse complement.
TCTCACTATCAGTGCAGAGCTGACAGACTTGCCCATGATGAACAAGGCAGTGAGGTGCTCTTCTGAGTCCAAACTTGAGTTCACTGCAGCTCTAAATACTCTGGTCACCAAAAGAGGCATTATCAAATTCAACTGTTCTTCAGAACATAAGCAGTGCTAATGCCAACATTTCCTAAATTTATAGGGCCTAATTCCGTAGTCTCTGAATGCTTCTTTACAGACAGAAGCAGAACTAGATTTTTAAGAAGGGTCTGTTTAAATACTTATTATAATTGACTGGGGGAACTATAAGATTATTTACTGATAGAAACTGATTCTTTCTCCATGAAATGTTCCTACAATTTAATGCTAACCACTTACCTGCCCACATTTTTCCACGTTCTGCAACCCTTTCCAAAGATTGGGTTTTACTTAACTTAGCAGACAGCTGGAGAATTCCTTAAACTCATCTCCAAACACAAAGAGCTTAAGCACAGTTCACATAGTTCTTGGGGCTACTGCACTGTTGGGTATTTTAGAAGAAAAAAATACAACAAAATTTTATGCACAAATACCTGGTCAAGACAAACAGAGACTACCATTCAAATTCCAGTTCAAAAGTACAACTGGCAGTTAAAATGAATTGTATGCATAGATACAGAAAATCCTTCAAGTTACAGCTGAGACCCAAACATGAAAGCACATTTCATCCTCTAGGTCAAAATCCAGCAAGGCATTTAAGCATGAGAGCAACATCACACATCTGAGTAGTCCCACATAATTCAGTTGCACGTGGCGTATCAGCGTAAGCACATTTAAGTGCTTTATTTAAACCGCAGCTATCAGAATACAAGTCATGTTATACTTGAGTTTCTTGGGTTTGTAAGCTATTATCTTAGAAGACTTTAGAGACCTTTTTATCTACTAAATATTCTTACCTGAACTGAGAACTAAGATGTTAGCAATAAAGAGGCTAATGTACTTTTTCCTCTGTGTGTAAACTGCTAGCATTTCTCTACATTTCAGTATTGAAGCCTGATTAGCCAGTTTTGTTTTTTTCTTTGTATCACTCTTAGATGTTCTTTTGCTAGTATACTGCTACCAAGTTTACGCTCTAAACAGTAGAAGTGAACTTCATTGGAACTACCTGTAGATGAAGGAAGTTTTCATTCCATTTTCGTCATATATAAACACCTTTTTAGAAGAACTGTTAAAAAAATCTGAGCAACTGTTTCACATATTTATAAACACACTGTTTTGTAGACTTCAGTAGCAAGCTGAAATATTAATTTTACCTGCATGTGAAAACAAAAAAAATTACAATGAACACCCAGCAAAACAAAGGCTCGTTCAGTTTAAACACAAATGGGAAAAAAAAAAAAAGGTAGAGACTTGACAGACATCTGTAACTTAGTATTTGGTTTAACACAGAACACAGTTTAGCAGATAGAAATATAGAAAAGCAGACCTTATGGCACCGGTTTAACACCAGTAACACTCAGCTGGATACTACCTCTACCCAGGAACAAAAACGAAGTTTACTCACTCCCATGGTATCACACTTGCTCTCTTCTCCTGGCCTGATTACAATTTCCTTGGTCTAAGCATTCTTCCTAGCCTAAAGACTCAAATGATTTACTCTAGCAATATTAAATCTTAATAAATCCTAAATTGTTCCTTCATGGACAGATAGCAACAGGAGCAACAAAAAGAAGCTACAAGGGGTAATGCTATTTCCACCATGATCCACACCACATCATGGCTCAAATACACGAATCCTTCTTAAAACAACATCTTTATGCGCTGGCTAATGGAATGTACATAAAATGCCATAAAAATCACATTTTAGGTGCATTCCCTGGATCTTCTAGATATCCTAACACCACTGGCATTTTTTCAGGGATTACATATTGTTTCCATGGACTTTATACTTTGCAATTTGTCATTCTTTCAATAAAGAGCATTGTCGTTTTAAGCATGTTTAAATTTTACATGAGTTTATTTTTTATCCTAGTATTTTAAACTGAAATTTGGATCATGTGACTAAAAATACAGAGATCAGTAAGAATTCAGCAGCAAAGTATTATACAAAAAGAGCTTAATTTTCAAAAGAACAAATGAAACTACAGGTTGCATCATTCAGAAACAGTTACAGATGATACACCAATGTTTCAAAAAAAATGTAAAAGTGGGGTATGATCTATGAGAAAAGAGGAGCAAAAATTACAAAGGGTCACATGCAATACTAAGAATAAATGTTTGGCTCAGGTATAGCTATGCTAAGCCACTATTGTCTTGACTTCAAACGCTGTTACTACTCAAGTCTTTAAAATGAGTTGCAGTTTTGCAGAGACAAAATGAATACAATTATTTTACAGTACTTCTCATTCCAAAACTTGCTTATTTAATAGCAGAACCTGCGCTATTCAATCACTTAATTGTAATGCAGTTCTGCTTAGCCAATTATGTAAAAAAGTATTTTTACATCAGAACAGACCTGAACATGTAAAAATTAAGTCAATAGTAATGTCAATATTTTAGTAAGAAATATGTTACTGCTCAATCACTTATATTTAGGTCATCTTGTGAAAGCAGCTGCTTTATATTCCCCAGTTCCACTAAAAAGGAAAAGTGCAATAAGATCTCTTATTGACAGCTGCATTCAAAAACATACCAGTTACATAAGTTTGCAAATTATACTGTGCCAGAGTTAAATATCTAAGCATTTTAACGACAGTTCTTAAAATGCTATCTCAGCAAGAATGACTCAACTTCACTGCATAAGCTGCACTCCAGATAAGAAGCAACTAGCTTGATTTTATAGAAAAAACTTTTTTGTATTCTGCTTTAATTCAAATTGCACTGAGTTCTTCTTGTTCAGACCTGCAAGCTTCACCAGTCATTTGGCATTTCCATCTCTCCTCCTCGGTTTCAGCAAAAGTATCTCAAGCTTACCTATAGACAGTTAAGTAAATAGTTGGAAAACAGGTATAGTTTTCTACTGTACCTCAAGGGGAGAGATTTACCAGACAACCACCAACCAAAGGACTAAACCTATAAACCTTGTCTGTATAGGAGAAAAACATGGCTACGTCAGAAGAGTGTGAGAGTACAGACCAGCTCTCTCCAGTACAAGCTACGTTTATCAGAGGGTTTTATCAGTTATCTATGTCTGTGAGGAAAACATTAATAACTGGCATGATGCATCAGCAAGTCTTTTACCCTTAGCTCAGTCTCATATACAAAGGGTAGACCCAGAAAAGCCTGGATGAGAAAACTTTAGGAGCAGCTGTCCCTACCCCAGGGAAAAATGTTGGTACACCTATCAAAACTGTTTTCGTTCAACACCTTTCCTTTGACTGCTACTTGGGCTGGATAAGTAAAACGTAAAACTTCCCTGACCCATATTTTGTTTCCCCCATCCCCTGTCTCTGCTGTTATTTATGGAAAAACTATGAATAGTAACAGAAGGGAAGCTATCAGAGGAGAAATGCGGGTAGAACTTGCACAATTCTTGGGTCATTTGGCAATTCACACAGGGTCCTGAGTAACAGCAGCCGTCTTGCTTTAATTCCTCTAGTGCTTCACAAATCCTGCTTCAGCCACCTAACCCCTGAAACAGTACATGTACAGGCTCAGGAAAGTGCTACGCGGGCTCGTATTTGGAAAGCCATTTCCTAGAATCACAAGAGTTAGAACTTTTACTTTATAAAATGATTCTACTTACTCTTGATGTTAAACGTCACAATCTAAGGAAAACATATCACCTACCCTCAAACCTACTGTCCTCTAAACTAAAACTGCCTTCTGCTTAAAAAAATAAAAGATTCCTTTGTCTGACACACAGGACCTTAAACCTTGAGGTTACCACACAGGCCAACTAAATGACCAGCACTTTCTCATTTGACAAAAGGTACAACCCAAACAAAAAATTAGTTCCTCACAAGCACTACTGTAAACTTAAACGTTAGTTTTGCAACAACAAAATCTTGCCATACACATATCAACACTGAAATATTTCAATTGTACTGAATAAATACAAATACATATCAAACAGATGTCTACAAAATCAGTTCTTCTGAAACTACTAACCTGCAGCCAGTCTTAAAGCTGTATCATATCTACTATAGTACAAGCTAACATAATGAAAAGGTTAGACGGAGTCTCGGAACCTCTGGCATTTAACACACAAGCCTAATTACCCAGTGCATCGCTGAACAACTTTTTAATCGAGGAGAGCCTTTCCTTCCATCTACTTTTAACACGCACACTATGACAGATCACTGACCACCAGCATAACCTTTGCTCACGACATTGTTTTCAAAGGCAGCGAAATCCCTCTCAAACTTTAAACGCCTGAAAGGCGTTGGCAAGGAAAACCGTCCGCTGCATAATAATGTCACTATTTGGGGAGTGCTTGATGCTCCGACCCTCGCTAGGGTGGGGTGCTTTATAAATAGATGCGTGTTGTCTTTATTTTTTTTTTTTTCCCCAGTGCCGTGCCCCAAGCGTTTGGGTGGCGATGGGAGAGGAGGCTGTTTATAGCCATTATTAAATGAACTCTGAATCGGCCAAGAAAAGGAGGGGGGAGGGAGGGAGAAAAGGAAAGCTGCTGCTACCTGAGCCAGGCCCCAAACCCTGCTCGCCCTCCTCCTCCCTTTCTTTCCCCATGCCCAGCCCCAGGGGGCTGCCGTGCCACCCCCCACCCTTTCGCGAAGGCGCCTGCAATGCAGGGGCTGCGCAGCGGAGCCCCGCGGCCAGGCCACCCTCAGCCCCGGGGCGGGAGGGGGCTCCCGGCAGCAGCATCCCAAGCAGGCTCGCACCCGCGCCGCCCCCCTTCCCATTTCCCTCCCTCTCACCGCCCCGACCTGGTTGGTACCAGCTGCCGGGGATGACGCCTCGCTCCAGGCCAGGGCTGCAGGAGGAACGAGCCCCCCCTCCCCCGCTCCCGCGGAGCCGAGAGGGAGCGCAGCCCCCGCGCAGGCCACCCCCGGTTGTTTACAGGCCCCGGGGCCCAGCCAGCCGCGGCCCTCCAGCGCCCCGGCGTCGCCCGGCCCCGCCGCCACCCCCTCACCCCGGCCCGCCGGAGGCCCCGCACTGCGCAGCGGCACTTACCCCCCCGGCCGAGGCGGACGGCGCCGGCTGTGGCGGGCAGGGCCGCGCTCCGCGCTCCCGAAGGTGCGTGGGGGCAGGGAGGCCGGGGGCAGGCGGGGACGTCCGCGGTGGGGCCGGCGGGCGGGCGGGCCGGGGGAGAAGGGGAAGGAGGGGGAGAAGGAGGAGGAGGGGGGGGGGGGGGGACACCCGGCTGGCGGCCTCGCCTCAGTTCATTCACAGGCGGCGGCTGTCGAGGGCGGCTCTGTGCCCAGGGGGAGCCCAGCGCTCATCTCGCCTCCGCTCCTCGACCCCCCCTCCTCGCTCGCCGCCGCCGCTGCCCCCCCCACTCCTCCTCCTCCTCGGCCCCCTCCCGCCCGCCCAAGCTCCGCGCCTACTCGCGGAGCCTCGTCCGTCCGTCCGTCCGCCCCCCCCGCCTCTCTCCGCGCACACACACACACACACGCACTGCGCCGCCTCCTCCTCCTCCTCCTCGCCTCCCTTCTGCGCAGGCGCACCGGGCGCCGCCGCCGCGCGCCTGCCTGCCGCCGCTCCCCTCCCCCCGCCGCGGCTACCGCGCGCGCGCCGCAGGGTTGGGGAGGCGGGAGCGCGCGCGCGCCCCCTCGCTCTTCCCCCCCTCGCCGGGGGGGGGGGGGGGCGTGCGCACGCGCCGGCCGACCCTCCCCCCTCTCCCGTTAAAAAACCCCAAACCAACAACAATAACAAAAAAAACCACCAAAACGCCGCTTTTCAGGGCTAAAACCCGCCTCTGGCGTAGCGGGAGGGATGCCCGGATGTTGGGGCTGGGAGAGCTGCAGAGGCGGCGGCGGGGGGGGGGGGGGGGATGTGACACGGTCGGCGGGAGCGAGGCCGTTACAGCTATTACATCACCCCCGCGCCGGGGCGCACCGAGCATGCGCGGGACGCGTGGGAGAGGCACGCGCTCGGGCGGGCGGGGAGGGGGGGCGGTGATAGACGTCATCGGCACCGCCCCCTTCCCTGAGGGGAGAGGCCGCCGTGAGGGCTGGCGGGGCCTGCGCCGCCTCCCGGTCCCGGTCCCGGTCCCGGTCCCGGTCCCGGTCCCGGTCGCTGCTCGCCTGAGGCCCAGGGAGCGGGCAGCGCGGCCGAAGCTGAGGCCGAGGCCGAGGCCCCGGCCCCGGCGGGTTGAGCCGCAGCGGCGTGCCTCGTCCCCCTGAGGAGGTGAGGGCCGCGGGGAGCAGCGCTTCTTGCCCCTCGGCGGGGACGGGCTGAGGAAAAAAAAACCCCACCCTGCTCGTGTCCCGTCCGCAAAGCCGCGGGCAGGCGGCGCGGCCGTAGGGACACGCTGGGATATCCTCTTACCAGCCTAAACCAGAGCCCTGCAGGCTTCCCCGCTGAAAACACAACTGCTGGCAAAATCAGCAGCGGATTACCCGTAATGAACGCATAATGGGTTTAATAATCCCATGATTTTCAGCTACCCTTTGATGAAGGCTGGCCTGTTGACAAAAGGGAGCGACGCCCCCCGCCAGTCTGCAGGGAACAAATTCAGAGGACAAGCTATTAGACAAACCTCTATTTTGGCTAATAGGGGGGAGGCGAATGTGGCGGGGCTGCGGGGGAGGATGCTCGGGGAGGCTGAGGCGGGAGCGGGGCCTGGCTGGGAGAGGAGTGACTCTGGGAGGATCCCTCCGTGCGGCTCATTTCTGCAAGCCAGGGTTAAATCACGGGGCTGGGGGGGGGGGGGGGTTGAGATGGTGTGGATGCGAGAAGGAGTGCTTTTAAGGGAAGGATTAGGGATGCATAGTATTGTGGCTTTGAAGAAGGAATTGACTGCAGAGGGAGAGATACCGAAGAGGACTCGTGAAAGGTGAAGTGGGTTCTTAGCTAAAGAATCAGGAAGGTTGTCTACTTTACATAGTTTCCATCTTTAGCAACAATCAGAGCAAACTGCAATACGTTAAGGTTTCCCTAAACGAAATGTTTGGAAAGCCCTTAAATTGCTGGTTATGTTCCCCCAGCCATTGTAGATAACAATCAGGGCAGCTTCATCCAAAGTGTGCCAACACCGAAGGCAGTTAATTGAGGGCTCTTGCCCAGATAAGACCTACAAAAGCAGCAAAGCCCTACCCGGAGATAGCTAAAAAAGCTGTAACAAATATAACAAAACCTCATCGTTGTAGGGCTTTTCTGTAATAGATAAAACTGACTGTGTTTCAGTGTGATTACAAAATCTCCAGTTTCCATTGCTGACTGTGACTGAATGGTATGTTTGGACCCGATCTCATGGTATTCATCCCAATCGTGTTTGTTAGCCTGATACTGAGCACCGCTCAGTAGTGCTTAATGTTGTGTTAACTGTTTCAGGCCTTTGAACTGTAGTTAAATGCAGCAAAATCTGTCAGTGGAAACAAACCTTACGGGATATGTTGCAGGGGAGCAGAATATATGCAGTGTATTCCGCAATGAAAGGGGGATTTTGGAAGGTCATGGAGTAATTCCCATAATCTTAATCAATTTAATTTTGAATTTCTTCTTGATATCCAAAGACAATTGGTTACAATTCTGATGCCGTTCAGATTTTTAAAACTGCACGTCTTTTTTTTCTGCCCCCCAAACTTCTACAGTGTACAGACAAGGTAGAGGTTATGCAGAATTGTTCCTGCAGGCATGTGCTGTGCTTCTTTAACCTCTACACTTAAGCATAAATTTAGTTTTTCAGCCTGCTTTTCCACTTTAGTAAATCTCTCCTAACACTTTGGATTATATACAATTGTGGATTTCGTTTAGATTCTGTTACCTACAACTGTGTTTTTGTGTGTGGTTTTTTTTAAATAAAAGTGAATGAAAACATGGCCCAGCTTTTTTTGTGATGCCCTAGTTTTAAGCTGCAGGAATGTAATGACAGCAGAGAGTTTGCTGCTGTCATCTTCTATTTATATATTTTTCTTGGGAAATTGGATGGAGTCAGATTACCACAGTATTTTCTTAAAGTGTAACTTTTATTGAGTTTGCTAGTTTTGCCTGGCCTGTTGTACTGACAATGGGAATAAATATTTACAAGAAATTCAAACATCACACTTAATTAGGATAAACCAGCTGCGTGTAACATACGCCTCTACTATGCATATTTGTAGCCGATGAGACTACATCTCCCAGCATACAACTCGTTATTTTCTCTTTAGCTGTAGACCAAGATGTGATACAGATGATTGGGACCTGTAGGCACTAGAGTCATTAGCACCCCTGTCAAGGAGGCTGTAACTAGAACCATTGCAAAACTCTTTCAACACTGCATCATAAACCGTAACTGAATTATTGAGAAGAATCATATTTTACTGTTTGGAACAAGAAATTTCCATTAGCTTAATAAGGCATTTTTAAAATGATGAGCTGTTCCACAGTATTTTTTTTATAGAATATTATTTTAAGAGAATTTTTTTCCGCTTCCTGTTACAGCTTTAAAAAAGTCTTTAGATGGATGGTAATTGCCAACTTTTTCTAAAAAAAATCTATGTATCTAAATAAATAGTTATTTACCACCTATGCACACTTGGTTATTGAAGGCAGGAGAATGATTTTCTCCAATGTATTCATTAAAACTGTCAATTTAGAAAACTCTGCACTTTGCCCAATGAAGCTGTTCCCCATGACATCATTTCCCATAAAAAGAGAATATGGGTCTGCCGTTGCTACGGGGGTCACATGGCAGTTTAACTGCATTTTGGAATCAGTTGCCATCGTAATGGCCATGTTCTGTACAAGCCTGCTGTAATCTCTGCATGTCAGTATTGCCCAACGCTCCTTTTAAATTTTTCAGTTTTAGTACCAGTTGGTTAAACTGCTTTTATTATAAGGTATATCATGAGGTATTGGAATTTTGTCTGTATGTTCCTTAAACAGGGGGCGTTTAGTACAAATATTAACTGTTGTGTTGCATGATTTAGATTTCTTGATCCCTAAATGCAAAAGCTGTACTTCTTTCAGTGTCTCACATGTAGTTTATTCAAAAGGTCAGAAAAAGCAGAGCCTTTTGGTTTCACCTTCCCTTACTTATCGTCCGTTTCTCCTCTCTTACATTGTCTGCCATGAATATCTGATGTAGGTGGAAAATCATATATTTGAAGTTACTCTGCAGCCTAAAAAGCTGGTAGGCTGTGGGGTTTTGTTTGGAACAGGATTTGTATCACCTAATAATACTCATCTAAATATTAGTCACACAATCAAGCTGTTGTCCAGGCTGCCTTGGTTCAGTGGAAGGAGATGGGCACCTTCAGATGATCGTGACTCCCATGCTTTGGTGTCTAAAGCAGGTTGGGTGAGTTGCCTTCTCAAGGGGACTTTTTCTCTCCTATAGTTTCTGTGACTACATAAGAAGCTGAGATGACCACGTAGACTAGACCCTTTATTTTTACATGGCTAAAATTAATTAATTACCTGTGGTGCTTAGGGGTTATCTAATAGAAATCTTCATGTTAATGATATGTGTGGCCTGTAATACTGTGATCATGAACTTGCCAGAACTTTATACTTGGCTTGTGAAGTACTGATGCCCTGCCCTGTCTCTTCTCCAGTGGGCTGTACCTATTTTTGGAATCTAAAAGCCAGCTGGATGACTACGCTGCAGGCTTTACGTCTTCTTGGTACTATTCCTGCAACACCCTGGTGTGATGACATCTGTAGGTATCTGCTAAGGCAGCTGTGCCATTGGGAACTCCATAAAATGCCAGTACTGTAGCTGTGATTAATAATCACATGATGTTTAAATCATCAAGAGCACACACCTAGGGTGTATCCTGTATCCAAACTTAATTTATCTGAAAGATGTCACAAAGACTTTGGTCTTTTGAAGAACATCATATGCAAACGTCCCGCATTCTTGAAATGTGGCAGTTCTGATCTAATTCGCTTTCTGCTAGAGCCTTGAAAAGTGCTAAGCAAACTGCCACACTTTGGCCCTTCTGATATGAGATTTATGCTCTCCTGATAGCTTTCTAAAATAACGTTCAAACAGGACATTTGTTAAAAACAAATGCTAGTAATTGTCAATCTGCAAAATTAGGTACAAAATCATTAGGGCGTCACAATGTGGTTTTCTTATTCTAGCTGGAAGAGAAAGCAAGCAATGCTCAGTCATGAGTTTTATTTTTTCCAGTGAGAATTTGCTGATGGAAGTAACCTGCAATTCAGGAAAATCAGCAAAAGCAAAGTACAATAAAGACCAAAATATCAATAGAGGGAAAATCCTTTTATTCTGAAAATTAATATAAAGCTTTATTCTAGAATACTGTTACTGGTTTTGTCCCTCCATTTTTCTCCTACTTTTTTGTATGTGAAATATGGGAAAAGCATGACACCTCTCAATTTCTCCAAAAGTCCAGAGTAAAATGACAAAAATTCAGGCAGCTCAGGAAGATAAATGCAGTTTGCCAAGGTTTTCAGAGCTCATCTGCAAATCACCTGCATTTCACATGGTTCCTTCTATCTGTAGCAAAATGTCACTGAGGACCAGTGGTGGCCAGGAAAAATTTGCTTTTTGTGTGAAGCAGGGAAATTAAAAACGAACGTCAATAGAGTCTGCAGGCATTTTAAAGAAAATGAAAAATGAGGGGGAAAAAGAGGACTATTTATGTATTGATTTTTCCCCCTCCCTTTAGAATCTCAGCTGCCTCAGTAGTTGAAATGGAAAAAGTCTTGCTAGAAAGCCTGTGGGTCCTGAACTTGTTATGTAAAAAGGAAGAAAATAGCCATGTTTGATGTGTGAAGAAGTGCTGCCATGGCATTCCAGCGTATGCCAATTCATTTTGGCCTTGGTGCTGTCTACAAGATTCATGATGGTACAATGTAAATGGTCTCACTGGGACCATCTCCATTACTCTTCAGCAGAGAAACCATGAAACAGCTTAAAGCAAATTAGTAGAAAACACAAGTTGAAGTATTCTAAAGGCTGGGTCGAATTCACACGACAGGACTCCAGCACTGATACCTTTCTATGGTTCTTTCCAACCCGAGGGCCATAAACTTTATTGAAGCTTCATCTGTCAGTGGTAAATGCTTACAGTGTCTTTGTGGTCAATTGCTGAAAGTTTAGTTTTCTTGACAAGATCTTCTTTTGCTACAAGACAAGCTGTGAAGTAGAGAACAACCAGAATATTTTATCAGCTCGGCTTTAGTCTATTCTGTTCATTAGATGGTTCTTCTGTTTTAAAAATGCGAGGGTATATGTAAGTTGCTGTTTTCATTTGCTATTAGTAGTCCGTGCATGAAGGCCTGTATCCTCAATGAAGTCAGTGACAAAGCTTCCATTGACCTCAGCATTGCAGGATCAAACCCTTAGTCATTAGCATGTTGTAAAAACGGCTGTTATCCCAGCCAATTTTAATGGGCCTGCCTACAATTGTCAGTTGTTTAACCTAAAAATTAGTTTAGCAATCACAGCTAAAATTACATGTCAGACTGTTGATGCATAAGAATACTTCATACTGAGTCATCAAGAGTCTTATGATGCTCTTAGAGTTTTATAACTAGTAACATTCAAGCAAGAGATTCGAAATTCGATAAAAGACTGGAATTTCCAGATGTGAAGGAGATTAGTTCCGATGAGCGGATAAGATTTATATTCTGTAAACTCTATTTTTTTGTATTACCAGTCCTTTTCTTCTTTAAATAGCCAGATCTAGTCACCTTCTTCGTACAACCAAACATAACTTACTTTTTGCTACATTCATTCATATAAACCTGTTCAATCAGTTGTCCCTTTTAACAAGCCTGTTAGCTGGGACACAGCTGAGGAGATAATTTTTTTGTGTCAATTAAACAGTTAAATTAAACTAAAAGCAACATGTCAGAATCAAATAGCCAAGGTGTGGAGATACTTGAAATCTGAACATTGTTTAGTATTTTGCAAAATAGGTTTTACACAGTACCAAGGGTTCTGGAGAGTCCAGGATTTAAAGGACAATCCTGTTCTGGACATGGATTTTTCCACTTACACCTTTTTTAGTTGAAACATGGCTGAAGTTTAAATTTAGTTTCATTACATAGGTGCTGCTGTGGTATGGCTATAAGAAGTAAAAACATTGTTTCATGTTTGCTGGCATAAGGGACATGATAAAAGTGGGTATGAGATCACAAGCTGTATGTGATGGTTTTCTTAGGAAAGCAAAACAAGTAGTAATTTGGATTTTTAGCATTTTTTTGACAACCATCCCTCCCCCATGACAGTGTTGTGTTTCTTTGGGGGTGGAGCAGAACAAAATATTAGCAAAGCAATAAGGACCATTATTGAAAGAAACTGCATGTTGTGCAGTTCAAGATCAGAGTTTCAGGAGAAGAAACCTGTCAGGGAAGGAAAATCTCATATTCCAGGTCACATTAGATCTTTTGTAGAACATTTAAGTGCAAGTAATGTGGTGGGGCCTCATATCAGAGTATTACTCAAACCATGGATGCTACTTGGAGATAATCCAAGTCTCCACCCTAAACAGAAAGGTATCCTTCCTTCTCAGATTTCAGTTAATCCAATGGATTAGGAGTCCAGCTACTTCTTGAGAGATTTAGGAATGTGATTTCTTTTAAGGATTTGAAATATGCTTTTTTTCCTTCTTGTTTTCAGTCGTCGTAGTGTTATTAAGATAAATTTATGTTTCCATTATATTTGTGTGTGTAAAGGCATACATTATATTTTTACAAACATTTTTTTTTGCATTTTTTAACCTTTATAGGAATAACCAAAATAATTGGCTAGTACTCGACATTTATTGTGTCGTATTCTAATTACTCCCTTGTGTTGTTTTACTCTGGTTTATGTTCAAAAGAAATAATATAATCCCTTGGAAGAGACAAGATAAAGAAGAGGGAAAAAGCTTGTTTTACAAAGATGAGAAAAATGACGAGGTGAAGAAGTGAAAGCACTGGCGATGTTATTTCACAGCAGCCTGCTGAAAACGGGACTGAAATCATTAGCTCACTCTACAGAGGTCACAAGATTGCCATTCTATGACATAAATTTCAATTAATATAGACAGTGTCTCAACATGAAAGTAGCAGTTGACCTGAGCTGAACCCAAGTTAGATGAGAGGCTCATTACCAATAACAGTTAGCAAATAGGAATTTTCCTGCAAGTGCAAACTGAAAAACAAAATTACATACCTTCAGAGCCCTGAGCAAACACTTTGTTCTGCTGCTAACTCTTTCGGCAGAATTTGTGAATACTCAGAGATAGTGGTTGTGAAATGCTTCATTCTCATCTCGCTGCGAAAGCAACCTACTGAGAAACCCACAGTAAAAAACACCACCATCCTGATGCAATTTCTAGTGTTGACTACTTTTAGTAGGATCTTTTCTGGACATAAATCCTAAGAGTGTTGAAGTTGATCCAGTGCCTCTCAAGTTAAACTCAAGGTTCCCACTGTCTTCAGTGAGTCTGGATTGGGTTTAAATTTCTTATTTGCTTGGGGAAGCATTAGTACTCTCAAAATAACTTTCATCAGTTTAAGCTGGATTAGTGATACAGTAGTCATTTATCATAAAATCCTAGAATAATTTTGGTTGGAAGGGACTTCTGGAGGTCATCGAGTTCAACCCCTGGGTCAAAGGAGGTCCAACAAGATGAGGTTGGTCAGGTCTTTATCCAGCTGAGTTCTGATTATCTTTGAGAATGGAAATTCTGTCTTTCTGGGCACCTGTTTCTGTGTTTCCAGTCAGAATTTCCTCTGCTGCAATTTGTGTCCACTGCCTCTTGTCTTATCACAACGTACCTCTGAGAAGAGTCTGCAGTTGAAGACAGCAATAAAATCTCCCCTTATCCTTCTCTTTCTGCAACTGAACAAAGATGGTTCTTTAAGTCTCTCTTCTTGGTGGCTCTCCACTGCACTTTCTCCAGTATGTTGAAGAATTTACTTACCCAGGAAAGGTAACAGGAGGCTGCTTACATAGCTTTGATTGAAATACTTGTGACTAGTATCTTGCCTGTTGCTGTGACATATAAAAAGCTTTTTAACATCATTAAAAAGCTCAGTTATGCAAAATAAAACATTACTATCTTTTGCGACTCTCTTGAACCTCTTTGGGTTGACACCTATGCTACCATACCCAGAAAGCTGAAGGATCCTCAACGCTTATCAAATCACATACACATCTTGGATTTGTGTTCCTGTAGATTTTTAAACAAAACTTCTTGCAGCATACCATCCTCCACACCTCGGAAGAAGAACAGGGCCACCGTCCTGACAGACTCACACCTGCCTGATCCTGGGCAGTGCAGGAAACTGGTTTAGGTGTTGGTAGTAGAGCAGTCTTAGAGCTACTTTTTCTTGGGTTTGGTTACCAGAAGAGGACTGTTGGAGTACCCGCTGCACCAAACTCACCCTCTCCCAACACCAGCATGTCCTGTCCTTCAGCTGCTTAAGAAAGCACTATGCTTTAATTTGCTTCTCTGACACCCAGGGCTTTCCCCAGGTGAATAATTAGATCAGCTCTCTGTTTTATTGTGTTGCTAGAATGAAGGCTAATATTTAGCCACTGTATCTCCTTACCTCCTTAAAATATGTGCTATCTAAGCAGGACTACTGCCTATGACTTGTTAACCAAGATACACAGCAAAAACCCCATCCCCAGTAGCATATACTTTTAGAGCTCCTTACATAACATCTTCATTAAAATGCCAGTCACAGGATTTTGCTAAGAGCCAGGTCAGACTGTGATCAGCTTTTTAGGCCATGTTCACTTTTGGACTTTTTGCCTGAGAAATTCCACAGGTTCACATGCTTGATTATGCAATTATTTTCTTGATTTCAATAAAAAACTCCCTCCATGCTCAGTTTACAGCCCCAAAGCTGATCTTCCTCATAATTTATGTTCTGGTAGTAAAAGGTTTAGAAACAGAAATCTGGATTTTTCTCTTAAAAATGTTAGTTGTTAATGAAATTCTCTGATATTTTGTGTTTTGCTTTGGGAAGACCAGCAGAGGGTGCCTGAGCTAGAGAGCAAACCCCATCCCAGATTTGTGCTGGAACTGTGTAAAAAAAGAAATAAACTTTAATTTAGTTCTCTATTAAAACCAAAGAGAAATACATTCATGAAAATTAAGGGAAACTAACTGCCTTAGGAAAACTGCACTATTAAGAGGCTGTCAAAAAAGTAGTACTAATAATTAAGAAAAAAAAATAATTTGGGGTTTAGGAAAGGAATTTTAGTTATCTGATTCTGTCACTGGCTAGAAGCTACTAAAGGACTGGTTCCCTGAAGTATCTGTTCATGGCTTTTGGGAGACATTCCCTCCAGACGCCACTCCATAACCTACCTCTGTGTAAGAAGTCGGAGGAAGAGAAAATCTCTCAGTGCAGGATTCAGAGCAGGTTCCTAATTTATATTCCGTGGCCACCCCACTGATGCAGTTTGTTTCTGCTGACTATAGCAGGTGTTCAGGGAGACAAAGGTCTGCAGAATCAGCCTTTTGGACACCACCTTCTTTTCCTCCTCCTGCCCCTCACTTGATGTTAAATGTTGCAAGAGAGAAAGTTTTCACTAGTTCCCTGCATGAGTAGTCTTTTCAGTACTAGTGCAATGAGAGCCCATGCAGAAAAAAACCTTTCTAGATTCATCACAACAGATTTAAATTGAATAAACATTTCTTTATATATTTGTATATGTATTTGGAAAATTCCAAATGTGGAAAAGGGGGCACAAATCTTTCCATTGTCTTTGGTGACCTTGTAATGCAGGCCAGGATGATAGATGCAGAACAGGGATCTAAGAATCGGAGTGTAAATATCAATGATAATGTCTTCCTCTTCTTCACCATCATGAGAGGTTTGTTCCATATCAAGAAAGCGAGAAAGCTTTTTTAAAGAAGAACATGGAATTCTTGCTTTCCCTCACTTATCCAGATATGATATATTCATATGACTTGGTATGTTCAGGTGTGTTCTAGCCTTTACCTATAGATGTTCCTCTGAGGAAAAGTGTCATATATTTATATCTTGACTTCTTTTAGTATTTCATTTGAATGAACATGAAGAATTACCTAGTACTAACGTCACACAAGTAAAATGGCATTATCATCAAATGGAGTTTTGTTCAATTCATCTGAACATGTTCTGTATTTCTGTTATTTATATAAACACAGGTGATTTAGTCATACTCCTTAATGTAAACTAAAGAAAGTGTGTTAGGAAAAGGAAATGGATAATATGACTTAAGGACTGGGTTCCATCACTGTCCCATCATAGTAAACAAATCTCATCTTCATATAAATGGCCCATCTCCTGCAGAAAATGTTGGAGTTTTTCTGGATTTCTCTTTTTATTAATTCTCCAAGTAAAGTGCTTTTAATGTCAATAAACAGGAAGCGAAGACAAAGTAGTGTCATCTAGAGGAATGAGCAGAGCTCAGGCAGTCCTGAATAAAACTCACCCTTATGTGAAGGACACACCGGGAACACTTAAGTCACATTCAAATATCCGGTTAGGTCAGTGGGGGAGACTTGATGTGCAGGAGCTCTTTGGAGGCAAACGTTTTCCTTCAAAAAGTACCATACCCCTTTTAAACAGCTACAGTTAATGCAGGTGTCAGTAAAAGCACGCCCAGCACTTTGCAAACAAAAAGAGAAGCCAAGCAGTTTGTAATCTCATTGCAAAGTCATGGATGTGAAATTTGGAAGAAGGGCAAGGCCAAGTGTAGCTGCAGGTGGCTGGGGATCACTGCAGAGCATTACAGCTTCAAACACAAGTGCCACACTCGGTAGAGGGTAGAAAATGGCTCTCGCTTCTTATATTGAGGAAATCCTTCCCAGGGGACACCCCAGAAAGCCACTGACTGACAACCAGGAGTCATCTACTTCTGTGTCTGAAGATGCTTCCTGTATTTGTCCTGGCTGGCTGGCTAAGAATTGTCTTGCCACTGTCTATTTTTATAATACTACTTTGTATTTTTTCTGTGATGCTGTGTTGTTATCAGATGTTTTTCTATTTTTTCTTTTTTCTGAGGGAGGAAACAGTAAGGGGTAGGGAGAAGAGAGGAGGAAAGTATGATTTACTCAAAGTTACACCACTTTAACTTACACTTTGCCTAACTGTAGGCAAAAACTTTGAGTAACTATGTTTGCTATGTCTTTGCTGGTCAGTAAAACAATCCGTGGACTTTCTAGCCCTGAGACTAGCTGGCCTGACCTGGCTTGTGTCTGTAGCTGATGCTCCTCAGACATCCCCCACATTCCTTGGGAGAGTGTGTGTGGGCAAAGCTGTACCAAGAACCACGATAACAGTTTAAAAGTATGGATGATCAGGTGCCAGTGTATGACTCCATGCCTTGGCACTGTTTGACTTACTGGTATATATGTAGCTTTGTCAAAAATAGCAATTTCTCTGGTTTATCTTCTATTGCTTGGGAACAGGTTGTACTAAACTGTAATGCAGTGGCCAGGAAGGCAGTACCAGCAGTTTTATTTACTGTTTTAAAAATGGATAGAAGACACAGTAGTTCAACTTGCCCTAATTAGAACTAGACTTCAGCTTTTAAACTGATGGGAGCTCACACACAAAACCTTAACTAAACAGACTGAAATGAAATGCATGCAAATTGTAAGTAAATTAAGGAGACATTTGAAGGAAAAAAAGATGGAAGTTACTTCCTTCAAGTCTCTCTTTAAGTGGCCTCAGTAAGGAGGAGGCAGAAGGGGCTATGAAAAAATATGAAGATGGAACAACATGCTAAAAGCTGAAATGAGCAGAGATTAGGGTAGCTAGGAATGCAGAGGCTTAAGTGCACAAAAACTCAGAGACTTGAACTCAAGGTAGTTCTGATGCAGAAAGCAGACAGCTTGTGCTCTTTTTAAGCAATAGGAAAAATTGCACTGACATAGTGACAGCAGAATTCTACCTCAAATCAGCATATGATCAAAATGATTCCTGCATTTAAAAGGCTTGAATGGATGTCCCTTATCTAAGATAAATTTTAAAGTTTTCAGTAAATGTTGTTACAAAAGAGACATTTTCTTAAATAATAATTTGCCAGATATAAAATAATATAAAATTAAAAATAAATAAATAAAATAAAAATAAAGCCAGATATAAAATAAAAACTATAGAAAGAATGTATATATCCACTGTCTGACCAAACAGATTTATAAGTATTTTTGGCACTCCGTTACATTTACACAGGACTGTCTTTGCCTGGATGTGTGTTTGTTTGTCTCCTCTTCTAGCAACACTAAACCATATGGCATAGGTAACATTCTGAAACAGATAGCTTGGAGTCAAAACTGGCCTTACTTCACTTGCACTCATTTTATGACCGACTCTCCCTAAAATTTTGTTTTCCTAAACAAACCAAAGAGCTTTTCTCCTTAGAAGTGTGTGTTTTGCTCGCAGTGGAAGAGGAGATACAGGAAAAGAGAATATAGTGCTGCTCCACTTAACTGGTATTCATTTTAATGTTATTGTACCCACATAAATAATTTAGTGAAGTAAGAGCATTTTTCAAATCTATGTTTTACACTGACACTGAAATAATCTCAGATAATTGCACTGGAGCTTTATTTAACATGGATCAAAGAAATTGCATCACAGTACTGTGGAAAATATTCACACCCATGCTCTCGCAGTATTATTACCAGGGCTGCCATCAAGACATCTGAGGCCCCCTTGTGAACATTCAAAGAGGAAGCACTTCACCCATAAGTCTGTGAAAATTTATTCATTTTATAGAATCATAGAATCACAGAATGGTTTGGGTTGGAAGGGACCTTAAAGATCATCTAGTTCCAACCCCCCTGCCCTGGGCAGGGACACCTTCCACTAGACCAGGTTGCTCAAAGTGCTGTCCAACCTGGCCTTGAACCCTTCGAGGGAGGGGGCAGCCACAGCTTCTCTGGGCAACCTGTGCCAGTGTCTCTCCACCCTCACAGTAAAGAATTTCTTCCTAATACCTAATCTAAATATACCGTCTCTCAGTTTAAAACCTTTGCCCCTTGTCCTCTCACAACAGGCCCTGCTAAAAAGTCTGTCCCCATTTTATAGGCCCCCTTTAGGTACTGGAAGGCCACTATAAGGTCTCCCCAGAGCCTTCTTTTCTCTAGGCTGAACAACCCCAACTCTCTCAGCCTGTCCTCATACGGGAGATGCTCCAGCCCCTGATCATTCCTGTGGCCGCCTCTGGACCTGCTCCAACACGTGCATGTCTCTCCTGTGCTGGGGGCCCCAGAGCTGGATGCAGTAGTACTCCAGGTGGGATCTCACCAGAGTGGAGTAGAGGGGGAGAATGTGGGCTGCAAGTGCACGTCGCCTGCTCATGTCCCATTTTCATCCACCAGTATCCCCAAGTCTTTTTCCGCAGGACAGTTCTCAATCCATTCATCCCCCCGTTCCACTGTGCCATTGCACTTTTGCACAAGGGCTTCTCAAGACTGCACAACTGGAGAAAAAAAATTACAGAAACAGCAATTTAATCAAACATTTATTTCTGCCTTATTGCTTTGGAGACAGAAGGCAGCTTATCTTGCTTTGATTTACGTTAAGTGTGTCAATTTAATTTGTGTAACTCTTAAGAATAATGCACGTTATCATGTTCTGTGCTGAGTTTAATTGATCTGTTATCTGCTGCCACAGAGTCAACACAGGGAACCTCAGCAAGATTCACAGCAGGGTGTGGAGCAAGACTGTGACCTCCCACATTGGTAACTATTTCTCATGTTGTTTTCAAAGCCTTGTACTTCAGCTTTACATTGGCTCTTGCACTTCACAACTGCAGTTAAGTACTTTGTATAGATATCAGAATATGTTTACTGAACTCCAAACTGCTGTCTGCATAAATCACAGGACAAAGTGCAGCAGAACTGTCATTCATTCTGTTGATGTCCAGGTTGACTTTGGTTGACTTTTAAAAACTGTTAGCAGTAATGGCCTCTTCAGAAAATTAAAATCAGCTTCTCAGGTGGAACCTAAGTTCAGGCATTAGAAGGAGAAATAGTTTTGGTTTTACGTGGGAATTGAGATGTTGGTCAGATCTGAGAGCTTCGTCATGATGTGATCCTTTAAGAGATGTTTCACTTTGCTTTGGTACTTTGTTAAACAGCTCTTCGCTAAGTAGTTGCTAGCTCTGAAGAGAGCATATGTTACTGCCAACACTCAAACTTGTACTTCCAGCAAGGAAAGTGAGAGCACTGCTGGCCATTAGACTGGAAGTGGCAAGCCTGGACTCCCATCAATCTCTTGCCAATTGCTTTGGGATTGAGAAGAAATCTCAGAGTCTGGCATGATTTGGATGGTTTACAGCAGCCATATGCAAAAGCTGCAGCCTGTGGTAGCTTTACTGATTTTTAGCTGGTGGGGATCTCGAAACCTTTTTAATAGACTTGGGTGTGTATAAATAAGATAATTCCTTAAGTATATTTATCTATCATTAAGATAATACTGATGAGCGTATTTACTTTTTGTAAGTTGGAAAACAGCAAGAATGGACAGTACCTTGTAAAGGACCTTGCAGATTTTTCCAGTGCTGTTCTTCCCATCCTCAGTCTGGCACTGAGCATGCCTTCATGCAGTGAGCAGACACTTCATGCCTGTCTTTGTAATATTGGGAAGAGGCAGTAAAATCCTCACTGATGGCGACTGTGCGTGTGTACAAATGCACAAGAACTCCATAACTGAACCTTTTTTTTAACAGGAGAAATCTACTTTAGTTTTGTTGTAAAAGAAAGGTCGAAGCACAAAGTTACAGGATAAATTCTCACCACTCCCCAGTCACAGGATGCTGGGACCTCATGAGCTTCTCCTACACATCCTTTCTGTGCTCAGCCCGAACTGCTGTATACCTGTCTCTTTGGGGATAGCTGGGAAAATCCCCACTAAGAATATACTGTGCAGGTGCAGCGTACATCCTCTGCAGCTTTATGCTGCCTATTCTGGTGTGTTGCGGTGCAAAGCCCCACAATCGCGTGTGCACCACCTGAGCTTAGCATGAGGAGGAAATAAGACCCAGAAAATTTTTTACCAGGGCTTATAAAGATCTGTCAGGGACGGACAGCTGAATTTTGCAACAAGAAAATGATTCATCATGTCCTAATTTTCCACTGAAAAGTAGGGAAAATACTTTGAATTACTTGCTATTTATTTTGTTTCTTTTGTGTGGCATTAAGGTTCCATTATGCTGTGCATTGCACTAACACAAAATAGTTCTCAACTCAGTAAACCAGGAAAAAACAGGAAAATACAAAGAATATCTGTAACCATGACATGTAACTGTGTACAGCTGTAGTTCCTGTGACAGTCAGTCTTCCTTCGTAACCACCAAAGGCCTGTTTCTATTCTGAAACACAACCACCATTTAATTAATGATTGGTTTAGACACAGTTGAGAAGTGATGCTATTTTCAGAGACAAAGTATGTTGGCGATGTATTTTTATTTTTCTGTCACCTTTCCCTTGTCATAGGGGTTAGGTTCTGATTGATTTGCTGAAAAGTCAGTCAGAACCTAAAGGTTTAAAGGTAGATCATGGCTGTATTTTGCCTCAGAAAGCTGTAATGCAAAATCTGTGGCAACTCAGGTGTTGGTTCATGAATCCTTCAGTCATCGGTGGAGCTGAGACAGACCAGGCAGCTGAGCACAGTGAACACGGCCACCCTGTGCCAAGTGTTCTGACAGATCAGGGGCCTTAGCCTGTGAGATTTTGGGAACAGGCTGTTTGTCCCTTTCTGAACAACTATGTGTCCTACATAAGCTCTGCATATGTTTGTGTCAAGCGTCTGGCAAGGAGGCAGGAATTATTACAGGTTCCTCTTTTATATCTGTACCTGCTGCTGTGAAAGACTTTGAAATATCAAGGTAATATGAGCAAGAGTCTTGTGTCTCTGCACGTAAGCACTAGCAAATCTATGGTGAAGAGCTGTAGATAGGAGTGATGGGATGTCTGGAAAAGCTGCAGTCCCTGGATTTTTAATACTTGTGGGTATCCAGCACCACCGATTTCAGAGACCAGGGTTTAAACCTGAAATGTTGGCCTGAGCAGGCATATGGGGAAACTGTTTGTGCCTGGCAGCTGGCACAGCGGGCATGGCCGAAGGCTGCAGTACTGCAGGAACCCGGGCAGGGAAGGCCTCCGCGCCGCCAGACGAGCCGCTGCCTCCTGCGAGAGGGATGTGACAAGGGCGAGGGCCGGGGGTGGCTGCCGCCGGGCTGGGGGCCGCTGGGCAGCTCGAGAGGGGCGGGGAATGGCCGGTGTCCTCGCGGGACAGCCGTGAGGCTCTCCTCAGGAAGACGGGCACTGGGTTTTGATCTCTAAACACCAGTTTTCGGTCTGTAAACACCAAAGCCAAACCGTCCTGGCCGCAGACCCAGTGCCCGAGGACGTGCAGCGGCCAGCGTTGTTCGAGCGCAGTGACAGGCTGGGCAGCGCTCCTCTCCCCTCGGGGGCACGTCGAGGAAGGAAAATAAACCAGGGCCCTTCTCCCAGAAACCGACCTTCATCCCCGTCACATGCACGGCCTCTCCCCTACAAACCCAGCGCTTATCGCCGCAGCCTTGACCGCGCCAGCCCCGGGGGCCGGGTCACCCACCGCCGCGGGGGGCTCCCGCCGGGGCCGCCTCAGGGCCGGGGAGCGCAGGCCGCAGCGGGGAGGGTGTGGGGTGTGGAGGGGGGGGGGGGGGGGGGGGGGGGGAGCGGTGCGGAGCGGAGCTGCCCGGCCCTGCCCGGTCGGGGAAAGGGGGTGGAAGGGGCGGCGGGAGGCGGGGAGGGGGCCGGCGCTGGCTTCAGGCAGCGGGGGCGGCTCCCGCCGCGTCGCGGCCCTGATAAAGGGGCGCTGCGTGCGACGGGCGGCGGCGGCGGGCGGCCATGGCGTGGGGCTGCGCGCTCTGCCTGGCGCTGGCGGGCGGCGCCCTCCTGGCCCTGCTGGTGCAGCTGCTGCGCTGGCTGCGGGCCGACGGCGACCTCACGGTGCTCTGGGCCGAGTGGCGGGGGAAGAAGCCAGGTAAAGCCGCCCGCCAGCACCCGCCGACCGACGGGAGGGGAAGGGGGGGATCCGGGGCGGGGCGCGGCGTCGCCGGGGCCGACTTTGGGGCGCTTCGTGAGGGGAAAAGGGAGGGCGGCGTGTGGGGAGGAAAGGGGTCCCCAGGGACGGGATGAAGTCGCCTCAGCTCGGTGGAACCGATCCTCGGCAGCTGCCCCACGGGTTGGTCCATAAAAATAACCCCAGAAGCATAATTTTCCTGCCCTTATCCAGCAAGGCGTGTGGTGCCCCTCATGCCCATAAAGTAGCTCTCTAAAAGCGACTTCACAGCAGCGGTGAGCTCTAGCAGATCTGTGGTGAGGGCTGGCTGGTTTGGCCCCAAAATGTTTGTTTTGCACTGTTTCTGGGCAGTGTGGAAGGAAGGCCGGTAAGAAAATGGGATGCTTGGCACATGTGGCCAGGATCGGTTTCTTTGTAGTCTGTTTAGCTTCTGTTTCAGTTTGTTCTGACATCTTCAAGCAGATCTCAGTTTCACAGTAGTGCTGAAAGTGTTTACAATGAAGTAAGCATGAGTATTAATCTTCAGATTAAACGGGTTTCCTGTTCCAAGAATTGTACCCTGAACGGCATAAGGGGACAGCACCACACGATTGCTGTCTGTGGCTTTACACCACTTTTCTAAGGTGTGCTTTTGACACCTGTGGGTACAAAAGTTCAATTAAATGCTGTCACACAGGGATTTTCAATTCTTGCTCATGTTGATCTTTCTAATCCTGCCTACTCTGGACAAAGATCTTTAAAAAGCATAGGTTTTATTTGCTTAATAGAATCTTTTAATCAGAAAAGCCACAAATTTCCAAATATTCCCCCTCAGCTTAGTGGCAATTTGTGGCTGCTGTGAGCTGCTGGGTGCAGGTGGTTGAGGTGAAAGCGGGGAGCTGGTGCTGTCAGTGATCACGCAACATCCTCTTCTTTTATCTGACCCATTGGGGGAAGAAGCTGATCTGATAGAAGATGGGATGAGGGACACTATAAGCTGTCCCATGTGGGAAATGAAACTGGATGTTGTGTTGTGATAGGGAGATAGGACTGCATTGAATTAAGTTGGATCAGGAATGTGTGCTGTGGGGGAACGATGGAGTAAAGGTTTGGGCTTGAGACCATGATTTGGTAGGGGATGGTGGTGTGGGTGAAGATGGCTGTTAGAAAGGGCTTGAGGGAAGAGTAGGACAAACTTGTTGAGACATCTGTCTTCTGCTTTCAGTAGAAGCTTACTGCAAAAGTGCTAGTCCATGTAATGGAGAAGAGAATAGAAAAGCATGCACAAGTAATAAAGCTCTAAGAAATACTAAATTTAAATCTGAGTGAGCAATCTCCTGTAACTCTTTGGATATGCAGCCCAAAGTTTTATAGTAACTCTTATCAGGTAGTTCCCTTGATATAAGAAAACTTCATGCTATAAGAAGAGCTTCGTGTGTGGATTTTGCAAAGGTCACAGAAAGACTCAGGGCAGAGAAACAAGATAAATCTTGAGTAATACAAACAGAATTGAAGCTTTGTCCTGAGGGATCTATGTGCAATGCACATCAAGATGTAGGAGCTCTCAGGCAGACATAGTGTTACTTGAATGTAGCCTTCAGTCTTATTGGAAGCCTGGAAACTGTTTAACTAGTCTCTAAAAGTTCCCATATAAAGAGCAATGTAGTCATTTTCTGATGTAGTTATTTCAATGTGCAGGCAGAATTTTGTCAACATTGACAACGTTGAGCTGCGAAGAGGTGAACTGTGTTTTGCCCTCGCCCCCATCTCCCAGCCTCAGTACTTGTAATTAACTTAAATACCTAGCAGAAACGCAAGTAGTTAAGTGGCATTTTGCTGCTATTCAGCCATATACACGTGGGATGGTGATGCCACAGTGCTGATCCTAACTGTTCAGGTAGGAAAACAGAAGGGACGAACACTATAAAAGATGTTTCTTTAAATATGTTCTCCTTTTCTCTTCCTCCTCCCCATATTGCGCACATAATGTAGCATGCCTAGGTAAGTAACGTGTGGATCCCATGGAAAAAACCCTTGATTTTTATTTAAAGCTGTTATTAGAGCTGTCACTCTTTCAGTCGTTATATTGTGTTATCACTTCTACAATGTAATGGATGTCGAATTTTTTGGAGATAAAAATACTTACCAGGAAGCAGAGCAATCTCATATGTTTCTTTCTCTTGTGCTGTAAACTATAATTATGAAGAAAGGCCTTAATATAGGTAAGACCGGTTCCATTTCAGTGGATGAATTCTATAGGGAGAATTCATTTCTGGATTTTGTCATTGGCAGGTGCTGGATTCCTTCCCATCTTCTAAATATTTGTGTGGTCGGGAGACAAGGGTTACTGGGTGCTGGATGACTTCCCTTACGTGTTGTGTTACGTTAACTGAACAGCAGTCACTCTAAACAGTGTGCTTTTCACAGGCAGCGTAATACTATCAAGCTAAGGAGGATCCTTTTACATATGAAAGCTGTATCTGAAAGAGTACTCTTAAAGCTGAGTATAATGGTATGATTCCTTAGGGCTGTGGGGAGGCTGTAGCGCTTTAAACCTCCCCACCCCAAATTCTTTTCATGAATGAAATGACATGGCAACCTCATGCTCTTCCCCACCCCAGATTTTTTCGTGAATGAAATGAGATGGCAACCTTGTGCTATAGAAGCTATAAAATGTTGGAAAAAAAACCCTAAATAGAGCTACAAAAGCACTTCTTGGATTACTTGCAGTACTACTGTGTTCAACCTCTCATTTGTTATGCCTTCTAACACAGTAGTTAATGGTTAGTAATAGTATAATCTGCTTTCATTTTTTAATTTGTCATGGTTAATTTTTAAACTTATTTCCAGCGACAACACAACATTTATTCTAGAGCAAACTGGTGCTTTGATACTTGTTCTACAATGGCATTTGGGCTAGGTTTTCCATTATGTTAACTCCCAGTAGCTCAGTGCTTTGTAACTATCAGCACTGGGGAATCACTGGAAAACTTCCCTTATCTCAGTTAATTATTCTGTCCACAGAACAAGATCCTGAATAACTGCAGTGAAGCTGCCCAAGACAGGTTGGGAACAGGGAAACTGAGTGGTAGGAGGAAGCGGATTTGTTTTCAGTAGCAAGAGGAGATGAGTGTGGTAAGCAGGATTGAAAGTATGTCCATGTGTTGTTTTGTTCATGTAGTATTTGTCTACACGGATTTTCTGCCAAAAAACCCCAAACCATAATAGGAGAGATGAACCCACATGTTTCTTGTGCTTAAGTCAATGAATTGGTAATGTATTGGTATAAAACTGTAGAAGAGTGTGAATAAGCTTTACAGACATCAGCCATTTGGTATCATGATTAATACAGTGTTATTCCTACAATTTCAGCAACACCTCTTTCCACCTCCTAAACTCATAACCTTAGACTACATCTCTCCTTTGGAAAGTGACTGTTGTTGCTGTTGATATTGCTCTTAAAAGTAAACAAAAAAACCCAAACACCAAACCACCAAAGTTTGGTTTTAGGAGGGATTTTTCTTTGGCTAAAATAGAGTCAGCTTAAAAAAAGACAATATTCTCTGCTAGTCCCACAAACTCAAGTTGAGATCTGATAGTCTTAAGTGCTCTCTGCTCATGTCAGAAAGGTAGAAGGTTTTGTTGCTGATCTCTTCACGGGTTTTATATCATTAAGACTCTGAAAGTAGAATTTGAAACACAGCGTGGCGTAGAGAGAACCAGGAACTGATTACTGAAGTAAGCAGGAAGTAAAAGCAGTCCCAGCCACTGGCTGCACTGGAAAAGTGCTAAATTAAATGGGTGGGTGAGTTTCAGTGAGCTGAAAAATGCTATTCTGGCCTTTTTCAGAATAGAACTGGCTTTAGTTTCAGGAACTGCATTTGGCTCTGCTATTTGAATTATACCATGAAATCTTTCTTGGCTGGCTAGACATTGTGGGAATACTCTTCTGTATAAACTTGAGAAATAGAAGGAAGAGCTCCTGTCAACAGTGCTCTGAGTACTTGAGTCAGATTTTCCCTAAGACTAGTATTCACTAACACTAATCTTGAAGAACACATACAAGTATTAGGCAATGATAAGTTCTGGAAAGTGCTCTGATATTAGTGATCATTCATCCTTAAATTGCGTTCTAGAATTAAATGGGTGATTTTCATCCATCTGTTGTATTTGATGATTTCAGATATGTGTCTGGAAAGCTAAGCCTTTTCCCAGTACCCAGGTGCATCATGGAGTGGGCATGATTGCAAAAAGGGGGAACAAGCATATAAGCAGAGGAGTAAAAGGAGTAAGATGCTCTTTTTTTACTACAGGTTAAAAAAGCATGTCTGGGCAGGAACTATGAGTACATGGGAAACTCACATGTGAGCTTACACCTTGGGAACTCTGTGTACTGTACTCCAGCCAATGCAGGAATTAACCTGCATCAGATACAAAACAGTAGATGAACACCCATTTGGTTTGTTATGATTAGGTGTCTTTGTTCAGAGAATTTTCTTCTGTCGACAATTACTTAGGAACATTTTTGAGGTAGAACATCATTGGGAAAGGTTTGATTAGGCTTTTGTTTGGATTTGTAAAACAGTAACTGTTTTCTGGCATTTCCAAGAATTCTCTTCTCCCTTTTCCTCTGAAGCTGTTTTTGATGAGGTTGGTGGAAATGCTATGTGGGAATGGCTTGCAGAAATGCAATCAGATTTCTTCCATCAGGTAGATAATCAGTGTTTATTCAGATTAGCCTTGAAACAAAGTTCAAGTGACAACAGAACAACTATGAACAATTTCACAACTGCACATGACCAAAAAATGAAGAAGTCAGGATTTTGTAATAGCCCCAAAAATCGAGCATATTTCGTAAAAACGGTATCAAGTTATACCCCTGCAGTGTCTTAAATGCTTATCCTAGCATTGACAATGTGTGAACTACTTTCTTGATTCTTTTGCTAGAACATGAACTGCGTGGCAAGGTTGTCTGGGTGACAGGAGCTTCAAGTGGAATTGGAGAAGAATTGGCTTACCAGCTATCAAAGATAGGAGCCTTGCTTGCCATCTCAGCAAGAAGAGAGGATGAGCTGGAAAGAGTGAAAAAGAAATGCCTTCGTAAGTACAACTTGCTACCTCATGTGAGCAGTTCCACTCTTGCTGTGATGGAGTTGCCACAGGAATACTAACCCACGTATCACAGGAATAAATTTCATGATGAAAGTAAACTTTATACATGATGAAAGTAAGCTTTCACTGTACGTTTGGAGCTGGTATTTTTTTCCATGAGTGAGAAGCCTTTGTATAGACTTGCAGTATGAGTTCCTTCATAAGCCAATGTTACCTATAAATCTCATTATCAATTGCAGGTAGTCTTGTAAAATGCTAGATTAAGAGAAGGGATAAATACTGTGGGGAAGGAAGGAAACAATCTGAGGGGTATCATCCTATTAAGGACCAAACCGTGTAGCTGCATGCCTCTAAGAAGTCTTCTTCCTTCAGGTTTGTGCACATTGCAGTCAGACTGACAACTGACTTTCCTCTTTGGAAAAGGAATGAATAGAAACGTTCAGAAAAAGTTGTTCTGAGCAAGTGCAAGAAAGAGGATCTACTGTAGATCAAGAGGAACAAGTGTGAAGCAGAATGTTTAACTATTCGAGTTATCTCTCTTTTTCCCTCCTGTTTTCTGTCTTGACAGCAAGTGGGATAGACAGTTAATT
Organism: Strix aluco; assembly: GCF_031877795.1. NCBI lineage: Eukaryota > Metazoa > Chordata > Aves > Strigiformes > Strigidae > Strix > Strix aluco. The sequence goes on along the minus strand of NC_133934.1, from coordinate 122,531,557 downwards.
CATGTTGATAAATAGAAGTTTTGAACATGCTTAACATTATGTCTTTTTCAGACTATGTATCCTCTGTAGCTCAGCACACAGTATTTTATACTGCATATATTACAACACTGACAGTTCATTCCTGGTAATGTTGACAATGTCCAGAGTTTACTTGGAATGACTGCTGGTGAATAATGAAATGTTTGTCTTGGGTTAGCACCTAAACATTTCTAGAAATCTAAAAGTTGCAGTGGGCTACTATGAAAACGTATCAAGGAGCTTAAAAAATGCACAACTCCTTATTTCTATTTTCTGATGCTTCAGAAAAGCAGTCACTTAAATAGTTATCTTCAAAAGGAAGCAAGGGACAGCAGATGACAGTGTGGACAAGTGGTAATCATGGCAACACTTCAGTGCTATATGATGCAATGTTTAGCAGTCAGTGAAAGTATGCAACTACATTGGCATGTGTGGCTGTTTGCTGTCATTGCAAAACTGGTAACACTAGATAGGCTGGCAGGAGCCATAATCCTGGATATCCATTTTCAGGCAGCACTTGTACGAGAGTGCGATGTGCTAAGGAATATTCAGAAGAATAATATCAGTTGGTGTGAACCAAGAGTATAGATTTATGTAAGATAATTTCTGCCTCTGCCAACCTGAAGTAACCCTGTGAATGTCTTAGCTGTGGTATATGCTAGCTTTAAAGTCTTACGTAGCCATGTATTTTGCAAATATACAGTGCTGAATTTTATTTTAACTATAGGTCAGATTACTAGGAATGTTGGAAACTCTTTAGGAATATAGTTATTCTGTATTTTTTATAGCCAGCCTTCAAGTAGTGGAAGAGAGTAATTGGGCCACCTTGCCCTCTTATCCTTCTTTTCTTAAGGCTATATAAACCCAGCTTGCCACCCCTTTCCTTGATTATCACGTGTGCTAGACTTCCTAACTGTATTAATGGCCCTATGCTACAGTCTCCAGTTTATCAGTACTTGTCTTGAACTAGGTGGGTCCAAAATTGGATGCAGTACTTTAGATGCAGTTTTTAAGTGCAGGTGCTTAAAAGTCAGTCTGCTCTTGCTAGTGCAGCCCACTAGAATTTGTGATTGCTGACTTACATTCCACTTGCTGTTGTCTTTCTATCAGGACCTGAGGTCCTGTTGGGACAGCTGATACCTGGCCGTTTGAACGTTGGCTGGCAGTACTGTGTGGTATTATTCTGTCCTTCCAGGTGTGAAATTTTGCCTTTGACTTTGTTGAGCTTAATGTGGTTTGTCAGACTGTTCGTTCTTACAGCTTGTTAAGATGCCTCTGAATGGCAGTCCTCCCCTCCAGCATAGCAACTGTTCCTTTGAACTTGATGTTAATTGAAAATTTGCTGAAAACCTGTGTCTTGTCCCATCATCTGAGTCATTAATGAAGACATTAAAATACATTAATCGTGGAGGGATACCACTTATAACTAGCCACCAGTTAGACTTGGAATGGTTGGTTGCTATTCTTTGGGCCCAGTGATCCAGCCTGTTTTTCACTTGCACTGTCATCCACTCATCTAGACCCCTCATATTTCCCCAGTATAGCTTCAACAATGCTATGGAAGACAGCACAGAAAGCTACACAGTCAAGGTAAACAACCTGGACTGCTCTCTCTTGGTCCCCAGAGCCAGTCATCTCATCACAAAAAGCAACTGAGTTGGTCAGACAATATATGTCCATGCTAAATCTATGCTGGCTTTTCCCAGTCACCTTGTTGTCCTTCATGTACTTGAAAGTTGCTTTCAGGAAGAATTGCCACATTATTTTCCCAAGGACTGAGGTTAGGCTGTGTGTGACATTTGATTTTCTCCAGTCAGTGGGGAGCTACTCCACTTACCAAGTACCTTCCAACGATGACTGTTGTTGGTCAGCTTTTGTAAATCTTGGATGTATATATTGCCCTGCTTATATGTGCAGTTTGTCCCTAACTCGGTCATCCTCTGATGCTGGTAGTATTTCTTTCCCCCAGAGTCTAGCCACGGGAGTGTGGGAGACCTGAGAGGAGATCTTGACAGTGAAGACTAAGGCAAAGAAGGCAATGAGTACCTCAGTTTTCTGTGCCCTTCGTCACTTCCTCGCCATCCTCTTCAGCAGTGAGCTCAGTCTGTCTTTGGTCTTCCTTTTGTTGGTGCTGTACCTATGAAGCCCTTGTTGCCTTTCACATTCCTCACCAGTTTCAACTCTTGTCTGAGCGTTATCTTCCCGATTCCTTCCCTGCATGCTTGGGCAGTGGGTCCATGTGCTTCCTGGGCAGCTTGTCCCTGTTTCCACCTGCATGTTTTCTTTTTGCAATTGAGTTCAAGAGTATTCTGTAAGGCTTGAGTAGTGTGGGATGAATTCAGATTGAGCTACAACATATAACATCCAACTTGAATTTGGCTGAATTATATGGCATAACTGGAGCTAACAGGCTTTAACATCCCAACTGTAGATGCTATACACAGCAGCAATTTAACTAGATAATTTTCATATTAATGTCAGAAGCAAGCACATTTATTTTGTTCAAAATTCAGAGACACCACCCTGTGATGCATGTTTATGCATTCTGCACTGCTTAAAAGCTGAAGGAGAGAGAAGGAAAGCACCATAAAAGCTATGGTAATACCTGTTGAGTCATGCACATGCCAACTCAATGCTTCTCTGCAGGAGGGAGGGAAAACAACTTGTATAACTTATGTGGTTCCTGCAAGTGTCTTCTGTATTTCCCCCAACCGCTCTCTGCAACAGGAGTTGAGTTTCACCTGTAATTTTAGAGGCTGTTTTCTCTCAAGCCCTAAAAAGAAAAAAAGAAGTAGATGAGGGATGTGTTTCTTGGTCTGAAAAAGTCAAATATGATTTAAATATAGGTAAGCCAAATGAATGACAGACAATCTATAAATTATAGAATTATACAGGAATTGAGGTGGGAATGGGCCTCAGGAGGTCATGTTGATCAGCCTCTGCTAAAAGCTCGTGTGCTGTTAAAGGGCTTTATACAAGACAGAAATAAAAGAAGAGGAAATGCTGAAGAGCTGGGACATGAAGGGTCTATGCTGAGTAATGGCGTTTATCAGGTTAGGAGAAACTGTGATCTTGGATTTACGTGTATTGCGACAGAGTTGTTCTGAAATCCTGTAGGAGATCCTGGGAGAAGCAGGTGTACACTTGATGTGGTAACAAAATATTTTTCTAAGTCAGTGTTCCTTATGTAGCAGTCTTCCAAAAAACAAGTTAGTTTAGGTGATTGTAACCATATTTTAGTTAAAAAGTAACTAGAACTTAATGAACCATCAACAGGTCAGAGGCTGCCCATGATTGCTTGGTAGGAAAATGGCAGTCAGAAGACCTGCTGCTTGGTGGTGGAGCAGTTTGATCCTGACCAGAGGCCATGTGGTATAAAGCTTCTATGTAAGGAGGCTTTAAAGAACCTCCAGAAAATACTGTGCACTAGAAGTGCAGTTTCACAGCTGTGTGAAAGTGGCCTTTGTTCTGGGTGGACTGAGCTTTGGGCGCTCAGTTTCATGATGGGTTACATCCGAAAGCTGGTGGCCACGTGCAGTTCACTTTGCAGCTGGAGACACTTCACTAAAGGATGTTAACTAACCTATGTTCACATTTGTGTAAAATGATGAACTCTAAACTAAGGCCTCCCACTTGGGAGCAAGTGTTTTTCTGGGTTATTGTAGTTGTTGCTTTAAAAACATCAGTTTGGTAGCTGGCAAAAAAGGAAGTGGAATATTAAGGATTATTAGTAAAAGGAATGGAGAACATCATTCTGACAATGTATAAATTGGGACACGTACATGCCTTCAACAGAGTGCACGGTTCTGGTCATCTGCCAGAAGAACAATGGGATGAGTGGATGGTAGAAGAAGTTTAGAAAAAAGGTAACAAAAATGTTTAAGGTTTTGTAAAATCTGTCTATGAGGAGTGACTAGAGCAAGGATTCCTCACCCTAGGAAAGAAGTAGGAGTGATAGAGATACACAGTCTGCGTGCTTTGGGGGGTGGGAATCCGACTGGACTACAGATTGCTCCAAAACAAGAACTAGGCTTCTGGTTTGATATTTCCTGAAGTCAAAAGTTTCTTACATCATATAAAAGAGCACTTCCTTCCTTATCAGCAGTCTGTCTCTTCCTCTGCTTTTTTCTTTCTGCCCTGTGTAGCTTTCTTGTCTGGGTTGACCACGTGGTCTTGTTAATCCACAGCAGAAACATTCCACATCCCAGTAAGTTTCAACTGTGCAAATCTGCTTGAGGGAGTGTGAGGTAGAGGTGTGTATCTGAGAGGGTAGTTTAAACTATATGGATTTTACTGCTGTGTGTCTGGAAGAAATGGAGGGGAAAATGCACATGGAGGGGTTGGAGGGAGCAATAAAAGGAAATACTGGTAGCTTTAAACCAGCAGATGGGTTTATTTTAACCAGTAGTCTAAATGCTAGTGACCTTTGAACAGAGGCAACTTATGGATTTAAGTAACCTCCTTATTTATACATCACTGTAAAGACAAAGTTCAACTTTACGTATATATGTAAGAAGTAGTAATGAAAAATCAGAGCCTTAGGCTCTCTAAAGAGGGCAACTGGTTAAAGGGGAGCAGGTACCACTTAGTTGTGGCTAGGAGTGAATTCAGAAACAAAAATAGCACTATCAAACTAATATAAAGTAAAAAAATCATGTTATATGCAGTTAAAAAAATCTGAAAAGATTAACATTGAAGATTTTCTTTTTGTGAGTTATCTGCCCCAAAACCCCAGGGTAACAAATTACTGCTCAAGAAATACTTTTTGTGGAAAAGGTCAGTTGTTCTGAAGAGACAGTAGAAGCAACGCTCAACATGAAGGCTTGGTGACAGCTGACTTTTATTTCAGGAGATGGATATATGAAAAGCTGTCAGTTAAACAAAAACCTTCTCCTTCTACTTCCTCCAATAATCTGGCTTCTCTAGACTTTGCCTTATAGCTACTCATGTATGTATATATTGTGTTTTGGGTCTAAATTGTACTAGTCCTATTGTCAGAAATAAACATGCTTGACCAGTTAACATACAAGCAAAGTGTCAAGGCTGCCAATACGCTGTGCTTCCGAGGGGCTCAGTGAAAAATTTCAGTATCAGATAATCCTGTTGCATGTTACTCCCAACTATTGCAATTTATTTGGAGAATTGATTTGTCTGTGTTGTGCTACACAAGACTGTTTAATAAAGGCAAGCTTTTCACAAGCAAAAACATAATGATGAGAAAGGAAAGACCTGGTAGGAACAGATTAAAAATGGATTCCATGTGGAGTTCAAAATGAAATCAAAGCAAGCATTTTATTTCCAACTTAATGTTATGGTTTCTTGGTGTCTTTTTAGCGAAGATGTGGTGTTTAAAAGCAGATATCCACAATTGTTATGTCAGGAATCTTACTGGTTCCCATTCACCTTATGGTTGTTTTTAGAGATTAGCAACTTGGGTGAAAAAGATATCCTTGTTCTGCGTCTTGACTTGACTGATAGAAGCTCTCATGAAGCTGCAACCAACAGTGTTCTTAAGCATTTTGGCAAGGTAAGGTGTGCTTCTGGAGCTAAACTTCTTTTTCTGCTCCATCTCCTATCCCTGCATTTATGTTTGTATTTCACTTTTATCTTACTCTGTGATAAATTCACCGGTGTCTACACCTTTCGTAAGTTTCAATATTAATTTGCCAAAAAGTACCTGAATTTTCATCGCTTCTGTTGCTTGCTTCTGGGTTTCAGCAGGCTTTACAGAGATGTAGCAATGAACAAAGAATCACTGGTCATTGCCAAGAACTAAAAATTCACTTGCTTGATGTTACTGAACTTCTGGACCAACTGGAACAGTTCTTAACTGTATATTTAGGGCTTAAAATTGTGTATGAAAGTCAGAACCTTTATTTTGTAGTTTCAGTAATCCATGTAGTTCGGGTTCAGAGCCACGTGGGACAAAACTGGACACCAGGCACAATTGTTTTCCTTGTTTTGTGCATAGTTTTCTAGATTGTTAGTCCAGAATATGAAGTTAAGAAAATAGCAGTCAGATGTACCTAATGTTAAAAGTACAACATGCAAAGCTTCAAGCTAGGTCCACTGATATTTTGGTTTCACAGTGAAACTATTGTTACCAGATTTGTTTCTTCTGTTCTTTAATTGTTTTCTGGTTTTGCACAGAATGTATTTCAGAGGTCACCTTGCAGGACCTGAGCATTAAGTGTTTCTTGCTACAGTGCTGTAGGGTTAAAAAATGTTGTGTGGAAAACAACTTTCCAGCTGCCAGCGTTCCTGTACTAGGAGTTAACCTTGTTTGGCATCAAACACTGTATTCCTGTCTTGTTGACTCAGCTCAAAATTAGCCAGCCCTCAAATCGAAGGGGAATTCTTGTGGGGGAGAGCAACTGCTGAAGCTTCTTCAGCAACTGATACATCTTGTGTATGGCAGAGATGACACTAGAGGGAAGAGAATAGTCACTTAACGATTGCCTGAGGAAGCACAAATATTGAAGGAAATGTGTTATGATAATTTATCATTGTATCTTTCCTGAGATTGATGTTTTGGTCAACAATGGTGGACGTTCCCAACGCTCTCTGTTTGTGGATACAAACCTGGATGTCTACAGTGCCATAATGGAACTCAACTACCTAGGTACAATCTCTTTAACAAAACATGTCCTGAATCACATGATCCAAAGGAAAAAAGGAAAGATTGTTACTGTGAGCAGCGTGATGGGTATCATGGGAGCTCCTCTTGCCTCTGGGTACTGTGCCAGCAAGCATGCTCTGCAGGTAAGTTAAATTTCTGAGGTTAATTAAGTCTTGTTGTGTAATAGACCAGCATCAGTTAGTACTGTAGCAGAGGACTTTATTCTGTGCAGAAAACACAAGTCTCACCTGAAATCGCACACAGCATATGTAGCTTTTCCAGGCTTTGAAAGCCCTTTAAAATTAATTTGCTCTGAAATGTGAAATATCTCAGCTCCCAGTGTAGATTTATTTTCCTGACTAAAATTCAAGTGTCATCTTAGTTGATCCTAAACACTATGTAGTTAAATTCCAGTGTAAAAAGACCCGAGACCTTAGCCTCTGGCTTTCAGATGAAGGAATGCCTAAATCAGGGGATTATTCTGTTGCAAATAGAAGCCCTAATGTTCTCATCTTAATTCAGTTAGGGAGGAAAAGTCACTGGTGAGAGTTTTAAGACTACAGAAAATCTTCAGGACAGTAAAGTGAGAACAGTGAGTGGTAACGCAGACTACTCAGAAATGAGAATTCCTGATCTAGCTGGGAACACCTGAACAAATCTTCCCAACAGTTCTGAATCTTGCTGTGGTGTGAAGAACTGGCAGCTCATAGTGTCTTGGGAAGTTACCTTCCGCCTAACACTTAACTTTCAATATTGCTTGGAAAAAATTTTTGAAAGTAGTCTCACTTGTGTAGAAAAACGTAAGAGCTCAGAAAAGTGTCTGGGAAAAAAGAAAGCCTGTATCATTGAATCATTTGTTTAACTAGTAAATTTATTTAGACATATTTGTCTTTCACCACTGTTTGACTTCCTGCTAATGTACATTTTGATCTCAGTAAAATAAAGCTCAGCTGTACTCAGTGATGATTTAAACAGCTGGCACCTTCTTACTCCCTGTTGGATTTAAGCACATAAACAGAGTAAATCACTGCTTAAGCTATGGGATCAATGTGGTTTTGACAATTTGACTAAAACCAGCAAAAATGTAACAAGTGGCTGACACTGCAAAGCCAGGAGACACTTGAAAGAATGAAGATTTAGAAGACAGTGACAGGCCTCGGCTAATAAGTTTTTGGTAAGTGACAGGGAGAGATCTGCTGCTCTTCATTTGAGTGGCAGTGATGAAATTGCCCATTAGAGACCAGCTTTTATTTCAAGTCTAGTAATTTAAATTAGAAGAATGCAATGAGTAGAAGTATGAATTCCCTTTATACTCCTTTATTAAGTGTTCTTTCGGTTGAATTATCTTTTGGGTGTGGTGTAGTTGATCTAAGCATGGCTAATTAGTTGCAGAACATAAGGAATTCAGGTGTTGCTTTAAAAATCCTCAGACCTCTGAATCTCATGTAAAGCTTCTTCCATGTTCTTGATCTTTAAAGAGATAGCTTACTAAAATTTCTGGATTAATTAAAAATAAGCTAACTGAACTGCTCATAACTTTGTTAGATTCTCCCTCTGCCCAACAACCAGGCCAGACTCCAAACCTTTCTTGTTTCTTTCACAGTAATTCTGCAAACACTAATTGCAGGTGTTAAAACATGTGATTTGCAATATAGATTTCAAAAAGACTCTGAGAGTCTCTTATCAGGCTGGAGTTATGGCTAGATGTGGGCATGAAACCCCCAAAAACTAGAAGATCTTTTTTGGAATACCAAACTTCACCAGTACAGTTCAGGTAAAGGCAGTCTGTAGGAATGGCAGTCCCTTTCAGATAGCCCAGTAGCCCATCTCTGATGATGAGCAAGAAAAAATGGCTGGAGAGAGAGTAGAGGAAAAACAAGACGAAGCATAAAGTGATGCTTTTCCTGTTGTGCTTTCCCAGCATGTATCAACTTGTATTCTAAGATCTTCTTGAAATGAAGATTGTATTTTGGCCACCAGTTATTAAATATGTGAGCCTTTCTGACAGGAATTAATCTATTATGGTTTTTGTCTTTTTAAATTCATGCCTTGGAGTCTACCACAGCTGACACAGTTAATGCTGCCATCTTAATTATGCCTTTTTTGAAAAAGTCCCTCCTTTTGTTCTGTTTTTTATTTGTTTTCTTTTAAAATTTCTTTTAAATGGCAGTTGGAGGAGGAAGGAAGGAATTCTGCTAAGAATTAAAATTTCTTCTCGAGACAATCACACTTTGATTCATGCCAGTTGGAATTCTTCATAACAACATTCTACTGATGAAATTACCCTTTATTTCAGTTCTGGGAGTGCTCTAAGAGTCAAGTCCATGGGAGTCTGCATCAGACTGATGCAGTTTCTCTCCCAGTGTGATGTTGCTCATGGAGATCATGTGCCATTCCTCTGGTTGTAATTCATATAGTCGGTGGCATGTGGAATGGATTGGAAACGGTGGCCTTCAAAATGTTCCTTGATCAGGAACTTGTCTAATAAGCAGATGGACTGCACTGAGCAGCAACCACTAGTCTCTTTGTTCAGTCTCTGGTCCTTAGGGGAATTTCTAAATGTTTCTGTCACAGCAGAATTCAGTTCAGCCTTGCCTTCTTCAGTATCTTCTAGGGTTGGGTCACTAAGCTGGAAAGCCCAGAGATGGCTTAAAGCAGTTCCTCTTCCACACACCCTGTGTCTGTATGTTAGAGCTGGCTTCACTCTGGGTTTGGTGGAAACACTCAGATCCTTCCTCTTGCACTTGAGTTCCTTTACTGCTCCCAAATCTGGGGCTGCCCCTGCCTGAATTTGAAGAAAGAGAGCACTTTCCTTTTTTACTTGGGAATTTTGAGCTTCTCTTTTGGGAGGAAGTGGAAGAATTTCATATCACCTACTTTTGGATGTTGAAGATAAGTGCTGGAATTAGGGAACCTGTGTATACTGCAGATAGAGCCTCCAGAGGGGACAGAGTATGTGAGATTCTGGTCTTCGAGAGGCTCTGCTGAGTGCTTATCAGCCAGGATTTCAGCTGAGCAAGTGTCCTAGCCATTCTGTGTTCCCAGTGAAGACTACACCTCTTCCATGGTGTAAAAACTTGGAACTGCAGCACAGGGGAAGGAAGGGGCACACAAACCCCTTGAAATGGAGGGGGGGGATAGCAGGATGGCCACAGAGCAGAAACAGGAGCCTGCCCTGATGTCTGGCTGCATGCATTTAATGTTTACAGCCTGTGCAACCCTTTAATGAAATAGCAGAGACTTTGATAGTGCTATGCAGACAGCACTCTGAAAAAAGCCTCAGCAGCCCTGTGCTCGGCTACTGTGCAGGCAGGATCTCCAAAGATAACCTAAGCTCACTGGGCCAATACTCAGCTTTTGGTGTCTTGCAACTTGCTCAGGTCAGCAAGGCTCCCTTTGTAATAGTTGGAGAGAAGCAGCAATCAGAGTGGAGTGTGCCGGAGCCAGTGCCCTCTGAGGGAGGGTGTCTGAAGTTGCCTACAGAGCTGGCGATGGCCGTGTGCGTTTGTGTGGCTACTCAAGACTGTGGGCAGGTGCCCATTTTTAGGTAGAACTTGGGTCCCAGAAGCCTCACAGCGTTTAAGCTGGTGTAGGTGGTTTGTGGCAAGTGACTGAGCAATGTTTCTGGCCTCTGTTCTATCACAGACACACACCCTTCCACCTCTTCAACTCCTGGAAATACACCTTGAGTTTGTCTCCTTCAGGAAAAGTGGGAGTCAGTTCTGTTCCTCCCCGTCCTGAATCACCAGGGGCTGATAAGGGAGTGTGGGTCGGGAGGGCTCTCACTTAGCCCTGCTCACGCACTTCACCATTGCTGGAATAACTCGGGATTGCCCAAGGAGGGAAGATAGCTGTGCTGGCTACTTTCAGGCTGTGTTTCTGGGAGAGCCTGTGGTGAATAGGCTACAAGGAGCAGTTCCACATCTTCCCTTCATGCTCATGACACACGCTGGCTCCTTCTCCCCTTTGGGGTCTTTTTACTTGTTACGTTTTCCTCAGCTGGACTGACAGCACAACTTCTGCAACAGGACTGCGTGACTTTGGGGTTAAGGGGCTTTTCTGAGATAAATGGTCTCAGGACCCCTCAGGGAAAGAAGGGGCTGTGGCAAGTGTGGGTCAGGGCTGTGGCATTAGCCTGGAGTGGTGGATAAAGCACAGCTGAATCAGGGCCACATCGGAAGGTGTGCACCAGGGCTGGAGGAGGCTCCTCAGGGCAGGAGGGCCTGGGTTTTTAATCACAACAACTGGGTGGTTGGCAGATCTGAGATGCTTTCCAGTGTGTCCAGAAGCAGACTTCTGGGCATCTAAGTGTCTTTAATGTTAGAACTTAGTCCTCTAGAAGTTACACATCTTCAGGCTTTGATAACATGTTGTGAAGATCTGATACTAGATATGGGGCCTGCAGGTACTTATAACTTTAAATACATGGTCAGTGTTTTTACAGAAACTAACTGCAAAATGTGTATGCAATCTGTAAGCTGGATTTAGTCACCAGCAATTGGGAAATCAGAGCCCATGTTCTTGGTCATATGTATGCACTGGTGTGCAGCTCATTGCCCAGGTCTGGTGGATTGTCCCAGCTGGCTACTTCTGTGTCATCGCAGGAGCAGATCTGACCCATTTTAGCCCTGTGTTGCAATTTCGTGAAGCGCTCTGGGTCAGCCAGCCCTCTTCCCAAGCTCGGTGGGAGAAGTTTATCACCCTGTGCTCGCTCTCCATCTCTGTTGTGACACAAAATTATATGTTAGAACAAGTACAGGGAACTGTTATTAACCAGGTCAAAGACAAGACATGATGTGGTGTTTGCTAAATCATAGCTCTGCAGTGCTTGACCAGCGACTTTGGTAGGAAGCACCTTCCTGAATTGGTCTTGTTCCCCAGAATAGGTGCTGTCTAAATGTGAATTGCTACAGAGATTAAGAAAACTTCTTTCCTGTTAGCTTAAAGAAAAGAAATACTTGCAGCTTTTGTAATTATAGTTTCACTGAAGTACACTGGTAGTATATTTCTGAGCTGAAATAAGATTTATGTCTATGCGGATGCAAATTTCAAACTCTGCAGTGAATCCAGTGATGCAGAATTACCCCCTAAAATATCAGGGTGCACCTTTGACTTAATATGCTGGAAAGTCTTCCTCCTTCTCTTATATAAAACTGGTGCTGCTTACTCAATAGAAACAATTTAAAATCTTCAATCTCACCACAAGGAGCAATTTACCTGCAAAAGATAATTTCCAGGATATTGTAGTTCTTATGATTGGTGGCACTTCCACTACCAAACAGTGAGGCTCGTCCTCAGTACAGGGACAGCAAATCTGGCTGTAGTTCAGAGCCATTATTGTGTATTTGAGAAGTCAAGGATAGATTCCTCAGTGATTTACATATCAATGTCTATAATTGCAGACAAAATTTTAAATTAGTCATTGAATGTGAAAAGTCAAAGAACATAGTAGGAATACCGTTATCTTTACAGCGTAGGATTAGTATGAAAATGTGTAGTCAGTTAAATCTTGCTACACGTGGAAACATGGCAAAGGAAGATTACATTCTAGTCCTTTCTTCTAGGGATTTTTTAATTCTCTTCGGACTGAGCTGACTGACTACCCTGAGATAAGTATTATCAACATATGCCCAGGGCCTGTACAGTCTAAGATTATACAGAATGTCTTCACGGAGAATCTTGCAAAGGTAAGGACTCTATTCTGTTGTGATACATCCAACTTTTGCTGCAGGCCCAGTGATCCTTTCGTGATTTTCTTTTTCTCCTCCTAGCAAACACTAACCTCATCATCTTACCAAGAAATGCTTTGGTTGGTGCAGAACTATATATAGTCTTGCAATTCTTTGGGGTATCAAGTCCTTATCAAATGAAAATAAAGCTTGAGAATTGTTATGCCTTCTCCCTTCTCCAAATCTAGTAAAATTTACCATACAGCCACCCTGCTGCAGTTTTGGGGAAAAGGCTGGGATTTTCTGGACACAGTTCTGCATGTGTCCTCTCTGCACAGGTAGCTTTTTGTTTGCCCTAGTCACGATGTCCCCTGTTCGGTTGACGCTGTTGTTGGCAAAGCCACCAGAGTCAGCTGATGCGAGCCACGCATGCTTTTCGTTAGTGATTGTTCAAGGAGAAAAAGCAAAACCCTCCAACTGCACAATTGCTTTTAATAAAGGCTGTCTAACAAAGTAGCTGGCAAAAATCGCGACTGTGATACATCAAAATGTAGTCTGTCCTAAATTCAGTCAATTTAAAACTCAGGACAAACCCACCGGCGGGGGGGGGGGGGGGGGGGGGGGGGGCGGCGGAAATCTCCCATTGTTGAATTAGGTTCTGAAAGGACTTTTGGCTTGCAAAACTTTGTACTTCCATGAAAGAAAAGCTGTACTTTTTGAGCAATCTGGAAGGCTTGCAAAACAAATTCCTCAGATTTCAGCATGGCAAAAGACCTCGGAGGAAGACCAAATCTAGACCAGAATTGCTTTTGCTCTGGGAAGTAGAAGAACAGATTGACAGAGGAGTCTGTTACTGCTGGAGTGAAATGTATATAAATTCACAGGGCTGTGGCTGATGTTCACCAAGTGATACATGTGGACAAGATTTCAAGCAAGACATCCCTGCCACCAAAGCAGCCTGTTGCTTTTCTCTTGTTTGAGATGAGTGCCCCCAGAGTAGAGCTGGCAGGAATATTTAAGTTAATAGGGAATGTGGCCTCATCTACTAACTTGGTTACTGAGTAACTTGTAGCATCTAATGGGGTGGGCAGCTGGAAACAGGGAAGTTCCTGTTTCTCAGAGCTGTTGGCTGCAGAAGGGGTAACCAGTTCTGACAGATCTGTTCCATGATAAAGCAGAAGCCATGCTGAAGCAGGAGGGAGTTTGGCCAGCCATTTTGTTTAACATTTGACCCATCAGTCCAGGCACTCATTAAAAGTGTGCTTTATTTCAGCACGCCTGCTTAAGGAAGGTGGTAAAAAAAACTAGAGGCTGGCAAGGGACGGGTGCCCCGGCCCTGGTCTCTGCTGTACGGGCCGGTTATTCCACTTGCACACAGTGGAGAAACTGGGAGGAGTATGTCCATTGCACAGAGCCTGGCCCTTTCTCTCCCTCTGTCGCTCCCAGAGACCCCGTTCTAATCCCTCCTCGCTCGCTCTCCCCTCCAGTCCATAGAGAACAGCGGTGATCAGTCCCACAAGATGCCAACGGACCGCTGCGTCCGGCTCACCCTGGTGAGCACAGCCAACGACCTGAAGGAGGCTTGGATCAGCGACCACCCCTACCTGGCCGTTTGCTACCTCTGGCAGTACGCGCCCACCTGGGCTTGGTGGCTGATGAACAGGATGGGCAAGAGGAGGATACAGAACTTTAAGAGCGGGGTGGTAAGTTTATTCCTCGCTCCTCTGCTTGCTTTTTTTAACTCTGCTGACAGACTCTTTAGCCATGGGAATGCTGGGATTGCATTTTGGATCCGTTTCTTTTTCCCCTCCTCGCTTCCCCAGCAGCTGCTGCCAGGCCAGCCTGCATCGCTGCGTGCCTTCTAGTCTAGAATTACTGCAGCCTGGCCACATCACGCAACGGTGAAGTCAGTCCATCGCGTGGTGCCAAAGGGCTTGCTCTGGTCTTCATCGCACAGGCTGCAAGTTCAGATCTTGCCCTTAGCACAGAGCTGAGCTGGAAGTCACTAGTGTAATTCCAAGTTGTGTTAAATAATTTAAGACCGTTGAAAATACTTCCCCTGGTTGGGTCTAGTTTTTGGATCAGGCACATAGCCGGAGCACCTCCCAGAAGTACGTTACACAACACTGCTGTCTGTCAGGGCTCTTCACGCGTGTTTACGCCCCTGCAGAGAAGTGCAGTGCAGTGCTCTGTTCCTGCAGGACATGGGATTTTTCTTAACCGTGTTTTTGTTGAACTTAGTACAAAAAACCCCATGTCAAAGTACTGCAATAGCAGGAAATGCAAGAATAAGGGTGGTACCTTAAAACTTCCTACTTCCACGCTGTAGCTGCCACTGTCACAAGCTGGCTCAAGCAAAATAACACTGTGGGCAAAGGACTTAAATAAGGGGGGGAAAATACTGATTTAATGTACTCTCACTCCAGGATGCTGATGCCTCTTACTCAAGAAAGAAGAAGTAAGGACAAACATGTACAAAATCCTGCTTGTGCTAAGGCTGAGAAACTTTTTTCATATAATGTGACTGCAAACAAAAGCTGTTTTTTATCTCTTGTGCCTTTGTCATCACGTAACTTGACAAATCTATCAAGCTGTATACACGCTTGCCTAAATAAAAGTCTTTCTAAACATACCTGTTTCATGTCAAACTCCCATAGGCTGAATAAGCTTACAAGAATGGAGTCAGAAGAGGCCAGGCAGCATTATCTTGTATTTCTGCTGCTATGACATGACAAATACTTGGTGATCAGGCTAAAAATTATATTCCCCCAGGATCCCGTTTCCCTCATTTTCACTCCTAATGGACATGAAGCAAAAAACCCACCCCACAAGTAGAAGCTTGTGGTATAAAGGGTAAGGAGGTGTTGGTCTCTGATAGTGAAGTGTTCCTTTGGGAAAGGAGATTATATTTCATCTTTGCTGTACAAGTGGTCTGAGAGGAAAATTTATATTTAGGGCTAAATCCCTCAGGTTCTGGCACAGTATTCAGAAGTACTCAATGTTCAGGTCTCTTAGCACTGCTGTGGAGCCCACAGTCCTCCGTCTTCTGGTGGGTTTGTAAAGGCTAAGGATTGAGCAGCGCCCAGAGTAGAGTGCGGGAGGGGGAGAGCAATGGGGTCACTGTAACCCCTCGCAGGCAGCGCTCAGCCCTGAACCTGACCCAGCTTCAGTCGATGCAATAGAGCATCACGGGGAGAGGAGTGGCAGGACAGCCTCTGGCTGCGAGAGCGGGCACAAGATTAAGGAGGAATCCATTCCACAGCAGACTGTTTACAGCCGGGACAGCAGTGCTGGATTAGGCCAGATGTTGCAGTTGAATTGCTTGGAATAGAAGCGGAGTTCCCAGCTCAGTCAAACAGGCCCTTCCCTACAGAGCAGAGGCTAATCTCAACGACATGGGTGATGTACTGGGCAGCAGCAGCCAGGAGGAACCTGGGACTGTAGTTTTAAAAATGTTTACTGGCACCTAATGCAATTGCTTGCTAAAAGTATCTCTGTAGTGGTATTTCATCTGTACTCACAAGCTTGGTGACCTTCATGCTGTTGACAAAGCCCTCAGAAGTGTTTGGATGCACCTCCAGCCACATGCTATCCAGGTAAGAAAAATTCTTACCTCATTGAGTGATAATAACAACCCATTTATAAATTACTGAAACTTTCCAAGCACAGCAAAAAATGAGCCAAGAATGACATTTCTGACATTTAACAAAGATGGAAACTACTGTCTAGGAAAAAAAAAAAACGACTAATCAAACAAGACACATGTCCTGTCTCATGCTGTTCTGGGAGAACAGAAGGTTCATGACACTTCTAAGAGCAGTTCCCACACGGTGGTTTGTGAAACGTGCTAAAGAGGCAGCAGCAAGTCTGCATGACAAAACGCAGCAACTCTTAATACAACACACATGCAGACGATGTTCACAGGATGCTTCAGCTTCCGGCCCCTAATCCAGAGGAGCTGGCAGTACCGCACGCAGCAGAGGGCTGGCACTCAGCTCACATGCAGGTTTCTCCGCTTCTGTTCTACCAAAACCACCTTGGGCTCCGTGCTCAGAGCTCGCTCCCCTTGCCCGAGCTAAGGACAGGAGCTGCGAGAGGTGTTGACACGGACCCACCTTCCCGGCCTGGGCCACTGCCACCCCCAGCGTGAGAAAGGACAGTGTGGGCAGAGCGACAGCGGAGGGGACAGGGACCTCTTTAGAGAGGAAGCCAATGTTCAAGGAAAATGCTGAAAGCAGAAACTTTCCAAAAAGGACAAAGCATTGGCCATTTGAAAACTTCAGTTCCCTAACACTTTGTTCCATTAAACCGATTCCTGTGGCTTTATGGTACATGAATGGGACAGAGGCAGTCTCCGGGACTTAATGTTTTTGGAAAAGGCTCAAAAAAGGGGCTGAAAATCCTCTGGTAAGGATTTCAAACTCTATAAAACTGATCTCATTAAGTAAAGGTTCTCCAAAGCCACAAAATGAAGGTGTCTTACCTTTGTGTGACGAACATCGTCATCTGTAAAGCAAGTAGGTGTCGGTAGGAATTAACTAAAGCTGACGCACACACCCCTGTGTGGAAAACATGGAGCAGTTCTTGGGGGTCACATGGGAAAATGGTGGGGTGGCCTGGCATAAGGTCAGGCCCAGATACACAGTCCAGTCCTAGGATTCTGGCCATAATCCAAATAGCAGCGTATATTACACGCTTACAAGAGCCGCAGACAAGACCAGGCTTGAAGGTGCTCTGAATTCCTGATAAATCAAAGAAATGCTCCAAAACAAACAGGACACGGTTCAAGAGCACGCAAACAAAACAACACACTTAACAGGGACACTCAGCTGCACAAACCTGCGGTACAGAACAAGAGGCTGTAACTTGTGTTTCTGCCAAAAAAAGAATCTAAAGAGGGTTACAGAAAATCGTCATGTGAATCGGGGTCACACTGTTGCAAAACCGGCTGGGACGCATGAACCGGCTCAGCACGTGAACGAGTAAGGGGCGGCGGGACACGCTGCCTGCGGTGGCAGGGACAGGATGCTGCAGCGCGTTAGAGCCCCGCTCCACCTTCCTGCGCCCAAACGGGAGTTCTGCACAGCCCTGGCTCTGCTCCTCCATCTGGTCCCACCGGGATTCTCTGCTGGAACACCAGGGTGGTGCCAGCAACGCTGCTGAGGGAGGCTGGGCACCAGATGGAGGGAACTAGGGGAAAGCAAGAGAAAAGGATCGCAGCTCTTCAGTTGTTTCTCAGCTAGTTTATTCAGTTTACAGAAGACAAAGAATGAGGGCAGAAATTACAGCCATCTTCAAACACAAGACTGCTGCTGCCACCAAAAAAGAAAAAAAAAAAAAGTAATTCAATTTTCTGTGACCATACAGAAAACAAGTAGTAAGAGGCTTACAATGAGGCAGGGAGGTTTAATTAGATTTAGGAAACAAACCCAACTTTCCAACTGCTGCTAGAACAGCAAAGAACTGGAGCAAACTACTTGACAAGTTCATGATACTCCTGGTATTGGAAGTTTTAAATCAGATTCAACATTTACCAGTAGTTCCTTCTGAGAGGGAGCAGAAGTAAGTGCTCTCTAAAAGCCCTTCCAGATCTGCTCCCGTGATTCTGTGCTTCCAGACATAGGTCACGGCCAAGCAAGGTGATTTTAGGTTATCAGCACTTCGTTATTTACGCTCCCACACAGCCATCACCTTCTAAAGGCTGGTTCCATTAAAGCTCTCCGTGAATTTCATCCCGTAAGTTAGAGTGTTGTACCATGGAGTTTGACAGGTGTTTCCTTACCACTTCTGAATTGTACTACGTGGTTTGCATATTTTTAAAAAGAGTCATTTATGCTCACTGATCAAAAGAAACTGCTAATAGCCAAGTGCACACTACACAGTCCTGTGACAAATTTTATCCAATACAAAAAGGTTTTAAAGGTGAGGAGCAAAATTAATGAACGTGTTCCAAATTATACAATGCTGGGTGTTCTAAACCAGCACTAAGTCAGTTATGGAGCAGGTCTGATTTAAATTGATTCTACAGGTTAAAGACAATTACCTACTCCCTGCTCGGCATGTGCCAGCAGTAACTATGCCATAACCACTAATCGACAGAGAAAACACATTTACGTGCTAACAACCGGTGGTAACAAACAGGGTAAAGGCTGCGACCTGTTTTCAAGGAGATCTGTAATATTACAAACCCATTGCCAAATTCTGGTCTAACCTGTGGTGAGGTTAAAAACAATAAATTACTTCTGGCACGGACAGCTGCATTTCTGCCTCCCCCCTGGCCCCCCCATCAAGCTCTCACTGTATTTGTGGAAGACTGGTTAGTGATGTGAACGCAGGTTGCAAACAACAACATATATATATATATATATATGTAAAAAATATATGGATATTGGAAGAATGAGAAAATTAATCCATTTGGACTTAAATTCCTTCTCCAATTACACATTTACTTCTTTCATCAGTAGGTCACACAGGTTATAAAATGTGTCAGAATGCACACTGTTTTATAAAAATTCTCTTTGCCCCCAAAACAAGTACTTCAGTAAAAATCATCCTTTACAATTTACTTTGTTAAAGCATAGCTGATAACTTACTACAAACTAAGGAAGATCAGCGGAAGTCATATACTATAACAAATGCTAAAACTGAACTCAGTCCAATACAAAAAGGCCAGAATAAAAAAAAAAAATCATATAAATAGTCATATGTACACTTTGGTTACCAACTCTGTGGTTGACGGTACTACAGGGAGCTGTAACCTGACTGTCAGTGCAAGTCACCTGTCCAAGGAAAAAAAGAAAAAAAAAGAAAAAAAAATCAGAACGCACCAAAAATAGTTAATGATCAGAATTATGCTGCTCTCCTCTAAACTGGAGAAGAGAATTTCAGCATCTCCTGGCTCATCAGCCACACAGGCAATGGTGTCTCACATGTTCCAGCAGCAAGAAAACAGTTCAAAACTTCCTGCCTGCTGAAGGTTCTGGGTAGCACCATTTCTGTGCAAATTAGGTACGCTGGCTTGGCACTGCCATCCAACGCTGTTTTGAGAGTAAAATCTTATTTGTAGTCTATAAATGTAGCATGAACATTTGATTCCCAACATGCAGATGGAAAACACATCATCATCATAATGAAAAAAATAGTGCTACCGACATTCTAGAACAAAGGCAGATGCAGAAGTTCAGAGGAATAAACAGGGTAGCCGAGAGGGGGGTCGGCAGCTTGCACAGTGAGGTTTCGCAGAAGGACTGGGTGTGCCTGGATGCTGTAGCGTTCTTCATCATCATTTGTAGCATAGAGCAGCTCCCAGGACAGATTTGCCCACTGACCTCGAACAGCTTCGTCATTCAGTTTTCCCACTTGTACTAACAGTTCCTGAAGAGTGAGGACTCGCCCAGTGTAAATTCCCTTTAAGAACAAACAGATCAAAACGTTCAGTACATTCTCCAAGAAAGTACGCGACATTTTGGTTATAAAGCACTAAATGAAGCTCTGGGGCTACATACTATGAATATCATCCCTTTAAAAATGGTGAAGTGTATAAACTAGTCTCCTTGGTTCAATTCTTCCATCTAGGAGGATAATTAGGAAATATTGCTGCATCTGAAGAACAATGCAGGGTGATTTTCAACAACAGTGATGTCAGCTCCTCTCCAGTACAAACATAAACTTTGTGTTCCAAAACATGAAGGCTGTCCAAACAATTAAAAAGAAAAAAAAAAGCAGCAGAGAAGAAAACTTTGACCTTGCATACTAGTAATTTTCTTACCATGTTTGGGTCATGCCCCAGTGAAAAAAGGTATGGCTTTTCCTGAAGAACTGCTTCCTGCCACTCAAGATCTGATACCAGCCCAATGTACCAATCGTTTTCATATTCTTCCAGATAGTTAACCAGCTCCTTGAAGTTCTCAACTGGACCCAGGCTTGCTTTGTCAACCATAAGTTTAAAAGTGTATCTAAAAGGTACAGAAAGTCATACAGTAAGCAGTGCAGCAAGGCAGGAGGAGGAAAGCCTCCTCAGGCTACACAAGGCAGAGAGGCACCCTCAAACGTTACCCAGCACTACTAGCAACTTCGTAAGTTACTGCTTGTCAGCTGAGTCACCAGCAGTTACCACGGGCATGCTTTTAGCTCAGCCAGATGTAAAACACATTAGCTTAAACATCTTTCATTCACCTCAAACACCGTTCCTGCTGCCCGCTAATGGAAAGTGCCAAACATCTTAACTCCGTCACAATTTTCTCAGATTATGGGGACAATGGAAAGGGGTTAGTTTTGCCCACTTAACACAGCGGATTTCCAGTGCTGGAGGCAGCTGCTGTGGGGAAGGGCAGAACGAAGGAATCTCCCTATCACAGGCAGTATTTAAGTACAAGAAGTTACAAATATATTTAAATAATACGGTTTTAACATGAACTACTTTTAGCGAACTGATACTTTCACTCTTTATATAATTTTTATACTCTGAGAGAATGTTTTTGTTTTACCTGAACGCTTTTAATGCCAGTTGAAATAGCTCTGGTTTGCCAGTTAGCCAGTCCAAACCAACAGACCATGGAATACCGCCAGTGTACGCCCTGAACACGTGGCTTGGGGCAGGCACGGCGTTATCCAGTCCAAACAGACCAAAACAACACGACAATACTCCATGGATGTATAAGTCTTTCAAAGCTTTATCTTTCATAAGGTCTTCAAGTAAATTGGAAGGCTTTTCTTTCAGATGAAAGAAGTCCAGCTGACTCAGAATGAAGCGGTACCATTCTTCTGGAAACCTCTGCCTCATTTCATTGACTTTGGAGGAAGGCACTGGGGCTGTTCTCCACTCTTCAGGGATGCTCAATAGCTCTGAGTAAGAGCAACTAAATTCAACCTGAGGCAAAACTTCTTGCTGTTTCCCTTTGTCTACAGCAGGAAGCCCAAGCACAACAGCCCTGTATAATTTATCTTCTGGTGACATTTCTTGTGGGACATTTTGGCTCCGTGTTTCCACAGATCCTGGAATAGACAGGTGTTCTTTTGGTGTCGTTCCCAACTGCCCAGGTTCTTTTCTGTCTTTCATTCTGCCACTGGGTTCAAGATCAAAAATGTCACTATCATCAGTCCAGTCCTCAATTGTATCAACACTAAAGCTATCTTCTTCCCTCAGAGGCCTGGATCTCTCTATGGCACCGCTATGCTGATTTTCTGGAAATGATCCTTTTTTGTTCTTGTCGGTCTTGCCTGGGCTTTCCCATGTTTTTGATTTTTTATAACAATACTGTACAAGCATCCATACAAGCACTTTAATGAAATCATCTTTCAGGTGCTTTAAGTTCTCATGCGAGTCAATGATTCCAGATAACACATTTCTGGCATCAGAATACAGCCGCACAGGTAGAACAGTACAAGGAGTCAAAACATGTCCAAAATGGTGATTAGGAGAGAGAATCTTTGTGTGCTCCTGATGTTCAAAGGCCGTTTCAAAAATTTCATCAACTCTGTGAGCTTCAGCAGCATGACAGGATGTTTCCTGCAATTCTAGCCCCTAAAGCATAAGTGAGAACAATTTGGTTTTAGTCTTCATCAGTGCATATTCTTAAGTGCTAGCAAGCTGTTTTCTTGCCACAAAATTTTTCTGAACAAATAGGTATGTTCCATTGTTAATATTTCCACAAGTGTACCTACAAATCTTATTAGAGATAACAGTAATAGCAAAGCACTCACTACAGTGTCAGACACAGATCAAGGTCTTAAAAAAGTAAATCTTTGCCTCATACAGATCTTACTAGCCAGCTTATTAAAGATGTGTCACAAGGTAGATGATAAAAAAAAAAAATCATATCTGCTAAGCATGTCAGTTACAAGACTAGTTAAACCAGCCATAACACTTATCTTAGACTCTGCCATCAGGTACATTAGTTACATTGCTGAAATGTTATACAGCAAAATGTTTGCGTTTCAAAACATTAATATGTCAGTCCTCAGCATGCAGTTACCTTAATGTTAACACTACAGTAAGTGAAGCCTTTTTCTAGCACCAATATCCACATCAGTCTGTCCTGAAAACGGCACAAGTAATGCGATCCAGGTAGAGAGAGACCTAGAGAAGGGGAAAAAAAACCCAACAAAACAAACACTATGGTATTATTATGGCATTATATTGATAAAAACCTTTTCTACATACCAACTGAGGAATTCAACTGCAAACAAAGTATTTCTGCATCAACATCACAATGAATTAAAACTGGCTAACTGGTACCCTAGAATCTTAAAGAAAGTAGCTGCAAAGCTAGATCTTGAAATTGTAGTGCTATCTTTGAAAAAGCTATGGAAAATTGGGAAACCCTCACACAACTGCAGGACTACAATATTCACACTGGACCAGGGTTAAGCAGCCTCACCCTCAATTCCCTTTATAGAGACAACTTTCATGATTAAAATAATTTTTGGCTGCATTTCCAACTACAGAGTTCCCATTGATGTCACCTGGAGATCTAAAATTCTTATGACTGCCGAATACATTAAAGAATCATCAAATAGCACATGAGTATCTTAATGGCCCCATCTGCTGTGGACTATGAAGTTTATTTGTTATAGAAGAAATAAAAATGTAACTCAACAGAATTTGTTACGTATGCTACCAATTCCTAAATTGATCTGTCTGTATTCCAGAACAATTAGAAAATATCCTTTAGGATGCAAAATCCAGAGCGTAAATGATTCTGCTCAAGTGTCAGTTTACCAATGACATAATATCACACCCATTTTACAGATACATAAATGGAGGCAGAGCAAGAGCACCTGCTCATCTTTAAAGATTTGTGAATCAGTATCACACATGTTGAACACTAACAGCAGATACATTCGAAATCACCTGAGGTCTTTCTGAAATACCTCTGTGTGTCTGTGTGTCTGTGTGTGTGTGGGGGGGGAATAAATCTGATCCCACTGTATTAAGTTTGCCATCATCAAAAATACAGCCACACAAAAAAGAAATTTGAAAATCAAGTCTTGAACAAGTTCAGGTCACACAAAGTAACTAGTACTCAACAATCCCACAATCTGGCTCTCGCTGTAAAAATTAGATGACACTTTTGTCAAAAAAAATGGTACTTTTTCTCTCTTCTACCTATTTCAATAAGAAGTGCAATGCCAAACTTTTGAGCAAGTGGTGGTTACACTGTATTTCTTTTAAGTTATAGCCTACTGTCAACTTCTCCAATACACTGGTGCTGTTTTTAAGCATGACATTTACTCCCAGTTTATGACCTGCTTCTGCTGTCACTCACGTTCAAGTGACCACTCACTTGCACAGGGAATTTTAGTTTCAGAATGTTGTAAGATGAAATCAGTGAAACCAACCATTAAGCTGTAGTTAAAATTTAAGTAACCTTTTCTATTCCACTGAGCTAATGAAGTGCATTTTCTTGCTAACATTTTGCAAAGATTTTAATTCTTTTCTTGCTAGCTGTTAAAGCTACTAAAACTCTTTTACACAGAAAAAAGTATGGTTTTAAATTAAAATAGAGACACACAAAGTGGTACCTCTTCATTTTGAACTCATCTGAGAACACCACATCTTTTCTTGCTTGAAGACATGCATTCACAGATTTTCCCATTAAAGAAGAGACTTTTTTCCCCCTCAAGACTAGCGTTTTAAATTATTTAATGAGGCATACATGCAACTGCAGTCACGATGGCAATGGTGAAAAAAAAAATATATACACGCATATATAAAATTCATATAGATATAAAATAGATATAACAGATACATAAAGGATAAATATATATATATCTATTATAAAGTATACATGGGCTGATGCAGTAGACAAACCGAAGTGTCTCTTTTTTAGAGGAAAAAAGTTTCCTAGTTTTATTTTTTTAAGACCTCTCTCTATACTAGCACTGAAACTGCAGCAAATGTTTCCTAGTAAAGCACTTGCATATAGTCTTCAGAAAAGTGCAATTAAGGTTAACTTCCACTGTCTTTAAATATTAGCCTATTTTTTCTAGTCATAAGCCATTTTCTAAGAGGCTTATGTAAATATTTGCCTCTTGTCTAAGGGCACTGATCTTTTGATTATTTAGGTTACATAAAGACTGTTTCTCAAGAAAACAAGCTTCCAATTTTATCAGTTATTCTGTCTCCAGCTGGGAGAAAGACCCGGCATTTCTTCACCTCTGTTTATATAATTCTGTGAAATACCCATCACGATATCTTTCACAGGTTTTAAGACCACAAGTGCTGTTACAATGCTACCCTAACTGCCTGCACACGATATGACATTAAGTCTTACCAACTGGTTCAGTTCTCAACTGTTTACTGCTAGTTAGGCTACATCATGTATTCTACAAACACCCGGTCCATATTCACCATACTTAATTAACAGAGCCAAATTAGCAAAGTCACCTTCTGGATCCCAAGTAATGGGATTGATGCAGAGAAAAAACACAAACATACACAATCACAAAGAGCAGTTGGACACACCTCCTTCTCCCCACTGACTGTCAAGAGAACTCCTCAATTTATCGCCTCCAATTAGGGGGGATGAGTGCATACCATCCTATTTTGCTCAGTATAAAAAGATTAGGATTGATACTGTTTCATCACCATTTAGTTTCTCCTTATTTTAAAGATAACAAACCAGAATTAATTTTTAAAAGAACAAGTAGAGATGTACAAGAAGGATAAAAGTCATCACTTTTTTCTCAGTCTCAGAATATCAGATTTAACCTACGCTGTGAAACATGGTTTAAACCAGATGCTATGATTCTCCTTTCTCCAGCAAACCCACATTTCCTAAAATACTTAGCTACATTCCTTCACAGTGTTGCTAGTGTACCTACCGAGGCTACCCGCTGCTAGTGCAGACTGCAGAGCAACAGCCAGACTCGGAACCATCTGCTGGTAGTAGACGGTATCGGAGCAAACACAGGCTGTAGCACCCACAGGCCCTGGCCAGCTTCGGACAGGCCTAGGAAACCCAATCAAAAATACCGGTAGCGTGAAGAGCGGCAGCAAGGGAGAAGAAAGGAGCGCAGAGATGGCGACGAAGGTGAGCAGGATTGGGAAGAAAACGACATTGAGTGTGATTAAGGTGGCAGTAGATTTACGACGTTGTTTCTTCTCTGTCCACGATGTCAAAAGAATAGCGATGGCAAACTGCAACTTTGAGACAAACTGAAGCAGTCGATCCCGTAGGATACCAACCTGCAAGATACATGCAACAAGCACGTTTATTTGTATCCTGTATCATGTCATATTCAGCACTGCCAAAGCTGCCTTAACTACAATAATTTTAAGAAAACGAAGCGTGATTATCATCGACTGGCACTAGAACATATATCTTAGTACAATTTTTCAGTTTCTATTTGCTAGGCCCTGGACTCCATAATTCTCTAGTCAGGGAGGGCAAGGAAACAAAGACCTTAAGTCGCAACTGTCTGTTTAAATTTGCATTATGACAATTACCAGCAAGAGTCTGATTCCTGTATCAAGGCTCCTGTTCCACCAGAGGTCTGGATTAAACACCAACATTTGTGCTATCGACACAACCACTATGTCCAGAAGGGCATTTTCTGTATTCTGCCAGACCTAAAATAGAGATATGTTAGACATACATTTAAAAATGTATTTCTCTATCTCTGCTTTCATGACCTGGAACATTTCTTCCAAGTCACCTTAATACTTGAATCATGTAGAAGAGAATTTCTTAGTCTAACATATTTAAAATTGAAATTACCATCCTAAATATTCTTGTGAATCCAATGCAAACAGACACAGAATGAAGATTTTGTAGCGAACGGTCTAGTGACAGGAATGCTATCATAGCAAACGGAGACACTGTAATTGAAATAAAAGAATCATTGATTTCCTTCCAAAAACATAATTAAAGTCTACAGAGGTAAGCAGTCCTATTGCAGAATGGAAATCTTAGCGTAAAAAAAGAATTCTTCCATTCATTATTTCAAACTCCTCTTTGTATTACACTTCCAGGATATCAAACAGCGTATCTGCACTAATGGCCCAAGATGGCAAATATTTATGTCAATGCTTAGTTGTTACTTGCTACTTTTTTTGCTGTTAAATGTTTGTTTCCCCAAGACAATGGGAATACTCAAATAAGCAAAAAAACCCCCATGGGAATAGTACTCATCAATCCACTTCCCCAAACTGATGCTTCTTTATAAAATGAAATCATTTAGATCAAATTTTGGTTCCCCCAAAGAAAATATGTTTGTCCCTAACCTACCAGAAAAGAGACTGTTCCCTTTACTAGCAAGTTGTAAGAACCAAATACTTAGTCAGCTTGAAGACTCTCAACTCACTTTTGTTTCTGAGTACCTTTTAAAAATATCTACAAGAGCCATATTTTCAAAAGTCAGTACTGATATTGTAACTAAAATCCTTTAAAAGGCCTTGCTTTCTGAGCTGGACTTTTTAAAAGCTCAACTTTTTAGGTTTACCCCTAAAAAAGAAATAAAATCACTAATCACTTTCAAATATTCTGAACCAGTACTTTTGACCTGTCAAGGCACAATTTAGCAAAACATCAAGTATTTCCAACTACTTGTTTTTTCTTAGTTCATTCACAGAATCTTGCACATACAGTAATTCTAGCGTTGTTTCAATCTTCCTACAAGCATCATCTAACAAACAACAGACAGTGTGTATTCCTACCTAGTGTTAGTAAAATCCTCCTGACAACACCAACTTTCATTAGCCTTCTTTGCTTCTCCATGAACACAGTCACAGTCCTGACATCCTTTGGATAAAAGGGGTTTCGGAAGACTCCAAACAAGTACACTCTCTGAATCTCTCTAAGAATCCACATAATTATAAGTAATATGATCAGAATGTAACTTGCTATAGCCTGAGGACTGGCTTTGGAAAATGATGAAAAGCCTGCAAATTGATGCAGCAGGCTAGCTTCTATGAGAGCAAATGTCAACACGGTCAAATAAAAAATAAATTCCCTCCACCCAAATTGTATTCTAAGACCTCTGTGCATATTTTTAGATTTGCTGGAGGCTAAATGGCTGATCATGGTGTGTTTGAAGGCAAAACCAATCTCGCTTAGGTTAAGACTCAGTATGAACCCAAATCCAGTCATGAAGAGGATCACACCGAGAGTGCTGGGAATGAAATACGATGCTATTGCTGTTCCAGCAGAAATGAGAAACATTACTAATAACCTGTGAAGGAGAAAATAAAAAAGATTTGCTTGAAAAGAAAAAGGTTATAAACAATATTGATATATTTTACAATTATATAAACAACATTTACTTTGTGTTACTTGACATAGGTGAACCTCCTAGTCCAAACTCCAACAGTTGTTCCATTCCCCACAGAAAAAGCGCGTCAAGCGGGGGCAGAATTCCCATTGCCCATAAGAATGGCAGAAAAAGAAATATGATGTGCAAAATCTGGTTTGTCTGTTCTAGAATGGGTGTGTTGACAGCAAACCTGCATAAAAGAAGAAATGTATTTGACTTCTGTGAAGGAAAAGGTAACTAGTGTGTGGGAAGACTTTTTGTTTAACTACTATAGCAAATCCAGAAGTATAAACATTACATATTCAATCTACAAAACCTCAACTAGCATCTTTTAAAAGGAAAAATAAGGACACACATTTATGCTTAGGGCAGTAATACACGAATTAGAACATCAGAACACAGGCTAATTTTTCATTCAAAAGATTTGAAGCCTTCGGATTACGCAGATGAGTCAAGTGATGTAAGTAGCCTAATCGTTTTGATACTGTTGTGATAATACATTCATGAAATACTTGTGCAAAAAGAAAGGCCCACAGGCTTTAAGACCTCAACTGTTTAACAAAAAAACGCTAAATATTTTTTCAGAATTACAAAAGGGAAACTTTATGCAAGTCCAAGACTCAAGACATAGACCTTAACACTGAAAGAACTGGCATATTGCCTGTACACCAAGACATAAACTCTCTTCAGAAATATAAAATGTTATTTACTACAAAAGTATGAAAATCTTCCTGTAAAAATACAGAGATCAGTATTAGAAATCTTCATAAATTTTAAGTCATGCACAGTTCACCAGCTAATAATTAATTAAAGGTGGACTGTTAAGATACTTGGTTTCTCTCTACTTAATAAATAAATAAGTAAGCCTCAAAGGAATTTTGTCAGGGGTTTAAAGAATGTCTGAATTTTCTCCTCACGAAATTAGATAGAAGAATTTGGGGTCCAAGACCATGTGTTTAATCTTCATATCGTAACTGAAGAGGCAACTAGAGTAAATCATTAACAAAGACATCTCCAAGTGCAAAACTAGTAAAATCAAACATGCTTTTTTTTTTTTTTAATGCATTTGAAGTACCCCAACCATAAAATATGTACATGTGACAAAGTGATATAAATATCACCCGACAGGAAGAATGAATGCATAGAGTAAGTCTAAAAGCATCTTGCTTCAAGAGATTCTACAAATACTTTAGCTAAGAACTCATCTGAAAAGTGGAAATATAGAAGTCTCCTGTTTGTAGACTGACATAGTTCTTTTGTGTTATAAAAGCATTTAAAAATCCAAGTTCAAAATCCATATAACAAAAATATAGCAGTGTTCACATTTGCCTATCCATTCGTTAAATCAAATTCATAGTCCTTTATTGCCTTTGTTGCTATTTGTAGTTTAAAACCCTCTGCTATCACTTTGCAAAGACTAAATTAGAAAATAGTCCAGGATGAGATGTGGATATAAATCCAGTACTCCTGAATTTTGCAGTGCTTAGATCTATGATTCCAGGTTAGGAACATGCGTTTTCGAAACAAATCCTTTAAAAGGATGTTGATGCAAATGCTGTTGTACAAAAATACTGGAATTGACACAGTAGAAGATAATTTTAGCTGTCCCTTACTTAGAAACTGCTTTAACTGCTCTTCCTAATTTACATGGAATGCTATAAAAATTTAAGAACAACCTTTTATGCACAGTGTAGAGCCTCAATTTTTACCATATACACTTCTAGCTTCTCTCTTTGGGGTTCCTATAGTTGATTAAAATCTCAGAATACATTTTCCTCAGAAGAATAGATGGAAATTATTCTTCTGAGGAAAATGTATTTTGAGATTTTAATTCTCATTTAATTCTCATGCAAAATATACAGAATAAGCATTACTTTAATCAGCTAAACACTGTATTAGGTTTACCTGTGTGCAAGATCCACTGCAATAAAGACAAAGATATAGAAAGGTCTCATCAGAGCAGTGATTTCATAAGTATCCAGTGCTTGGAAAGTAGCTGTTTCGGTAGCTGTATTTACAATTAACGAATACTCCCCTATACATATAGTCACCCATCCAAATACAAAGATCACAACAGTTCCTCCGATGTTGCTATATAGCAAGGTTATTCTGTTTGGCAGCAAATACCAAGTTCCCAACCCACACAATACCCCTGCCAGAAGGGAATGAAATACAGTGTTGATTATATACTTCTTGCCAGGAATAATAAATTTTACTGTCTCTGAACCTACACAGCTGGAAAATTCAAACTCATCTTCATCTGTTAGGGTATTCTGAATTTGCATTCTTTCTACCGTCACTGTTTTCTGCTTTGCATATAGATTTGTCATCTGAAGAATAAGTGCAGTGACAAACATCAGTCCTCCCGAAAGTGCTGCGGTATAGTAGTCTTTCATAATGCCTAATTGGTACATAAGTGTTCCTACTCCTCCCAAAACCCATGGCGTCAAGAAAAGAATAATCTGATTCACATATATGTAAGGAGGGGCACAATAGCCTAATTTAAACCGGGGACCTCCCAGCACAGTCTGTGGAAAGCGCTTCAAGAAGAACTCCTGTTTGTAGTCATTCAGCAGAGGTACATCTGGACCCATTCTTATTATTCAGGAATGCTGGATGAGTATCATCTTTCCTGTAAGAGAACAGAAAGAAAAAGAACAAAACATTACTGAATCTGGAACTCAGAACTTAACCAGGGAATTCTTTTGTCCTATTTTCATTTAGCAAGTTATAGTGGAATTCTGACATGTTAGTGTTAGTAAGAGATCATCCTAAAGCACCCACAGAGTCTGCTAGAACTCAACTACTAAGCAAACACCTAAAATGGAAAAAGACTATCTATTTAAAAATGTGAACATATTCTTTAATCTGAAGCTTTAGGCAACAAATAAAACATATAATCTGTTACTGGGAGATGACAAAACCAACTCATCTCCACACCAGAACACCTTCCTAAAACTGATTTTTTTTTTTTTTTTTTCCATCTGGTCTGATTCCAATCACGTCTTACCACAGACCTCTAATTCCAATTAATCCTGTTAAGGATCTCCATGTACAAACAGAAGAGTCAGTGAGTTCAGTGAATAGCCACATAAGTGCAAGGATACAGTCATGCCAAGGACCCTGTAAAAATCAAAGTCTTATGAAATAAACTAACTGTAAGAAGGATATTAGTAGAAGCATTAAAAATTGTTTCCCACATCAGCATTTTTACTGTTCTCCCTACACAGCCTAGCTGCAGAACAGGATCTCACTATACTAAGCACTACACAAGACACAAAATAAACAGTTCACTTTCTGCTTCCTAAAACATATAAAATAAAAAAATAAACACAATACTTGTGAGTTGTAGCAGAATCGGCATATATTCTTCTATATGTCAATGGAGAAAGCTGAAAAAAGGAGAAGATACCCGTGAACATTTACAGTGAATCATCAAATAGAAATCAGTATATGAATACTCATTTAGAGAGGATCAGGCAATGTAGAAATAATGAATGTAAGATGGTAACTATAATATTCAAATATAATTCTATGCTACTAGGCATGAAAGCAAGAATCCATGAATACTCAAGCTAAGAAATAGCGTGAAAAAACAGCACAAAAATGCAGTGTTAAAGCACTTCATTAATAATAATTCTAAAGAAGAGAGGTTGATATGCATTAGGAGACATGCAAGTACTGAAATTCTGACTTTCTTCTACCGGACCTGTATAATCTGATGAATACCTATTAGCCACCATTGCTGATATATTAAAAATTAAACACTCGGCTGCCATGGAGTTTCCAAACTACTGTGATCCCTTCTTTCTACAATAACAAATGCTTTTAGGCACTTCCAAGAACAATTTACTCCTTGCCTTTAAACATATCAGTCACTTGACTGTAAGTAGATACTGGTCATCAGGGGCTAAGTTAGAAACACTGCAAATGAGAGAGATGAAAGGGCATTATCACAACTGGAAATTTGTGTTCAGGGTCCACTAAGTCACTACACTCCACAATGAAAAGCAGGACCTTACAGGCTCTGTAACTACTCTCCATGTAGGCTGTGGAATTACTTTTTTATTTTAAGAACAGACTACTGAACACGGAATATTGAAAACATAAAGGTTTTTTGGTCATACTATTTCAAGCCATTAAAAGTTTCTTAAGGGAAGGAAAAGGCAGCAGTCAGTCTTAATGGAAAAGACACATGTTGACAATGGAGAGAGGAATTCATTGCAGTCAGCTAAGGAATTTGAAAATGTAAGAGACACACCCAACTAAAAACAAATTTCAAATGTAATTAAAAAAAAAAAAATCACAATTCATCCAATCTTGTTTAGAAAAAGAAACACTGTTTAGAGGGCTACATAGGCATGAAAGTATGTTGCTGTGAAAGTTACATGCCTTTCTACCTGCATAAATGATAGAAGCTGAGTTTTAAAAGAAACATAGAACCAATAGGTGCATAGTTTTCCTTGAAAAACAGCTTTCTGGCAGCTGTGTTTTTCTGCTCTAAGAAGGGCTATTTTTGTTCCAATTTCTAGTCTGCATTTGTGTTTGTCAGTTTATATTGCTAACAAAATGTTAACAAAACATTCCTCTTACAGTTTCTGTGTAAACAATAGACATCTTTGTGTGAGACACAAAAATCTACGCACATAAACAATATAGTTCTACTTGGCTATACTCCAAAACGAGGCATAAAAAGATGTGAGTTTATTTATAAATGAAAATCCCAAGACTGAAGCTCATGAACTATGGAAAGGACACCCTCGACTGTCCTCCTGGCTTCCAAATAGTCAGGTAGCACATTAGGACTTCAAAGAGGCACTCATGCGTGTCTCGTTATTTCTGTGCAAAGCCCTAGCAACAAGCCTCCACACATTAATGAGTGTTTACAGGACCTGGCTTCAATATACATTCCTAACATACAGGCCTGGCCTGACTTTGACAACTTGCCTGGTTACCCAAACAACCCGCACCACAACAGTTTGTCATCACCAGCGGGGATCCATGTGACTGAGATACTATCATAACAAGGATGGTAAAAGGACTTCAACACCATCAAGTCATTTAACAAGTTCCCCCCCTGCAATATCCTCTCTGCGTCCTTATTACAAAAGAAAACAAAGCGAATCTTGCTCAAATTGAGGCAGAAATTCACAGGAGGGTGTGAGTTTTTGTCTAAACGAACACCATCCCTCACGTCCATCGATGGTGGATCAGCTCAGCGCGGTTTGGTTTTATTTCAAGCCGATTACAGGAGAACACGTGTACAGATCTCAGCCATCTAAGCTGCTGAAGCACACAAGGCTTAGAAATACCTACCTCAGTGGTCTTCCAGGTCTTTTCACGCGAGACTAACAGTGATAAACCCCCTGCTAGCCCAGGAGGGAGGTGCGAGGGGAGCTGCGGGCAGCCCCTCTCCAGGCAAATCCAGGCGCTCCCCCTGCCCGCCTGCCCGCCCAGACACCCGCACCTCTGCTCCAGGGTTAAGGATCCCGCGGTGCTGCGGGCCGGCTGCCAGCCCAGGAGCAGACGGAGCAGGCTGCGGGCCTCTCCTCAACACGTCGGTGCCGTCCCTCAGCGAGGCCGGGGACGCGAGGTGTTAGGCCAAGACGCTCCATCCCCTTCTGGGAAGAGCCTCCCTCCATCCCCTCGGGAAGGGCGGCAGACCGTCCTTCCCCAGACATCTCTGCACCTGACCAGAGCCACCACGCTTCCTACCCAGCCACCTCTCCCTCAGATCTTCTGCAGGAACGGAAATTAAAATAATTCAACCAAGCGACCAAAAATAAAGCTTCTGCTGTTTTCAACTCCGGAGAGGAAGGGAAACCAGGCAGCCACCGGGCCCGCCGAGGCAGGGCCGGCGGGCAAACCCAGGGGAGCGCAACGCCGGTCAGGCAGAGCCGCACGGGCCGGGCCGCCCCTCCCGGCCGTTCCCACACCGCTGCCTCCCGCTTCGGGGAGGCCCTGGCGCCTCTTGCCTGCTCCGGGGAAGGGCCCCGCGGCGCCCCGGCCCCTGCCGCCCCCGGGCGGGGGGAAGCGGGCAGGTGGGTGCCTGCACCCCTGCGGCGAACAGCCGGAGCCGGCGAGAGGCAGCCGCGGGAAAGAGCCTCCGCGAGGCGGGCACCTACCTCTGGCCCGGACTCGGAGCAGGTCAGGGGCTTTGCGGGGCGGGGGGAGAAGGGGAACGGGGCTGAGCCTGCGGCGGGAGGAGGAGGAGGCGGGAGGATGGCGGAGCGCTCCCCTCCCGCCGGAGGCAGTGTGAAGGGCGCAGGCCGCGGCCGGGCGCTCCTCCCCGCCGGCGGTGGCCCCTCCGCCCCGGCGCTGCTGCTGAGGACGGCGGGGAGGGGGAAGGTGGAGGCGGCGGCTAACGGTGGCGGTGAGGCCCTGCCTCGCCGCGGCGGCCCCCTCCCCTCTCCGCCCCCTCTCCCCTCCCCTCGGCCACCGCCGCCATTTTGACCGCCTGAGGCGCCGCGGCGCTCCGCGCTGCCTGCGGGAAGCGGCCCCGGCCCCGCGGGGGGGTGCGGGGGCTCTCCGGACATCTTTGTGGCAGACCCAAACAAACTAGTCTGGTTCTTTAATTATTACAAGGTTTAACATTAACATTCAATACACAACATTCTAGTATTATATTAAAACATCACGAATACTCAACCCACAGCATTCTAACATCACACAGGTGATTAGTGACAGAACAAGAGGGAATGGCTTTAAACTCCAACGGGGGAGGTTCAGACTGGACATTAGGAAAAAATTTTTCACAGAAAGAGTGGTCAGACAGTGGAATAGGCTGCCCAGGGAGGTGGTGGAGTCACCATTCCTGGATGTGTTTAAGGGTCGTTTAGATGAGATGCTGGGGATATGGTGTGGGGGAGAACTTTGTGGAGTAGGGCTGATGGTTGGACTTGATGATCCCAAGGGTCTTCTCCAACCTGAGTGATTCTATGATTCTATGATCATACTAAAATACTCTTAAATAAATTTTCCTTAGTCTTGAATGTTAATGGTCTTTCTTTGTTCATGTGTAACTAAGTCAAGGTGAGAACACTGGTAGAGGAAAATGCGTTCTTTTTTCTTTTAGGTTAAATAAACTTGAGCATTCACTGGCAAATTGAAATGTAAGTCCAAATACTGCAATCCTGCTTACCACTTCAAATTGTACCCACTAAACATTGACAATATTTAAAAGTGTGAACATGCGTAATATAATTTACATCTAATAGTACTAAAATGTATAACTCACTATTCATTAGGGCACCAGGGCATGCATATGTCTACCTTAATATCTATTACAACAATCACCATGTAAATTCTTATAGTTACATCCATTTTGATCTGAATCCCTAATAAAATTTAACACACAGGCATACGCTTACAATTTTACATAGACTAAAAGAATTACTCTAATCAGTTCTTATCAGAAGCATCAGAACCTCTTTGTAGGTCTGTTAATCTCTATTCTTCAGAGATAATAAAAATGCTGTTAGACTGGGGTATCCAGTGTAAACCTTGGAAATGCTACCAAAGAAAAATGCTCATTTACCTTTACTGAATTTCTTTTAAATGAAGTTCAATGGT
Source organism: Strix aluco (assembly GCF_031877795.1). Classification (NCBI taxonomy): domain Eukaryota; kingdom Metazoa; phylum Chordata; class Aves; order Strigiformes; family Strigidae; genus Strix; species Strix aluco. Next base: position 122,496,424 of record NC_133934.1, on the reverse strand, counting down.
ACAAATGATACTAAAGTCCAGCCTGCTGGAAGACAAATACAAGTATCTCAAACAAACTGTTTTTTTTTTTCGGGATCCTTGACGTAAGATTTATTTACCCTGTTGTTCAAATGTATCTGTTGCAATCCTGTGAAAATTAAGTATTTGTATGTCTCATAGATATTCCAAGGTAAAGAGCATCTCTGTACAATTCACTAAAAGTCTGTAGTAGGTACTTACTTTTTGTTCACAAGTTTCGTCCTGTACTAGTTCACCAATTCAGTTACAATTTTGTAAAGATGGTGATTCTGCTCTGGAATATGTAAATCTTAAATAGCAGTTGCAGGGGGGAAGCAGGCATTAGATTATTTCTTTGCAAGCTCTGCTGCTTGTGTTTCTAAACTCAGAGAAGGCTTCTTGCCTGTCCTCACTTCCTATGATGTCTCCCTTCCTCAAAAGAATAAATCAGGATTTCTGTCAGTGCAAACTCCAAGCTATTTACTGGAGAAGGGAGCATACCAATTTATTTCTTTTAAGAGTTCTAAGGATTTTTTTGGTCACATAAAACCTGCTAACAGAGTAAACTGTTCTAGGTGAATTCTGCCAACCTCCAGCTGTTTTTTGGAGATTATCGGACAATGTGTAACTGCAAGCATGTGAACTGTCCCACTGAAATTAATAGGATTCCTCATCTGCTTAAAATTAAGATATACATAAACTATTGGCTGACTTGGGACTTGGTGTTTGGCTTGCTTCTTTTTAGTTTGTGAAAGGGCTATTAGTCCTGACTCCCCAAATAATAATTTTCCATATTTCCATATTTTTAATGTTTACTTTGTTTAGAAAGATGCATGCAGTAGCAAATATTTTTCTTACTGATCTTTCTCCTCTTTAAAGATAAACCAAAAAAGTGATTTTTGTTTTGGAATGCATCTTTATATACAGCAATAGAAGTAGGAGAAACAGATGCTTTATTGCATTTACTGATCCTTAAGGAAGACAGAGCTTGTAGAAAATTAGTCACTGAAATAATTAGTGCTAGGTAAAAAAAAAATGGTTACTTTCAAATCAGATCACAGAAGTTATTTATTCTCTTTTTCCTGATGCCCAAAGTTCATTATTGGTATATTGAGATCTGTAGGCTGGCATTCCCAAACAGAAGATGTCAGAGTGACATCTGACTCCTTGTTTTATTCAGTCTTTTTGTTCTGCATGCCATAGCAGACCAATCTCACATGTATCCGTGTGACTTTCTGGACAGCTGTGTATGCTGGATATATGTTATCCATGACTACTTTTCTATGGCTGCCTAGGAAGTAATGCATTTCGACAATATGGCCTTAGGCTGGCAGAAAAACATGACGTACTAGGGACCTTGCTTCTTTCTGGATGACTTTATCCCTTTAAAATAAACTTTACAAAAAAGTACCCCATTCCTACATAGGAAAGATACCTGTTTTCCTGAAGGCAAAGGCTTTTGATGACATTTCTGGACTATCTTTAAGAGTTCAAGGGTAACAATCATCCATGTCATGAGTTTTGTCAATCAAAGTATCAACTCCCATTCAGCTACCCTTCCTGTGTGGCAGCTAAGCATATACTCGAAAACATTTCAGACTTGATACCTAGCTATTTATTATGACGTTAAAGCAATATAAAAGTATTTCTTATCAGTTTAGGTTTGTGTGTAATGGTTTGGATTTTATTCTTCCAGTATTGCTGCCAGTGAAGGATAAAACAGTCTGAGTTTGCAGATTTCTTTTTAGTTTGTGTAGGATATTCTTAAAATCAGGAGCTGCGAGCTGAATTCTTTTTGTTGTTTAAAAAAACCAAAGTTTTCCTTTTTTTTCCTCCTTCCATTTCATGCTGAAAACATCTTGATTATGGAAGCAATCTAGTTAAATATTTTATGTTTTGGGAAAGACTCACTTGCCTTGGAAGTCTCTTTCAATTGCTGCAGTTTGAGAATGTCACTGATCTGAGGAGAAAGGGACAGAGAAAGAATTACAAATTGCAAATTTGTGCATTACTAGAATCATAAGTGACAACCAAGGATTGACTATGGGATATTCTGCATCTTTAGTTTGACAGGGTGCAACAGTCCTGTGGCCATGCAGACTTCACAGTTGTCATTTATACCACAGTCCGTGGCCACACAGACGTTGTGGTTATAAATGGAGACAGATCGTGTGCAAGACGCTCCACTCCAGTGACACACAACCTTTTACTGCTAGAGCTTAAGGACAGTTTGTAGCTGCCATTGCAGTATTAAAGTATGTTTCATCTACATGCAAGGCAGCGTATCCTATGTCCTTGAGCACTTCACCCAATTAAGAATGATCACATTAACACACACTAGTTGTTAAAGACTACGTTCGGATTGCTGCCATCCAGCAGCTTTGCAACAACCTAAAAAAATATTCTTGACCCAAAAAATTAATTCAGAGACCTAAGTGAGACATTTGGGCTTTGTGCGAGATTGGGAAGAGTGCGAAGTAGATGTCTCTGGAGGATAGTTCAATGCTCACTAAGTGGAGAGCTGCTGACATTAGCCATTAGGAAGCATCACTTCAGGAGCAGGTCTGAGCTGCTGTCTTACTGCATCTGATTTATGGTTGTGCATAAAAAGTGCCTTGATCCACTTGGAGCAGTGATGCCCCTGGCAGGGCTGGTACCTGCTTAAGAAGGACGGAAAGGCAGCAGTATGGTGCCAGGAACTGCTTTTCATGAAGTAGGCTAGTGGCTGACCACCCCAAGAGGAAGGAGGCCAAGGACCTTCTCAGCCTGAAAGCGTCCAACTCACCGGGCGACTCGGTAAAAGACGTCCTAACCACGAGGCTACAGACAAGGCTATGGAAGAGCCATTCTCTGCTGTTTTAGTGAAATCAGACTAGAGAGGGAGCCTGATCCCATCACACAAGGACAAGCATTTCCCTTATGTGCCTGACTTAAAGTATTAATTACGTGTTGCTTCTAATTATGTCTTCAAAAAAGCAGACCAGCAAGGGAGGATCTTAGTGTGAAGAGTCTCATGTGAAATTCCCACAGTATTGAGTTCAGCTGTGGCGTCTTGGCATACATCAGAATCATCACTTGCTCCTACAGCATGACAGTAATCTCCCACACAGAGAAGAGGTTCAGTGCCAGCCGTCAAAATGCTTCCCAGGAGCAAAGCTGGCCCTTCAGAGCTCTTTTGGGTGGCAGTATTGAATAGTATGCTTGGACAGTAGAGGAACATTTTGGGGGAACTGGTTGCTCTTGAGAAGAGCTTGTGAGCATGCCTCCGTTTAAGCCTGTCAAGGTCTGTCCTAAGTAGTAAAACAATATATATATAGACACAAATGGTAAAGTACTGTTCTGTGCTAGTGCTCAGCACACTGCGATACTATTAATTAAGCTTTCTTAGTTTGATGTCCAGATTTTCTGACATGGATTTTGATCTAGTCTTGCAGAATACTAAAACTCTGCCTTTTTTCTTCTTATGTGCAAGTACATTTAAAAAAGATTTTCATAATTTCTTTGTGTCCAGCCTCTCTAATAAGGTTGGACAGATTCTCACAGTTTCTGTTGCTAATATGATTCCTGGCAAATAGAGCAGAAGGTTCAAGAGAACAAAAGAAATGATCTAATTTTAGTAATGGTGCAGACTGAGTCTGTCATTTTTCTCTCTCTTTTATCTTCCTACCCTTTCTGAATGTCAGAACCTCTTCCAGCACTGCCTCTTTTCAGTTTGAATTGAATTCTTGTTCTTCGTCAAGGACTGGGCTTGATGAGTTTTTAGATACTCCTCTGAACAGAAGCTGGAGTATTTGAGAGACTTATCAGTGAAATCCTGACTTGTCACAGGTAATTTGCTAAGAGTGAACCACTGCCAGTGGAGCTGTTTTTGCAAATTAGAAAACCTTATATCTGAAATTTCACTTAATATGTATGTCATAGTTCTGTTATCCATTTTAAATCTTAAATTGAAGTTTGAATCTATTACAGTATAAAAACAATAAAGGAATTTAGTTTCTGAAAGACAAAAAGGGTTACATTTAGTGTAGTAGGTCTGCTCAGCTTGCAAGGTGCTCCGATCTCTATCCCCTGAAGTTCTTTAGCCTGTTCATAATTGAAGTATGAGAATTTCTATAGATGCCTTAACATAAAATGTATTCTTTCAAAGGCAGTGGAAATACTAACATGTTTTAAATTAAACATATACTGACAAACTTTGCTAGGTTTGGATCTCGGGAGATTGTTCTAGTGAACAATCTTGTCTTAGTTAACCTTTATTCTTATTCTTGTGCTCCCATTTTGGATGTGAGAAATAAACAGGCTGTATTTGCAATTTGGAGAATGGCAATTATAGACATCTGATGTGCAGAACTGGACAAGAAAACAGAGTAAAGAATAACATGGTTTGAAGTGAAAATTGCTTGAGCAGTAACAAAATGCAGAGGACGTCCTTTCTCAGATGTTGATTTACTGACTATACAACAAAACCACCGGTATGGTTAGAAATAAATTATAGTTCAACATTTAGAGACATAATATATTACAAAGTGAAAAATAAAACCAGCCTGAAGATTAATTTTGTTCCCGAACAGGTCTACTTAAATAACCATGTCAGACTTGATTAAAAATGTGAAATCATTTTTTAAAATAAATCATTCCTTGGTATCTAGCTCCAGTTTGTTTCATTTCATGTCATCTATATAGAAGGGGTCAGGCAAGTGTTGCAATTAAATCTATAAAACCAACAACCATATTCACATTCAAATAACTTCCTGTGATTGATGTAACAGACCACACTATTAGGCCTAAAATTGGGTTTTGGAATACACTTGATGTACTTTAGAATAGTATTTTCATCTGCAAATGCTCAGTAAATAATTAGTCAGACCTTCTCCCCTAACTTCCATGATGGACTTAAAAACTAGGTTGAATGATTCTGGGATGGGAGGAGTATTGCTTCTTAGCTTTGTGTCTTTAGGAATTATAGTTACATTGATTTTTCTGAAAAAAATGAAAGCTTAAATGTAATCCAGGAACTGGAGCTTAAAAAGGCCCTCTGCCAAATAGGCAAGGTTTGCAGTGAAATCTCCCTTATCTCGACCAAGCAGCTCATCATTTAACCAGGAAATGGAAGGGAGGACCGTTCTCTCTCCATTCCTGTTTTCCATGCATGGTTTGGATGGTTCCACCCCGAGGCTCGGCTGAACGCAGTGTTCAGGTTGGGACAATGTCCCGTGCCAGCCTGTGGGGCTGGACGTGGTGGGTTGACTGGTGGTGGGAAATGGCACACAGCAGTGCAGCCGTCCCCACGACACAGTCCTCCGTCCCCCTTGCACCACACAGCCCTAACAAGAGTCAACTGCCCCCTTCATCCTCTCCCTCTCCCGTCACAGCAAATATAGGCCTGGCTGCCAGCCCGCCTCTTCCCAGCAGCATTCCATCTTGCTTATCCCTCATCTTTTTCAGCTCTGGTGCCTGGCCATTACTCCCACTCCACCTGCAGTCATGGAGCAGCACAATATTTCCATTTAAATGAACATTGATTAAATGTTTCTTGTCCAGGGGCTGGGTGGAAGACTAGAAATGGACAGGAGGAACTGGGGGTTGCTGACAGTTTTCCCCCGAGTACAGGAAGGTCAGCTCTCCCAGGCCTCTCTGTTGGGTGCTCTGTAACCATCTTCATAGTTCTTTCCTATATCTGGCACATGTTTGTCACAGGATGATTTTCTGGCCAGGCTAAGGCATCTGCAGCCCTTCTGGTGCAGCAGAGCCTGCAGCACAGGCTCAATCACCATTTCAGCCAGCCCCTCACATCGCTGTCACATGCAGCTCTTATCAGGGTGCTAATACTGTGGCTAACGATGGCTATGTTCTTGAGGCACATTAAGAAATCTGGAATATAGCCCATGGCTAGAGCTCAGATTCTGCAACAATAATGTTTACATTGGCAGGACTTTGAATAGAAACTCACATTCACTCCAGCTGGCTGGTGTGATTCTAGCAATTAATTCAGCTTTTTCAGTGGCAAGAGTTTGTTGATACAGCTTGTTGCTCTTCCTGTTGCAAAACACATCAATAACTCAGAAAAAAACTGCCTACACAGTCACAGAATCACAGAAGTGTGGAGGTTGAAAGGGACCCTCTACTCTGCTCGTGTGAGACCCCACCCGGGGTACTGTGTCCACCTCTGGGGCCCCCAACATCAGAAGGACATCGACCTGCTTGAGTGGGTCCAGAGGAGGCCACAAAGATGATCAAGGGGTTGGAGCACCTCCCCTATGAGGACAGGCTGAGAGAGTTAAGGGTGTTCAGCCTGGAGAAGAGAAGGCTCCGAGGAGACCTTATAGTGGCCTTCCAGTACTTGAAGGGGACTTATAAGATGGGGACAGACTTTTTAGCAGGGCCTGTTGTGACAGGACAAGGGGTAATGGTTTTAAACTGAAAGAGGGTAATTACAAGGAAGACATTTTTTATGATGAGAGTGGTGAAACACTAGAACAGGTTGCCTGGAGAGACGGTAGATGCTCCATCCCTGGAAACATTCAAGGTCAGGCTGGACAGGGCTCTGAGCAACCTGATCTAGTTGAAGATGTCCCTGGTCATTGCAGGGGCTTTGGACTAGATGACCTTTAAGGTCCCTTCCAGGCAAACCATTCTATGATTCTATGACATTTGGACGTCATGTAGTCCAAGCCCTACCCAGAGTAATGTTAGCTACAGAAGGTTTCTCAGGGCTGCATCCCGTTAGGTTTTGAATATCTCCAAGAAAGGAGACTCCACAATCTCTCTGGGCAACCTGTTCCAGTGCTTATCCTTCCTCCCAGTAAAAACTTTTTATGTTTAAGTGGAGTTTACTGTATTTCAGTGCACGTCCATTGCTTCTTGTCCTCTCACCGGGCACCACTGAGAAGAGTCTGACTCCATTTTCATACTCCACATCAGGTGGTAAGATTCTCCTGAGCTGCTCCAGGCTAAACAGCCCTGGTTCCTTCAAGCTCTCCTCATATGACAGATTCTCCAGTCCGTTAACCATCATTGTGGTCCTTTGTTGGACTCATTCCAGTGTGTCCGTGTCTCTTTTGTACTGGAGAGACCAGGACTGGACCCAGCACTGCACATGTGGCCTCACCAGTGCTGAGGAGAGAAGGATCACTTCCCTTGACCTGCTGGAGATGCTTTTCCTAATGCAGCCCTGGAGGCTGTTGGCCTTCTTCGCTGCAAGGTCACCTTGCTGGGTCATGGTCAGCTTGTTGTCCACCAGGACCTCCAGGGCCTTTCCCCAGGGCCTTTCCTGCAAAGCCACTTTCCAACTGGTTGGCCTCAGCCCGTACTGGTACTCAGGGCTATTCATCCCTGGGTGCAAGACTTTGCAGATCTCCTTGTTGAACTTCATGAGATTGTTGTTTGCCTGAGTCTTATAAAGAACCATTTGGGAAAGAACTGGAGGGATGGAAATTTACGTATCTCAGGTTCCCACAAAATCCACACATCATTAGTTATCTAATTTTTTAACTCATGACCCTCACATCTATAAGACCAAGTCATCATTCTGAGCTCTGGCGGCTGTCACAAATCTGAAATGAAGACAAAACCAATCTATATAATGATCAGCTTTGTAAGGTTATACAGAAAGAGAGACTGCAGGTATTTAATTCTTCATGTTGTAATCTGAGTCCTAAAATTTTGTATTTATAGCATTTTTGTTTTAACGGCAGGAATTCTGCCCAAAAATAAATGTGTGTCAATGGAATCCTCTTGGTTAAGAATAAGCCACTTATTTTCTGTATATTTATATAACAGAAATTCATCATTTCCTCTGTATGCTATGTTTTTTTGGCAAAGTTGTTCTTTCCAACAAGGCCACACCGCCTCTGCCCTCAGCTCACCTATGGTGAGGAAGTAGAGTGTCCATGTTGTTTCCCTGAGTATACAAAATACAGCAAAATGCTGGCTGTGAAATGTCACCGACTGGAATTGCCGTCAGATTGCCAAATGTCCTGAATATGTCAATTTTTTTTCTTTACCTTCATCATGTTCCTGTTATTTTGGAGGTAGAAGGGACCTAGAGCTTCATGGAGCAGTCTGATAACAGCTCTTGGTGTCTTCCTTTACTTTTGCCATTCACATTGGACAGCCATCAATTGACGATATGGATTTACACCCAACTGTGAAGATTTGTTACTTTGAGCCCTACCTTGAATCCAGACTTTCCGGCCTATAATGGATGGCTCAGACAGTGCATTAAGGACATTGGGAGCATAATCCTGGTTTCTGACGAGCCAGTAATGAATATGCCTTTGTGTTGGAGGCAGCCTGTATTTTCAAACCATTTGGAGGTCAGGAGTACCCAGGCCCATTCTTTCATCCACACTGAGAAATTTAAGCACATTCATAGAATCATGGAATCACAGAATGGTTTGTGTTGGAAGGGACCTTAAAGGTCATCTAGTTCCAACCCCCTGCCATGGGCAGGGACACCTTCCACTAGACCAGGTTGCTCAAAGCCCCGTCCAACCTGGCCTTGAACACTGCCAGGGAGGGGGCAGCCACAGCTTCTCTGGGCAACCTGTGCCAGTGTCTTGAAACCCTCAGAGGAAAGAATTTCTTCCTTGTATCTAATATAAATCTACCCTCTGTCAGTTTAAAGCCATTACCCCTCATCTATCCCTACACCCCCTGATAAAGAGTCCTTCCCCACCTTTCCTATAGGCCCCCTTGAAGTACTGGAAGCCCACTATAAGGTCTCGCCGGAGCCTTCTCTAGGCTGAATAAAACAATTCAAACCCCTTTAGTTACCTTTCTTTACCCAAATTCACTGACTAATTTTTAACAGATAAACATAGTTTACTTACTTTTTAGATTTACTAATTTGGTTTGAAATTTCTTTGGTTTCCTTCAGGTTTTATGCTGCAAATTTATCAGTAGCACCAAAAATTAGATTTGTCAAGAAGGTGTGCAACCAGAATAACAACATTATAAAGTGGATGTAGCAAAGAAAGGAAGTAGAAGTGTTGCTAAAATTAATTTAAGATATTTACAAGTAACCTGCTCACTCCTAACTTCACTGTTGGAGCAGGTCAGGGCATAGGGTCTTCATGTCATTGTAGTGTGAATCTCTTTGGGTTCATGCAGATATTAACCTCTCCGCTCCATTCCTTGCATGGCTGGACATAGCCTAGTGCCTTGCCTGGGGCTGCCTTGCTGTCTGCATGCCCTGCAAGTGCAGTGCCCCGTGCCTCCCTGCTGGGGCGCTTTGATTTGGAGGGTGGAAGAATGGCCTTGTGTTTAAGTTACTGCACTGAGATGCTTCCAGGCTAAAAAAGTAGAAAATTTTCTTTAAACAAATGTGGTTTCATCTGACCTTCAGTAAATCCGCTAAATTCAGCTTTCCACTTCAAATTAGGTACTGTCAGGCTCAGTTGGTTGGATACCAGGTGGTAGGAGGGAAAACATGATTATTTAAAAAAAAACCCAATCCTGCTTCATAGACAGAGCTCATCTCTTGTAAGTAGGTCAGAGTTGTTACAGAAAATATAGCAGTACTTATAGTAACGATAGGCTCCAGTTTGTTTAATAGATCCTGTTAACATTTAAGACTTTTTTCCCCTTTTAAAATTTCCATTTTGAAGTCAGATGATTCATGATAATACATTTCTCCTTTTGCGGTTAACACGTTGACCCGGCATCTTGGCAGCAGCACTGGGAAGTGGTGATGGTCAATGCAGGTCCTCACGCCTCTGAAGGAAGCACCCACGAACGGGTCCCTGGGATTAAGGAGGAAGCGGAGGTTTTAATGAAGCAGACTCCATTCTTCGGAAGGGTGAAGTGAGGTAAGGAAAGCTGCTGTTGCTTATGTGATTATTGCTAATTACTGTAATTGAACATCCTCATGACAGGAATATTTGGTGCCCGAGGTAAAGCTTGTTTATGTCCATTCCTTTTTTTCAACTGTCTCGTGGTGCCCTCTCGAGGTAGGAGAGCAGCCCGTTTTATTCGCTGTTTTACGGCAGCTGGAACACAAACTGGAAACAGAGACGCCGGTGAAGAAGCTGAGAAATTGCTGTTTGCTTTGAAAAACAAGTTAATTTTGCTGTAACTCGATGCAAAGTCAATGTTTTTCAGATTCCCATTTGAAAAAACACACCAATCCCTTTGCCTCCAGTTTTTCCACTAGAAAGGACACGGAAAGCACGGGGGGATGCATCTTCGCAGTGCTCTGAAGCCACAAAGGTGCATTTCTGCGGAGTGGGAGCCAGCGGATGATTGCAAGGCCAGCTGTTTCCACAAAGGAAGGGAACACATTTCGCACAACGTGCTCTTGTGCCCTTGAAGTTGAGCACAGAATGCATCAGGAAATGCTGACATGTTTGGATACTAAACTGGATTAGGAAACCTTGACATATTAGGAAGGACGGCCTCTGGGCTCAAGTCAAACAGTGCTTGTGGGGAAGGGCTGTGCCTGAGGTGCCTGTCCCTCCCAGCCGGGGGGAAGCCAAAGGTCGGGGCTGTGATCACCACCTTACTGTGAAGGACTGCAAGCTGCAGGTTTCCCTTTCCAAGTGACTATCGGATGCTTGGTCTTGAAATATCTCTTGCCAGGTGACAGTAGATTGTCCTTCCAAAAATGCCTCGTCTTAAATCCAGCAAGGAGCAAGGTCTGGCAATATGGTGGGTCCTCAAGAGTCAGTGAATGAATCACTTTTGTTTTGGACTGGGATAGGGTTGATGCTGAGTGCTGGGGGCGAGGACAGCCTGTTTGAGAGATGAGCACGCTATGGGTGCATGCCGATTTATTAGTAGTCTCCCTTACAGCTGAGGAGGATATATTTAACCTCACTGTGCAGCCTCTGCTGTCAGCTTTTCACAAGATCCCACTGAGTCGCTCCAGACTGTTTCTATCTGATCCCATTCAATGGGGGTTTCAGGAGAATGGGCACAGGAGCCAATTGCTGGCTATATTTTGTTAAAGTCAGAGTCCTTTCAGACCTCCTATGAAGTCTGCTACCTCCATTTGACCAAAATCTCTGTTTCTTTGTTTCCAATGTACCTTTCAGACTAGATGAGCACAGAGTGCTTGGTAGGGAACATTCCGACCTGGGAGCAGCAGAGGCTGTGGCCTGCCATGGAGGTGACTGCACCCCCGAGGCCCACCAACATGGTGGGGTGATGAATGGGACTACTTGGTTGTCTTAGCAAGCGGTGTGACACCTTTTCTCCTCCTGATAGCGTGACAGCTGTGATTTGCTGAGGCACCTGAACCAGTAGGCACCTGAGGAGCAAGATTTTTTCAATGAAAGGTTTTTTGCTCTGGTTTTCCTCTGCTGCTATTATTGACTACAGACTTCATGACCTACAGCCCACCCTCCATCCCATCTTTTATGTGCAGCTCAGTTTTGGAGTTTGGAAGGCTTTTCACGCGTTGATTTTGTGCCCATATTGGATACATTTTAAAAATACTTATTTTTTTAAATGTCTGTGCTTCTCATAGATAACTTTTGATGGGGACATTTGGAAATAAATGTAAACAAATGCTGAACAACATGCTGAATCTGAAGGCATAAATCCCCTCCACAGAGCTGCAAATTGAAGACTCTAAGCTCCTGTTGTGTTGAAAAGAGGAACTCTTGGGCCCGACAAGGGGTAAGATGTTAATAAAACCTTTGTTCGCTGTTACAATAGGGAACAGCTAAGTGTGGTTTGGGGTTTCTGCCAAGTTAACCCTGACTTATTCCCATTGTCACAACTACTGCTAAGAAACCCCTTAACATGTTATTAAAGATAAAGAACGAAAAACAGTTAATACTTTTCATTTTGAATGCAGTATTTAAAGCAAAAGCTTTCATTTTAAAAACATCTTTTATTCCCTTTCCCTGTTGCTAGACTAGGGGCTTTAAAGAAAATTCACATTTTATGTGGCATTAACTTTCTTTTTGTGGGTAAAAAACAAAGTTAGCTTAAATGGTCTGAAACTGGCACTGTCTTTAACATTACTGGAGTCTTATTTTATTAAGCACAGGTGTTCTGAGTCCCCCGAACACATGTTAACCTGGCTTATTTGATTGTTTCCTTCCCTGTGGTCTGTTGGGCTCTGCCCATCCATCTCTTGCCCTGTTGTTGTTAGCTCCTTGGGGCAGGAACCATGTGCAGCACATTCAGATCCATGACCGGACAGAATTGCCGTGATAATGTGAATACCAACAACAAAAAGCTGTGGAACAATAAGATAACATTCAATCAGCATTTCAACTTTTTTGTTCGGTGAAGAAAGGCAAAAGAGAGAAGGCTTCTGGCTACAGTCCTGCCTTTCATTTGCAACTGTGCTGTTAGGGAATCAGAGGTTACTCAATACGTGGTCTTGGAATCTCTTTGGATGAGTGCGCGGTTGTAGGAGGCGTTGTTTTAGGTGCATCTCCATGAGAAGCTGATAGCAGTATGATGACAAGTAGTATTGGCAACTAGGGGAGAAATGAAGGAGAGAGGTGGCAGGTGTACCTGGGTAGTCTCTGCTCAGGTCAGGATGTCTTGAGCTTCAGGGACACGGAGGCCCAGTGGTGTCATGTTTAAGAGCAGGCTGGCAGAATACGCTGGGGTGATAGTCATATTTTTTCCAGCCTTCATACCCTCTGCGCTCCTCTGTGCCACCCACTCATCAGGAAACGTGGCATCTTTATTCTGGTAGAATTAACTAATCAAAATACACTGTTGGTGATTTCAATTATAAATGTTTCCTCCCATTCTTAAAATGTTTCCACTTGTTTTCTTGCCAGGACCTTGGTGATCTCCCCCGAGAGTTCCTTTCACATAGATATGCACAGAATGAATAGTTTATCTCCAGCTCCTGCTGACTTTCATGAATAATTTGATGTAAAAAGCTGTTGGACTTCTGCTGTGTCAGATAACTTGGGAGTACCAGCTTGTAATATTCTAGCCACAGACCGAAACAGACTTTCTTGTTTTAGAGGCTAAAGTGACCTCTCTGGCTTCCACTCACCTGCAACCTTTCTCAGAAATTTCCAATACCTTCCCTTTTCCTTCTTTAACTACCTGGCTGCTTCGGACTCCCCCAAAAATGAGAGAGGCTCTAGGGCTTCCAGCTGGCAGAACTTCTCTTGTGAAAGAAAGCTATTTACTTAAAGAAGATTTGGTGGGACGTATGACCGTGATTTTTACTGTTTCTTGTTCAACTCAGCAGGTATACACCAGAAAATACTGTGGTCACTCCTGAAGGTGAGCAGCTTGTTTTACGGGGTGTATCCATCTGCCCAGTCTCATTTGAAGGCAAACAGAATTGCTTTTCTGAGTAATGTCACACATGTGCCTAAATGATTGCAAGAGACTGAAAGGAGTTGGGAGTAGAAATAATAGCACTACTTCATCTCTCACAGAGCAGTGCCAAAAAAATAATGAAGCCATGTGAATAAAGAACCAACATAATAATCAAGCTCTAACCATTTTTGGAAAATTAGCACTTCTTCCATAACAGTAATGGCTGCTGGGAAAATGGTACAAAATATTAACTGTCAGGTTAAGCATACCTTAATCAACATGTGCTGAGTCCCACTGATGTGTCCTCAAACCTGTTACTTAAGTACTTGTTAAGGCCAATTAAATAAACAAAATTTTAAAGCCTAATAGCATAAACCACATAAATAACATAAAAGAGCCCTAACGGTTGAATGGGTGGGTGTTTAGCCCTTCTTGATTTAAAACAGTGAAGTGAAAAATGTTGGAGCCCTTGAAGGTGATTTCGAAGACGAGGAAGTGACTGTGCTACACAAACAGCAATCAGAGACAATTAAGAGAACTGGGACAAGTGCCTCATTCTCTCCACAGACTGCATGGGAAATTGCGCTTTACATTTCAGACTCGTTGCATTTCAAATAAGGCCCCCAGCTATGTCATTTTTCAAGTCCAACTCAAATCAAAAGATATTGCTTAAAATCTTCCTATTACTCCAGAAGTGAAAGGAATGATTGTCTATGCTGATGAGCCGGGAAGATTGTCTTGGAAAGAATTTGACAGTTTTGTCTCCCAGTCCCATTATAATGTTATTACTGCCCCTGAAGAAGACTGACAGAGCCTGAATACCAGTGTAAGTACGGGGTAGTTTAGGATGGCTCTCTGCCACTGCAGATTTCATGTTGTTTCTCTGCACGGTAGAGAAGCTGTGTGCTGCACTGTGCATGTGTTTTCTTGTAAAGCTTAATCTGATGAAGAATCTTAGCAGACTGCATAGTAACAAAAGAACAGAAAATACAAGCAAGCTAAAAAAAAACCACCATAAAAATGGAAGGAATGAAAACAGGGAAATTTGGAAATAATTATCCCAGTCTAATTATAACCCTATCCCTATGCAGAATGCACAGCCCATGAGTGACACTTTTTCAGGAACTTTCTGGTAAGCATGGAAAGGTTTCAGTACATGGTTCAGAAATTTCCTGGTGTGCTGAAGTGGTCTCACTTTCATAGCCTTCTTTGCAGAGACAGGAGTACAATGAGCTTTCAGAGCTCTTGTAGCTGTTTTGGTTTGTCATAATACGCTGTGGTGCCTAGAAATGAGCAGCTTAGTTTTTAAATGCACTTAAATACCGATTTAAGTGACTAAGTTTCCCCTGGTGCAAATGCTCGTCTGCATGTCATTTGTGTAATACCATAACTTTTGCTGGTCTTTATCCTCTTAGTTATGAATAAGAAGTAATTGGGAGGTAAGATGAACATACTGAATTAAGTTCCTGACTAGAACTAGTGCTTTTTGATGTGAAGTATATGCAAAACAGACTGTTTACTTAAAAAAAACCCAACAACAAAACAATGGGGCTAGAGGAGGGGTTGAGAGCAGGGCCGTGTGTGGGGCACTGCCCAGCTGTGCTCAGCTGAATGCCTGGGTCTCCGTTTCCTCCTTGCTGCAGCCTGCGAGAGCCCCGAACCCTGCGGAAGCCCAGTCCCAAGTGCCACTTGCTTCCCCCGGCCTCGTTGAGCTGCCCTGCCTTCAGCTCTGGCTGCACGTGTTGGTGTGCCGAGGGACGCGGGAGGACGGTGAGCTCTGGCTGACCCTCCCTTAACCAGCCCTGACTTCTCTGCTCACTGTCGTGAAGACTGTAAGATGGAGAGGCTGTGTTGTGTACACAGAAGTGATGCAAGCTTTGCCTTGCAGCAATTTTCCCAAAGTAGTATCAATATCAATCTCATCTTACTATTTTCTTTGCATAAGACACTTTTTTTCTTCTAAAGATTTTTTTTTTTTTTTAATGAAAAGGGCTCTAAATGTAACTGTTCCATTATAATGCTAATTAATAGAAAGTTAGTAGAAGATCTCTCCACTCAGATACAATCAACGCTGCATAAACCAGGTCATCTTAGAAAACAAGAACCTAAATAAATTCTTTCCAGATTAAAGATCTAAAATTTTACTTTTCACTGTGTAACAATTGAGTGAGAGAGGAATTACAGTTACAGTGACAACCTGGTACTTGCTCTCCTCAATCCAGTACATAAGTTACCTAGATCTGTGAAAAGAAGACCAATATCTTGTTGATTTGTGCAGGCTGCAGAGCAAATATGCCCACTGAAGAGGAATTTGTAAAGGAAACAGGCTGCTTCTAAGCCAGGAATTTTAAAAGTCATTTACAAATTGTGATGACCCCAACAAGAAGCCTTTCCCAGTGTGGTGTCAGAAAGCAAGTCCAGCTAGATCACTCACATATGGAACTACAAAAAGAAAGAAAAATACAGAAGAACCATAGTCATTGCTCTCAGAACCGTACCCCGGTACCCAGAATCGTGATGGATAATGTCTCTAGCAGAAATCTCATTCATTTCCGTGGGGGTTCCTTGGAAGCTACTCAACTAGTGATGGAAAAGTTGGGTCCTAACCTGTTTGTTTTAAAACAGCTGTAGCAAAAATATATTTAAGGGCAAATTCTGGTCGCAGTAAGACCAATGGGAGTTTTGTGACTTAGTTTCTATATTATATGACAGTTAACATTTCTTACATTTTTGTGTACCTCAAATATGTAACTCCTAACTGGAAGGAACAAGTTTACATACGTAAAAATTATGTACCTAAAAATGCAATGTTTATTATTTTGTATTCACTAGTAACTCTATGGGTCTGCATTAATACCTCTCTGTTGTTTCCTGAAATGGAGCCAAAACGCCAACGGGAGCGAAATACCAACTTGAGATAGCAGCCTAGCAAGAAAAGCATTGCTGTCACTGCAGAGGGACTTCTAGCAGAAGTGACACCTGCAGTTACTGAGACTGTCAGTCCAAACCCCTGTTGATTTGGTATCCCGGATAACGATCAGGTCAACTTAAGAGCTGGTGACATGCCACGCAGACGGATGGATAGATTGGTGAGCAACATAGAGACCATGTAGGAGCATCAAGCGTGGGTTCTGAAGGCAGCGTTCCCAGCTGGGAGACTCCAAACAAGCTGATCAGCCTGAATTTTTTAAAAACAATTTCTGTTTTAGGAAATGCTGCAGTTTGTTTGGGTCTAGATGATGTAACATACTGAACAAACCAGGGACAAGAAGGGGTATTGTTATTTAACGTTGGTAAAGTTGGCATGAGCTGGACAAAAAGGAAGTGAAGAAGGAGCATTTTCTCTGAGCCCTGGAGAGAGTGAGGATGAAAAATGGTAATAGAATTTCCCTGTGCTTTTCTGTGGCAGGGCACACTGAATCCCACATGCTGCTGAGCAGAGCAGTGGAAGGAGTGCCAAAGGTGCTCATCAGAGATGGGGAGGAGAAATCTCATCTTGGATTTTGAGGCTGGAATTCATCATAAAGTCACACTTCAGCCTTCCTCTCCAAAGAGGATCAGCGTCAGGGTAGGGGCATTGTGGGACAACTCCTCTCCTGGGACAGGGTAGCATTTACTAGACAGGATAAACTTGGACTCTTATTACAAGCTGGAAAACTGAAACCCAAATGTGAAAATCTGATGCCAGTGCATTTTGATTTTGAAGAAAATAGTTTAAAAGAGTTTATCTGAATTTAAATATTTACCTTAAGCAGTTTATTTCCTGGCTCACCAAACTTTAGATGGTTCAATTAAATGACTCAACCCTAAATAAAAATGGGGCTGCTATGTAAGAATTTAAATGATTGGTCCTCGCGTGCATCAACATCCCTTTGACTTACAATATTTCATCACTTCTGTTTGAAAAATGAATAGGGTTTTCCCAGGCAGATGTTCTATCTGGACTGTACTGTATTCTGTCTTCCAATAATCAGTCCAAGCTGCACTTCAAACACCACTTCGTCTCCATTTTCTGTAATTCATTCATTATTTCTTCCAAAATTCTGGGTTGCCCCATGTATTTTGTCAGTGTTGATGCATATTGGTCAGTCAGGTCTAGAGTCATTCCAGGTTGCTCTTGTTTGTGTTACTCGTGTGAAGTCAGCTTGTATTTAACCTGGGAATAACAGTCATAAAAGGCCAAAACACACAAAAACCCCCATACAATTGCATCCAGTGCAGTCAATATCATGCCCAGACACAAACCGGGTTAGAAAGGGACAGGATGAGTGAAGATACTGATAAAGGGAGCAAGCACCTAATTTTTGGAAGTGATTTAGATTTGCTAAATCAGAAGATTATTACCAACGACGAGCACTGATTTATTGTTGAGTTCATCTCTTTGGGTGCACTAAAGGGATAATGGAAGAAATGACACCAGCAGACACCCCTGTTGTTGGTCTCTGCAGAAGAAAGGAATATATTTACTTATTGGAAACTTTTGTTCTCACACATGCATATGTTCAGATTAATGTTGTAGGATCTGAGTGGGGCCATGCATGTGGCAGTTACAAAATAACACTAGGAGTGTATTTTGATGGCAAAGAAAAATTTTTAAGCAACACCTTTAATGGATACTAGTGTATTACATAACTTTTTAAAGTTAATGGAAGAAGAAGCACCTTTCCATTAATGCACTTGCCTAGGACCTTTGTTCTTCTATCAGAGACAACCAGTTCCTGTTAGTTTTGCAGTGAGATGGGCATGCAGCTGCGCTTTTTGGGCTTCTACAGGTTATGCTTACAAGTTTAATAACAATTATATGCCTACAGTACCTTAAATAAAAGA
Organism: Strix aluco; assembly: GCF_031877795.1. Taxonomy (NCBI): domain Eukaryota; kingdom Metazoa; phylum Chordata; class Aves; order Strigiformes; family Strigidae; genus Strix; species Strix aluco. The sequence goes on along the minus strand of NC_133934.1, from coordinate 122,478,355 downwards.
AATACATTGAGGAACATAAAGGGTATGAGGTTGCCAGCAAAGCAATTGAGTTGTTTATACTGTAGGGTGAAAACCTAATCTCAGGATTTCAACAGTATCTCTAAACCAGCTGACCCATGAATGCTTCCAGTGCCATCTCAGGACAAGACTTTAGGACATTCCTCCATCTTCCGTGGCCTCACAGTTCCCACGTAAAGGTAACATGTACAAAGGCCAGGTGGTGGTTGTGTTGTATTCAGGAGGGCCCTGATGTGGATCATCAGAGGCCCAAGACCACAGCTCTCAGTGTAGACACTAACTGTTGGCCCTACCTTGGGTTGCAACGATCGAGAGCAGAACATTGTGCAGCACTAGCAGAGAGAAGGAAAACATTACCGTGACCCCAGCTGTAAGTCAGCGATGTTACAAAGGGGTGAATCTGGACTTAAGTCTGCCTTGGCCTTTTTAAGGTCAGTGATTCTCTCTAAAGAAACAAAACAACACATACTTGCGTGCGCACAAACACACACGTACAATAATTAAAAGAATTAACATGGGACTTAGTTTGTGTTGCAAATCAAGATTCTTGTTAAGTGGAAATTTGCCATATGCTCTCCAACACCCGACACAAAGAAGAGCCATTTTACTAACTTCAGCCTCAGTTTTGCTGTAGGATTGGAATGCCCATTGCTGTCGATCGTTCAGTTTAAAGCATTAAGGTTTATTTTGGGGACTGCATATCAAGGTTACTTGGAAGAAGTTTTTGGAAACTCTTTCTCTCAGGCTGCTGAGCTTTTATTTTGAGAAGAAAGTAACACAAATAATAAAATGCAGAGGTGCCAGGGGGCTTAGGGTAAAGAAGACTTGGATATGTCTTCCTTTTTTTTTTTTTCTTTAAACAGTCCAATTATGTACCTCATAGCAGCAACTGGGCTAACAACAGCCATATGATGGAATAGCTTGTAATCCGGTTGTGGGTCTAACTCCATGAGCCAGACTCCAAGTAGATGAGTTTTAAATCTCCTTAGAATTAAGAAGGGTTTGGCAACCAAATTAATTGTTTTGGAAAAATCCTGCTTTATGGATCATGAAGAGGATAAAAAGGGAAAAAACATGTCATCTGTAGTGGTTAGTCAGATGTTCTTTTGGAGTTACAACGATTTCCTCTCTAATTCCTCTTCTTGTTGACATTCCCGTTAAAAGAATAATGAGTACTATGTTCGTTGCCTTAGCGCTACTCATCCCTGTGTACATTACGAAATCTTTGCATTAAGCTACCCAAATGGATTGAATCATAGTGTAAGGCAGACATTAAAAACAACTGCACTCAGCTGTAAGCATGCATAAAAGTGAAGTATAAACTGATACGCTACGATACAAGTGATAATAATCGCTGGTACCCTGTACAGTAGTTTGTTTCAAAGAGGTGGTGGGGCCCAGACAACCGAGAGCATGCGTCTGGTTTAGCAGGACTGAATTATTTCAGTCTTTGGATTTTTAATATTTATGTAGTTACCCTTCTACCAGTGAGGTTGTGATGCTTTGGAAAAATATGTTATATGTATTATTAATGCCACACTTAAATAATGGGAGACAATTAAACAATCACTGGGTAATAGTTTCCCAGGTGTATTTCTATTTTATATATTTTGTAGTTATATAATGTATTCTCACAGAGGCTACATTACTTAATTACTCAATGCTTTTAAAGTATTTTGGTAAAAATAGGTGTGCAAAAAAAGGTATTATTATTTCACAGGTGGCATTAAAGCAGCTTCATTAAGGAGGCTGGTACTAATAGTCCTTTAATACAGAAAGCCAGGAGATGGTTCTTCACATGGTACATTAAACAGTGAAATATGCCAATTTTGACTTGATTTCTATGCTGCTAAACTACCCCACATTCATTTGCTTCAGCTTTAAGCCCTTCCATTCTAGTATTCTCTAGCCGCAGTTACAGAATTGCAGCTTGCTTTTCACCTATCTTCTAACAGTTTAACATAGATGTCTGGGTCCAGTCCATTGTTCCAATTGTATATAGTTTAAAAAGCTCTGCAGTATTTTACTCTTTCCATTATATCTTGGCTTCCCTGAGCGCTCTGCTCGCTGCATTTTGCTTGTACTGGCTCTGTTTTCTAAACCCATTTATGGCTTTTTTTTCTGTACACACTTGTTCATTGGGGAGCTTAAATTGACTTCTCTCCATTCTGTTTCCTTAACTAAAAACGCACCATTAAGGTTGATTGAAGTCTTTTGAAAACACTTCATAAAAAATGAAAGGCCATAAGAAATTAGGCTACCAGTGTTTGCAAATACCTGTTTTCAGCCAAATTGATGGGAAGGAATAAGAACTGAAATTTAAAAATGCTACTGATATATATTTGTTTGCTACTTATTATTGTAAGAATAGAAGAAGCATGTGTAAAACATTTTGAGGAATAAAATATTGAGACATTAACAAAATACGCCAGGCAGTAGCTTTTTGTTGCAGAAAGCCTTTTCCCCCAAAAACATCAGGGCACAGTTCTGAAGAGAGAAAATGGCAGAATGAACAGAAGTATCTGGATCAGTTATTTTCATGATTTTCTGTTTTAAAAAAATATTTTTATTCCCAAATACTTATTTTCAGAGAATACTGAAAACGATTTCTTTTTAAGAGTAACATTTGGACCATGGAATAACATTTATCAGGAATAGGAGGGGTTCTTAATAAATTGCTTTACAAATGGGAGAAAAAGAAAGGTTAATTAAGTCAGCGAAACTTTGAGTGTCCTTTCAGCATAAAAACATCTGTGCAGTGGTTGAGGATATTAAGTATGTTTTACATTATGTACATGTACACTTAATAAACAAAGCAGCCTCATTTCACAAATCACCCAAGAGGAATAAGGGAAGTCATTCTGAACAGCATGCTGAATTGTCAGGGAAACTTTTATGGACATATGGAAATGCATCTGCTTTAAAAAGAGAAATATCAAGAGGGATTTGCACAAAGTTAAAAGCAAAGCAAGTGCTTTAGAATCAAAAGTGATTACATTGAAAATGGCAGCTTGCTTGTCAGAGCAGCTGAGACGGCTCCTCACCAAACAAAATACTAATCGTTCCAGCTGTTTCCAGGCTCTCCTAATACTGCCGCTTATCATTTAAAAATATATACTTTAGAAATGTGGAAAGCTCTAAAAGAAAAATTATTTGATTTCAGTTTATTTTTAGATGATTTTTTCATACAACTGCCAAACATATTTTATTTACAAGACATATTACTTCTATGGCTTTTTCTCTTTTCAGAAATTAGATATTCATTCTGACAGTCATCTCACTAAGTGAAGACATCTAAAATGCAGAAGATTTTCAGACTTCTGTTACAGAACAGTAGGAAAAAATCTGCGTACTGTGAGTTTTACAGTTTCAACAGACTTTTCCCAATTAAAAAAATCTTAATATGGAAAAAACCCTTACGTAGCCCCAAGATTGAACTTAGGTTTGAATCCTACAAACACACTTGTAAATGAAAGCTGTTCCCAGACTTTGCCTTTAATGATATGATCCATTTAAGATTTTTGTTACTTTTTATTTTATAAAAGCAAAAGAATAAGCCTGCCAGACCTCAAATGCAGTAGTATTTGATGGTGTACGTGAACACAAATTGTAGCATACTGTATCACTTCCTTTAAGAATTTTCCCGTTAATGGAGGAAAAGAGCAGCGAGATCAACAAGCAGAGTAGCTAAGTACAAGGAGGTCAGGCAGCAGTGCCGAGTTCTGCAGCAGCGGTACAAGGAAACCCTGTCAGCTTCCATCCCATTAAATGAGCTATGAGCCATGTGTTGGACTCGCTGGGATTACCAGCAAACCCCTACCAAGCTGTGTGCTAGCTCTTGCTCACATCCTCTATCAATTATTCAGTTCCTTTTATGCAAATAATGTTTCATAGAAGCAATGGAGATCCATAATGGGAAGAAGAGTAATATCCATTTAGAAGAATTAAATGGTAAATGAAAAGTGTGACACTTTGCAGGCAGAAGCACTCGGAATGGTGCAGTACCAGTAGCTTTTAAATGTCTGCATGTGTGCACAGATGGGGAGATTCAAAGTTTTGTTTGCTTTTTTTTGACTATCAACTTTATACAAAATTAAATAAGAAGGCAATAGACAAAGCCTTGCATTCACAGTTCTGCCCAGGGGACAGTCACAGAAGCGAGGCCTCTATAGCAGTTCTGTCTGTGTTCTTCAGGCTCTAAGCTTTCATTTTGTATTTTACGGGCAACGTATGCCTGGCTGCAAATGGTGTTTATACTAAAGAGAGGCTTCACTGTTCTTTACAATCAGGAGTCAGAAAAGAACTAAGGGCCATTCCTGCATCCTTTTATCAGGCAAAACATCCCATCGATTTCAATGCATAGATGGGATCAATGCTGTAGCACCCTGGGCCAAATTCAGTAATGGTGTATGCAGAGGCAATCCCACTGCTGTCAGAGGAAGTAAGCCCACTGAGTGAGCTTCCACAAGGATGCTCCAGAAGGCCTGCTTTCTTCTGAGATCCTTCCCACAGAAGAGATTGATAAGTAAATGCAGACAATCCTGGGTGCATCCAGCCAAAGGACATGTCTCTGTCACAAGCCTTTAAATCCTTGTCTGGGATTTTACTTGAAGGTTTATCCCTTTTCTTCTCAGTAAACTAATTACAGTCTTCCTGCTGAACTGTCTGTGGGCTGTTTGACCACGTACATCTGGGTTTGCACTGGCAAGTTTGGGACTGGCGATACCCCACTAATGCCTCTCCACCGCAAAGGCTGTGGCGGAGCTGCTTGTCATGAACATAAACAGGGGGTGAGAAGACCTCCACAATTCTGTGTGCTCCCACATCAGTTGGAGAATGTCATTACAATTTTATATAGATATAAATCTATAAATAATTTTATACCAGAAAACCAGTGTATAATAAGGCAGAAGCACAGAAATAGGACCACAGTCTCAAGGCTTCTATCTGTCCTGCTGCAGCCCCTTTGCCATGCTTTGTTAGTGCTACTCTTCGTGTGCAAGGAGATCAATCAAAAGCAAACAAAATGTTATTAAATCTTTCAACTAGATTTTGGAAAACAACAACTAAGTGCTAAGAAACTTCTCATGGCTTGAATCTGTATTTCCTGGAACTCACATTCATGCTCCAGTGTTGTCACTATGTCTTCTAGACACGAAGACATCTCTTCTGAGAGCTTTGTAATGTGGGTGCCCTGTGTATTTATGGTGCTTCTGCATTTAACTATCTTTAATTATACTGTTATTTGCAAAGGAAATTTTTTGCTAAACCAGGAGTGACTGAAAATGTGTTTAAATGGAGTGCAGTTAGCCCCCAAACAGAAATGTGCTTCCATTATAAAATTCTACACTTAAAAAAGCCCTGGCAATAGGCAAAGGTGAAATTTAAAATCCCTGAAAGAGCTGGAAATTTGAAAGACTATTACACTTAAACATAGATAAGTTCAGAGAATTAAAGAGAAGCAGAGCTATAGGGGGTACATGCACATTTCTAATTTCACGTTCACCACACTGTGCTTTTACAGTCTACCGAAATGAAAGCTATTCGCCTGTGACAGGCTGGCAGAGCAATGCTCTCTGTCTCATGGCTCATGGAGGCAGCTTGCCACAGAAGCTCCAAGTCCTTTGGGAAACTTTGGCTGCTTTAAGGCACAGAATATTTCTACTCAGGATTATACAAGGGGCTTTCCGTGGGGTTGCAAATTACACGGGAACCGCAAGAGCAAAAAGCTGCACTGAGCGGTCTCTGCAGAAATGTGTCTGAGCTCACTCATCCCTTTCCTCCCCCCTTATCCCTAGGTAAGGCCAATTGTTAAGTCTTGCCTTGGAGGGCTGCGACTGACCTCGTACAGAGACCAGTAACACAAGGCCATGAGTACCACATGCTGCGTGAGCAGCCCTACTCTTCTTTTTCCTCCACATGCTACTTTTACAAGCAGTTCACTCCTAAGGGGCTATCTTCTGGTTTGTGTTGTTCCTCTGCCTCCATCAGCTACACATGTGCTGCCCTCTCTTTTGGGCTCACCTTAGAGGTACAAACTTTTCCCCGCCACTACTGGGTCCTTGTTCAGGTCCCTCTAACGCTCCTGCAATGCACAAACCTGACTGCTAGCAGATGACAGCCAGGCACCTTTAGATGCAGCATGATCCAAGTTGTCTGTACAAACCCCAAACCAGTCACATTCAGACCCTTTTCCCAAGAAGTCCAAATAAATCAGAAAGCAAAACGAATCTGACCCAAAGGCTGTGCTGCTCCCACAGACCCACGCTGAGCTCTGCAACCCTGCAAGTGGTCTTGCCTTGCCTTGACGTTTCAAGAACGGGATTTAAATTTTTGATTTATTCTGGTGCAAATGTGCCATGACCCGGCCGAAGGGAGGGGGCAGTCTCGGTTACCCTGTGTACTCATGGCATGTCTCAGTAGCCCTGGCGTAGAAAATCAGCAGTACAACAAAGACACCTCGTGGCTGTCCTGCAAACCACACGCGAGACAAAGACTTGCCAGCCAGCAAGGGGATCTGACCACAGGCCGGGTAACAGTCTTCACACTTACTGCCTGCCATCGCCTTGTAAGTATAATTAATACTAACCCGTCTTTCAAATCATCTAGGAGAAGCAAAAAATGTTATGTATAAAATGACTATAACAATATCTTAATTGTAAAAATTAAATCATATCATTCATAGAAATTTGATGATGGCTTCCAAATTAAGCATAGAAACTCAAATTATTAAATTAAGAAACCTCAGTAACTCCTGTAGTAATTTAATTTGACCTGATATGTGAAGTGAATGCTATGAAAAGTTTATGAAGACTGAAAGTAAGCTCTTATATTATAGTACTCTAAAGTGTTCTAAGAACTTTAATTTTATAGTAACATGGTAAGTTACCAACATTTACTTTTAAAATACTTACAATTTTATTAGAAACTAGCAGATATATAACATGTTTATAGTTTTGTATACCAGTATATTTTAAAAAACCCTATATAATCCTGTACACTATACCCCAAATTCTATATTTAGAAAAATGTAATATGAAAAGTGAAATGTATTTTTTTTAAATAGATGGAATAATAAAGTCCATAATTACATTCAGATGTAGTTTCATTGTTATTCCTTGCATCAGCTCACAAACACATATATAGGAGAAAGGCTCTATAGATACAGTAAGTGCATCTATTAAAGCAAAGTGGCAATTTTGGTGATTATCTAGAACTGTACTTCTGAAAAGAAAAACAAGATCTTGCACAGTAAATTTACCAGCATAAAACCTTGATCTGAAAGATACTTACGCTTTTTCTTCCTCACCTTTACATTAAAATTCATTATAATATAATCCATGGTATCTTCCTAGTTTAGTAAAAAGGAAGATTAACTCAGATCATAAAGCTCTTTGAGAAAAGACCAACCCACTACGTAGTAAAGGCAGAAAGATCAGACTTTGCCCTGTTTTTCCAGTACAAATCTGAATAAATCATATTGAATTCAGACTTCCTGTCAACTAAATTCTGAGATTTTATTGCTGATTTATACCAGGGTGAGTGAAAACAGCCAAAGGGATCTCTTTGAGTCCCACAGGATCCTGATATTCTGCATGTGCATAAATGGTTGCTTCACTAAATTAACTAATTCAATTACATAACTGATATTTCATATTAATTATACATTCACAATCACCATATTAAAATAAAAGTACAAATGGCCAAATTCTCCCTTCAGTAAATCTGTGGAGCAATCCCCAGGAAGATTTTTTTTCCTGGAATTTCCCTGATTTTCACAGTTCTTTTGACTCTTATGGTCAGTGTGGAGAGGCTAGAAACAGTTTCAAGTCAAACCACAGAGACTTTGTTTTAAAAAATAGCCATTAATTTAGAGAAGTAATAATAATAATACATATTTAATATATTAATATCATGATATTCAGTCCTATCATGCACTCCCATGACAATAACTTTATTATGTACCCTTCATGGATGAAATCTGGATTTTACTTAAGTAACTTGGAGATCTACTGCTAATAGAGACAAGCCAAGATTTCACCACGTACTTCAGTACATCCCTGTACAAGCATTTTTACAACTTTTTTTTTTTTCCTTTATGAAGATGCAATTATTTACAAAGATGAAAACCAGAATTCCCTTAGGATCAGATTTGTAAATATACCTAGGTATTGCTCTGTTAGCCCTCTGAGGCCTAAATATGTTACCAGTTTTAATCCTACTGAAAATCAACAATCATATTCGTGGTTCATAAACATCCTGTTGCATCTTTTAACTCCAATCTAACTTGTTGATTTCTCTGTGTAAGGAGAAAGCTTTTAACCCTGTTCCAGTTGCGGTAACATGAAAACAGTACTGACCTAATACTAGGGAGCATGTGTCCCAGAATGTGACCTGAAAGAACCCACAAGATAATAACGTATTATCTTATTATCACTCTCATCTACACGCAGCTGATGGATGGAGGGACCGCCTACTGCTTTGTGCCATCAAAGGATAAAAAGCCAACGCTGTTAAAACATGGGTGTTTCCATTCAAGTCCAAATTATCTTTTTTAATCATCTCTTTTTGGTAGAATTTGCCTTCTATTGAAATATAATTTATAACTATAATATTTAGAACTGAACAAAATGAAGCCTGGAAGATCTTAATATTTAGAAAGGCAAACAAACATGATGTTCTGTTTTCAGCAGGGTACCATAGTGGAGACTCCAGTGTTAAAGCAAAGTTGTTTTGCACATTAAGCGAGGATTCAGTCTCCTTCTTTTGTACATCAAACAGCGCATGCCTTTGTACATTAAACAGCTCATTACCAGCTCTCTAACAGAATGGGAAAATTCAAGCAAACCCATTTGTTACTTTTTGAAGTAAAATGAGGTGAAACACAGTCTTGTAAGAGCTTTGTCTTCCTGTGTGGGTTGTTTCTCCTCCTGATCATAACAAAAGAAAAATACATGTTTTAAACTTTCAAGGGAAATATATATATATTATACATAGACTCCACTTAAATTAATTGGCAGTAAATTTAAGTTACTAATAAAAATCATACACAAGCGTTATGATTAACTAGGTCACACACAAACCTAGGACAAAGATTCAGTTAACTCCAAAGGGTAACTGTTTTAATATGCATCCATCAACCACTCACCCTGGCCTCCACTGCTAATTTTTATACAACATTTCCACATGCTGTAGTGGCTCACTGGCATAAAAATTTCAATTGAATGTTAGGTGTCCTAAGAAATGTTATGTCTGCATGGTACCTTAAATATCAACAGAGCAAAGGAGAGTGGGCTGACTTTGGGCATTGAAAGAGCATTGTCAAAAGATCTGAAACAACCTTAAAACCTTAAAACTTTTTGGACTCTGGAAACTAGATCTTCTTCCTACACAGATATACAGCCAAAGTTGAACCTACCATATAAACGAACTCTTTGACTACCAAAGATTAAGGAAGAAATGCATGGGTTCATGTGCTTTCCGGTGATGGAATGCAACTATAAATTTAGCTTAAATGCTTACTGTAGTCTTCCTGCTTTGATGTATCAGTGAATCTTCCTTGAAGTTCAAAAAATAAGTACTAATTAAAGACAGATCCTGTAAACAGAAATAATGAAAAGTATCGCATAACAGCATTCTTGTTTCATTTTTCCTTTAGGGTTGTGCACAGAATTTCTCATTATTAATAAAATAAAATTAAAATAGAAATTAATAAGTAAATATCAGTAACTGTAAAATGCTAAGAGATGCTACAAATATCATCTAAGTTCAGAATTTTAGGGAAGATAATACTTCAAAGAAATCTAACTGCAGTAAGGTAAGAATTAGTCTGTTAAGACACCTGAGTAGCTTTAACTCTGCCTGAAGAGATGCCATGAGGGGAAAGGTTAAAAAAAAGACTTGATTTGTCCTAAAGCATCACTTCATCTAATCTGGGATGATGTGACTAGAGTCGCTTAATCAGATGCAAACATTTTTATTTTTTTTTACTATCTGGGTGCCTTTGTGATGTTCTTCTAACTTTAGCATGTTGGATTTAATAAAAAGTAAGACTAAATTGGAAACACCCAGACTATGCATAGTTCTGTAATGTTACAACAGGCTGAGAGAAATGGGAAAAGATCAAAGAGCACATGTGTCATGTGAGGAAATGCGAGCAGTGCTATTGATAGAGGATGCTTACTACAGCATCTCATCTGCATTATTTAAAAATACATGGTCTCCATGTGTTGGTTTTTTAATGTGTGAGGGTCACTCTACAACATGAGGAAAAAGTCATATTTGCTGCTTTAAGCCAGAAAAGCCCACTTTTTAAGTAAAAGAGAAATACTTGTAAAAGAATCCTGGACAGTATGCAGTTAAGGTAGAATCCAGTCCTGTGAAGAGGCCAGCTTAGATAAAGGCTAGGGGGAATTTAGTTCTGTATAAATCAGTCATGCTGAGTAATGTCACTTCCTCTGCCCACTGCTTTCTCCTCTGTAACATCTGAGTCAGCATGGCACTACTTGGTTTAAACAAGGTTTATTTAAAGTGTTTCCCCCCCTAGAGGTTTGGTGATATCAGTCACCAAAAAATATATGTTCCTTCAGAAACTACTCCTATCATCTCTGTGCATATGTAAATACCAGTTGAAGATGGTTGTAGAGAAACATCTGAGGGAACAAGCCCTTAATTAGCTCTCTTTTCATTGGCAAATACGGCCTACAGCTTTTAAACACACTCTTCTAGCAAGGAAAAAAAATCACAGCTTATACCATGGTGTATAGGTATAATAATATATGAAATATGCCTAAGAAGAATGCTTGTTTGGGACTAACCTTACACAAAAAGAAATGATGCATACCGATTCCAGATAGAATCACCTCACTGACTTACACAACTGATTTTAAGGGAATCTCTTTAGATAGTAAACGTTATTAATCACGATGGAAATGTAAAGTCCTAGTGCCAGACCTGTTTGTTCACTTCCCTGTTGTGGAGAAACATTTGATACAGTAAGAAACACTGTATCGAACACACACTGGCTCGTTTCAGCTGCTGGCAGTCAGTAATAGCAAGATACTGCTGTTTGTATCACAATTATTAGATATATTTAACCACAGCAACAGCTTTACCTTTGCATTTCTGCTTCTGTACTTAATATTTTAATTACTAAACAATACTAGACTTCAGGCAACAGAAAACAAACAAACCAGAAAGTTGGGAGTTAGGTAGAACAGGATTAAGCAGGGATTGGGGAGATACCAGTTTATTTGTGGTAAACAGCTGGCTCCATTTTAGTGTGTAGTCATTGTTCTAGTTGCAAAATCTTAAATTGTTGTCTAGATGTTTTCTTAGATGCATTGCAAGTTTTATCAGAAGAAAGAGAATAAACACATTTTTGATGGATCTGGAAATTGAGGTAAAGAAAATATGGCAGCATTTAGAGAAAGAAAAGTAATGTTTGAAGAGAAGTGCTTTGGCTGCGCCCCCCCTAAAAAAGGAAAGAAGCAGCAGTGTTTAGGGCTGGTAAGAGTCTCACCTGCCCACATTTTCTGTGTCGCCCTGATGCAGCTGACTGGTTCAGGAAGCAGCACTGTGATGCACCAAATGGTTTAGAAGATTAGTTGCTGCTCCTTTGGCTTGCCTAAGAGCTCTTTCTGCATGGATGCTTCTAAGATTATTTGCTGTAATTCCTGTGTTCTTAGATTTATCTGTAACACAAAATGTACACGGATATTCTCCCTGCACAGCCTCGCCCTAGCTGCCAGTCATCAAGTACTGCACTCATTCTTTTCTTTTTCGTAATTTTCCTCACCAGAACCATGTTACATCATTTCTTTTCCATTCCTAGCATAGTTAATACTTTAATTTACAGACTGAAATTGGTTAATAAATTTAAAAAAACCCCACAAACCCAAAGCTTTGGAAAGCACTTAAAGGCTAATTCTTCTATCAGTGATTCAGACTGAATCTGAAGATCCATCTTAGGGTGAAGAACTGACAAAGATATGTATTCCTCCAGAAAACACATTTCCCAGCTCTGGGAAGGTTGTGAGAAACTTACAGACTTGCAAGATACCCAAGAAAGATAAAAGTGTCCATGTTCAAAATGCTTTATATGGCCATATAATATGTAGCATGAGGGAGTATAACTATGTTAAGTATTCAGGAATACGTAATCCTGTTTGTTTATGCTTACTTTCATTTGACTTATTCAGTAAAGGCTCTTCAAGTTCATGACCAAATATAAGATCAGAGCCAAATAAATGGTTAATGTTTTCATTCAGATTCCCATTTGTTATTCTCAGAGAATTATTTCTTATAAAGTTTGCTGGCAGTGCAGGAAATCCAGAGTCCTCTGGAGAGCTTGCAACTGGAAAAGCCTTCAAAGGAAAAGGAAAAACAAAAATAAAGATTACATATCTTGGTCTTTATGACAGAATTATCTTTTTGCTTTTGCAGTAATATAATCAGTAATGATCAGCTTTTTGTGAGTATAGAACTGTAGGATCAGTTCTTCAAATTACTGTTGTGAGTTTAAGATTTGACTATTGCACTTTCTAGATGTCAAATACAGAAGCTATGCAAGTTGTGTACATTAAAAAGCACCAGTAGCTACAAAATTCAAATGCTTGAAACAAAATTGTAACCACTTCAAGAACAAAGCTACTGTAATGCACTGAAGCTGTTTTTACTGAGAAAGATGGAAAACAATACATTTTCAAATGTAAACCCATTACAAGGGATGACTGGCAGGGGGCTGATAAAAATTCGGTTTTGGAAGGATCTTTATAATATTTTAAAATACTCAGTAGTTCATAAGTCTTGGTTTGTGACAACCACTTCTTGTAGCAACTGATTTAAAGCTGTGTGCCAGTCTGTCCTGAGTTGTTAATTTTGTTAAAACTGGGTACAGTACAATGACAACGGTGATTGACTGCCTCCTGTAAATCATCTCTAATTCAGCAGTGACAACATTAAACAAGGTTTAATCAATAACATGAGAAAAAGAAAATATTATGATGTACAGAGTGTTCTGGTGTCTACCTAAACCAGTACTAAATAAAGTGTTAGCCTACTTTCTGCTGGGAAAATCTCTTTTGAAGCTTAAGATCAAAAGCACTTTTTAAGCTTAAACAACACCATACGGTTTCAATTCTTGCTTTCTAACAAGCACTTTAAAAAGCACAACTAAAATGCAACTGACAAACTTGAAAAATCTTTTGTGTTGTTCCACTTGAATGATCTAATGAGAAAATGGCTCAGTTCTGTTGTAGCTAATGAGGTATAACATCTTCACTGAACCTGAATATAAAACAGAGATTTCTCTGAAGATATAGTCTTAACATGCTTCTATTGCTTTACTTATTCTGCCATGTTTTTATTTAAGTGATGTCCAATGAATAAAAGCACAGGTCAGTTTTGAAATAAAACATTTACACATGAAATTACTCAATCCCAAAGTGCTTTGAACTCTGTATACACGCATTGTGGCTTCAAGTGGGAAAATGTGTTTCACTAACTTACAAAGATCCTGAGTCTGCAAACAGAGATATTAATGTAGCCCGACAGAGATCTATGATAACACAGTTTGACAGATGAAGTTCTGAGACAGAACCCAAGTGTACATGGATTTTAACCTGTCTGGTTTCAGCAGTGACTTACTATCAATGTGAAGACTGAGATTTGGCATAACAGTGAAGATACCACTAATACCAGTATCAAATAGCAGCACTTATTCTGGTTGTATCTAGAAGCCAATATTCTGCTAAAGGGCTTTCTTTATACAATAAAATACTTATGCCAAGAAATTTATACAAGGATACAATAAGGACATAACCCATAGGTGTGGAAAGCATAAGATAAGATAAAGGAGTTAGATTCAGTGCATCAAATAGTATTTGCAGCTCAGCAACAGTTTAGATGTGGTTGGGCATGGTGACAGAATTATGGCTGTAAAAAATTTAAGGAGACAATTGGAGTAGAATAACCTTGTGGTGTAGGTGACTACTGGTAGTGCTTCTCATCTATAAAGCAAAGAGGTTTGAGGAAAAGCTGGACAGGTTGATGAGGACGGGAGAATAAAACCAATCGTACTGATGCTTCTCATCATCCTTTGTACTTTGTATGTTTCAGATGTGCAGAAGAACTGTTTCTGTGCTCCATAAATGTGAAACTGAGACTTGAAGAGAGAACTGGCTTGCACAACACTGAGTGGGAACAGACTCTAGATCTCCTCATTACTCTATTGATCCTTCTGGGGAAACCGATGGTTAAAATGCATACTGCGGTCTTTTGAGCTGGAAGGAAAGAATTCTGTTCATCAAACAAATCTCCAGAGAAGTTTCATGCTGTGATACAGAAAACACAGGTCTGCTGTGGGACAACAAACTCTTTCAGTGAGTGGAGTCTTAGTGATAAACAGAACCACAGAGACAATGAACCTTCTGTTCGCAGGAGACACGTGCTGGGCTACCCTCCTCTCTGACTCCTTGCTGTTGTTATTGTCATTCTTGTATTTAGGAAACCTAACAGTGAATCCTACTAAAAATCTCTGTTCCAGTGAATTTATACTGTAAAATGAGATGAGACACACCCAATGAATGCAGACAGACTGACAGATGGGTGAGCACAAGAAAATAATGAGCAATAAAATTGGTCAGTGTGACAGACAATGGTCACAGCAGACGCCTAACTGTTGTGAAGCTTTCTTTTGGTTTCATAGTCAGTGAGAATTTCAGGGCAAGGTCTGGAGGAAAACAAGGTAGCTTATCCAGGGAGCCCCTTCTCAACAAAAGGAGTAGCAAAGGTAGAAATATGCCAGTGAAAAAGGGATGTTGACGACCAGTAACAGTGGTCAGCTCGTGGTAAGCAGTTGCATCTCAAGGCATTAGGACATGACCTCACTCTCAGCGAGAAGCATGGGGATAGACAAGGCTGAACCACAGCAATGGACACAAGTACTTCGATGAGGAGGGACAGTGAGAGCTAACAGAAAGCCACAGGCTTACAGGCAAAGCAATAAATGAAGAATATTATCTGTGCTAAAGTATTTCCAATGGATGCAGATGGGACAAGATAGTATCTTTCAAGGCAAGACAATATATTACATTATCAAATTATAGTAGAAAATAATTATGAAGGTAACTATCAGCAAGAAGAGAAATAGGAATCCGGTGTGTCAAGAATCACATTTACTGGGAAAAGATGGACAGAGAAGTTATAACAGTGAATATTAAACTTGAAATTACAGTTTAAAACATTGATACACCATTGCTGTGGTACTGCATTATGTAGTAACATTAGGAGGTAAGAGAATTTGGTTCCTCTTAAACTTTTATAAAAAATTATCAGATGCAGACACCCTGTGAACGTATGGGTACTCCTGTTCCTTGTTCTGCATAGACATACTTGCATAGCACTGGTGGTGCCTTTGCTTAACCTACGTATGAGGATTTGGTTCATCCAATGTGACCTGATTCTACCTGTAGTCTAGACTATCCAAAAGCTGTGTAAGTGCACAGAAGTATGAACTGAGGGTGAACCCTGCTGGAAAAAATGAGTGAATTTTCTGCAGCATGGAATTTCAGGGTAGGTATAAGTTACTACTGGGGGTAAATGTCACATTTCTGAACAATAAAATCTATGGTGTCATCTATCTCTACAGATAGATGAGCCTGAGACTCTAATGGGTCCTTTATAGTTTTTAAATGTTTGGTTTGTGTTGTATTTGCCTACTACAGGCACCTTAATGAAGGTATCACAACAAACAAATAGGCATTTTCCTGGCAGGACGATAGAACCTGTTACAGATTCTCACACTCATTAAATTCTGTGGTGAAGAAAGGAAGCAGATAATATGTCGTATGTTTTTCCTGACTTTACAAAACCTGAGATAGACTCTCTCAAGCAATCTAGAAGGGAAAAAAAAATCTATTTTAATGCTGTGATAATCACGTTAGGCACCCATTATAGGTGACATGAATATTGTCCTTGGAATTTGAGTAACATTTGCTTTACCTGTTCCAGGGGCTGGTAGTCAGCTCTCACCCTCTCTTCTGCATTTACCAGCAGTCAAAACACAAGCAATGAACAGTAGTTCTTCTTGAGAGAACCGGGTGCAAAGGAAATACAAAATAATCCAGAAATGGGGTCCTTGTCCAAGAAGTCAGTAAGATCGTATCTCTGCTACACCAGTAAATGTTTGAACCAAACCTTACACCAATGCTACTCTCCTAGAAACAGAATCCAAACTGTGCATAAATGACTGTATACCTTCGAGCAATGTTTTTCAACTTTAAGTGCCCATGAATAACTGACACTTTGTACTGACAAAGTGGCATGCTGTGAGCAATTTTATACCTTCCTCATCAAGTTAGCCTGGACCACAGCAAGTTCTCATGGCCCTCAGCACATATGAGGATGCGAGTGCACCGTGTGCCCTGCAGAGATGTGACTAGGAAACAGCCTTGCAGAACGCCAAGTGTTGAGATACAGGCTGTGCTGCGGACAGAAAAGGCTAGCAATATTCTTCTATTTTAATATACCGTGTTTACTGAAAATGATGATGTTATCTGAAGTGTGGACCATAGTGTCAGGTATTAACTGATGCTTACTAATACACTGTGAGATGTACTTCTTAATGCTACATTGTAGAGGAGGCAGGGGAGCCCACCACCTCTATCCCTTTCAGGAGAAACTCTAGGACTGCAATTCTAAAGAAGGAAACGCTGGAATAGCAATTTCCCAAGAGAAATCTGTTTGGCTTTTTTCCTCGTGAAAAGCATGACTGTTCCTGCCATTACTAACATTCAGTTTGCTTGACATTCTCCTGCCATTTCATCATCCATTTCAGAAGTTCATTTCCAAATCTCTATAACCATTTGCAAGTTGGTTTAAAAAATATCGTAAGAACAAAAATATTTGAGCCAGACACTGAAAACAGAGTGCATGACTGCACCATATGTATTACTGCTCCAAAATGCTCCTCCCTTCTCTCTTCCTTGTGTTTCTACCTGTTGCTTTAGACCAGACACTGCAGGTTTATGGTAAAAGGAGGTTAAGGGGCATTTAGGTTTTGGGCTTTCCACCTAATCTTCAAGGGTCTATTTATAAAAACTTTCCGTATGAACTATATAGTCAACTGAATTTTAGAAAACCACATTTTTTTTTCTCAAAACTAACAATTAAAAGTATATTTTTGTTTCCATTTATGTTTGATGCTACTTTAAAGCTTAGCAGTGCTAAGATACTTAAATACATGAAGCTGAGATCCTACAAACTTCATTCAAACACTTGGCCCTACAAGTCCCACTTGTCCAGGAAAACCTTTTCTACTGTGTGGAAGTGTTAGCCTTCTTCTGTCCCATAGATATGTAATCATAAAATCAGAAAGGGTAGAATCTTCTTTACTGTGTTCTAATAGTTTGTTCCCAAGGATAAAAAAGCCAAACCAACAGTACTACATTGAAAAACAGAAGCATATCTGCAAAAACAGAAACCTGAAATTCGCCTTCCGCGATTTTTTCAAGGAGTGATGTGCAATACAACAAAGAAGATTGCTATTGAGCCATTTTAAAAATAAAACCAAGTATTTCAGAAATCCTTTAAAATTCTTTGATCTTTCTTCACAGATCTGACCTGCTTTGGAATATTGAAAGGACAGCCCATCACTGCAACATACTCATGCAAACACATACATTTTAAATTTGTCTTGCAACACTATGAAGAACGGTATGCTGAAGAATGAGTGCCTTCTGATCACAGTATGGCACTGAGACAGGCACAGTGAGGCAATGGGATCATCACACATACTATGAAGCTTTCAACCTTAAAACAATAATAGCAGATACTTAAGAATGACCTAGTTATGGAGAAATTCTTAATAGTTTTAATTATTGCAAAGATTAAATATTCACTGTATAAAGTGAAATACTCATCTAGTTTATTTAGCAATGCAAACAAATATCCTCACTGGATTTCCATGTTTTGAGAGCACCTTAAGACTGGGAATAACATGAAGTTTTTCTAGCTCAGATGATTCCTGTCCCAAAGTTAAAAATTACACCATATGTCAGGAGTTTTCAAAAATCTTGCTGATGTTATATATATATATATATATATATGGGGGAAAATACTGGTAATTTTACTCAGGAAAATCCATAGAAGAAAATGGGAATTTTGTCTGAAAACAGTCTACCACATTTAGCCCACTGAATCTACAGCATTAACAAAAATCTACTGTACGTGAATTCTGTTGAATTCCAGAAAGAGTTTCTGTAATTTTACTAAAGATTGTAAACTGTTCAGTTCTCATATGTGGTTTTGCTCCAGACGAAGAGTCGGAAGACCATTCTGACTAGCGAGGAAGCCTTGTGAAATCATTTTAATGCAGTTATGGTCCAATACCAACTCCTGTAGAAATTGGAGACCTTCAAGTACTTCAATTTGGCTGATGTAGTTTCCTAATATAGCAAGAGTAAATGCATGGAATAATCTTTAATGGATTTGGATTCCTTTCCAGCAAAAATTACCTCAGCAGCTCATGAACTTTCTGAATTATTTGTATGTTGATTTGGACCACTTCAGTGACACTGGACAACAGTGTGTTTGATTTCATCTATCTATCTGCCATCTCTATTTAAAGCAAAATATCTTCCTAAAAAAAATCTGGGCATCTTGAGGAACAAGACTTAGGTTAATCATTATTGTCAGTATTACTTATAATGAGAAGAAAATTTCCTCAATGTGGAACTTGCTGCAGGCCAGGAGCTGACAAATATATCTTCCATGTGCTGGTTACCCTGCTCTGCCCTTGTCTTGTAAAAGACAAGTGAGGAACAGTGGAGCAGTATTAAAGAATTTCACTGTTCAATATCTGAAGAATCTTGGAGTCATGGCAAGAATTAAACCTAGGATATCATTCTTATTGGGGTCAAGACCAGAGAAAACTGTGTCTCACAAATTCAAGGCATGGAGTGAAGAAGACTGGACATAAGGAAAGTACTGTAAAATGCTTGAATGAATGTACAGAAAAGCTGCTACCACCTACTCTGCATAAACAGAAGTTTCAAGTGGTTTAACATGCTAAACAGTAGCTGGGCCATGTTAGTAATTCCATTATAGCCCAGATTAAAATCTTCCAAACTCTGCATTTTCAGGGAGGGGCAGGTTTTCTCTAAATTCTGCATCCCTAAACTAATAGATCAAACAAGAGTATGATGCCACAGTTTTCCTTGGACAAAAGAACATCAGCATCTCCCACCCCCCAAAAAAATTTATGAAGAGAATATATGGATGACTGCAATTTCACTAAACACTGGAACAGGTTTCATAGGAATTACACCTGTATATGTTAAAAAAAAAATTATGAAAAATGAAACAAATCTACTACTTTGAGGTGGAAATCCTCCACATATAAACCTCTGTTCTGTGGAAGCTAGGTCAGGTTTTCTGGAAATCAAAAAAATAAAGAAAGCCCCCTCCTCTGCTCACAGAAGTCTGAGGACATGAAAAGAAAACAGCTGTAAATCGCTGCTAGATTTAGTAAAATACTTATGGCAACCTTTGGGTGTATTCTCACAACAGCTGAATGACAATAGGGCAAAATAAAATAACATACACTGTTCTACTAATTTGTAAAGCTTCATTTCTGTTATGCCTGACCTGTAATTAGGTAGCATGAACTAATAGATTAAGAGAGAGAAGGGAAAAAAGGGTTCTAATTTTAGCTTCGCTTCTTCCTTACAACCCATCTAATGAAACAATGTGCTTAGCAACCTCAATTTCCATTGAAACACTAAGTATTGGTGATTGCTGAGCAGCTAGTGACTTGATTACATTCACATATCACAAACAAAACAATATCTAAACTGTATGTGAATAAGTAATATTAATTTGTATTAAGATGTGTAAATATGTAAATTTTATGCTTTACACAGGCTTATCTCAAAAGGCTACAAAAATTAAGAGCTAATTCAACTTCCAAAGAAAGTGCCAAGAGGATCTGGGGAAGGTTTAAGAACATTGATGTTCCTAGAATATCTCACAATTGAGAAAGAAGGCAACAATCATTAAAAAGATAGTATCCACTTAGTAGGAAATTAAAAGCAGCTATAATAAATGGAAAAATAAAGAAATTGACAGTAAGAAACAAAAACATGCAAAAAATTGATGAAAAGACCAAATGCACAGAAGGGGACATCAATGGCTTGTAGTATTAAGAATAGTGAGAGAGAGTTCGAAAGTATATCAATATCAAAAGTAATCCTGACAATGGTACTGGATCATTACTAGCTGAAGTTGGTAGAAGTATCAATAAACCTGAAATGAAGCATAGTTGTTCACTAAATTCTTTTGTGCTGCATTTGTGAGGAGAAAAAGGGCAATGTTATTCATATCACACAGTAATAATGAAATAATTTCCATTCCAGTATTGATTTAAAGGTTGTTAAGTAGCAGCTATCAAGCTAGAATCTGACATGTTTAAATCAGTGACTCTGAGTAAGTCACATTTGAAAAAGCTGGCTGAGAAACCTCATGGAGTATTTATGTTGACTTGCACTGAGTTTGGGAACATCAGTCAAATCTCAGTGGCCTGCAAGAAAGCTAAAATTTGTCAATATTTAAAAAGGGAAAGGGGATAAAAAAATCCCTCCCACCAAAGAGGCTCTTTTTGAGCCCCCAGTCTGTATAAAGAATGTTAATCTCTTACGGAGAAGCAGATAAGCAAAATGAGCACAGAAATTTGTCACACTATGACGGAAGCCCAAACAGCCCATATCCATGTGTGCTTCTGCCAATACCCTTTTTCCCCAGAAAACTGGAAAACAAATTCATGCTTTTCCCACACTCCAGGTGCTGAGCATATGCAAAGAATGAAGACATGAAGAGCTGCGTGACATCTTGAGAAGTATGTCTCACAGCAACAACAACTAGGTTTTGCAGGGTTTTCTGATGCTCTGTCACTGTTACTTCTATAAAACTTGACCAAGGTATAGAGGGAACTCTGCATGGTGAATTTGCAAGATTTGTCTGATACGATAAAACTGAATTTGACTATGGATGTTGCCTTATCCATGCAGAAATAAGTAAATGAATCCTGACAGGTCCCAGAAGTTTCAGTCTTGACTGAAAGAGTGCACAGATGAGAAATGCAAACTGAAAGGTAATTTGAAAATGCTCTTTAGGACACAGGCTGATCACAGGTTGATGGCAGAAGGAAGAAGAAAGAAGTATGACTGTCTCCTTCAAAGGATGATGAAAAGAATTATCAAAATGAGTAAAGGAAAAGAGGTTTAATGGCAGGACGAATGACTGCTTAGACTACACACAACATTGCAGAAGAACTTTGGATGAATATACAAAAGCCTTCTTTATGGTCATAAAAGGTATGGTAGTCTGAACTGGCTAAACTCACTGATTCTAACAAGAGGCTCTGACTGCCATCAGAATACTATACAGTGTAAGGCAGCTGAATTTTCACAGGTCAAGCTCAAGGGACTGAAATACTATCTCAATATATTCCCCAGTATCTGAATATATTCCTAAAAATTTTTAGTATAATGTTGTACAATTTTAAGTAAAGAATGAAACCAGAATATCAGTGATAAATTTGAGCAGAGATACATGTCCATACTCTCCCAGATCAAACCAACAGCCAGAGAGAGGTAGGTGGTTCCCTTACTCAACATGAAATCCTTTGTAGGAAGGTGAAAAAACTTCGATATATGCCTAACCACCTATGTAATAGGATCCAAAGAACAGATGACAGCAGCCTGGTATAGTTAGTCTGATGAAGAAGTGGCCTAAAAAGTTGTTCATAAAGCACTTAGGAAGGAAAAGCCAGCTAGATGATGCCAAACATACTATACACATGCAAACCAAACAAATCTACTGGGTTTCTTCAAGTTAGGAGGGGAAAAAAAATGGAGATCCAAAGCTACTGACACTGAAGACACCTCCCTCCTCCTCAGTGGAGTAAAGGAGAGATAAAAGTATATTTTAAAAGCTGATGGTAGCTTTCTTTCACAAGTCCTTCCTGTCCATAGCATTTTCAGTACAGCTGCTGCCTATTTGTTACCTGATTAGGCAGCTTTTGTTCAGGCAGAATTGATTCAATGCAATTGTAGTTCAGACTCACCTGTAAAAAGGAAGCATGATTAATCAAACAGAATGTTTCTCTGCTAACACATTGCTAACACATTAGCAAAGCTGCCAATTACATTTTTCTGATTCAGAAATTTGATCTTTAGAAAGATGATCGGTCAGTTTAAAGTGCTTAAAAAAGTTTGGTGCAATTAATTGATTTTGGATCAGATTACTGCAACAATACTGTAAAACTGAAACAGTGGTTGCAATCAGCTTTGTGCTGATCGATTGCTGCTGTTACAAAAACCCATGAACACCGGGTATTAAAGGAGATTAAAGACTGTATTTTCAATCAAAGGAAATTAGTTTATCATTAATATTATTATGAAAAATAGAAAGGACTGTGTCATGAACCCACCTTGGCATTAGGAAGATTAAACCACTGAAAGACATGAGATTATTTTTCTTTAAGTTCACGCCACAGACATTTCTAAACTGGTCTGCCAGCACCAGCTCTACAGCTCTGAATTAAGCAAAAAGAGACAAATATGGATTTAGAATACAAGTAATATAGAAAAATAAGATAGAAATGAGATATATAGCATGAGCAGATCCATAACATGCTGGCTTTGGGGTAAGAGATGCAACATGCTCCTATGAAAGAAGCACCCTAATGAAAATACCACAACAAATTCACAGTTCTTTTTCCAGTAGTAAACAATTGATTTGACTCTGACACCAAAGGCAAGGGCTTTCAACAGGCTGCTCTGTTTGCTTCTATATCACATTACTGAAATTCCAGCTCCATACCTCTTAGGCTGTTTTAGTTGCTTTCCAGCAGCACTGGAGCTGTAATTGCTCAGATGGAGTATTCCATTCTCTGCTTACCCTGAGGCCTGCCAAAGCACCACACAGGTTGCAATTGTGTACCTCAGCTGCATTGAAGCCTGCTTGCAAGGTACTTGTTACTACTTAATGGTAGAAGCAGGATACTCTACTGGTCAGAGAGGCATTCCTCAAGTAATTTTTAGGCATTCATAATTGTGCTGTTGATACATCTCTTCAAGAAATTCAAGGCTTGGAATTGTAAAACCTTAAAAGGCACGTAGTCAGTGTTACAGTATTGCTCTACAACCTTTCACAACAAAGCCTCCAGAGAATGAATGTCCTTGCAGAAAATAATCCTGACAAGAATGTTTAAATACTTGTATCTGTTCTCACATCTTAATAAAACAGTCTCTTGAAACCAAGAGTCAAACTAAAAGGAGTTACAATTTCTTTATGAGCAACACCTACTCAATTCCAGCATATATGACACTGATATTCCTGGCATGGTGATACTGTTGCTGTAGGCCTTCTAGGCTATTTAAGATCAAAAGATGAATAATATAAAATAAAATATAAAATTAAATATAAGTATGTCTCTAAGAAGACAAATACATACATACAACCCATAGAAATACTTTCCTAACAATTAATATCAGGGATGATGTCTACAAACAAGTGTGACTAGTGCTGTGTTGCAAAACAGTGACTGTCCCACTGGGTGCACATACCAGTGTTCAGTTAAGGATGCATTTAATGTAACCAAAGACAGGTCATTCTTGCTTTAAATTCTGGTAGACCTACAATGAACAAGACAGCTTTTTCAGAGATCAGAAGATTCCAGAAGCAGTACTGCAAATACACACATGTCTGTTCTTACTTTGGGCAAATCTGTTCTGAAAGGAACTAAATCAGAGGAGTTTTGATCAGATAAAATCTCTCTTCTAGATATACTTGGTTTGGAGCCAGTACTCTATCTCTCCTAGACATTTTCTGTCAAACTGTGTGCAGGCAGCACCACTCCCTAAATGAAAAATGGAAGCATCTAGAGAAAGAACATTTCTTCAACATAATTCAGAAAGTAACCCTTTGTAATGAAAAATTACACATTTTATGGATCACTCAAGGGAATTTGGCCTACAAATGCTAGGGAATTATCAGGCATATTTGCTAAATACAGATTCTAGCTTAAGATTTTGATGTTGTATCCACAGTATTAGATGCTACTTTTAATAGATAATACAATTCTGAAAATCACCGCACCTGATATTAGAAGCTGTCCAATTTAATTCTTGCATTTCTGTGAAGTCTGAATGTCCCAGTCCATCTGCAATCATGTCAGAGGTGATTTTGCCTCCAAACAAATCTTTTGCACTTTCTCCTTCTGTTGATTCCTGTT
This sequence comes from Strix aluco, assembly GCF_031877795.1. Lineage (NCBI taxonomy): Eukaryota > Metazoa > Chordata > Aves > Strigiformes > Strigidae > Strix > Strix aluco. The sequence continues at coordinate 122,454,042 of NC_133934.1, read as the reverse complement.
AAATGAATTTGAAGTGATGCCTACAATATTAATGCAGATCTAGAACTATGATAGTAATAAAGGCAAGAAACGGTTTACAATTCAATGAATTAAAGAAGTCTAAAATCAAAGTAACTTTAGAAGTGTTATTTTGTCTTTATATGAGCAGACCTGGATGACTGTTTTCTCCTGGAACAGATTAATGGATATAGTCTGTGTTCTTTCAGTCAGTTTACAATATAGATTTGTAAGTAATGTATACTAATTTAATAGATGTTAGAAATTATTAAGCTCCAAAATTACAGTTAAAGCCTTGGAAACCCTAGCATGTGCCAGGACACTGTTGTGCTAGGTACTATTACCAAAAAAGGCAATTTCTACCCCAAAATGACTGAAGAGAGACAGACAATGGAGTATTACAGAGTATATGAAAAGATTACACACATATTAACAAGTCTGATCAGTTGGGTCTTGATTTGTTGAAGAACTGTTTTTTAAAAAGTTATAGTAATAATCTGCATACAGAATAACTTACTACTGCATGCCATCTAAGACTTTGAGAAAGGGAAGACAGAATAATACAAATAGTTGGTAGTGATCTTGTTTCCAGGCTATTCAATTTCTACACATGTCCAAAATGATCAGATTAGTTAAACCTTAAGTAGAAAAAAGCACAAATTTATTAATATAACTTTAAAACATCCATATATAGGTGCATTCAGACTACTTTATTTTCAGCTCCTTCTTCAACCATCATGACTCAAAACTGAGAAATCACTTAACAAAATACAGATATCTTAATTTAGATTAATAGCACTTTTCAACACTCAAGCCACAAAGAAAGCTTAAAGGGAGTGAAAAGTATACTGACATTGCCTTAAAAGCCTTTGTGCTCTCACACAGTTTTACAGAATCTGAACATAAATAAGAATCAGGGCCTCAGTCTCCAATTAGTCTTTGAATCCAGCCAACGAAGCTTATAATACATACATTAGCATTCCAGGTAAGCTGAAAAGAACTGGAACTGCTGCAGGTGTAATTGTTTGTAATTTGACATGAGCTGCAGAATTATTCCAGAGACAGTAAACCTTGATTTAGCCTACCTAGTATAAGGGATGTTTACCTCTGCAGAATATTTTGAGTCCAATCCACCTGGAGGGTTCAGTACCTCCTTCTCAGGAGTAAGTATCAATCCAAAAATGTTAGACTGGGGTTCTCAGTTCGGGTTCCACTGTAAAGATGGATGAATGCAGCACCCACAGGCATTGGGTTATACTTATTTATACTTATATATACTTCTACTTATTAAGTATATTTATACTTAAACACAGAATTATGTTTAAGTATAGTTTCCTCTATACTTGAACAGGTGGGGAAACACTGTATTTCTAATGTAATAAAAAACAAATTAGTTTTGAAATAGTAAATACTTACCTTTAAATGATGTATCTCTTGTTGGTAAAAAAAAGTTATTACTTAAGTATAGCTCTATTAGGGAGTAAGTTTTCTTTAAATCAACTAAAAATATGATTCTGTTGTTCTCAATGGAAATGTAATGAGGATAAGACCGATTTTCAAACACATGTCTTTTGAGACTGATAAGATGGTTATTATTTATAGTATGCCTTGTAAGTTTAGTGAGCTTTGAAATTCCTTGAAAATAAACAAGATACACTTAGTATAAAGTGAGCTGTAACAGAAGAAGGTGGCTGATACAGAATTTAAACCAGTTACAAGTGACATAGTTTGTGTTACTGGGTACAACTGTAACTAAATCAAATAGATCATTAGATCAAATAGATCATTAAACATAGATAAATATGCATATTTTCATAGGAAATAGTTATTTTGCTGGAACATAACTGTTCTGCCTCACTCCCTTTCTTCAGTTGTGCTAAAGATACACTCAGATTTTTTCATATTTGAAAAGCTCACTCTGTTGGCAGCGAGTAAAAACTCATCCTCTGTAATATTTCACTATAAAGAAACACTTTTACTGTGCCCCAGCTTAACAGCCTGCATTATCACTACCACGGGAAATATACTACCATCTAGTGTTGAAAAGTAGTTTTCATCTAAAGTGAGTTCTTCGAGGTTAAGACAAGACTTTAGTCTTTCTATTGTTGTGAGAGTGTTGTTGCTAAATGATGCCCATGTTAAATGCTCCAATTTTTCCAAGTTGGAAATTTTGAAAAGTGTTGGTCATCCAGATTTAAGACAGTGATCTGTAACAAAACTCAGTATCAGAATTGAAAGAAACCGAGCAGTCAATTAAATCTGTAAATTAATTCCACCTATTTATTCTGTGCTCTGTTTCTATGTACATTTCCTACTAATATCAGTGACAACTTCTTGGATACAGGATGTGATATTACCCCATTATACCACAGAGACACTCATCTTTAATAAATTTCAAAAAAGTTCAGCTTCTCCTTGAAAAACAAGAACTCTACAACGCAGGTATGCCAGCTCCCAAATGTACCTTTGCAGTTGAAGCTATCTGAACATAGACATTTTTTTCTTGTCTGCATTAGATCTTAGATAGTTTTGTTCAATTTAAATCCTTCTGCAATACATGATTATTTTATCAGCTGGTCTGCTTTACACATCCTCATTCTACAACAGGACTTTAATGGAAACAGGATTTCAGCCTAACACCAAGACTGGATATTTAGTCTAGAAGAGACTGAGTGCAAAGTCAAAGCGGAATTTATCCTAACGTTGTAGTTCTTCATGCTTTTTATATACAAACTAAATAGTCTTTTCTCTCTATCACAGATTAACAAATTCAGTAATTTTCTTGTCTGAAATATTCTTGAACAGAAACAAATAAATGTCAATACCAAACATATATTTTGGTGCTCAGGTTGTGAAACTTTCTTACACAGGATCTGACTTTAGACACCTGGCAGCAAACTTCCTGTAAAGACAAGGCTGTCAGTGATCCAATCCCTAACCTGTTTGTATGACTATGACTCCCTCTTTCCGATAATACTACAGTATGTTAGCCCATCGTTGCACAGTGGAGAAAAGAAAAGATCAAAGAGTCCCAATCAAAAAATTCAGATTGTATCGTAGGGGCCCAAAATATCCAGTATTGTATCAAGATTGTATCTAAGACAAATAATCACTTACGTATTCTGTGGCATTAGACTGGCTTTGGTGATGACTAAAGAATATTTTTTGGCTATATTATTTTATTTTCCAAAGTATTTATCTTACCCTTTATGAATCCCTTTTCTCTGATGTCACAAAACTTATATGACATATGCTAAAGCATTAATTTTGCTGGCGTTTTTTCTAAATATGAATTCCCTAATGCACACAGAATGAAACACTACACTTATCAGCAGAAGTGTGTTTTCCTCTAGCTATTCTATATTCTAATAACAAATTGGACTGACAGAGGAGCTTTTAACCTTTCATAGTGGGTAGATTAACATGATTTCAGCTGATGGATCAGAACAGGTTAAGATGACCTTGGATCTTCCTCCACTGACTCTTGAGGCTTTTTGATAGCTCAGTTTCCTAAGGAAACAGGGCTAATGTGACTGTGCTATCTGTATATCCACCTGCTAGCCTCACCACTAATTTTTAAACCTATTGGTGAATTTTGGCCTATCTGCTAGACAAGCACCACTTGACTTCCTACAAATTCCATGAAAACGAGCAGCTGAATTAGTTATAAACTGATGATCCCAGTAAGGAAAGGCTGCAATATTGGCTCAGCTACAATGCCAGAGGATTCAGGAGAGACCTGTTCTGAATGATCTGAGAAACTCTGAGAGCTCACGCCTGATTAGGCACTGGATAACCCAAAGACAAGGCTCTTTATTAAGGCAAACCAATTTCCTTCAGTTCTGCTGCTCAAGTGACTGCTTAATTAGTTTATAATTTAGGTAGTCTTTCAAGGTGAGAGATAACATTCAAAGGGTTAGTCTCAATGTTTGCTGGTTTGAAAATAAACCTACTAGCTTTATTCTCGCAATCTGTTTTTCATATTGGTATTTAGTAGAACTCGGTGAAATTTTAATCCTGCCTGATCACAAGAAATGGATTAGTATAGAGAGTTCAATATGCATGTGGTAAAGCTCATTTGGCTTTAGACATGAAATATGGCTAAGCCTCTAAATTTTAGGGCAGGGAATATTTGAAGGGTCAGTTTTAGGAAACTCTGTTGCTATATGCATTAGAGAATTTATAGAATTTACTAGGAGAGCTAATGCTTCAACATGTTTCAACATTATACTTTTGTGACATCAGAAAAAAGTTGGGTTCAAAATTGTCAGAATAAATAAGCTAAGCATAGCTACTGAACTTTCTAATGAAAAATTCTCAGGGCCAATCTCTACTGATCAGGGAGAGAATGCAAAGCAGCTGGCTGCAATTTCCTGAATCAGTCTGGGTCTGTCAATATCCTTGCTACCAGTGTCCTTGCTCTTTAAAAAGTTGCTCAATATTCTTGAAGTTTCACTGACACTCTCCTTTAAAAAACTTCCAGAGCATTTTGAATTCCTGGAATCCTTAAATGAAGCAAGTAGATGAAGGATAGATGAAGGACTTTGACTTGTCTTAAGAGGCAATTCTTTAAAAACACAAGCAAGTGTATCTCATAAGCATGTCTTTTATATAGCCTTGGTGTTTTAAAAAAGGCAATTTTCATATGCTGAAAGCACTCATGAGCAAAATGAGTGACACAAAAACTTAAGCTAAAAAATGTGAAGGCTAGTTAGGAGAGGTTTAAAGATGCAGAAGGTTAAACACTAAACACTTCATCATTACACACTTTTTCATTTACAGTTAAAAAAATCTTCACCTTTTTAAGTTTACAGACTAAAGCAAATATTCATGAGCCCTTCTGGATCAGGCTATGGCCCTTTTACTCCACTACAGCAGAAGTGAATGAAAAATCAGAAAAAATATAGCAGTGAGAATAAAACAGTTGTTAGAAACATGGATTACTGAAAATGAAAGCTAAAAATGTCAATGCAAATTTGATGGCTAATACAATCAGAGATCGTAATCAGGACCTAATGATATTCAAGCAATGCTATAGGCTTGATCCTATCTAAGGATTTTAAAATGATCAATTAGAATCCAGAAGAGGAAGATCGTTTCAATGCATATTTTTCTCTGTCTTTGGGAAGAACCATGATGAGATGCTCATAATTTACATGGATAAAAAAATACTTTGTATTTCTTTAATAACTAAAAAGAATCTAAAACTGGAACTACTCATGTTAACATTTTTAAAGCAGGAATTTTTCAATCAAGGATATTAATGAATCAGTTGAAGAACTTTCTGAGCCACTCATTTTATACAAATGATAGTATACTTGGGAAGTTCTAGAAGGTTATGAACAAACTGAAATTATAATAGTATTGAGGATCAATAGGATGATCAGAATAGATCAGTTAGCTTGATACCATCCTTAGGTATCATAGAAAGGCTGATATGCAACACAGTAAATAATTACAAGTTAATGGACTCTTTAATAGACACCAATATGGTGCACAGGAAACAAAATTAATAATAAATTTCTTTTGATTAAAATGTAAATGTATTGATAAGATTAATAGCTTCTGTCTGAGAATATAATAAAAAAAATAATTATATCCAAAAGTGAAAGTAACTCTTGCTAAACAGACAAAAACTATTCTAACTATAGAAAGAAAATCACCACTTTAAAGAGTATTTTTATTGATGTTCTGTTTTAAATTCTTTTACTCAGTGACCTAGCAAAAAAAGAGCAGAATTCCCTTCCTGGTAAATTAGGAGGTGACATAAAGATGTTTGTAAGGTCAACTATAAACAACAGTTTTATAATGACTAACATGATGACCCTATTTAAAAAGCACATTTCTGCATAAAACAAATTGTAAATTATGTAGCTAGGAACAGAGAAATTCACACTCACACTATCTCAGGAACACTGAAAAGGACGAGAGCTAATGATAGAAAACCAGCTGAGCATGATCTTGCGCTGTTACCACAAGGACAGGTATGTCAGCTAATATTTAATCACTGGACTAGTGAGTAGGATTAGGCAAGTGGAATTATTTCTAGGTATGTCATTATCAGTCCAGTGCTGGAAGTTTGTACATAGGTTTGTAGGAGGCCATATATAAAAAAACATGTGGACATATTGAAACATGTTCAGAAAGGAACTAGAATAATGTCATGAGAATTAAAAAACCACTTTATAACGAGACACTTAAGAAGCTCAACCTAACTTAGTTTCTTTAAGATAAGATAAAGCGGGTTGATTTTGGCTAAATAAGGAAAAGACTTCTGGTTCTTTAGAACATCTGGTTCTGCTCCTTTAGAACACCAGATAGAGACAAAATGAGACCCACTGCAAGAAATTTGATAGTAGCCAAATTTATATTAGAAACAAGATAGAGATGATAGATAGGAGAGACCTCATAGATTCACTGTTGCTTGAAATCTTTAAACAAACACTTAAGAGTGGGTTTCATACCAGCAAAACAACATCAGCAATGGAGGTATTGCCATCTGTGGTGGCTGGCTGGGCTCTCTGGTAGGATGCAATTAATTTCAAACTACAGTAACCCTCTAAACTGTTCGGTGACTCATGTCCCCAGACTATTTTTGTTTCTGCACAATCTACAAAAGGAATGTTCAAATGTGGTCATCATCTGTACTGTAGATAAGCAAAGTTAGGTGAAATTAATCCTAATCTGAATGGTTTACTGTAAAATCTGCTGTAGCTCAAAGGGATGGTACAAAATTGAGGTAGCAATTACCATGTAATGCTTTCTTGTCTGCTTTATGCATAAAGTCAGTCTAGAGAATGTTATTAGTATCCCTTGGTCTTAAAAATATATTAATAGTAAAAAGACAGTTGCACTGCAAAGTAAGTAATTTAAATGCCCTCTTCAGTGTATCCTGGACCTCCTGTGAGGCATCTGGAAACAGACATTCTCACAGCTCAGAGACAACATAACTATTAGTTAGACTTGAATGTGTTCAGAAATATTTTTTAACCAAAAAGCATAAAACCTTTAACCTAAGACAGCAAAAGAAACTTTTACAGGGATTAATCTAAGTGTTAACCTTAATACAATAAACAGCATCAGCCCTACCACTGAATACCAGTTATTGTGATGCATCTGTGAATCTACCTTGATCTTGCAAATTTGAGACAGAATTTTAGTGCAAGGAAATACGCTGAGAATGGGAGTTTTTTCTTCATCAGTCCTAGTATATTCTAACAGAGACACCTGAGGACAAAAAAAAGAAAACACTGTATTAAGGATATAATGTAATCAGATATACTATACATACTTCATAGCATTAGTAAATGGCATAAAAATCCTGCTATTCTTGGAAGGGGAAGGTGATATAATAGTAGATAGAATAATTCATATGTGTAGTCAATTTAATAGTTTTGCAAGACTCCTACAGATCTTGCACAGATCACATTTTTAGAGTTCTCAGTACATAAAACAGAGAAGGTGGAGCTCATTAAAATGCTAACCATAGCCTGTTTTCTGTGAAGATATTTATCCTTTTTTTTTTTTTTTTTCAGAAAGTCATGATCTTACTCAGCACATGAGCAGATACAGTTTACTTGTGACTGGGCTGTGACCATATAAAAATTGTGTTAGCATAATACCAAGTTCCCACCTATACAGCCCACCTATATTGAGCCAGGTAGCTTAGAATCAGCCAAGGATTCAAAAGTGCTTTGGGATATAGACCAGAGCTTAAGTAAAACAAGTTTGTGCTCAGGGGTTGGGAAGGATTACTTCATATCTGCATATAAAATACTCTGAAGAATTGCCTGACCTTAAGACAAAGAATTTGGCACTAGATACTTTAAAAAGTATGTAGAGCTGTTGGTTTATCCTGTTATTTTCCTCTCCATTGTTTCTACTTGGCAAACGTAGTTACCTTCTTGTATTTTGAATTCAGCAGAACTTGAACATGACTGTTTCCAAGATCATGCTAGCATAGAATTTTAGGTACCAGCAGATCAGTGAGATCAGTGTTTAGTAAATAATTTCTGACCTACTGCCAGAGGCAAGGACAAAACTTCTACCTTCACAAAACTCAGAAAACAAAATGTTCTCTAAAAAACCAGGTGCAGAACTATTCCTAAAGCTTTCTTTTTCCACAGCACTTGCTGTAAGTTACAACACAGAACGTCAAACCTGGGTCATCTTTGGTCCTGCAATACATTGTAATGCTTCTGCACCTTCTTCATTAGAAATCAGGACTCCATCTAGGTTAGTGTCAGCCTTTAATAGGCCAGTGACATTCAGCTGAAATGAGGCTGGCTTAAAGACAGACATTTTTTTAAATTGCCGATATAGTTTACACAGAAGAAAGAGACTTGCATTTCCTTTTTCTTTAGTGTACTGTCATCTGGTGGACGTCAGGAGCTAGAGGTTTGCTATGATTTTCAACAGAGCCACTGTGTCATCTCTGCTTATGTAGTTTGCTAGAAACACATGAGACAAGGTACCTTTGGGCTACTTTTGATTGTCCTGATTTTATGTGACATTGATGGTAATAAATTGCTCTGGAGTCACATAGGAAAACTCAGAAGTTTACTAATCTTGTGAGGCTCACTAATACATAAGATGTATTTATAACCTAGGAGTTTCATTTATGACATAGATATACTACAAAAAACAAAGAAAGCTTTATAGGACATGTGAGAAATGTTTAAAGGATTTAGAGGTGTCACTGAAACCTGAAGACATCACCACAAACCTATCCTATACATACAGAATATGTTAGACTGCCCACTAGTTTACAATATAATACACGAAATACACACTTCTCAAATAATGAATAATAATGTCTTTGTGAATGGAATATAGATATATTTTGAGAGCCAAATAAGCCAATGCAATCACTTACGAGCTAGATAGTAGAACATCCTTGGAGAGGGAGTAAGGATTTTCTGCTTTGCTCTGAACTAACTAGACATTGTGGCTGGATGCCTAAGGAACTCTGGAGAGGCACAGGTTTAGTGATGTGTAATACTCAAGAGTTACCATGTTGACACACAGAGCTGATGGCAAAGAACACAGCAAAACTAAAAGTTTTTTCTGATAAAAACCTGTGTAATAACAACAAAGAACCAGAGACCAGAAATGGTAGCTCTTATTATTTCTTTTTATATCTTAGCATGTATTGAAAATATACATTGAAGTTAATTGACACGCTAAATAGACAAGGCAGCATCTTTTTGGATGAGTCCTGGGTGCCCCAGTGGAGTTGTGTTTCCTGTGTGGGTTTGTTGTTCAAATTATTTGAGAGGTGTTCTATTCAGATAGTACTCTGTTTGCCTGACTTTGACTTGTACAAAATACTAAATTTATAGTATAAATAATAAATTAAATGATGTTACACAATCATTAAAAAAAGCTTGTTAAAGTGTCTTTCAATGCCTCCAATTTGTAAGGTTTAACTCTGCTGACTCTGACTAAGCCCTTTAAATAATGTTAAAATGTACTGATTCAGAGGGAATAAAGAACAGAGAGAAACATTTGTTCCAGAAGCTGGTTGGGCAATGGGAATGAATGAGAGTCAGTAAAAGGGCTGAGTATTGGCTTTCTTGCCAAAGCTCCAGCCAACACAGCTGTGCTGCTGCAGACAGATACATGCAGTAACAGAGAGACTAACAGTGTACTTTCACATCCCCAAGGCTAGGAACTGTCTCTGCTCCCAGCCCTTATTCAGTGCAGCTGAGACAGCAAAATTAAAGCCAGGACTTGGTTTTTGATATCTGGCACAGGCCACCAATAAATTTAATTCTTAAGGGAAGCAAAAAAGAAAGGAATTATGTCTCAGAGATGTCTCAGCAAAAATGACATGCAACTTACTCACTTGGTTAGGCTGTGACTACAAAAAGAAGTGAAGGAGGCCCTGTGCGAACAAAGATGCTGTAACATGATCATAAGGCTTCTTACATTGCCAGTGTCTTAGAATTAATAAGGTGCAGGACCAGATTTTAATCCTTTATAAGGTCATGGTTAGAATGCTTTCCCAGGAAGTTCAAGTGCTGGTATGTACCTTATGCCATGGGTTGTGTGTGATGTCAAGACTAAGTTGGGAGTGTGTTTATGTAAGATGTTTGTACCTTCCCTGGATTTTTTCAGCTGGTTCCAGCTCAGGTTGAAGAAATTCAGGTTTGCTTAAGCCTCTAATGCCCTCAAAAGTGATCACATGGTTATGGCTTGCATCAAAATATTCCCAGTTGGGCTGCAAGGCAACGCAGGTTTGAAAATAGTTGTATGGCCAAAAGTGTGGCAAAACCCCCCTCTGATTAAAGTAATCAGACACATTTAATCTTTAAACAATTGGATCCAGTGCCTGGAATTCCCCTTGCTCAGTATTGAGTCTGTTGAGGGAGACCTAGTGTGCTCCAGCCATGTTACTCTATTTGTTAAAATGAAATGACCATTATAAAGGTCAGACGGGTGATCAAGTGATATCACTGTAATACTGTGGTTCAAATTAGAGACAATATCAACGGGCATCAAAACTGTGGGCTGCTAAGGATATCACAGTATTCATGATCCTAGTTTAATCTCCCATTTTGTTCCCCTCTGTGCATCCTGGCCCAATCCTGTCTGGTGAGCACATCCCACAATGTAAGAATATTTATGCTAGTAAATGTTCCTTAAAAAAAAAGAATTAAAGCTCAATTTCTCACCAGGTCATAAATATTATTTAAGGAAGTAAATTCATTAAAGTTGATGATAAGCTTTTGAAGTGTTTCAAGTCTAGAGACATCCTGCAGAGTGCTCAGGCTGTTCCCATTCAAATTCAAAACCTAGACAAAAAGTAGATCAGAAACAACAATTTTACCAGACACACAGCCAAATTCTGTAATATTTCAGGGCTGCTTTTAAAATGAAAAAGCTTCAGCTGATGGAGCGCAACTACTGGTAAACCATAAAAAGTCTGTAAAATGTGAATACAAACCAATGTGAAATAATGAAAAGACAGTAAAGGCTATGATGACTCTCTTTCACTTATCTGAATACTATTTATTCTCTAACTTCTCTCTGAAATAAAAGTGACCTGGCTAAGACGGGGAGTCAGACAGTCAGTCAGTTCATAGGAGAAAAATAGGAACCTCAGTCAAATCTCGCTACAATGAGTGGAAAGTTTCTCACTGACTTCCACAGAAGTTTTATCTGGCTCTGACAGAATGGACAGAAGAGAATCAACCTTAAACCTGGGCTTCTCAGGTTGTGTTAGTAGAACAGAATTTAATTTTACCTACTTGTTTGTTTTTTTTTTTTTTCTCTTGATCTGTGAAATTCAAAGCTTGCCTCCTAATATCAGCAGGAGAAACAAAGTTCATACGAGTGTAATGTACTCAAACTCAGTCGTGTGTTCTGGCAGGAGCAGTTCATGGTCAGACACAAGCCACTCACAATGCCAATGGCTGCAGTCACAATTTCTCTGTTCCAAGGAAGCTCACATTTCTAAAGTGAAGGAAACAGGGTAAATATACTATTGCTTTTTAGCTCACTTTGGTATCTATTTCAGAATGTTAATGAGTCAAAGCTATCTCCTTCCACAAAGATGCATCAGTTTTATTCCTTTCTGCCATTAGACTTTCTCTGCCATACAGACTCAGCCACAGGCTAATAAAGGAGTTTAATTTGGCTCTCTAATACCTTATGTAGAATAAGCAACTGTCAGATTCCAGCATGAAGATCGCAGCTGTCAAAGACTAGCTTAGATCCTGAGAGCATGGACAGCTCTCCTGCAATGCTTTCATTGCTGCACTGTCCAAAACTACTCCATCATATTACAGTGTGATCACCTTCCAAATCAGTTTTCATTTCCTCCCTTCTAAGAAACCAGAAACAATCCCTGTTCCTTTATAAAGGGACAGATGTTGCTCCCTGTTAGCATCTGACAGTTTGGAGGGTATATTAGAATGAACAGGCAAAATTATTACTCAATTCCCACTCAGTTCTCTTGCATAAAATAGGGTTAAGCAGAATCTATCTCTCAGAGGATACATATGATACAGAGATTTAAGCTGGTTACTTATAACAGTGTACTTCTCAGCAGCAATCATTTTTATTTAGCTTAAAGATAAAGGCTGTGGATCTTAAGGGTGAAGATTTCCTCTGTGGAATATGCATATTGCCCTTCGCAACACTCACTCAATCCCACTTTACAAACAGTGGGTATGAAACTGCATGAGATAAACTCCTTTTAGTGGGGACTAATGACAGAATAGCAGTGTGGCACAGCGCAATTTCACTCTGTGAACTAAACATGCACAAATATTTATTCAAAGAGGAATCTTCTTGGTTATTATTGTCTTTGAAAAAAGGCACTTCAGCTTTTTTCACTTTGAGCAGAGACTGTGTTCTGATGAATGAAACCTCTTGACAAAACCCAAAGTCAAAGATGAGTTTAGAATACAAATGTTCATTTAACCTTAACTTTATGCTAAAAAGTGCTGTCACAGATGAAAGTATTTCACACAGTTATGACTTAACAGCAATTTAAGATTCATTAATGGTGTGAGGTAGACCAAGGTTGAATTTTAACAGCACTTAAGGATTGATTAAAGATTAACAAGGTGATTTGGTAGAATATATTAGGATTAAAATAGTGATAGTATTTGTGTCTTTCCTCACTCACCTAGAAAAGATCAGACATATCTAATTATTTCTCACATATCTCTCATAGATGCTTCAGACTCCTGTCTGGGAATTACTCCCAGTAGCCGAAGCCCTTTGTGGAGCTTCCTAACACACAGAAATGTCACTGGGACAGATTTCAGCAAAGTTTCAGAGCTCCTTTCAAGGCTGCACATGCCACCTCATGGCCATCTACAGTATTTACAAAATGTCCTTTAACAGCAATTATACAAGCCATACAGCATATATTTTACAAGATCTTTCCAAACCTTGCATTGTCATGCTTGAATGACTTCTCAGGATCACTGCTGTTTTTGCCTTCTGCTTTAGCTTCTCGTTTCAGAGATGTTCACATATGCTTAGACTGTTACAGAGAAGGAAAGCTTTTTTTCCTGTCAGGCTGCTGCAAAGCAAGGGCCAAGTATCTTTATTTGACTGAGACCATCTCTTAAAAATGTAAACAAATTTAAGCAGCATGAAAATATTGTTATGAATTATGATAAGGGATGGCAGGCAGAGAAAGCAAAGAATAATTAATAAGAAAGTAGTTTTTAGTGTCATTATTCCAACAGAATGAGATACAGGCAAGAAAATCAGATTGTTAGCTCTGTGGGACAGGGCCCATCTTCTGTATGCTGTCCTACACATCTCAACTCATGAGTTTTACTTTTTATTCCTGACTCTCATCCCCACCCCACTGGGAGGGGGAAGAGTGAGCTAGCAGCTGCATGGTGCTTAGTTGCTGGCTGGGGTTAAACCACAACAGATGCTTATATAGCATTTAACACCACAAAAAAGAATTTCAGTGGGGCCTCTGCAAACTAGCATGATATAAACAATAATAAAGCAAAACTGGACAACAGATACTGCATTTGAAAATACAACCTTGCCACCCAAAAATCAGATCTCTTCTCAGAGCAAAAAGAAGAAAAGGAGAGCAATGGGGACTAGAGATGAGTTGCCCTGAATTAATTTTCCTACTTTCTATTCTTTTCCTTCATAAGTCAGAATGAAAACTTCCTCCCCTGAAATATCTCCATCCCTGGAGATATTCAAAAGCTGTCTGGACACGGTTCTGCACCGCTTGCTGTAAGTGACCCTGCTTGATCAGGTGGGTTGGACAAAGTGACCTCCAGAGGCCCCTTCCAACCTCAACCATTCTGTAAATCTGTGAAAATACTTCTATTCAAAATTTCTTAGTCAGTCATATATTCCATCTGTTTAGCTGTTTTACAGTCTGGAGATGGAAGGGGTCACTAGGACAGAACTGACAGTTTCTAGGGTTATGACTGGTCTGAAAAATTGGATCTATGCCAGAGGGACCATACATTTAGGGCTAGGTATCTGGAGATACCAGAGATAAATGGACTAGGATTAAATTTAAGATTAAGGACAAAGGAGGCAGTGATTTAGAGTTAGGACAAGCCTTGCAAGCCAGGACCTGGGATGCTGTATTACTAGAACTGAGACTGAAGAACTGAAAGCCCATGCTATGCTTTGTGCTAGCACTGGTAGGAAGAACAAAATAATAACAAAATAATATTGTGGTCAAACAAATACAAATGAAAATTACAAAATAAATGACTGAAGAAACCACTGAGCCAATCTGTTCCACAGGCAGTAAATACAGGTGCTGCAGCTGTTACTGTGGAGACTTCCAAAGCAGTCCTGCATCAGCCCCCGCAAGCTCTAGTGGGAGGCACTGATGAGAAGTGGTGAGTGAGAAGAGACAATCTGCAACAAAAAGAGAAAGGGCAAGGAAAGGACAAGATGATGATGAGAAAAACTGGAAAGCACTAGTCATGCTTTTGCCACAGATGGCATAAAGATGTGAAGAATGCAGCAGAGGTAATATGAAGAAATACAATGAGAACAGAAGAAGAAAACAAAAGAAAGATTAATAGAAAAATGATGAAAGGAGACAGGAAAAGAGAGAAGCACTTTTCTCACTTTTCTGCCTGCTCTCTTCTGTGCTATCCTTTACTAAACAACAACATTCTTCTGTCCACAATGCAGCATACCGTATGCACTTCCAGACCCTGGAAACTAACCTCCAGCATTTGTAGCAGCTGCTTTTCCTTAACTGGCTATTCAGGGTTGCATACATAAGACAGAGATTCCATCTTTTCTCATTAAGAAACTACAAATAGAAGAAATAGGGAAAGATTCCAGGTTTTCATTATGCTGTTACAAAAGCAGGCAAAAGACAAGAATAGACATTCTGACCATATAAAGTTTATACATTGCACAATATTTACTAAGGATAACAGACTATAATTAACACAAATTCCATAATAATGTTCACAGTAATCATGAGATCACTTGCAAGACTTCTTTTTTTCCCCTGCCTCTATAATCAGTAAGAGTAGTCTCCATGTTCTGTATTACATTAAAAACCCCATCTATGTATTTGCCTCTGGAACTACAAGTCTTGTCTCTGCTGAAGATCCCTGGCGGGAAGGTAGCAATAGCATGAGAAGAAAGAGAATAGAACAAGAAATGTTGACAGCAGATCCAGAACCCCATACAAATACTACAAAACTGTTGATAAGTTATTTTCTTCTTGAAATTCTTTTTTCACTAGGATGTAATTTCTGGTGATTTACAACACTGCAGTTTGAGCACCAGCAGGTTAGTGTGGGCATCTGATTAATTATTGCTGGACTTCTCTGCCAAAATAAGCATCTGACCATGAGCTTTCAATTTAAGAACAGTGTTGGGCTGATAGTTGCTACTCAAGGAAGATGCATAAATTGCCTGTCACCAACTGGAATGGGGTCTAATACATATGAATGGAGCTGATCTGGCTAATCCATACTAGGAGCTAATGCAATGACAGTTTTTCATACAACCTGGAGGATATCCTACCAGCACGATACAGAGTGCACTGGGTAGCTTCCTGAAAAGTTCTGTTCTTTTCAGCTAATATGAAAATAGCTCCTAAAATCATCAGCTGTGCCAATCTGACTTCCCCATGGGCCAAAAAAAGTGCTGGAAGTGGGTAGCTGAATTGTCCGATACAGATTACTACCTCAAATAATTTCAGGTAAAGCTGCAAGAATGAGGGTTATTTTGTGTTTCCAACTTTATGTGAAGAATAGCAAAGGGTAACAAATCTGTTTCATTTTGTATTGGAACAGACTAGAAGCTCAATAGCGGTGTTCAGCTATGGGAGAAAATAAGTTTTAGCTAAAGGTTTATAGGAAAAAAATTGAAAGTGGTACTATCCACAAGATCATCTCTGCTCACCTGTGAATGTTTCTTGTGGCTACGCTATTTCTGGGTCAAACCATACCCCACCTGCCCAAACCCCCAAGCAAACCCCCCTACCCCCACAAAAAAACAAAACCAAAACCCCATGCTGAGACATGTTATGCCATTCACTGAATTACTGCATCTCAGAATGGGCACACTTTGAATCCCAGGGAATTTGTTTTGATCTTAGCAGCTAAAATGTCCTGAGCTCAGAGTCTCTGTCCCTCAGGGACATAAGATTTTGCTTTCAAGATTGAAAAGGTCTTCAGCTCCCTTCAAGCTCTCAGCTCTGATTTGTACACAGGGAAATCACACATACATTTATATGTATACACTTTCATACATAGAAACATAGTCAATGCACATAAAAAGATGAAAAGTGCTGTATTAACTATACTAAAATCATAACAATACAGTCACACACGTCAAGTCAGTGAACTGCTCAGTATGCAAAGAAAGAATTGGATTCAACAGTTGTTCTGTCCCATAGTGACAAATGGGCAACAGGGCATCCTAAGACCATTGATCCACTGGTGACACGGTTGCATGAGCTGCTTTGGGCAGATGTTTCCCAGCGCTTATGACAAAGATCTTGGCTGCATCACAAGTCTCATCTTGATTCTTGGAAGGCAGTAAAATAAATAAGTACAATCACACAAATTTCAAAGTTGAGACTTACCCAGAAAAACTTGGGACTTATCTGCATGAATGCAAATCTGCTCTCCTGTGATAGAGATGAAATACATATACATCTGGGTGGGATTTGTGTTGTTTCTGCATTGTTCATCTACCACTGCTTTCAACTTTCAGAAATCTGGCCATTCACAATAATATTTACTCTGTTTTCACAACCATATTAGGAACAGATGAGGTAAGACCGAGATTCTAACAGCAAAATTCTGAACTAATTCTCATGCCTGGTATTTCCTACCAAGCTACGGACCTCTGAAATCCAAGAGCCAGTCATAGAAACACCAAGCATAGGGACTTTGGGGAGCTTCAAGCCACCTCTGCCTGGGTAAAACTTCTTAATAATCCTAAATTATTTGATGTTTTGCAAAATGTTTCTGTTCTTACAATCACAAAGTTTGTTCACAGGCCAAAGCTATGCTAAATAGCTCTTAAAATTTAGGCACCTACTCTGTTACACTGAAAACAACTTTTTACAGAAATATTTGAAACTTGTCCTTAATTTTCAGCCTCAGAATTTGATTGTGCACTCTAAAGATGCAATTTATTTTTATTTATTTTATTTCCATGATACTGTATGCTCTGAAGTCCCAGGTACAGAATCATGGTTGAATTATATAACAACAAGAACTAAACCTGTGTGCAGAAATGCACAGAGAAGAGCACTAATAATATTTTCTTCTTGTTTTGCACTGAATTTTTCAGTGCTAACCACATGATTTTCTTCTGTTTCCTATTCAGAACAAAGACTCACAAGCAATACCTTTAGCCGGTTTCATTTCATTATAATTTTGTTCTCTTGAACGGAGACAGATAAATTTACCTTATTTTATTCAAATGCTGCATTCAAGGTTAAGCATCAAATATCAGTATCTAATATATCTAATATATGATCTAATATATAAAATATATCATTATAAATCATATTATATACAATAGATACCACACATTATATATAATATATAACATATATATATTATATTCTTTTAAGGTATCTAGTATATGATTCATTGCATTCCTCTTCTCTATTTGCACTGTCATATTTAAAATCTGTTTAAATCCTTCTTCACTATGCAAATAAGTGGTTCCACTACAGTAAGCACAATCATGCATAAAGTGAGCATGGTTTGCAAGAACCTACAACAGTTTCTACAGTTAAACTTGAGAAAGAGAAGACAGTCCACTGGCCAGCCAGGAACCTGGGGGCAGAAACTCACCTTTTTTCTGCAGTACACTAGTCAAATGACTTAAAAATATGTGGTCATTTTCTCTGTGTCTGATTAGGAGGACAATAAACGCCCGTACTTCCATCTGGTACTGTAAGATTCCTTAAAGATTATGGGGTAATCAGCTTATAAAGAGAATCAACCTAGAAATGGAGTAAGTTCTCCAGTTTTTCAATCAATGCAAAGTTTTCTTTAAAAAAAGAAGATATAACAGTCAAAATCCTTACTGCAACTAATAAAAATACTGCTCTTTCTCAAGAAGATTCTGTGCTAAGATTAGTCATCCAAAACCCTTTGGTTTGGCTTTCATCCCTACAAGAGTAATTTATTAATTTCTCCTTGCCAAAACAAAAAGATCCTTGGCTTGAGAAAGTGGCATTAAAAGTAAGCAGAATGCTATTTATAAACAACCTCAAAATGGAACGTGTAAGTACAGAACTACCCGCAGCTCTAAACAAACATCCCTGAACACAAAAACCAGGCATACCTGAGGTGGACAAGCTTGGAGTATTCAAGCAGAAAACAGTCCTTGAAATACTGCCAGCCTAAATTTCAATCTCCCCTCAACTGAGCGTCAAGGTTATTCGTACAAAGATTATGTAAGCCACCGCTGATGTTTCTTTACAAGTAAAGCTGTGTAGGAACTTAGAATAATCATTACCACTGCTGTTAAAAAGCAGCTGGATTGCTTGTTTATTCTTTTATCTTCTTTTTTTTTTTTTTTAAATCAAGGGCTTCATAAATAAGTAATAAAAAAATAAAGGTAATAAAAATATCAGTCTTTGTGGGCTCAGAGCTTCAGACTAGTACACGACCAAAAGAAGGAGAGGGGAGAGTGTTTCCTTTCTTGTCAGCTATCTGCAAATGGAGTCTGTGGAGCACTGATGCTTCAAAATACTCTAGATCCTTGTAATAAATTTGTTTTGTTAAAAATTATTAACTTGGAGTCATAACAAACAGGTTCTAGTTTGACATAGCTTTAAAAGCTTACCATGGATTATTTGATAAACCTTCTTCAAAGTGAATGTTTCCCAATGTTTCCCACTCCATCAACAAGAATTGTACTACCAAATTAAAACTTGTCTTCATTTTCACTTGGAAATATTTTTAAATTCTGCCTGGAACAACATAACAGGACAAATTAACTTTTGATATTTTTTCTAAACAACAAATTTAGATGAATGATTACAGAAAGATTTTTTTTTTAAATCTGAAAGACTACAACTGTGGATATACTGATCCCAATACATGGCTATACTGGTCCTATACCAATCCACAACAGCAAGCTTCATCCACTTCACCCTCAGTGTTGCTCTGTAATCATTCACTTAAGGGAATCACCTCCTCAAGTAAGAGAAGGTCTTAGTTTGCTATTCAGTATTCAGAATGATGTCAGTCCAAATTGCAGCTCTAATGAAATAGTGCTGGACTTGAGTGCAGTGTGTGGCACTGTCGTGAAATCAGTAGCAAGTAACAGCAACAAATTTCACAGTATGTTTAAATTGTCTCACACTTCCATCAGTTGTTCCTTCCTTGAGATGATCAACAGTCTTTCCCTCTCTTTGTTAACAAGCTTTAAGACAGTACTACTTTGGTATACTATTTCCACTCAAATGCAGAATCTAAATGATTTGATTCTTTTGGGGCCTGATGCACTACTGACTCGTTGTTCTACACCTGTAGATAGGAAGAGTGTTCATTGGTCTTAGATACAAAAACAAAGCAAGAACTGGCCAGATGAATGGCATGCCTTAGCTGTCCTGCAGAACATCAGAGAGCGAACAGACAGCTTTCTACTCATTAGGAGAGAGCCATCCAGTTCTCCCTTCATAAAAATTCTGTAGAATGACCTTCAGATCCATGCTGGCATCCAACACTTTGGTTTATGGCATCACTGATATCCTCCACATGCCCTGTTATGAAGTATTCCCTGTGTGTAGACTTTGTGCTGGCTGTTGACTTCAGAGTGAGTTTGACTCATGAAGTCCTAAGCCAGAATCAAGAACGACAGAAAAAAGAAGCCATTAAAATCACGTTGGAATTACAGGAGGAAAAAATGCCACAAACAGAAACAAAAAAACCACAGCACTTTGCTGGATTTCTACTGTTTAAAGGCCCAGAAAACATTTCCAAGCACTGGTCCAATATAACTACTCATCCCAGCTATTTTTGTTCAATGCCTTCCCTGTTTACTGAGATCACCAGTAATGGGAATGGCAGCATCTGCCTACTGGAAGCTGGCCTGGATCCAATAATTTGGACCACATAAGAACTGCTACTTTAATGATATTTGCCATACTCCTAGTTTGGACCTTATGAAAAACAAATATGAGACAGACTTCAAGTCCTGTCATTAATCTCCCAACCACCAGCCACCATCATACCCAATTATTCATGTCTGAAAATACCACAATATTATCCTTGTACAATTCACTAAACATACTAATTCAGTTTTCTGTTCTGTCCCCAATGCATTTATTTTTTTGTAAGAATGCCTTTTCAAGACATGTCTTTTCTGTATCTTCATTATCATGAACTGAATTTTCAGTTTCCAGATTCTTACTCCTTAGAGATTTATTACTTGATGTTTTACCCAACATTTGCAGCTTGGCCAATTCACGTTCCAGCTGATAAAAAGACCCCATTAGGATTCAGAAGCAAGAGTTTATATTAAAGTATGGCAGGAAAACTATCTTATTTACCTTATTTATGTTTCCTCAAAAGATAAGCCCTCTAGATGTGTACTAAAAAGCATACCTGAAAACATCAAACCAGAAAATTACTTAAATTCAGACTCTTGATTGTCAATAGAAAAAGCTGAATTACTTGGTCAAAGGGGCAGCTCTGCTCTGAGCAACTGCACATACTCTTCTGTGTACACTGGCTCATATCCCAGCCTATTCATATCAATTAGACCATTGTTGCACACAGGCAGGACCAATCCCTCAACGTGACTTCATTATGATGCAAGTCTCAGCAATGAAAAGAGAGTTAGAGGGTACAGTTAAAATGGCAGCACAGCTTTTCTTCAGATACCTAAGGGTAGGGATCATTTCTCTCCCCATGTGTGATCACTGTATGGCATAGTAATTACTCTCTGCTTTGTGAAAGCAAAACTCTTTTTCCATTCTTTTTTGAGAGGTAACTCTTTAGGATCAATCAAGCCACTATACAGCTGAGATTAGGTAAATCAAGAGAATAAACTACCCACTTCTTTTGAATAACAAGCAAGGATTTGGCTCCCAAGTATAAAACTTCCATAAAACTCTTCTTAAAGAAAGCAATTTAGCTCACTTTGCCTACACACCCCAATGTGAATATTATTCAAAATATTCATATATGCACTAACTATAGGCACTTCTGACAGAGATGAGGTCACTGAAGTGCATGTCTGCTTCCTAGATACTACCTGATCTACGTATGGCAAGCAAAGGAGGAAGATATGACCATAAAGGCATGAGCCTCCACTGGCAGTCCTTGGTCTATGCACCTTTGATCAAAAGAATCTGTTGACTCTTGATCAAAGTACTTTTAAGGTGTCCTATTTGTGTAATCAGCAATATTTTTTCAGTTATATTTGTATGGACATGTGTGCAAAGAGCTCACTCAAAGTGCATTAAAGGCCTAATAGGAATGGTTACAAACTGCTGTACAGAAAATCTGTAGCACAGGTCTTTTCATTTTAGAATAACTGCAGTTGCACTGATGCAACTACAGTCTGACTCTGATCCATTATGTTGCTTATACTGCTCCTAAAGGAAGGGGAACGGACTAATCAGTTAGGAATCAATAAAAAAACCCAAACAATAACTTGAGAGCTGAGTGAGAAAGAGCTTTCTAATCTGCAAAACACAGACTTTTCAGAAATGTTTATGGTATCAGCTAGAATAGGTAATAACCATAATAATCAGGGAACTCAGCAGGAAGGTCCTCTGCAAACAGCTGTACTGGATGAATAAAAGCAGCAACTTGAAACTCGGTTTACCACACTAGGTGAGTATCTTATCTAGTCCACTGTTCTGGACTGGCTCTCTAAGGCTTCCTTCTTGGTGCAGATCCATTTAAGAGCCCCTTGCTCAAGGCACTTACCTGAGTCTTGAGACACCAGATTCAAATAATTATGAACCTGGCAGAACTGAAACTGGAAATGGATCGCCTGCAACACATTAAGTGTCCTAGAAACTTGGCTGTTGATATTCTGAAGAATAATTAACAGAGACAATGACATCATACATGTAATACATTATTTTCCATTTCCACCCAAAGTGTAGGGATAGCATTTGGAAGATATTTATATTATAGATAGAGATAAACCAAGAAAAATTAATAGATTCTCTAGTATCTGTTCAGAAATGCAGGCATGATTTACATTTCCATTTATAACAAAACAGGCCTGATTTAGATTTGAAATAAAACCTCTTTATACTAAAGGCAGTGAAAAATAAAAATAAATATATGCACAAATCCCACTGATACCTATTTTCTGTCTTCTTTGACATGGCTACAGCAATGGAAAGGAGTTTGGAGTAAACAAAGATGAGCCCTAGGGAGTTTTGACACAGACTTTGGAATGATCAGGGCTGTGTATATTGGATATGGCTCTGAACCATGCAAGTTGGTAGGAAATTTTTATTAGAATGAGAGAAAGATTAAATCATGTACATAAATCCTTGGTAGTAATCAAAATGCTCATGCTAGAAATGTCAGACTGATATCACCTTCCTATTTTTTCTATTAAGTTTCCAGCAAGGTTGACCTCTTGCAATTTCTGCAGAGTATGTAAACCCTGTGAATGTTTTAAACAATACAGTTTTAATCTAATATAGCACTGCAAATGCTGAAGAGCCTGTAGGCGAAGAGGCAGATCATTCAAATGTAAAAACAAATTTGACTGGAGTCTAAACAATGCTAGCCTCTGTTGTAAACTATAGCTTTCTTTTGACATGGAAAGAGAGAATGCATTTTGCCGAAAGGGAATTAGCTTGGAAAGCCTTTGTAAATGATACTGCTATGAAAATAAACTCAGTCCCCCAGCCTTAGTTTCACAGCTGTGCATGAGAAACCTAACAGATCATGCCCCGTGTCATGAGTACTCATCAGCTTTTGGCTACAGCCCATGTCTTGGCCTTGGGATATCACACGAACTAAATCACTGATGTCAATTATTTCTCTCCATGATGACACTGAAGCTCTTTGCAGTAAGATGCTATTAGTGTTTGTAGTGTCCTTGATAATAAATAATAATTTCTGGGAACACTCTACTGCCTTTACACTTGTATTTTGTCAGCTGTAATTTCTCAGTCTTTCTTTTCCTTCCCTATCATCATGCCCAGCTTCAATTTCTCTCTCCTCTTTTTTACAGCTTTGAAGATTCACAGTGATCTGGCCTCATTCATCCCTACCAGCATCTCCTTCTGCTCTAGCTACTTTTATCTTGGTATCATTATCTTCCTCAGCCTTTTTTTCATGTACTCTCCCAAGGGAAGGTAGACTGAGCTGAGCACCTCTGTTCCCCTGTTGGGGCATGATGACTTGGGTAATTCAGAAAGCTACCTGGTCTTTTGCTAGAAATGGACATTTACACATTTCTTCTCGCTTTACATGCCAAACTGCTAATCACAGAGCTTTTGCTGGTTTTGGACTAGCCTCCAACTCAAAGGTTAGCATGAAGAATATTAATTTTGGGGGGAAAGGGGAGAAACCAATTTTTCATAGGAGCTAATTTGATATATGACAGCGTGAAGAAAAGACAGGATAGAACTTCTCCTGAACAGGAGTTAATCTTTCCAAGTTATAAAAAAATAAAAAAATCCAAACATTAAAATAAAAATTAAATGGCAAACCTTTTGCATAATACTGAAGTGCAGACAAAAATCTGCAGTTATAAGAAAACTAAAAAAATCTTTTCCTTATCAAGAATCCCAGAGGTCTTTGAAAATGAGTGATTTAGTTAACTCTGTATATGCAGAAAACCTTGACAGCTAATCAGTTCCAAATAATGTTTCAGCCTTAATACTTATAAAATGAAGTTTAAAATTGTCCTTTCTGTTGCTCAACAATTCTAAAAGTTACCCCTACTTATTAGACACATTTCTATACTATTAAAATATCATACATTTGACAAATTAGAAGAAAATAAATCATAACAAGGATACCTGAGGCACCTCTATATTCTTGATCAGGTTATTATTCAAGCAAAGTACATTCAGCTTTGTCAGGGCTTCCCAATTTTCAATTCTGGAAATTTCATTGCAACAAAGGTAAGCTTTTTGCAAATTTACACATTTTTGTAGACCACCTATTTTCTGCAATAGAAGAAGTAGTATTACTGTGTAGCACCGAATAACAAAATGTTACTCTTTTTCGTAAAGATGACATTAACTTGCACAGAAAATTGTTAGGTAGTTCCAAATAATTTGAGACCACACCCTCTATGCAGAATTCTGCTGATTTAGAAAGTTTTTCAATTAAGCCAACAAAGAAAAAATAGTAGCAGCTACAACGGTACATGATAAATTATTATGTG
Organism: Strix aluco; assembly: GCF_031877795.1. Classification (NCBI taxonomy): domain Eukaryota; kingdom Metazoa; phylum Chordata; class Aves; order Strigiformes; family Strigidae; genus Strix; species Strix aluco. The sequence continues at coordinate 122,429,712 of NC_133934.1, read as the reverse complement.
GTTTTAAATATGGTATTATTTTCATGAAGATGTCTTCATTCTAATCAGTTTCCTGGAAAAAGTTTCAATGTAATTATTCTAGTTTTTAAAAATATTGTTTCTAATGAGAGAGAAAAAAATCTAACAATAGGTTCTAAATTAAAAAACCTGTAATATGTAACAGACATAACTTGATCCATATCTAAAATGGGATTTTTGGATACTCAAGTAAAGAAGTGCCAGATCTTGACTCCTTCTAATTGTGCCTTCTTCCTTGACCAGATAAATGGAGTGTTTGTGAAAGAATATGATAATCATTTTAAGGGACGGGAAACTGGCTAAACTTGGCTAGAAAGAAAACTCATAGTTAACTTACCACTAAACAGCATTCAGCAATCCACAGCTCTGAGTAACAGGCAATACTCTAGGTCTGAAATCTTCTGAATATTTTGTCCAATGAAAATGAGAGTAATTACATTTGGGAAATATTTCATGCTTACAGTTCTGGGATAACCTGAGAAAAACATCTCCAGTGATGTTGTTTTTATCCCTCTTGATCAATATTCTCACAAAACAATCCGTTACACGTGTACTGGAAATGAAATGTAACTGTTATTCTCTTTATGTCCATGCTGTAAAACATACATTATGAAGTAGAATGTCTTACTGCCATTACAGTAAATTAGAGATAGCTGCTTAACATCAGTTGTGTCTTTTAAAATCTCCTCTGCAGTAAAAAGTGTTTGCAATTTTGGCCATGTTCAGCGTATAGTGGTTAAGTAGCTTGTTTCTGCTCCCAAAGCACGTTTGCAAAGTATTACACGAGTGCTTCATATTCACACCTCAGAATGCATCTTCAATTTAAAACAAAATATATTTTAAATTCTGCTAATTTTAATGGATATCAAAAACTGGAAATCCATAACTTTAACTACAAGCTAGTATATGTATGTGTATAAATATACACACATACCTATACATACATATATATGTATAAGCATAAATGGTGCACTTTATCAGTCTTGCAGTTTTCCACTTCTAGAGTGGATGTATCAAGTAAATATAATACAAGATTTTGGCCAGGAAAAAAATAAAAAGTTTACATGGAATTTCATTAACGGTGAGATTCAGTTTGAGATTAAGACACAAAGCATATGTATCCATATGTGCCTCTTGCTCATGTTCGTATGTTAGTCAAGAGATTTAACCAATATAGCCAAAGGATCCTGAAAAGTCATTCAGGTGATGGCGTTTATGCTACACTAAATTGACTTATTCTATATGTTCCCTTGACTAAGGATGGAATTCAGAGTATCTGTTGCAATTTCAGAGACCTTGAAGTATCTTGCAGCAGCTGTTCCAGTAGGGTGCAGTTTTCTATATATCCTCCTAGATATGTGTGGTGTCTTAGATACCTGGGGGCAAGTAAAATGGCACTAGACAGCTGCATCTATGGGGCTGAACCCTATCCTTGATTTCCACTGACTGTAATGGCAGCCTAGAAATGAAATGCCTATCTAGACAACTGCCTGTAGACACTTAAATCAAGGTGTGTTAAATTGGAGTTTCAAAATTCTAATCAGTTCATAGTAGACAAAATTTCCACTGTCTTAGTTTAATCACCCGATTCTGCTCACAACTATCCAGTCTACAAAAATGCAGGACCACATCAAAACTGCAAGATTTATTTTGATGAAATTTATATACCAAGCTTATTTCTCTTTCTATATACAAATATTTCTGCAGGGCATTTAGAAGAAACAGAGACAATAGAGAGAGTTGTACCTTAAAAGTCATTTACTCTGAAGATACTCTCTTGAGAGATTCTCATTTCTGTATCCTAACTGCTAACATGTTTCCCATGGTTCTGAAATGTTCAGATCACCACAAACTGTTATTAATGCATGACCTACACCACCTTTGGGGCATTCCAGAATGGAAACCTACCTACAGATGGTATCTCTAGAGAAGCAAAAATAATTGTATATTCTAGCAAGGGCATTGATATTTATAGGTGTACTGAGAGAAAAAAAAAAAAAATTAAGATCAAAACCAAATGAATAACTTAGCAGCTCCATAATTATTTCCACAAGGTTCTGGTTTTGGTTATCAGTTGCATCACCTTTTGAGTTCTCTGCAGTGACTATTATTTCTTATTATCTTCTTAGAAAAAGTACAGTAATATTATCAGCTGTGTAGCCACCCACATAATTTGAAAGTCACTGAATTTCCAAGAAGTTTGGAAAGAAGATCTAAATTCCTAACAGATCGAATTCCAGAATCTGTTATTTCTAATGAAATAAGAATGGATATTACAAGAGAAAAAAGCTAAAAATGCCTGGAATACTTTATTACTTTTTTAATTAACTTTTTTAGATTCTAAAGGTGCAGAAAGTAGTATAGTACAAGCTATTCTGACCCAACTTCATAAAGAAGGGTGAGGAATTGTGCCCCCTTATCCTTATATTGGACTCAGGAAATCGTATTTGCACAAAGCATAAAGATGACGTAAAAAAGAACCAGAGCTCATAATTCACCAAAAAAAAAATCTCAATAAAAGCCCCTCTGCATGTTGGTGAAAATATATCAGAATATAATTGAGAGTATAAAACCTCTGCCACAATGTTTTAAGTAATCACACAGCTGCTGCAATTATTTATCAAACACTTATTAGTAATAAGAAAATGATTGTTGCAGATTTTTTTTTTGAAAGCACTTACATGGTTTATTAACCACAGTATGCACAAACTACACCCTTACTACACCACATCCATGCTGCTTTTGAATTTCTGCCACAGTACTTAACAACTCACAGCCTCTCTAGTGAGTAATTTAGGACAGGAAACGACGAATATATTTTTCCATTTACAACGGCTAAGGAAATTACATTAGATCTGAATTAGATTTGGGTGGATGCCTGCTCTTCTGGGCTCCGTAGGGGAGCTCAGGGAATTGCTCTACCTCACCTAGAATGGACACGGCTCTGCCAGCATCTCTTCTAGATCACTGCCTCCACAGACAGTTTCCATATAACACATTCCCACAGAATATTGCCACGGATTTGCCCACTGCGGCCTGGTGAAAGCCTCAGCCCGGGGTAAGGCTAAGGCCTCAGCGCGGCCATTGACCGACGTCTCACCCAGTGCCAGAGAGCCGCTGGCTGTGTGTAGCAAACCGCCTCGCCCCGCCCACCGGCGGGATGAGAGCCAACCGGAGGCGAGAGCGTAAGCAATGACCCGCCCACGGGCTAGGTGGGGCACTGCAGCAGCCAATCGGAGGCGTGTGTGCGAGGAGGGACAGGTCGCGTGCGGCGGGATATGCGGTTACCTCAGTGAGCGGGGTCTGCAGGGCAGCGGCCATTGGCACATCTCAGAGGGCTCAGCACCAGTACGCCCAGTGAAATGAGCCAGTGGAAACTGGGTGTCTGCGATCCTCAGCCGGGCTAGGTCAGCGGTCTGACAGCAACACACTGCAGACTTTCCCCATCCCGTTTCCAGGCACCTGGCCTAGTGCTGGTCATTAATTTAAGCTGCAGTGACTTTCCCTCTTGCTCTGTTAATGCGTGGGGTGGTGGAGTGTAGCGGATAAACTGGTTTGTGAAATGTCAAAAAAAGAGTTAGAGAGTTTTATTCTGGCTTGCGTATCTCCCTTGGTCAGGGAGGGTGTCACGTCTTCGCAGCAGTTTATCTTCAGGGGGCAATGTAAACTGACTGTGCCAAATCGCAGCACAAAAGCTTACTGTGACTTAGCTTAAATCATTTAGAAATGTAACTGTGGGATAAAATAGGGCATTCTTAAACCAAAAGGACCGTGCGCACTGAGCCATTTGCACTGGATTAATTATATTAATTTAAGAACAATTATAATTAAATCACTGTTTATTTTTTTGCATGCAGTGAGACCAGCTGAACATTTTCCAGTGGTAGGATTGCTCAGCAAAAAATTGGATCTTTGCTGGAACAAATGTCATCAAAGATGTTTGATTTGTGAGTAAGGAGGTTAAATCTATTGAAAATTGCAAAGATTTCTGTTAAAGTTTTTGTATTAATATTTCATAACATTTTTAAGGGAGAGGGAGAAATTTTCTCGAGTAGCTTCCGCCGTTCCACATACAGATCAGTCTGTAGCTCGTTACTTGCACTGCTTTTTCATGTCACCAGATGTCACTCCAAGTCCACATAAGGCAACCAGCTTCCGTTTATTTCTACATTGTGAAAGAGGTTCTGGTTTGGTTTTAGACTTCCCATAGGTGCTACATTTCACTTGCCCAAAGACATATATATATATACACACCGCTTCTTTTAGCAGAAGTCTGTAACAAGGTAAATCTGTGAGTCCAGATATGCTCTCCTGAATTAACATACCATAACAAGTACTCAATGGAACAATTTGAAATCAAAAAAGGGATGTTAATGCTCTGAAGACTGTGCACACTTTCTAATTCAAGGAAAAAAACCAAACCAATCATCTACTCTGAGCCTTCTCCAGAGAAATTTTTATGTAATTTTGCTTAAGGGGAGTATGTTCTATTCTCTTTACACCAGATCCTGTAAGAAAGCTGGTCTTGTTTAACAAATTGCTCCTTTCCTTTCTCACTGACGAAGAATCTTAGGCTCAACCTTCTCAGTGAATTAGTTTAGGCAGCTAGGCCAACTGATACCATTTAGTGATCTGTTTAATATATTTTAAACAGCAATTGAATGAATTATCATTGAAACTGGCATTGCATCCAAATTCAGATATTCCTTGGTACTATTAGTAGCCAAATGCAACTGCTTTTCTTTCTGAGCATCGAACGGTATGACTCATTATTGGCAGTGAGGGAAGCCAAATGATCTAATTTGTGTATAGGGAGTTCTGTTTGACTGGAAAGCACTCCTCTCTTACCAGAAGGGAGTTATTGTAAAAAACAACGTTATTGTGCCACACTTGCGGTCCTTTCTAGGTGATTGAATTATCTCAGAGTGACCTGCTCTAGCAGCCTAAAATCTGTGTGCATAATATTCCTAATCTCTTCAACTGGAGCAAACACGCATGGCATGGCAGCTTTCAATATTAATCATTAACTCAGCTCATTAAGAGCTAGCTAATGTTACTGCTAGATAATCTTGTGTTGGTTTATAAAGCTGTTCAAATGTATATTTGCATGTACAGTATTTTAAAAATGTCAGCAGTTGCTAGGCTTCTCTTTTAATGCAAAGGATTTTCAAACCTATCTCAGACTGAATTAATAATTTCAAGTGTGTTATCTTTCACCTCTGCTGTGGCACATTCTGCTCTAATTCTGCTAAAGCTTTTTAGTATAATTTGAAATAATTTCATAGCATAGCCAAAGCAACTGTTTAAGTGCTGGTGGTGCTTTGCTGCTGTATATTTACTTTTGGAATTGTCTTTGTAGTGTTGCTGACTACCATAGAAACTTTTGAAAACTTATGTTCATCAGATTCTCTTGGATCACTGTGCATCATAGGCATATGTTTCTGCCTCTGCCTTCTACTGCTGTTGATATTTTTATAGGCTGGTAGATGATTTGGTTTCACTGGCGTTGCTAAACAGTCATTATTGTATTTGTAGAAGGATCTCCATCCTTAAAAAAAATACTGTTTGTAATCTATGTGCAGTTTTTTGTCTGCTTCTGCTTTGTATCACTGGAATATTTCTGACTTCCACTGTGTCATTTATTAATCCAAGTGCTTCTGGTATCATCTCTGCAAATCAGTGCATATTTAGATAAAATGTCAGATTAAGTGGTAAGAAGCAGTCCTGACAGACCTTGTGTAAGTGTTTAAGAGGGATTGCGTTTTAGAAACTAGGCTCTCTATGCCTTAGCATTAATAAAACTGTAAGAACTTTAGCTAGCTTTTAGTATCAGGTAAGATATATGAGGTAGTTTTTGGGTTGTTTTTTCTAATAATTTTAGCAGTATAACTATTTTGATGTGAGACATACCTATGTCTTTTGAAGAATTTAGAATAATAGATTTCCCATTAAGCACCTGGGAAATGTCACCCCTGCAGCTGTGATTGGAAGACTTAGGTTAGCACGATAAGCATGGACAGTACTTGTAAATACGATCTAGTTATACTGATGTCTCCACTTAATAATACAGAGCCCTTACTCCCACTGAGGTCAAGAAAAATATTGCTGAAACAAGACTGAAGAAGGCTTCTAGGGTCTGGCCCAGCAGTGGTGATGCATTAAGTGTGTTCACAGGAGACGTATGAGCCATGGGCACAAATGTGGCAAGGGAGAAGAGCACTTGCTTGCTTTTGGAACTGCCAAAAATAGATGTTATCCGGAGAGCATTCTGGCATATATCCCAAGCTAGTTACAGATTGACCTGCAGGATCAAATGGGATAAAAGTGTGTTGTCTCAAGTATGTCACTAGCAACAGACAGTTGTCACAGACAATCCAGAGTCATGACTTTAAATGCATATGCATTAGTGTTTTATCTAAAATAACTCCTATCTGAGCTCTGGGTGGAAAAGACCATTTCCCAGCAGCCATGGCTGCATCCTCATGCCACAGAGTGTATGATGCAGAATGGGTGTCGGTGCTGTGGGGCTCTGCTCTCTCTGCAGCTCACCTGATTTTACAGACTATTGTTCACCATTTTTCTAAAGTAAATGAACTGAAGTATACAGATGAATGTCTGTGCTTTGTATTTTGCATGTTTTGCTGTATTTTCTCATTGCTTTGGATGACAGGCTATAAAAAACGAGGAGTGAACTCAGATGGACACTGGGGTATTTTCTCGTTGCTTTGGATGACAGGCTATAAAAACTGAGGAGGGAACTCAGATGGGCACCGGGCATCTGTATGAAATTCCCTGTGGAACAGGGCAAGCTGCTTCTTATGTATCTGTCAATAACATGTAGGAAGGAAGACTGAGTTATCTCAGATGACTTTGTCTTGAGGATAGCTGTTGAAAGTCTTCTGTAAGGAGATAAAAAAACCCCAAACCATACCAATAAAACTTCATTAGTGCTTCTAAAAACAATAGGCAAGACATTACTTATAGAATGTTTTATTATTGCAGTAACTTCTTCAGCCAGCTCTGGACCGGATGTCATGCTAAAAGACAGAAATGAGCTCAGCATTGATCTATAAATTAGCAGTTGCCTAGTGACTCATGATCTTGGCACACTCGCTTTATGCAAACAAAAAATAGCACTATGCAGTAATTGGTATATGCCAATTTTTTGCTAGGGTCACTGTCCTAGAGCTTACGGCAATTTTTGACATAAATTCTGACAGGGAGAGTAACTTGAAAATGGAAGATGTCAATGAAAGCAGGGAATTGTTCAGAAACCATCAGCTAGGTACTACAAAGGAACATTACTATAAACACGCTGCAAGGAAAAAAAAACGCACACAAAAATGTGGTGCAAATATATGAAAATAAGCAATGTAGCATAAAATAGAATTTGCAGGGCACATACTAAATGAATTAGAAATTGGCTTAAAAGTAGATCTCAAAATGGGAAAAAAATAATTTTAATGATTATTAATCAATTTAATGAAGCTATCTAATAATTTTATTTGCCATCTAAATGGTAACATAGGTCTCTGCTGGTTAAATCTGCAGATGACACAGGCTTGTTGAGTAGTAGTAATGAAGTTACACCTACAAAATTATTTGAATCACCTAATTAAATGGTGACAGTCCAGCAATATGTATTTCAGTACAGCTAAATGCAAGCTGATACACTGGGGCTATGTGGGCTACAGCTACGTGATGAGAAACCCCGTCTTGAAATGCTTTGACTCAGGAAAGGAATATAGGGTCATCCACAGCAAACTGCTTCAGCCTGAGCTCCCACTGTAGGGCTCTAGTTAAATTAACTGACGTGATCTATGGGTTTATCAAGTAGATGAATTCAGAGAATAAGACAGAGCAGGGATTTTTCTTTTTTAGGGATTTTTATCAGTATGCAGCACTGATAAAACAGCTCCTGTAATAGTGTGTTCACTCCAAAGAAGGAGGCCACAAACTTAGCTGTGGGCTGGAAATGAGACCTGATGATACACTGCTAACAGACCCTCACTGATGAAAGGAAGATTGGGACTGAAGTTAGTAGTAGTATATAGATAGGTCTGGAAAATTACTGCTGATAACAGAGGGCTTTTGGGTCTGACAGGGAAGGGCGCAAGAATATCCAGCCACTGAAATTTTAAGTTGAACAGTGTATTGTAACATGCACGTAATACATTGTCAGCATTAGAGGGGGTAGCGTTGTGTCAATGCTGAATTTTTGTGTACCATAAATCTCAGTGGGATCTGAGTTAGGTTAGAAATCAGCACCTGTGAAACTTCATCCTGGTATTTTCATGGACCAGCTTGAAAAAGAAGTTGCAAGATTTGCTTTTTATTAATTTCAACTTTATCCTTCCTTGTAATCTATCAATAATATCGAACCTGTTAAACTCTTTAAAGTTTACAATCTCTATTTTTCAATGCTTGTGAATGGTAAAGTAAATAATTTCTCCAAGAGAGGGATCAAATTCTTCATGCTTTCTAAAGAGGGTCTGCAGATATAGAAATGTGAGCGTGCTTCTTGTCTTAGTGGTGAATGTTTCCTATTTTTATAAGAGAACAAATTCTGCTTGCACCAGTGCTTTGAAAAACATCACCTTTTTCTGTCACCATCCTTTTTGTCTTTCTTTTCTCTCTATGTATAAAGGGTCTGAACAAGCTCCATTAAAACAAAAGTAAATCTTCCATGGGACATGGTGTCATTACAGGCTCATGAAGTCACAAGGGAAGTAATTTTGGCTCTAACCTACAGTCCGTGTGTACTCCTATAGCTCCACTGAATCCCATGGAATGATGCTAGTTTGGTGCCTTCGGAAGGCCAGAACTGTTTTATGGTCATATTCTTGCCTGCTATTGGGTTTATTCTACACACAGGGCATTAAACCCAACCACCTGAGTAGGTGTGGAAGAATTATTTCAGTCTTATGAAGCATCCTAATGAATCATCTTTTCCCACTTACACTGAGATCAAGACCACTAGTTACAAAGTGGTAGGGAGAAGCAAACAAAAATATTCAAGAGAGTTCTTGAGCATATGCTGCAGTCACACTGTAATGTCAGTTACCAGAGGTCTCTAGGAAACGTGAACCTCAAAAAGCACCACAGAAGAGCATTGGAACATTTTGTCTAATATCTGGGGCAAAAGAATTGTACTTGAAAGCAAGAATGAAATGCAGTGAGGAGTTTTCACCTGCTTTTCTTGTCTTGATTTTTCTATGGTGACTAGCACGTCTTTCTTTCTGAGGCACAATGGAAATTGAAAACCTGCCGGACTGGAACAAGTGCAGTCAGCTTTCCAGGATGAAATAATACCTTAATTGGTCTGTCTGCATGGATGAAAAAGGGCCAACCCCACCATCCCAGTCGGAGAGATATGATGAGAAAAGCATCCTAGATCTGATATCAGCAAATCTTCCTTGAGCTATTTGTATCTTTTGATGAAGAGACCCGGTAACATAATTCACAGACCAAGGATACTGTAAGACTCATGCATCAAAACATTGTTTTAAGCATGTAATGGACTTCCTACATAGCCAGCTTAAGGAAATATTTTAAAAATATTTTTCTTTCTCTTGTATTTCTTTTTTTATCAAACTTTTTTTTTTTTTTTCCTGAGGCACAGAAACAGGCCTAGCAAGCACCTTGAGAAGTCACTTAATTCACTCCTTTGCTCCAAGGCAGAATGGACTTTTTCCAAACTTTCCCTGTGTAGTGTTTCTGTAACCTGTTTTTAAAAGCCTCTGGTAATGGAAATTCCAGACCCAAAGACCAATGGCAAATGTTAATCCCAATGATCAGAGAAAGTGAGTGCAAGAGAAAATACTGGTATGCTCAACGGCACTTTGATATTACATAACCTTTTAGATTTTGCTGTAGGAGAGCAAGAACCTGCAAGTTTCAAAGGCTCAACTGACTATGTCAGGAGCTTCCATCATCTTTCTGAACTATTTATACAAGTTTATATCCTTTTATGTTGCATAAAGAATACATATCTTGTTCAAATTCCTGAACTGAAGATTGATAGCAGGAAATGGAATGAGTATGCTTTTGACTTATTATTGTGATAGAGGAGAAAACCCCCAATTTATAGTTTTGAAAAGACTAATGTATCAAAAACCTCCAAAACATAAGTATCAAAGTCCTCCAAAACATAAAGCCATTTATGAAATCATCTAACAGGGAATCATATTTAGCTGTCACTAGATTCCCACTGTAAAAAAAGTTATAACACAGTCTAAAGGACTCAAAATCACTAAAAATATAAAACTAATATTCTAAGTTAATATTCTGATTGATTGAATGAATGAATGAATGAATGAATGAATGAATAAATTAATGAATCATCCTAAAAGCTGCTAAACATTGTTATAGTTTGGGCAAAGGAAGGCTGAGAAATTATCAACTTGTATTACTATAAAACAGTTCTACTTTTCAAAGAAGGACTTAAGGCTGTCTGTGTTATAGTTAATGAATTCCTGCCTGGTTCTGAGAACCACAGTTGATGTATTTCTTTAGAAAAGATGCAGCAAAAATGTGTCTTCAATTCTTCTTCTTGTATCACCATAGGTAAAAACGTTATAAGGCAAAAAGATGGTCTGTGAGTTTCTGTTATGGAAGTGACTGTGCTCTGACAGGTTGAGATACTGATATTGCCAAAGCAAAGGAGAATTTTGAGAAGCCCAAGTGACTGAGTCCATCTGAAATGTAGAATGAGTCCATCAATGGATATGCCAGGCCTGTGGAGCCCCTGAGTATCAGTCCTGACAACTGCCTTCAATTCCTTTAGGAGAGAGTTGATGATTTGAAAAGTGCAGCTGAAAGGCTGCACTCACATTTCTGCAAAATTATTTTAGCAATATAACACACCAGTCTTTCTGAGCATAATATAGGAACTAGATATTAGGACTCAGGACACTATTGATAGTTTCATTTTTGGAGTGAAGAATTTGTCTTTCTCTGATGCTTCTGTTGGTTCTGTGACGTCTGATGTTGAAAATTTCATGTACACACCATTTCCAGACCTTCATCTTACCACCTCTGTAATCATTTGTAAGAGACACACCTGGACCTGGATCTCCTTGCTCTTTTAAATGCAATTGGAAAAAGAACAGCGAGTAAACATCATTCCAGCCCCCCCCCGCCCCCCCCAACAAAAAGCAAAACAAAGCAAAAAAACCACTGAAAAGGCAAAAACCACACATAAGGGCCACATGGCTTAATGTCAGTCAACATTCATTCCCAGAGTGGGGTGTGTATCTCAGTAGGGAATTTTCAGCCAGTATAACCAAGAAGATAATTTCTCTTTTCAGGGGACGAAACACAAACACTGATAGCATCAGATGCTTTGCTTCTTGCAGACAAGAGAAAATGTTGATTGTAGTACTGCATCATATTCTTGACCACATCTTGGGCCAGCTGTGATTCGAATATTTCTTTCACTATTTGTTTCACAGCAACATACACACACGAGCAGAAAAAGTGCCTTCTGGGATTGAGGGAGAGCAGACATAATCAAGACAGCTGCTGAGACTTTTTTCTTGGTTGTGCTTCCCACAGATCAAATTAATTCCAAGAGATGAGTAAAAGATGGAAAGACATGCTAATTAGCAGCTTTTTTTTATGAACGAGTTCTGTACGTCAGGATCTAATTAGCTTTCTAGATAAAGCTTATCTTGTCTGTGCTAGAGGCAAAGGTGGCCAAGTTTCTGTTTCTCCAATACAAGGGTTATGTTCATGTATTTCCAATGCTTGAAGAGAACTGCTTCAGATTGATGAATATTTACTTTGACCCCTCTTTAACTACAGCTCTGGGGAATTACACAGGACAATAGATGCCACAAAGACAGAGAAGGTAAAAGGAGCACAAACGGTTGAAAGTCATGGGTAAGACCATTATACCAGAGTGGTGGTGCACAGTCATGGTTGTGAGACAATAAACAGAGGGAGAACAGATCAGGAGGAGTCTGGGGGCACCACAGTAAGAGGAGAAAAACCAAGAGAAATAGCCAAGATCTAATTGCTTTGCCTACAGTTTATACGTTGAAGGAAGAAAACAGAAAATATTTAATGGAAAACAAGGATGAAAGGAAAAGAGTAATCTAGAGAAAAATATAAAAAATAGCTACTTAGATTAAATTGGCTATGAGGATAAGATAATTTACTGGGAAATATATGTGAGTAGTTGTTTGTATCACACATCTGTATATTTGGGGGAAGAAGATACGTATGATAAACAGTTGTGCTGTAAGAAATTGAGACCTAACACTGCTGTTTGCAGCACAGCGCACTGGATTTACTACCATGACACATGTACTTTTAAAAATTCAAAGCCATGCTGGCAAGTAATTTCTTCCCAATTTTTATGCTGCAATTTTTGATCAATTAAGATGTTTGAAAGCAATTAGGAAAACCATGAAGGAGGCTGAAATGCTAGTTCAGGGCCAAACTTGTATTAAATTTTACATCAAGTCTGACTTCAGAAATACTCAGATATTTAAAGATAATGGGATGCTAAAATATTTGCTGACTCATGACATCAATGAATAAAGCCACAGAGGAAGTGTATAGTACTGTACTATAATGGTGGTGGCATGCAGTGAATAAAGCCTTAAGGACTGTCTTAGCCTGTTTGGAAGTGTGGCAGGTGCACCCGCCCAATGAAAATAGGGCTTTTCGGCTGCTGAAGCTTAGCAGCTCCTGACTGCCTTTGCTCTCAGGGCTTCACAGTAGTTGGGGCCTTTGGCCAATGGGAGCCACAGTTGACTACAGGTCAGATTCAGCCGGGGTCTAACTGGAATCCCCTGGGGGAGCCATTTTGAGTTTGTCGCCTGGGGGAGCCATTTTGAGCTCGTTCCCTGGAGCAGCACGCTGCGGTCGAGGACTCTCCCCTTGGGTCGGGATGCTGCCCAAGGAAACTCCTCGAGGTGACTTGGGTTGGGACGCTGCCCTGAGCAGGTCCTCGAGATTCAGAGCCCTCACTTGTTAGGAGAGTGATAGAGTGTTTTGGGTTGTCCTTAAACCCTAGGGAGTGGTGCTTTGTTATGCATTTTGGGTTATTGTGAAACCCTAGGAAGTTGTTCTGTTCTCCTCTCACAGACATTCGAACCTGTAATTTGCAGAGGGCTAGTTAATTGTGTTGACAATAAATTTTTAATTTTTGGTGGTTGGTTGTTTATTTGAGACTCTCTGTAAGAGGAGGACAAGCTCTGAGCCTCAAGACCACAAAAGTAAAGGGCAGAGGTTAATTAATTTGTTACTGTTACTTGGCTTTGGTACTGGTCAACCGCAAAGGATGCATTAAAAAGGCCACCCAACAGCAGCTTCTCACAGTGTGACAGATCTAGGACTGTGCTACTACAGAGGTAATAAAGACAGGCTCAGGCAGGAGCTTTTCTTTTCCAAAACTAGTTCACATTTCTAGGGAAATACCGAACAAAATAGAGGGAAAAGAATGAGAAAGATGTTAAATTTGGCAATGATAATGAAACTCTGTATACTGAACTAGTATCAGCTTAGACTGATTCTCTCTTTCCAGGCAGATTTGATTGCTTTTTAAATAGAATTATAAAATGTAATGTAAAAAGGGAACCCAAACTTTGCCTTGTATTTGATGGAATGTGTATTTGAAACAGATACCTCTCAAAATTTAATTCAAGGGGATTTAGGTCATAACACCTGTACAAGATCTTATAATGAAACTGGCTATTGAAGTGTTCAGCTTTCCAATAAAACAAAGAAATCTCAGCTTACTGCTTTGACAGATATTATGGGAAGTATAATATAGTGCTGCCTCAATCAAATCAGTTACAGAGGGCACAGGAGTATGCAGACGAATGCTGCTTCAGCTGCCCGGGAAGGAGTGGCCATACTGATTTTCCTACCCAGATACATCCTGTGAGAGGAAATATCAAACACAGTCCGCACTGTCTTGATCTGTTCCACTTAAAGTTATGTCAAAATTAATCTGCCTTCATGATGTGTCCTTGAGGGTTATTTATGAGATTATGGTTTGAGAGACAAATTGGAAGTTGATGATGTATGGATGGGGAAGCAACAGTGTGCAACATGCTTCTAAATTCTGGTTCAATGGTTAAAACATTCACTGCTCGCTGACTGCAGTGAGGTTTGGCACTGGCAGTACTCTTGGCAAAACTAATTTCTTCCTTCTGTCCCTTTCTAATGCCTCTAGACTTTCAGTCACCAAAGGAGATATCAGAGGTCCAAGTTGGGTGGAAGCCAGGCAGAAAGCATCAGCTTCTTTTAGCATTAGTTTACTCACCAGTCTTAGTCTCTAGTCTCCAGGGTTGCAGCTGGATTCAAAAGATGGTTATGTGGGTTAGATCCTGTTGCCCCTCTGCTTACTGTTTCACCAGGAGGAGATGGGCCAAACTTCCATGAAGACAGTTGTAACAAATCCAGGCACCCTCTCCAGCTGTTGGGACCTGCTTGCAAAGCTGCAAACCCTGTTCTCCAACCTCTCCCGCAGGACCAAAGTATCACTAGACAGAATCAGTGAGAGGTGATCTTCACCCTTTTGTGCAAAAGAGGTTCTGTCACTCACCAGGCCACAAGAGAAAAATGAATGCACCAAGGGTTGACTTAGCAGACACGGAGCTGCTTCATGTGTGCCTGCGTTTAGTGCTGATGTGATGCGTATCCTCGTCTGCTGTACATGTGTGATGTGGTCCCTCTAAACAGTATGCAGTCCAGCCATGACATGCTATTCCTTACTGTGCAGGAGCAATGGCTGCAGCATATCCAGAGGGATATTTCCGTTGCTGGAAAGTCAGGGTCTGAAGCAGGCTGATGCCACCATGCTCCCTAAAGGGCAGAGTCTCCAAAACCAGAGGATACAAAAGGCTAAAATTATCTCTGTCACAGCAAAGTGCTGGAGGATAGATTTAGTGCTGTGAGAACAATTAGCCAGCTGGGCATGAAGGAGGGAAATGGCGGGGAGGCTCAATGAGCTGAGGGGCAGAAGAATGGGAAATGATGGCTGAGAAAAGGAGTCACAGGGGGCATGGTGTTCAACGGATGGATCCTCCCAGTAATGGTCAGGGGGAACATGTACTGAATATGTGCTGCTCGTTACTCATAAATGATGTGGAAAACAGAACAATGATATGACATGGGTTACAAATGATGTGGAATTAGTCAGGTTAGTAGAAACAAAAGCTGTCTGCAAAGAGTTGCAAAAGGGACCTCATAAAATTTGAGCAACTCGATGGTGAAACAGTAGATGAAATTCCATGGCAATAACTGCAAACTGCTGCACATGAGGAAAAACAGCTGTGACTACAGATATGCACCAATGAGCTCTAAATTAGCTATCACATCTCAGGAAAAAAGATATCTGAGTCATTGTGGATAATTCAATGAAAATATCAGTTCCATGTTTGGGAGCAATAAAAAAAGCAGACAAAAAGTTAGAAACCACTGAAGAGGAGACAACAAAACATCGCACTGCAGCAGCACATCCCCAGTGTACCCTCACCTTACATCATAAAAGCAGTTTGGCCTCTTCCCAGTTCCTCCTTCACAAAAATTTTAAAAAAATGTAGCTAGAAAATGCTCAGGAAAGTGTACTTAACATGACTGGCAGTATGGAATAATTTCCATATGAGGAGAGCGTAAATAGGAGTGCTCCCCTTGGAAAGCAGATGGCTAAATCACAGAGGTATATAAAATATATATTTACATTAAACAGTATGTAAAACATGCCACACAAGTGGCATGAAGATGTAAATAGGGAACAGTAGCCATTGTTTCTTACTGTACAAGCACATCAAGAAATTGTCAGGCAGGTTCAGAACAAACAAAAGGATGTATTTCTTCAAACAGCCTATAATTAAATTGTGGAACTCATTGCTACAGGATGTCATGGAAGCTGAAAGCATAAATGAGTTAAAAATGTGATTAGACAAATTTATGGATATACCTCCATCAGAGGTTGTTAAACAGAAGGATGCGGTTTCAGTATCTGACTCAGAAAATCTTTCAGCAAAGATTGCAGGAAATCTGCAAGGATATATTGAGGAAGGAGGGCAGAGGATTTTCACTCACTGTGAAAGGGAGTGATTTTTGCTCCTGGTTTCCCTCTCTGTGTGCACTTTCTCTAATCAGCTGCAGCAGGACCCTCTCAGAGACAGGATCCTGAGCAATCCTTTGGGTTGACTCATTATGGCTCTTTATAATTCTTACTTTATTTCCTTTCTCCTTTCCCTTTATCTGTCTTCAGTTTTTAGAACCAAACTATTGGATTAGCTGACTCTCAGGAGCATAGCTGCTGGCTGACCAGACCTTTTTTGACTCCTGGGAGTGTTGGACGGTTTACCCATGACTTGTCTTAATGGCCAGCACCTGGCAAAAGGGGGAGGATTTTCAATTAGCTCCTGGGTACATGAGCCATACAGTTTTTTTTCCTTGATGAATCCTGAAAAAGTTTTTGAAGACACTTCTAGGCAAGTGTGGGCAGTTATCTGAGGCACACAACAGCCTGGAGTTATGGTTCTAATTACTGGTGATGTGCTCCTGGAATTACTGTGATAGTGCACAGTGACAATAGTTGAGCTAGATTGCAAAAATCTGTATTAGAGCTACTCTTCATGAATGAATTTCCGTTATCTAAAAGAGCACTTAAAGGCACAATTAAAAAATGTGTAAATGATCCAGCTCTGGAACAGGATGCAAGTGCCAACTGGGGGAAAAAAAGAGCAATGAGGAAATGGAATCTGGAAATTAGCTTTAAAAAATGACCTCTTTTTTGTAAACTGATAGATCTGGGAATCACTCTGCCCTTCCTTCTCCTCATATTCCTATTCTCAGTGGGAGGTAGAAATGTTAGTGAGTACATAGAAAAGCAGAGATTAAGTGAACAGCAACAGGAAAATGAAACGACAGTATATTAAAACGGAAATGGGGATGGTCAATTTGTACTGCATATACAGAGGCATTATGTCATGAAGTCTCTTTTGATTTAACTGTAGTAAAAGCATGTCTGTGACACTACAGCTAGTTTCAGAAGACTGTTAATAATAAAATCAGAACAAATTACACAAAGTTTAAAACCTGCAGCAAAATGAAAATAGGGAGTGACTTTTGGGAAGCTATGAATACATCAGCAAGGAAAAGACCAGGGAGGGGGAAAAGTTGTTTAAGCTAAAGTACACTGTTGGCAAAAGAACAAATGGCTGTAAACTGGCCATCAATAATTTTAGGCTGTAAATTAGAAGAATTTGTCTAGCCCTAAGAGGAGTGAATTTTTGGAACAGCTTTCCAGTAAAAATAAGAGGGACAGAACACTTTACCTTATTTTAAAATGACAGTGAACAGTTTATATGATATTGTTGCCTGAAATAGAAAAGGACTGTCCTGTCAAGGCAGGAAGTCCCTCATATTTTTGTATTTTAAGCAATTTCTATATTATAAAATGAAGGTAGATTTGAGAACATAAACATTTGAAGGGCAGGGAGAGAAAAAGTACTTTCTTGAGAAACTTCCTGAGAGTGGTTATGCAATATTTACTCAAAGGAACTCATGGATGACTCATCATTTGGTTGTCTAAAATAAGACTGAATAAAGCAGTAATCCAGGTACTTTCAAGATGTGCCCTGCAGTGGCCAGTGTAATGAACAAGCCAATCTTAATTGGTCTGTCTTCATCATGAATCATGTTACAGGGCCTTGAATGTTTAAACCCTTGAGCCCAGTGACAAAGATACGATACACAGGGAGATCAATTCTCTGAAAGTCGCTGAAAAGGAGAAAATGGTGACCAAAAGTCATGGCTGTTGGACTGGTCACTCCTACCTGATTGCCTCAGCTTGCAGGCAAGTGCTGGCAGGTTTCCACATGGTTGGTATGAGCAGGGTCTGCATCCTAGAGAGAAGCCTGGAGGGAGCTGTACGGAAGTGGTGGAGTCCCCATCCCTGGAGGTGTTTAAGAGTCAGGTTGTGATACAAGGAAATGATCACCTACTTTGCATCTTATTTACTTATAGCAACTTATAATGATTTCTGAATATTGCTTAATAATCCTGCTTGCCCTGACTGTTGTGTGGAAGCTTACCAAGGACTACTGTCTTCATCAAAACAAAGCAGTTTTCTGTGGAAACTTACCAAGAATTACTATGTTTGGCAAAAATAAGACACATGTCCTTGGAAAGCAGATGTGTTCTAGCAAGTTTAGTTTTTGTAATGGATAGATAGCCATATATGGGCAGTAGTTAATATACTGGTGCTTTTAGATAAGATAGAGGTGGTAAACCAGCGAGAACCACTCTTGTTATTCAAGAAATTGGCTAAGAGAATCTGCACATGCTCGGAGGAAAAGTACAGGGTGAGAAAGACTACGAGCCTTCCTCCAAAGACTCCCAAAAACGACCACCAGGAGGCAATGCGCAGGCGCAAAGATAACATAAACTGCTGACACCAGCCTTTCAAACTAACCCAGCCTTACTTAAGCATATGTATATTTGTATTATGTAATCCAATGAATATGTATATCCACACTCTATAAGTTTCTGGTAAAATGTGCTGTGGGTGTGCAAGCTTTGTGGAGAAATCCCCTTGCACCCCGGCGCCGGAGTAAACATACCTGCTTTATAACTCACTCCGAGTTGTAGAGCTTGTTTCCACGAATCAGTTGACATAGCGCTGAGGGATATGGTGTAGTTGAGAACTGTCAATGTTAGGTTAACGGTCGGACTAAGGTCTTTTCCAACCTAGATGGTTCTGTGATTTCAAGAGGAGCTTCAGGACCAACATGTTCAGCTACAGGGTTCAAAATGTCATGGAACCTCAGATTCTGAAACCAGATGGCTTCAGGAAAACTTAACATAACCAAGGCCCTAACCATGGAAGTCAGTACCTAAAAGAACAGACCTCAAGTATAAGGACTGGCCAGTGCAGACTACAAAATCAGCTTCTAATTTTAGTTTTATCTTTAAACAGCTTACTACTTCTCTCTGAAGATGATTTTTTTTTAATATTAAGCTGCTGTCTAACCTTGTGTTTCACTTTGGGAAAATACAATGTTGGAAATGCTCAACGATCCCCCCTCCTCTTTCTCATGCACACAGGAGAGTTTTCTGTCATCTGAATGACAAACATAGCAGTGGGTTTTCTGTTTAGAAATGCCGGAATATTGTTTTCCAGGTCAATGGTGAAAGTGGTGATATGGAGACTGGAACACGTGGAAGATACATGAAAGAACAGGTCAAAATGTTTTTCTCTTACAAGAACAGCCACTGGTGCTTAGCTTTAGTGCATCTTAGAAATCATAGACCGGATCTTTTGTAGCCTATCCATGTGGCACTAGGCACAATGTATGTTGTAGACAGTGTCGTTATTACACCAGCAGGTAATGGCTTCACAGTGGTATTTTTAGTGAACTAGAACAGATCTTTAACAGAGGATGAAGATACAAATTCTAACTTCATTGATTGTCTGTTTTAATGGAAAATAAGCCATAGTAAAAACATTTGGGAAATTAAGCTCTCTGAATTAGTTTTCTGATTTTAATTCAAACTAAAGTTTTGATTCTTTACCTTTTAAGACTTGTTCCCGTTCATATCAGTAGAAGGTCATTTCATTGTCCTTAGAGAGATCTTTTAATCTACCCCCTACATTTGCATTCCTTGATTAAATAAATATGCACTGGGAGCATTTAGTATCCGACCATGCCCACTTACACAACAGATGTCAAGCAGTTACCCTTTATTCTTAATATACAATCACATTGCTAAAAGCATTGAAATTCTGGGCTCTGTCCAGGACTGACAGATGAATAATTGAAGTAAAAAAGACTTCAAGTTCTCACATTTCTTTTTCATGAACTCATTTGATGTAACTTTCAATACTGAGAATACCAGAGCTGGACAAAACCCTGTCGGCAATACTTTCACCACTAAAAATACAGGTTCAAAATCATGAATTATTTCCTACTGATTCTGCTGAACTGCTTCAGCTGGAAGATGCAAATGCAAATCCAGAATCCAAATCATTGTCATTGTATATAAAATTGTATATATTGTATATAAAATATTTAAAGATGCAGGAAAATACCCATGTATCCACCATTAATGAGCACAAAGGCAATTAAGCTAGTAGCTTAATACAGCTGCAAGTAAGAGATGCTAAGAAAGTTCCCAGAAGTCAGAAAAAATCAGAATCACAACTGATTCTTCCCTGTTTCCACAAGACAAAGCTCAAGCAGCCTCTTCAGAGCTTTTAAGTTTTCAACTCTATATTGAATCATGTGGTCATTTACTATGTGTTCGCTTCATTTTGATTTCTCACCCCTGGCTGGAGAGTCAGAGTTGCCAAGATTCCTCCCTTTTTCAGAAGCCTCTTTAGGAATGTCACAAGAATTGTGTACACTGGCACTGAGGAAGGAATCAAGCTTGTCTTCTAGGTTAATTTTGTCCAGAATGGTCTTGTGAAACCTGTTCTACTAACAGCTGAATGGAGACACTGCTGAGCTGAAATGCTTTCTGTCAGCATCACAATCCTCCTTCCATTTGGAGTTAGCTTTCTCATGCTGTCCTGGGAGCCCAGTTATCTCGCTTCTTCCCCCCCCCCCCCCCCCCCCCCCCAGTGCCTATCTCCAGTTTGCTTTGTTGACTAGAGCTCACAAAGCTCCTGCTGTCTGGGGTAGGTGACGGGATTTTGTGAACATGGGGTCTTTCCACCACTTGGAGGCAGGGCGATCCTTAGGAAAGGTTGATAAGACTTCCAAGTGTAAAGCACAGAAAATATTCAACTCATTTCGCTTGCTTGAATTTTTCTCCCCAACTCCCCAAGCTGTGTGAAGGGCAAAAGCTCATTTCCTCTTACAGCATCTTTCACTGGCTCTTATCTATTTCTGTTTTCTTATCTGTTTCTCTACCACATTCAGCTGTAATGAGTTGATAAGAATTCAGATAAGGAAATTACAATGAATGGGACATTGTTTTTTTCTTCTTGGGCACAATAAGGACAGATTTTTTTATGCCTTACTATGGGAAACCTGTGTAACATTGCTTGTGAGTGGCAAAACCCACTTTGTTGTCACAGAGATGAGTCATCAACTGTAGTTCTGTTTTTATGAACATAATGTTGATGGCCAAAAGTTGTGTGTTGATGCATACTATGAGCTTTCCAAGGCAGCAATTCCTCTCAGCATTTTGGGGAAGGTAACATTTTCTTCACAATCCAGCAGAGGGCTCTGGATCCGATTTCACTTTTTTTGGCCGAAGATGTCTTTAATTATACAATGAGGCTGTTCACGGGAAACCAGCAGAGCCCTGTTTTCAGTTCAGGTTTTGACTTTTGCAAAAGTTAAGTTAAAAGTTAAAAAGCTAAAAGTCAACTTAAAAGTTAGGTTGAAAGTTAAAAGTTAAGAAAAGAACATGCCGCAAGTTATATAAACAAGTAATCAGACTTATTTACTTATCTACCCACTTCACTGAAAAATGCAGAGAATAAAATTGATGATTTTAGGGGTTATTTATATCAGGGATTAATCCTGCCTGGTTTTGCTTTTTCAGCACTGACATCAGCTAGAGTTTGGGGAATGTAGGCTATGTAGGCTTGCGTTCATTGCAGACATTTAATTCACAAAATAAAGCCACAGATGAGTAGAGCTGGTAAGAATGTGCAGGTTGTTCTCTCCAATTTGAATAATGTAATATACAGAATGCACTACAAAGTGATTTTGAAATGTAAAGCAATAATGTTCCCTTTGAAGAGAGGATATCGAGTGCTAAATGTTATATCAATTAAATGCAAAACCAAATCCCAACCCTGCAAATATTATACAAAAACAACTTCTTTGAAGTCAATGGGCCTAATTACAAATACAAAATAGAGCCTGGTTCTACAGCACTTCTGTTAAATGGAGTTTAATTTCATGAATTCAATAAAAAGATAGATTAAAGGTCTCAGAACAACTCTAGCTGCCTTCACATTGGCAAAATGCAATCCCTGCCTGACTCAGCCATCTGTGGGTCTCTAGCACCCAAACACCCCAGAGTTGTGTTTAACTTTGCACTGCAGAGCATTGCAGTTCTCATATCGTAGATGAGGTGTGTGGGCACTGACTGGCAAAGGGTTATATTCAGTATTATAGCCTAACTAGTCAGTATTATAACACCCAACCTTTAGGCAGGTAGAGTCAGCTCAAAACGGCAACTAGAGACACCTGTTATTCGCTGTCTATTTGAGATAGAGTAGCCATGCTCAGGGTTGACTGGGCAGCAGGCAATGGCCTCTTGCTCAGATTATTTCTTCTCATAAGAAGAAATTAAATTCATAATTAGAAATGGGGAATTCTGAGCCTGATTTTGATTTATGGATTGGCCCCAGTGGCTGCTGTTCAGATGTTCTTGGTTCTCATTTGTATACGAAGCAAGAAAATTAGGTCTGCGCTATAAAAAATGGAAGAAAAGACAAGTTGCTCATTAGGGGAATATAGGTCCCAGCTATCAAGGTTACACTGGGGCAGCTATCGTAATGTTCAGTTTTATCATATGCAGACTTATCTGTCCTCAGACCGCTTACATTAAACTTGATCTCTCAGGTTACCTATTAGCACTGTATCTTTAGAAGAACCAATAGCATGCATGTAGATATCCTCATAGCAACTATTAGAAGCATTGCTGATTACCTCCAGGTGACAATTGCTTAGAGGTATCTCTGGGCACAGAGCATTACATCTATCAAGAATGTGTTTCCTTTCACCGCAGTTTTGTCAATATTTGCATAGTGCAGCAGTTCTGGGTCTTAGGGATGGTGGATGTGCCTCTCAGTTACACTAAAAGGTGTAATCTCTTGCAGGTTTTAGAAGTGATTGTAGGTCTTTTCTCCATAGGCTGATTCTCTGATACCCTCTGTGCCGTGCCAAATCCCACATCAGGCCATTTCTGTTTCCTCCAGCATGCAAGCTGTAATCTTTAGCATCTATGAGTTTCCAGAGATGTGCAAATGGTACATAATAAACACTCTGAGTCTGATAAATGCATGTACTGTATCAGCATAAATCAGGACTCAAATGCTAACCTCTAATGGACTTGCGGAGCTGTGTAAGTGCACAGAGCACTCTGTGCCCAAATACTTTCTGATGTAATGCAAGGGAATGAGAATACATTAAAACCCCGTTTCTGTTTCTCTGGCAGCTGGCTGTACCTTGTGGGTACCAACCTAACTATCCTATGATGGAAACAATTCTGTTTAGACTTTTGTCTCACTTTCTTCAGCTTCTCCCGAAAGCAAATTTGTGGATATTTTTATTGTAGTTATTTTTGTTCTACTTTCGCTGTTTTACCAGTATCAAAACCATTGCCCATATGAACTTCTGGCCACTGTATGATCTGTTCAGAGCTCACATAGACTGTCTTGTCTGATACTTTCTTTTCAGCTGGATCATTAACAGTGAAATTAAATAGCACTAGACCCATTGGTGTCAGTCTGAACATTTTTCTCAGTACGGACTGGCGTCTGAAACTGCTCTGCCAGGGCTTAAAGAAGGAAGTCCTGTTCCATGCAGCTGGGAGTCTCTGACAGGACAAATTCTAATGCTTCTTCTTTTAATAACCCTGGGCTGGGCTCCCAGGATGAGGACTGTAAAAAGAGAAAAAGATTACTGTTCTGAAGGTGCTCGTGAACAACACTTGCAATAGCATGCAGAAATCCTGCTGCCGCATGGAGGATGTACTTGCAAATAATATGACCAGCTAAGATCATGGATTACCAGATTCAGACTCCTGGTCCAGTGTCCTCCAGGACAAGGAGTCATTTCAATAGACATATATTCTAGAGGTGAGTGCAGAGCCTTTCAGACATAGCACTTGGATGGCAATTCAGCTACCAAGCACTACTGAAACTAGGCCACTACTGAATGTATCTTGCTTATGCAGAGCTCCCACCTACTCACCTGTCTACTCTGCTCAGCTCTCCTTCTCTGCGAAGAGGTTGAAGCTGGGAAGAAGGGGGAAACAGGCTGTGTTCATCAGAGGCCGGGTGGGTTTTCTCCTCTCTGACACTTGATACACATCCCATGGCTGTGCCTGCTCATGTGGTCAACAGTTTTGCTGTTTAAACTCCTGTCACTGGATTTCCTTATGAAACTCCCTTTTCAGAGAAACAGAGGTAATCCTCACTGCTCCTAGAGCGGCTGTTGATGTGGAAAGGATGAAGGACAGAGCAGTCAGTCAGGCTTACCCGGGGAAGGCACCACCTTTAATCACATTTCATTACAACTGGAGGGCTAGAGATGCTGAAAGCTCTCTCATGATGTGGGAATTAAAGGGCCAGGCAGGGACTTTATGTATTGCTGTGATACAGCTATAGCCAAGGCAGACCTCAGAGCAGTGAACTGTCTGCTAAAGACTCTGGCTGTGAGCTTTGAAAGTGAAGGAAGGTTAAATTACACAATATGCAGTAAAAATGCTACTATTTAGACTCTGGTATTTTTGAAATTGCACTTACTAGAGGCCCCAGTTGAACCAGTGTCCCCATTTTACAGCATGTGGAAAGAGATGGTCCTCTCCAGGAGACCATTTTCAGAGCTGCAGTTTTGGACTGAGTATCTGTCTCATCTCTGCAGCTGTTCATTACAAAGGAGAGCAGACCCTACACAGCTGTTTGTCTGGGAAGGCTGTTACTACACTCGTACTCAAACTTCTGTCTTTCCTGGGCTTAACCAGTTTTGCTGTTGCTTTCCTGGCACTGGGATGCTTGTGCTTTCAGGAGCAAAACTGGGTCTAAGACCCACTGGCTGCTGCAGAAACTTACTCCAGGTTACCAAGCAGTGCTGGGACAGGAGCCTGTGTGGTGGGTCCCAGGAGTGCTGTGGGGGAAGCAGGAAGGTGGATGATGCCTTGAAGGTCTGTAGAAGGTTGGGGTACCTATTTCCAGACAGGCCTGAAGCACTGGTCTTGGCAGTTGTAGCAGTGGAAGGAGCAGATGAAGAGGACCTTGGAGAAGCTGCCTGGCCCTGCTTCATTGCCAGAGCTTGTGGAGATGGAGAGGGAGAAGGTGTGAAGACCAAAGGTCCAAGAGGCTCTCTTGGAAGGACCACTGTGCAAGAGCTGCTTGGTGGACTGAAAGATGATGGATGGCCTTTGCTGTTGGGAGAACCACCACCACAGGTCAGCTTTTCTCTCAGGCCATTTACCTCTCTGTAGTGACAGTTTCAAGTAGTTTGGCTTGCCCAGGAGGAGTCGT
Organism: Strix aluco; assembly: GCF_031877795.1. Taxonomy (NCBI): domain Eukaryota; kingdom Metazoa; phylum Chordata; class Aves; order Strigiformes; family Strigidae; genus Strix; species Strix aluco. Next base: position 122,404,493 of record NC_133934.1, on the reverse strand, counting down.
TATTCTCACTAGGTTTCCAGCCTTGCTTTGGGAGTCCCAATAGTTCTCTGTGCCCTGTAGGGCAGGCATGTGCCTGATATATCCCACAGCGTGGGTCCCAGGGTTTCTACTTGTCTGTGCCCAAATGAGATCTGATTGCATGCTGTGGCCAGGCCAGTGCTATCATACACTCCCCAAAGTTTGCCTGTTTGGGGTTGAGTATGCGAGACACACATGGAAACCAGCTGGTCTGCAGTGCACATGTGGTGACTTGAAAACCAGACTATAGCTGCTACAGTGCTGGAGTCTTTTCTATGGGGTAGGGGGAGGTTGTTTCACTTATCTTCATTTTCTTATTTATGTCAGAAGCCGCTTTTTTTTTCTTTGCTTTTTCCTGTTGCAATTCATTTATTCTAAAACCTCAAGAAAAAATCCTTAAGGAAGAGAAGATGATTTTTTCTGTTGCTGAATCAGTTGATATACCCTGCCAGGTCCTATGCTCTTTGCCAGTAATGTTACATCTGAGACCAACAATCCCCTCGAGGTTCAAAGTCACTTTGGCCCAGCAGCATACATCAGCTCCAGAACACAAAGGGCTATAATGGAAAGAGAAGCAATTTGTGTGTATATGTTTTCAGACTTCATACACTCAGAGACTTACAATGTCCAAAGGGAAGAGAGAGAGAACTAAATACCAATGAGCAGAGATAGATGAGCCCTGTGCAAGTCAGTTTTCAACACAATATGATACAAACTACCAGGAGCTTTTGTAAATTAATTGAAAACAGAGAGAAATCTCTTTGTTCCTTTGTGGCGAGTATTACTTAAACTCACACCTCTCTTAAGCACACATTAAATTAAATCTTCATCCAGCCTGATCTTCCTGCAAGGATCTTAAAAAATCCTGTAAGATCTCTAGTGACTTAACCTTATACATGACAGCCCAGGTTGTGCCAAGTTCAAAGTTTTCAGTACAAACATGCAAAATGGATCGATCGAGATTTCTGAGTATTTGTCCTGTTGTTCCTGTTGATTTTATTTTTTTTTCATTCATCCTGGCAAACCAAAGCTTTGCTATCAGAAATGTATGTAGCACACCTGTGACGGTCAATAGGAGCCCAGGATTTGTATCCAAGGTTTGAAATTGGAACTCTAGTTTCCCACCCAGTATTGCATGGTGATGAGCAGGGCTGATTGTATTGTATGAGACTGTTCCAGGTCACCTGGGGACTGTACAGGAACTGGTGAAATAAAGCCCTGGGTCACACTACAGTTGGGATCCCTGAAGCAAAAAACACTTGCTTGTCCCCATTTCTTTTCAATAAGCAGAGCACACAGTCCACACTCTTTCCTCTTTTACTGTAGTAACACTGTCTGTGTTCACACCAGCAGCCCTCAGATCATGATAACCTTTTCGGTCTGTAAAAATGAATCATTCCTAGTGCATGTGCACACGTTCTGATGATGCTGCATTATCAGAAGACCTTTGTGAACGCATACTGCTCACACAGCGAAGCTGTCAGGGGCTCAGTGCTCTTACCGGGCTTCTCCTGAGCCAGTCCATTACCGACTCACACAAATGGTGTCATAGAACCACCCCAGAGAGTGATGGTCACAAAAGAAAACTGGGGAGTCTGAACAAGGACACGTGTTAAGATCTACGGGAAGACATATATTTGAAAACATACTGTATATCATTAACATAATTAATAGTAACTTTGAAGTCATCAGTATCTTGCCAGAATCATAATCAGACAATATACAGCGCACGACATGGTATATGTCAAAGGGGGAAGCATGAATTAGGTAAATTCATCTCCTTTGCTCATGAAGTGAGCTTTAGGTGTGGGATTTGGCAACACAAACATGATGACTAAAATCACTAGGACACTGAACTGCAGCAAACACCATCCTATCCTGACATAAACAAATAAAGAAAATCCAATGAACCTGTTCATGTAAAACAGGTTGAGAACACCAGAATGGCATATTTTCACCACTGTTCCATGAAGACATTAAATAATGCTTAATAAATGCTTTATGTTTGAATTACAGGAGAGTCATAATTCACAACGAGGGCTTCAGTGAAGCTGCATGGCTCAGGCAGCTTTTTCCACAGTGGTACCCTCAATCAAAAAACTTGAGGCTGGTATCAAAGATACATTTTCTATCTATCCATCTCAGGTGTCTTTGGAGTATGGATTACCTGGAAGTAACTCACAAGTAAAGCTGAATTTGACAGACTATGTTGTGTGACACTTACCTCTGTAATTGTTTTAACAAAGCAGTGTCTAAATAGGATGTTCCTGGGTAGTCTCTACCCTCTGGATAGCCATATTTCAGCCGAGTGGTTTGGAGTAGTTTTCTTGTTCTAGCCCAGATGGTCTTGCATGCTATGTTAAAGCATATGTTGTGCTGAAAGTAAAATGACCTATATAATAATGCTGATCTTGAAAAGGGAGAAGTGGGTTTGATGTCATTTTTCAGTAATTAATCAAACTAGGAAGCTCAAAACAAGAAAGAAGGCATTGGTGGTTAGGTCCACACTCTCTGTTGAGATCTGCCTCAAGTACTAATTTACCAACCTATACCATGAGTTTTCAAGCGTGGCTATCGGGACAGGCAGAGCCTTAAGAGTCCATGGGACCTTGTGCGTACAAGTGCAGTTGATGATGGTATGTCATGAGTCATGTTTGCAGAAGCTGTCCCACAGGACATCAGAGCTTACAGGGCAGACAGAAGATAGTACACCTGGTTTATAGCTACTTCTAAAGTGTTTTTTCTTGACAATATAGAAACAGTCATGTGATTACAGTATGTCCTTAATAGAATTGTACCATGCAACCCCAACAGAATAATATCTTATTCTTTAAAATCACTCTTGCTACTTAGAGCTTGAGACAGCAGAGTTTATCTGAAATCATAGCAGTCACTTCACTTCCAGTGTGATTTGGCTAATCTTGAGCATGTTGCTCCCACTGTGCTTTTGGCTGCAGACCGCCAAAAGGACAGCCCTGTCCCTGGGCCACTGCCCAGTGCTGAGGAGCCCATCTTTGAAGGGCCATGGGGAGCTGGGGCTGAACAGCATGGAGTCAGGCAGCAGCAGGACGGCTCCCAGAAATAGATCCTGGGCTGGAGTGAGGATAAGGGTGGTGATTCCCTGGGAAGGTAACACAAATGGAAAGGTTGGAGCCTACCTCTGAGGCTTTAAATCTTGCATTGTGGGCTTACCCTGAATTTCCTCCCCTCTTGCCTGAAGAGTAGAAACATTTAAGTTTTCAAACCCAAGTGTAAGCATGCTGGAGCTGGAGAGGGTCTGAAGCATGCCTAGGGATGCTGTGACCTAAAGATCACAGCTGGAGATGTGTTGCTGCAACAGGCGAAGAGCCAGATGGGGGTGAAGTCTTCTGGCTGGGACAATTACTCTCCACTTTGTAGCTTGACTTGTCACATCACAGGAAAGAGGTCAGTAAATTCCTTACTTTGACCTGTCAGTGCCAGAGCTCCATGCAATGCAGGAATGTGCCATTTACCTGACTCTGCTTCCTCCTCTGTAAAAGGATGGCAAGGACCTGGTTCCCAGTACACTTGAGAAGTGTCACAGATCCTGCCCTGTATTTTCACCTTTCCTCTAACTCATGCCACTGCTGCTCTCACTAACCACAAGGCTGTCTAAGAGTTTACATTGCCTCTGTAAGCAGGCATTACTTCCGTGAGACAGTAAGCAAGCAAATACAATGCCACACCAAAAAAAAGGAAAGAAAAAACCCAAGGCAAACAGACACCTGCCATGAGTTTATTTTGATGAATGTCATTTCGATGCAATAAGCTGTGATCATCTCCCTGGTGTGGCTGCAAACAGACGGGAACCAACTGGGTAAACAAACGCAGGTGCTCAGGAGCAGAGTGCAGCTTCTTCCTCTGGGTTGGGGGGCTGACGGAGAGAGGGGGGCATGGGGAGCTTTTGGGATGCGCTTTGTCGTGGGCTGGCTGCCCCCTCTGCGTCAAGGCTGGAGGTGAAGGAGGCACCAGCATGTGCCCGCGGCGGGCGCGATGCGGTGCCTGGCTGCGGGGCTCTGGGGGATGCTCCGGAGAGGAGGGGATGCCAATGAGGGGGATGCGCGCTGCGTGGGGATCCGCAGGAGAGGAGAGGGAGGCGTGTGCCTGCCTGCAAGGGGGCATTTCTTCCCTTTTACGCACAAGCCGATGCCTACCCTGCTGAAGCAGTTAAACGGCGGAGAGCAGCAGCCAGGCTGGCAGATTCCTGCCCTGTGATATGCCAGCCACAGGGTGACGCAAGGGCTGGAAGGCTCCAACTAACAAGCCATTTTCACCTGCGTAATAAGCGCTAGTGGAGATACAGCAACAGCAGCAGCAGCGGCTCCGAGTCCCCGCAGCCGGCCAGACTCCAGCGCGGCCGCAGCACCATCCAGCCCTCGGTGGCCACCGCAGCTTTTTCGGTGGCTCCCGCTGCAGCCTGAGAGCCGTAGACCAGCGGCCGCCTTGCAGGCAGCATGTCAGCCCCGCCGGACCCCCAGGACCTGCTGCTGGCGGGCACTGGGGTGCACTGGGCTGCGGACGGGGCGGACCAGTATGCAGCTGGGGCTCCTCTGCGGGATGGAAATGGGGCTCAGCAGCGGGAACAGCTGGTTTTCGGCTCCGCCAGGGAACACCCGCCCGTTGCCATGGCGACTGCATCCCCAGGTAAAAGGCGAGGGGTACCCAGGGATGCTCAACAAAGGGGCCCTGGCAGCAGCATCTCCTGTTTGTCTTGTGCCTGTCCCTTCCCCAGTTCTTCTCCCAGCCTGGCTGCTTGGAAACATTACTAACGAGTTAGTGAGTGCATGTAGGAAAACAGAAAATAACGAGCAATTGCGGCCTTTGCAAATAATAATTTTTGCTGATGTGGGGGAGGGGGGACGCAGAACCCTGCCAAGTTCCCTAAAGCTCTTTGCAGTTTGCTAGGCACAGGACATGCAGATTTCAGTCAAATGTTGGAGGGCATGTCATTTCACCTGACTTGACAGGGCCCCGTCCTCATTTGTCATACACCTGTACACATCTGGAGTGACAGATCTCAGAGGAGTTACTGTGCACCTGGAATTCCTGCATGGCCCCTTATTTCAACATGTAGTTTTTAATGGAGTGCCTATTCTGAAGTGTTTGTATATTTTCTGCATGCTTTTGAGACACATCCATTTGATTGTGGACTTTTTGGTTGCTGCGTTTTCCTCCTTTTACTTTTTTAGGTGTATTTGACTTAAGGTGCATTTTGTTTTGCTAGGGTCTGCAGGTTCATTGATTTTCAGTTTACTTTTGGGATGTATTTGATTTCCCTCAGTTTAGGGTTTCTTTCTTTAGTGGGTGTATTAATAGCAGGTGTATATCTATTAATGAACCCCAGAAGGCTTCAGCTTCCAGTAGCTCCTGATAGAAGTGTTTGGAGAAAAATGACTCTCTTTCCTTCTTGGTGACACTTCTCTACTTTCTTTCCCATTGCCGCCCATCAGAGAACCCAAATAACCAAATAATCCAGCCCAGGGGAAGCTCGTGGATCCCATCTAGATTCCTCTTCACTGGGAAGTAAATGTTTCCATTATACAGCCTGACAGCATTAAACTTGTCTTGAGTAAGTTGAGGGTCAGGGCTTGGGACGGGAATTGGTCTCCGTTATGCAATATCTGCAGGAGCATTAGGAACTGCGTTTTTGGGCTGAGTCCTTTCTAATCCCCTCCAGTCAATCAGCGCAAAGAGTAGCTGGCCAGAAACAACACAGTCTGCGTGACTACGTGTATTATTCCAGATACCCATCTGTATGTTTTTTTCAGGGTCTGAGTGTGCATCTGTGCATGTGTGTGCTCTCAACATGGATGTTTCCCTGGTCCTTTTCTGTCTGCTTAATACCACTGAGTTCAGTAGTAAATGGGATCTAACGCCCATCGGCTGATGTGGGAAATGTTTTGCTGTTTTGTAGCTTTGGGCAGGCAGCTAATCTGCTGATGTGCTGCTCGTTCGCTGATCTGAGTGGTAGGTTGTGAAACGTGACTTTTTACTGGAGAGAGAGGCAGATGGCTTGTAATGTAAGGCTGTTCTAGGGGCAGGGGGGGTGTGTGTGAAGAGGGGCAGGATTGGGGTCTCGAGGTAGGGTTGCCACAACAGTATAATGACATGAAGAAGGGGGAAAGGATCTTGTGGGATTTTGTTGTTCACTGATGGATAAAAATATGGCCATGCTGAATCTTAGTGTACAGAACAAAGAAGGGTGGTCTCTTAAATTGTGTAAATCCCCATTAAGTTCAATGACTGTGATAACCGCTTACATTTAATGACGGCTTCTTCAGATTTAACCTGATCTGTTTATTCAGGCTTACAGAATGCAGAATAGACAGAAAAAATGAAAAAGAAAGAAAGAAAAGAAAAAGAAAAAAAGAAAAGGAACAAGAGAAGCAAATAAAATCATTTTTGGCCTTTGGAATCCTCTGCAAAGGGGCTTTAGACATGTTTGCTTGTGTCAGACTGTGGCAAGGTGGAGATAGAGTAATACAGACCTTTTTTGGTGTTTGCTAGCTGTGGATTGACAGACTGTCAAATTAGCAGTATCATAAGAGTAGTTATGTGTTTAAAACATTTCCCATTTTGTTCTCCCTATTTAATAAAGTAACTGTTACGTAGTTGTGTGTCTGTCTATTGGACCATGTCAGACAGAACAGCATCCCAACCAGTGCAGTCCTGTGCATGCAGTCTCCTTTTCTGTTTGTGGCTGCAACACCTGTATTTCTGTTCCACATTACCTAGACAGCTCCAGCTCCTGCTCCCTTCAGTGAGGGAAGTAAATAATTTCCCTGTTCTCTCTGTGTGACTAAATATTCTTAAGTTGCTGAATAAGAGGTCTGTCATATTGCTGAATATCTAAAACTGCCAAGTATTTCAGAAAACTCTTTAATTCTCCCACTCAGAGGGGGATTCCTGCGTATTTCTGAGCTGTAGGAATGGATCCAGCAGGAGATACCTAGCTCTATCAACTTAACAACATTGCCATAAACTGCAGCAAACTTAGAACAATCCAGGTACAATGGGGCACCTGAGGACACTTTAAACAAAGAACAATGCATCCAAATAAGAGTGAACTGGACGGTATGTTTTCCAGGTAGTTTCCCAACACATCCCATATCTTTCTGAGGTGTTCACTGGGGGTTTTTTTGTTAAAAAACATGGTTACGCTCTTTGAGGCAAGATCAGGGTTTGGAGACTGAGATTCTCCCAGCATGAAAATAACTGAAAATAAATTGTGGGAATTTATCACAAGTTGTACAAAAGTTTTCTTATACAACCTAAACATTTGCAAACTTTCCCTGATCTCAGCTTTTGTTTTAAGTTTGAAAACCAGCCAGGGATTGTTGAAAGGTTCAGGAATATTTTCAAGCTGGCCCTGGGCCCAGCTTTGAGCCGAACTGGCTTTGTGTCAAAACCTTGTGAGTGGTTTCTGAATGATGAAAAGCAATAGATTTCACTCCCCATTCTTTGGACCAACCAAAATCGGCAATGATTGGGACTGCAGAAAAAAATTCTCACGAGGAGTGGAAAGCTCAGAGATTTTTCAAGCAAATTCAGGGCAATAAGGAGCTTCAGATCCCACATTTGCTTCTCCTCCTGCAGAGCTACAATGAAGATTGACTCCAGTAGCTTCTGGGCACAGAACAAAGCAGTTTCTCTTGCTTTTATACTTGGCCCCTGGATTTTGCTGAAAATTCTTCTCTCCCTCAAAAGGAGAGTTTCTCTCCTCCCCAAAGATGAATTTGGTTCAGGGTGAGAGGAACTTGCAGGCAGCTCTTGCAAGGACTGGAGACTGAGGCAGTCCTGAAAGGCTGGTGAGCAGTTGCACGTTGGTGAAGAGAGCCCCATGTCACCCAACACACCATCTGGTCACAGATTCTGTTATTTATTTTTATACATCAACAGTGATTAAAATCCCTTGAAAAGAATTATTTCAAAAAATATTACGCAGGCTACCAGGCATTCCCCAGGATAAATACATATGGTTTCCTTCAGAGAAACGGCAAAATGTAAGAATGGACTGTACCTCCATGGTGCAGGTGTGCTTAGGGCGAAAAAGAGGGGAAAAGGAGCAGGAACTCATAGAAGTGGTGATTCCTGTGTCAGGATCTGGGAAGCTGTTTGCAGCCTTGTACACTGGTGCGTATCTGTAGGGGGATTTACAAGCAGCAGTGATTTGCCCCTATGTCCATGTAGGGATTGAGATGTAGGGATTGAGAGAGCTGCCACTGAGCCCTGCCTGCTGATACTCGCCAGGATGCTATTTGCCTTCAGACTGGCCACAGCAGTCGGGACACCCCTGGCAATCCTGGCCCATTTCCAGCTGCCTCCAAAGACAGGGCACAGGTGGGGTCCAGCTGCCCAAAGGAGATGTGGCCAGTGCCACAGGAGGTGGCATTAATAACTGGGGCATATCTGTGGAGACACAATGGGATGGCAAATATGGACTATGGGAACCCTTCTGGAACAGCAGCCAGGGGCTGGTTGGGATCCCCCGGGGTGCCTCAGTGGCAGAAAAGTCCTATGATTATGGGACTGAATGGCACCCATGTGGCATGTGCCAGCAAGGCGAGGTGGGCAGGAGGGACTAGAAGCTGCTTGGATGAGTTGAGGAACAGCCTCTGCCTGCTGAATAGCAGTGAGATACCAAATTCCAGGAGTGTTTCATGCTCTGGTGGGTGTAGATGTAACGCACAAGACCGTGAGTGGTCCTGGCTCCTGCTGCTCAGTGATGAGGACGGACTCTCTAGGCTCAGTGCTTTTAGCAAAGGCATTTTAAAAATATCCTTTCTAATTCACAGGATTTGTAGAGGTCAAGTTTGAAAAAGTGTGCAACCCACATGCTCTCACCATGAACTAACCCACCAAACACCTGTCACAAAGGGACTGCAGTGAGGTGCTCCTAGCATAAGCCTATGTTTGTACTAATAACACTTCACCTGTAAATCCCAGTTTATTGTTTCTCTTCAGTTACTGGAGAGGGTGAGTTACTGACAGCTTTACACCTCAACATGAAAGAGGTTTTTGATGGTTTTCATGCAGCTTGAGAGCCCTGTGGCGCACCTCATGGAGAGAAGTGGATATGAACGTGAACATCTGCACTGCTTGGGTTTGGGACTGATGGGATGTCAGAGCACAACCAAATGCAGCAGGTTCCACAAGGCAACCGACTCAGCTGCTCTTTGGGGCCTTCCCACCCCATTCCAAGTATTGCTTTAGCAAGAGCTTCCCCTCCCTAAGCATCCATGGCAATGTACTACTCAAGGCCACGTGCACTGTAAAGGTCAAGATCCAAAACCTGATTTTTTCAGGTTGCTGTAGAGAGTCTGGATAGGGTGGATTCACTGACCTAAGCATATGCCACAGGGGAGCCTAAGCAGCTGTTTGGAAATACATCCTTAACTGCCAGGCAATCTTGCTCAGATTTAGCCAACTAAGGCCAGATTTAGTCTCACTTTGGAAGAGTATATATTCATGCCAATTCTGTTATTGACATTTTAGTCCTTCCTGATTTAGAGAATTGAATTTATTTTTTCTGTGCTCCCTGGATTAGTCCCTCAAAACCTTTGACATACTGGTGTGAGTGAAAGTGATGATCATTTGGTGGAGGCTCTCCCCATTCCCTGGAGTTTTGTGAGTGCAAGCAGATTTTGCAGAGAGGGAAGAAACACAGTGGATATCTTCTTGGGTCCTTCTGTTCCTGTAATTCTCATGAAGCTTGACAAGTGGCCATTTCATCACAGCTCACAATCAGTCATCTAAAAAAAGATTCCTATTGAAATACCATCCTTCATTCCCACTTGGGTGAAGTAGGAGCAACGGCTCCTGTTGGGCTCCTCCAGCAGGTGTTCTGCATCCGAGGGTGAAAAATGCTATCGGAGGTGCATAAATCTCCTGGTTTAAAATCTGTGCAGCAATGTAGTTCTCAACTCCATATGGATCAAAATGCAGCTGTCTTTTTCCTGTTTCTCACAGGGATGCAGGTAGCTCCATCCCTGCTTTGACTTCCATGCTGATGATTTTTCTTCACAGCCTTCAGGGCTGCAAATGGGTCGAGGAAGAAGATGAGGTAGATTGAAGAGTGGAATAGTACCAGGAAGGGTGACTCACCTGCCTTATTTTAATCTTTAACACTCGGTAATGAAATGTTTTATTTATGGGCAACGAACTGAGGAGGAGAGGTTGGGGGGGAGGAGAAGAGCATGGAGGGGAGAGGCTTTGAATGTCCCAGCTGCGGCAAGCATTGGGTTTTGTGTGTTGCAGTATTTCCTGGGCTGCGAGTCTCCCTATATCTCTGCACTATATCTCACTGGTGTAAGGGTCCTGGGAGGCACATCATTTTTTTGCCTCATTTTTTTACGCAGCTCTGGAAATGCCATTCAATGACATGTCTTACACCTAATTTTTCCCCCCAAAGCTGTAGTGTGCAGTACATGCACACTCAGCCATGTGCTCTCAGTCTGCCTGGGAATGGCGACCCCAGCAAATGCCTGGATGCTGCCTCTGGCTCCATCCTCCTGGAGAAGTTTGAGCAGATCTCACACGTCTGTTTATCATGTTTTCACAGACTGTCCCACAACAGGATGCTGGCCCAACTGCATGGCCTGAATTGACCTGTGATGTTCAGGACTAGTGTTTGGCTCTGCTTTAGGCCCTGAGACCTGATTTGGCCGCAAGACCTAATTATTTTGTGCACGTGTGCTTTAGCTCAAAGTTCCTGAAATACCCAAGGAATTGTGCTGCAGGTCCACTTCATCAACAGGGAATAGAGGTTTTTAAATGGGTGACTTCTTAGGAATTTGCCTCACGTTCCCTCCTGAGTAGTCAGTAACTCTAAAATGGGCCAAGTACGGACTAAGCCTTTTTCATTTTTAGTGTAGCATTTATGCCCTTGTGTCTGTTTTTCATGTTGTATTCTCTTACTGCCAGATCAGGGCTGCTTACAAAATTCTGGGGGTTCTCATTTTTCTTGGGTTGTTTGTTGTTTTTTTTCAAAAGAAAAGGCCATCACATAGCAAACCATGTTTCAAGTAATGGAGCATTATTTGTAGTTAGTTTTCTAATTTAGGGAAAGTAAATATATGTGTTGCTGTAAACTTGGCATGATTCAGCACTCAGGATCACACCCCATGTTTAGTATTCTTGGTTTTTAAGACACTTCTGATTTATGGTCAGCCTATTCCTCTAAGAAACCCCATACCCTCAACAGTGAGAATAAATTCTTGGCACTCACCTGCAAGACAAGACTTGAAATAGAGGGGACCTTAATCACCTGTTTCAGTCCTTGTTTCAATAAAGTATTTAAGATCCTAATTATATGGAACATAAGCACATTCTTAACTGCTTTAAAAAATTAGGATGGTCTTAAGCATATGCATAAAGGTGACTATGTGTTTTGCTGAATTTAGGGATAAATGAAGTAGAGGATACATCATTGATAAATTGGCTTTATTACCCATTAGACAAGATTGCTTCAGGTCACTTGTGTGTAAAATGGAGGCACCAGCACTTACCTATCTCATTACAGCACTGTGAAAATTAATATTTAAAGACATTGAAAACTTGGAATGAAAATCATTATAATGTTGTTTATTTTGATCTATTGTGTGTGTCCAGGTGAGACTAAAATTGTTGGAAATTACTACAGCATTCATAAGGCTGTGTCTTTCAAATATTAAGCTTTATAAGCATTGGCTTTATACTTTAATATTCCTTAAAAGCAGGCTTTTCCATCTTTATTTAAATAACAGCTGCAGAAAGAATTCTTTGAATATTTCTTTCACTGCTGTAATGAGACGCCTGCCCTTGATACAGCCTCCAATTATCATGAGATCTCCTATCAGAAAGGGTAGCCGCTTCTTCAGAGATTATTTCGACACAGTCGCCGTTAACAGCTGCAGCATTCCCAACATCTCCTTCGTGTAGCAGTGACTCTGTCCCAGATGCGGTGCTGCAGCAGGGCATTTGCTTGGGTACAGGTGAGGATGGAGTGCAGGAGGATGCTTTCCGAAGGATGCTTTCTGTACTGGGTGACTCTGCAGATCCACAGAGTTATGTCAGCTCGAGGCTCTACTGTGCCATTCAGGACATGAATTATGTCTTATTTTTCAGCAGTGCTGAATTTATTAACTGCACCTGATTTACTGTTGGTAGCTTTAAAGACACTGAAGGGCTTGTTAACTGTGGCCGGTAAAAAGCAAATGTATGGGGCAGCCTCGTGGAGGCTGGAAACCTTCCTGCTTCCAGCCCCTGGGGATCTTGTGCTTCTCTTGTCTCTGAGGTTTTTTTCTGTGCAGATATCAGCCCCTGGGTGAGCCCTGTGGCTGAGGAGGAGGAACTGTGACACCAGGGCACAGCCTCTGGCCACCAGGCCAGGCAGGAGCACCTCGCTGCTAGTGCTGGCAGTGCTCTGTCTCCCAAACACAGCCCGGGGTGGCCATCTCTCACCCCATCCAAGCACCCTTCGTAACACACATTGCAAAGCCGTGAATGCAGAAGTTATAGATCTGCAGGGCATCCCCAATCTTTCCCTGCCTCTGCTGCGTTAGTCACTGGCTGTATGACCAAACAGCCAAAAAATCTTCACCCTGGGCAGCCTCTGCAGCACAGCTGTGCAGAGGGGGGCTGCAGACAGCCCAAGCCATTGGAGTTTATACTGATTTTCTTCTGCTGAGCCTGAGCCCTTTACACACTGCTCCCAAAAAAGCACTCTGGGGCACCTGTAAAGGAATTGCTGGAGAGACAGGCTGCACTTATGGCTTGCAATCAGCAAGAGAGTTTTGCCATTTACAGGCCTAATCCCACCCCCCAACTTGGAGGTAGCAGGGCTGGTGCAGGGAGGATGCCTACCCCCACCAAAGACAGCAGTTTTCACGCCAGGGAGGTGGGTAGTCGCTCACCCCATGTAGGTCCTGACATGCACAAAGCCAGCAGAACAGCTCTGCTGGGAAGTGCTTTTAATCCCCAGCTCATTGGCAGGCCAAAGGGCTAGATCCTGAGTGAAGACTAAAAGTTGCTCAAAATCTGCCACCACTGTGCAAGTGTTCACCCGTATTTGGGTCAGCTGCGTCCCCCTCCCTGCGCAAGGAGCGTGCACTGAGGCCATGGCCGGGGCGGGAGGTGAAAACCCGTAGCAGGCAGCCCTGGGGAGCACAGTGTTTCATCTCTGCTCTGATCTCCTGAGCAGCATCCCCATGTGCAATGTGGGAGGGTGCAATGAGGTTTCACAGGTACCATCTCTCCACTGACTACTGCTGTACGGGAGGGTCTGAATTCCAATAAGACCTAATTAGGTCTTTCCCTTGATGTCCTTAATTTAGAGGCAAAAGAGATGCACTTGAGGCTCATGTGCGTAGGAAATGTTTTGCATTTCAGGATATTTTCATTCCTGTTGACTTCAGCAATGAAGTGCAATGCAATACACTGGAAATTAAATGTGCACTTCAGCTGAACTGGAGGCTTAACTGCTCTGTGTGCAAGTGTAGCTGTATGATACCAACAGTAATCATATGTAATTTGCAGACTGACTGTAGTAAAAAGGGAAATGCCTTCTCCCACCCCTTATAGAAGTTATAAAAATGTGTATCCCAATTTCGCTCACCATTTTTTCATCTTCTGGTTAGTGCTCATCTCTGTTTTAGGATGTACCCTGCTTGCCAGTTTGCTGGGTTTTTTTTCCTTTTTATTACAAAGGTTTATATCTTCAGTAAACATCATTGACCAAATAGATGCTCTAAACTGCACTATTGCTGTGCACTAAACTTTAATTGAGACAGTTGCCTTTGATGTGAAGCTGACCTAAAGCTGAGGCTGATTCTTCTCTTTTGCAGCTTTTGCAGTTCTTTAAAAGAGTCATAATGCAGCGGTCATGTTGTTGCTGTTTTCTCTACTGCTCTAGCAAAAGTATCACTATGGCCGAATACAGAATTGATTTCTCAGAACCTCCTGGTTATCCCGAAAGTCTGTCTGTATAATCTGTGATTAGTTTGTAGGAAAGGTGTTGGGCCCAAAGGCAAAGCTCCAAGATGGTGTGTGAGAGTCAGGAGAAGTCCCAGATGAGTCAACCTCCTCTGAACTCATTATTTATGAAATAAAATAGGGTTTTGGATCCTCTAAGCAGTAGCTCTGTTTATCACGTTCACTATGCAGAAACCCTTACATCAAAATGGCTGGTAAGTGGCATCTTGGTTACTGGCATGATAGATAGGATTATTACATCATTGAACAATTTGGAGTAGGTATTTAGTAGGTGGTATCTAATTCTCTACTTAAAAAGTTTCATGTGTGTTTAACATGGGCACATTGCATACAGGATTGAAAAGTCAAGCAAGCAAATAATTGGTCGCATGCACAGATGCGGAGTCACTGCGTAAAAACTGAGTTACTTTTACATGGGTGAACTAGGAAGTCTGCCTTTGAAAATGCATACCTATCTCTGTGGATGCCAGGAAAAAGGATGGAATTTCCTGAAATTTAAATTTTTTGAGAAACTTGCCATCAGACAAAAAAATCTTCCTGTAAGAGATACATGGCTCCAAATAATATTTAAAAAAAAAAAGGTGAAATTTTAGAAATCAGTGTATATATTTTCAAATTATTCCCAAATCAATTAATATGTTTCACCTGATTTGGCTGACAGCAGTGTTTAGAAATGCACCTTGTCTACATTTGGTTTTATAGTAGGGCATTTACTCCAAATACATATAACTTCCATTTTAAAAGCACTAATTCTGTCTTGCAAAGTTCTCTATTCTATTTTAGAATTGCCATGTCACGAACATTTTTTCGTGGTTTTTTTCATACCCTAAAAAGTACCACTGGAGATTATGGTGGATAGTAAAAGCCAGTTGCCATTTTGGGATTTTTTTTTCTTCAAAGTCTTTCTGACATTAGCCTTTATAATTCGGTTGCTGTGTAATAGAAGTTCAGGTCAGAGCTAAGGAGACAGGCTTGGGGATTTATGCTGTGTGAAATATATGCAATCTCCTCTCACTTTGAACGTGATAAACAGACCATGTATAATCCCTGGAATATTTGGTAGATCTGGCAGGCCGAGGAGATGGCATTTGTAATATTCATCTAGCTACATGTATTTTTACATGGTTGTACAGCCCTCTGCCATCCAAACTCTAATCAGAAGCAACCTGAGGAGAGAGGGCTGAACAAAGAGTGAGAAGAAAAGATATCATTCCTAGTAGGAGATTTCAGAGTTTGGGCGTCTTTTTTTCCCCCTCTCTCTCTGCTGTTGCTTTTTAATGAATCGTTCTTCTAACCTACTTTAAATCAAGCATCTAGCATGCTAGATGTTTTGCAGATGAATCATACTGTGCAGTGCACTTATGCATATCTGCTGTGCAAGTACATTGTCAGCTTGTATTTGATAACCTACCAGCAAACAAGATTTTTTTTCTGGAAGCTTGGGATGTAGCATCATTCTTAAGTGAGAATAATGCAACCACGGTTAATAAATCAACCTGGGTCCAAGGATGTTTCACTGCCTCCTTGATTAGCATTATCCTCAGAGGTATAAATTAAAGAGGAAAATATATAATCTGGGAAGCTTTCCAGCATCATCTTTGAAAATGTGAGCTCAATGCTTTGCTGAGATTTCTTTGGTGGAGGAATGCTAATAGCAATGCTGAAGATGTGCTCTGATTGCACCCTAAAGAGTAGGAAGACGCGCGGAATAGCTTCGTTTCTTTTTCCTTTGTCATCAAGATAATTTCTAATGTGATCTGCACAGGATGAATCTCAGACTGTTTCTGCACAGTTCTGTGAACTGGTCCCAGAAGTGCAGCTTCAGTCGCTCCCTTTTCTACTACTTGTTCTCTTAGTCTGACATCTGCATAAAATATGTTACATGTTTTCCCATCTCAGCCTGCAGATAATTGCCTGCAGCTGTTAGCAGTGAGTGGACACGGTCCCTCTGCTGTATTGGTCAAAGCCTGAGCTTTAGCAATAAGGATTTCAGGAATTTCTTCTGACTGTTCCTACGAGGTGTCATCATAGCCTGTTGGTAACTCCTGACGCCTCCCTCCCTGCCAAGGGAAGAAAAATGTGCTGCAGAATGTGCTGATTTGCAAAAAATATTTCACAGGGAAGGTTTGATTTTAGCAAAGTTCCAGCTGTGCTAAATAAGCAGAAAAGGGATTTTTCAGCATATCAGCAACATCTTGGAAATGGAAATGCCACATCCTCCAGCATTTTGTTAGAAATCAGTTTTCCCCTTCCCCTGCCCTTAACCTGCTTGGGTCTTTGGTGTTAACCAGAACTAGGCATTTAGCAAGACTGTAGTATTTGGAGCCTTGCTTTCTAACATCTCTGTGTTCCTATTTGCTTTCTCTTGGCCAGCTCTCTGCCAACATCATCCTTTGCTTTCCAAGAGATGGTGAAAAGCGCAGAATGCAAGACTAAGCTGGTGTTCCTCAGGTTGCATTCTGTGGAGGCGTAAGGAAGTAGATACCTTTATTACTATTTCGCTGATGGGACAACTGATACACAGTTAAGTGAAGGGTCTTACAAATAGTCCCCAGCAGCTCCATTTGAACTAGATCTGGGTCTTCTGAGGCCCAGACAGTGCCAGGCTGCTCCAAAGGGGTCTCAGCTTCATCATCAGTGACTCAGTTTGTGGGGCCTCGCAGGCTGAGACTCCAAAAAGTCATTCCTCTCTCCTGGAAAATATAGGGCAGCTATTTTTACTTAGGTGCATGAAGATAGGGGTTTTTTTCCTGCCTGTTTTTCACTTTTAAATTCATATTAAGGATCCTTAGTTATGTTTTACAAAGGCATTCACCCTTTCAGTTGAACAACATAGAGGGAATACGACGTGTTATTTGCTGTCTCTACTGACATTGCTAAATTTTCTGAAGCAATGTGTTTCAACATTTCCAAACATTTTTCCTGTGGAGCGTTCTCTTCCATCGAAGGGCCTTCTGTTTCCCCTTGATTTGAGATGAAAAGAAAATTGAAAATAATATGAAATTTTCCCACAGGACAGAATTTCTTTTGCAATAGCTCCACTTCCAGCTAATACCAGGAAAAACACAAACAACTGCAGTCAGTATGCTTAATTTCAACCCTGCATTTATGACTTATTCTTTGCTGTTGCTGTCTGAAGAGCAACAACATCAACACACTTTACTCTCAGCTTGAAAATACCTGTTAAATCCAAGAGCTGGTGCACTATCAAGTAGGATTTGTTAGCACCTATTTAATGCACTCAACAGGAGTGTGACCTTGGTTCTCTGTCACTGGTGAAAATGCAGTTGCCTCCTGGTCCAGCCCATCTAATTGCTGCTGAATTATAATACCAGGCAGGTTCTTCTTTCTTTATAGCAGATGGACTTTGCCACCACTGTGGTGAAGAAGGCATGAAGCCAACAGCGATCCCCAACCTAGCAGCTGCCCAGCACCCTTGTATTCAGATAATTATATAGTGCTCCCTCCCTTACTCACTTAAAAATGTGACTTGCCTATTGGTGCCAAGCAAGGGCAGGAAAGCCAGTGAAGACAGCAAATGTGACTCTTTCTTCTTAGGTTCTATACAAGACAACTTCTTTTTTAAAAGCTCTCCCCTTCTCACTTTTTGTGAGCAGGAAAGCAATGCAGGCTCCTCCATGTGTGGGAAGTGAAGTCTTTAGAAGCCATTAAGTTCCCTTTCCCAACCCTGCACTTGGAGCTGCAATGACAACCGCTTCCTCAGCCTTGCTGTGCTGTGTGTTTAAACGAGCATTTTAGAAAAAAACAGGCTGTTCCAGAAGTTTTCAACCAATTTCAGACCCATTTAGTTGTTGGCAGTAACTGCCAGAGCAGGTAAGATCCAAGGCTTTCCCAGGAATCCTCTGCTCCTGCCTGCACCCAGCGCCAGGTGCCCCAGGCTTTTGTAGCCTTTAGAAACGAAAAAGCTAGATGTGAGCAGAGCATCATGTTGCCTGCAGTGTTGCTCACTCAGGCTTGTGGTGACAACTGCTCTGCTGTGCCAGGTACAAGCCAGTTTCTGAGAAGATGGGTTAGAGGAACTAGTTTCTAACCTTGTCTGACAGAAAGTTGAGAGGGAAAGGGGTGTTTGCTCCTGGTGCTTGGGGCAAACAGCCAGGAGAAGTGAGCTACACTAAAAGTGTAGGCACAAGGATAAAGTTGTGTAAATTGGACAGGAGTGTTGAGGCTGGGGAGGAGAGGAAGTCAGGATGGAGAGAAAAATGAATAGCAAGAAAAAGAAATCCAAACCTCTCAAGAGTTTGGATTTCTCATCAGTTTATGGAGGGAATTAGGTAATGTGATACTTAAAGTGGTAGGTGGTTAGGCTTAGAAACTCAGCAGGTGCCTTCTGGTCCACTTCTGTGTTCATGAGCTCTGGAGGCAGACTTTCCTAGCAAAACCATCTCCCCCCACCCTTTGTTCACTTGGAGCTATTAACATAATTTCTCTTAAAAAAAGCTTTTGAATGCATTTTACTTTTTCAATTATTTCTTTTACTCAACTGGAAGAGCATAAAATCCCATTCTTCAAGTCAGAGGCAAATCTGTTCAACCTTTCACCATCCAAGTACTACCTGGAGGAGTGCTGTCCCACAGCAGGACCCAGTGTGCTGGCTTTGCTCTCCAGACCCTTGGAGACTGGCTGACCTCGCCCAGCTCCTACCTCTTGCACTGGGAAACTACAAGGAAGACCATGAAAACTCAGAATGATCTTGGCCATTTGTAAAAATGATCTGAATAAACAGGAGGGGGTTCAGCAGGGACAGGGCATCTCAGCAGGAAGAGCCAACTTCATAAACACAGGATGGGAAACCACAGATGAGTCCACCAGAGAAGGATTGGGGTGTTGAGGGTCACAAGCCAAGTGCAAGCCACCACAGGCTGCAAAGCTCGTGCTGTTTTGCTGTTGTTAAACGCTGAGATATGGCAACGTGGGTTTTGTGTGCATGATGCAGCAAATGGCCCAAGGAAGAGTGTGATGTCCAGTCTGAAGCACAACATTTCAGGAGCAATGCAGAAAGTCCGGAGGAGAGCAACCAGCATGATCAGATGTCTGGGAAACCTGATCTAGGAGGGGAGACTGAAAGAACTAGGTTTGTTTAAGCTAAAGGAGAGAATCGCTGAGGGACAGAACAGAGCAGTCTTTAAGTACATGAAAGCCCAAGCAAAGAGTCTGAGTTAACCTGGTCTCCAGGTCCATGGTGGGAAGGAATGGATGTGGCTTCAGTTGCAACATAAGAGATTCAGGTTAGTCATTTGGAAAAAACTTTCAGAGAATGTAGACATGCCAGACAAACACAGGTTGCTGGCGGGGAGGGGCTGCAGCTCCATTGCTGGAGGGCTGCACGGACAGTGCAGAGGGACATCACCCAGGTGATGAAGGAAGTGGTACTGCTGCCTGGGGCTAGCGATGGAGCTAGGTGATGTCTTTCAGGCCTTTCTGACTCTATTTTTGGGGAGTCTATAAGCTGGGGTGAGGGATGGCAGCAGGAAATACACTAATTTCTTCTTTTCCCATCTTAGTTTGGTCCCTGTCCTGTTCAAACCAGCAGCTTCTTCTGTTACCCTTTGAAAGTGCGCAACAACCATGAGTCATAGAAAAGTCAGAATGGCTGATATTTTTGTGTTTCAGCGTCTTTTGATGGTAATTATTTCTTTTTTAAAGAAAAATAGCTTTTTGTTTTGCAGGAAAAGCCCTGCTTTCCTTAGGGGGGTGAACTGACTCCTGCAGACAAATCTAAACATAGCATTCAATGGCTTAAGTTGGACAAACAGAGCAATCTTCAGCATGAAAGAGTAATAACAAGGATTTTTAATAAATGCAGGCTTGGCAGGGAGAAGTTATAGAAGATGAAGTATGCAGTGATAGTTGGAGATTAACAGCATAGTGCCTGCATCCAAAGAAGTAGGAAAGGGAAAAAGATACAGCAAGTACAGGCTTATTAATTTGATCTAATTAGTATTGTTAAGAACATTAAGGTAAAAGGAAAATGGGGAAAATGCATAACTGATTTATAAATGTGGACTGTGAAGACAAATCTAATAGTTTACTTCAGTAAGATACCAACTGTTTTCTGACTGGGTTTCAGTGAAGTGTAAAACCCAGTACTACATGGAAAATTGCTGGCTGAGCTGGAGAGGGTGGAGGGCAATGCAGCCGTGACGTGACATGCCACATGGTACTTAAACGGCAGACAGCTTATGCTGAAAGGAAAATGCTCAGGCAGCGTGGGAGCTGCTGGGGGAGCTCCTCAGTCAGTTTGGGGCCTGTCTTATTTAATAACTTTGTAAAATGTTTGGTACCAGTGGCCAGAGCAGATTATGGAGTATCTGGGAGTTGGGGTGAGAAGCAGCTGGGCAGTTGTGAACTGTAGAAATACACCGTGACACCCTGCAAGGGTGAAAAGAGCTGTGTTTGTTGAGGTGTATCCTCTCTAGAATGAGGTTGTAATGCCTTGTTTGTACAAGTGCTGGTTCAGTTTCTGCTTTGACCTTGGCATCACCACTGTCATTCAGTGCCATGGGTAACTCTGCACTGGTTATGTATAGAGTTACTATTGCCCTCTGACAAAATGGTGAAAGCAATAAAAATGACATGAGAGAAACAAATTTGAAATGTTAAATACTTGACACTTGGTTTCAACATTTTCCAAAACAAAAATACATTTGCTTGGAAACAGTTTTAATTTGACAAAAAAAAAAAAAAAAAAAAAAAAAAGTCCAGTTTTACTGAAATTACTTTTTCCAGTCAATTCTTTTAACCAAAATTTTCTGTCCTCCTCAAAGGATGAGGAAATTATCAATGAAAGTAGTTTTGAGAAAGGTAGCACCTCTTCCCAGCTGTGTTAATATTAGTGAGCAAACAGCATTTCCTCAGACCAACTCGTGAGCCAGATTTGGCAATGATTTATATTTGGACTCTATGGACTGATCACGAATATTTGAAATGTGAGCTGTACCGCTTAATTGTAGCCTCTTATATGAGTCACATGATTAATGAGGATCCTTGATTGGAAGAATGAGCAAACACATCTTTTATACATACTTGATTGTGCCAATTTCAGTGCTTATTTTCTCTTGATGCCGATACATACACGTTTGTCATTGGCCTTGGCAAACATTTCTTTGCCAGAAAAATCATTTCTCAAGCATTGATGGAAAATGATACATGGATTTAGCTAATATAAAAACATTTAAATGTGTAATAGCCACTGAAAATTGTTTGTATCATCCCCTCTGTACCAAAATGAAGAAACTAACACTAAAGTTTACTTGTGAGGTACATTTGGGTGGCAGCATTGTATGTGTCCAGCTGTGGCAATGTTATCAGGTGAAGTCAGAACCAGCTTCAGGAAAGGCCGATTTGATTGCTTTCTTAGCTCTGCTGTAAGTTGGAGGCTTGGGCTTTTTTTGCATTTCTTGTACCTTTAGGTTTCTCCTGGGCCTTAGGGTGGCTGTAATTCTCACCTCAGAGCAAGAGTGAGAGTTGCAGCTCCAGTATAGCTGCTCCAGTCTTCTGCCACATCTTCTGCCGGTCTCTGGGTGTCATCCTGTATGCGGCATTAATGGGGAATCACAAGGCCCACAAAAGATCACCATGTGAGGAGACTGGTAGTTTTAACATTTGTGCTACGCTGCTTGTTGCAACAATTTTTCATAAAAGTTTGTTTATTAAGTTTTGGGAAAAAAGACTTTATCTTTCTTGAAAGTCTCATTAAAGCATTCAGCTGCGACAGAGTTCAGAAGAGCCTTCTCTGCAGTCCCTTTTCATTGGATTTAAAGCTGTTTCATGAATATAAACCATGACATATGTGATCTTCCTTCTGCTCAGCAGCAAAGGCTGCTGCTGATGTAAGACAGAGTCAGTCAGCTGCCTGTATTGAAAAATAATCTTAATTTTTCACACTGTAAAGGTCAGTACAGCTGCAACAGTCCAGAATACCTGACCTACTTGATCCCTGAGGTTACAGATTTTTTTTTTATATGGTACAAAGGCAAGAGTTTTTCTGTTTGGAAAGTGACTCCATGGGTACAACACACTCATTTTCTGTCCCAGCAGAGATTCCACCAAACATTGACGATTATTTCCCAGTTCAAGGGAGTGCTGTAAAGTCATCTTGGTGGAATGGATATTTCCAAAATTCTGTGGTCTATGTGTTGGTTTAAATTATTAACAAGCTGTCCTTTCAAACACCACTGTCGAGCCATCCACAACCCCTTGAACCACAAACATAATAAAAGGCAAATTCTTTCCAAAAACACAATACTGTTTGTTGAATAGATTCCACCCACTGACCAAAGGAATGACAGATTAAGTAAGAAAAAAGGAAAAGAAATAACAGGCTTGGAAATCTGAAGCTGGGCATGGATAAACAAGAGGGGATTGTGGCAGTCCTTTGAGTACACAGAAAACACACATTTGGGAAGAAAAAATGGAGAATGTTTAGGAAAACATCTGGAAGGAGTGGTGCCAGATGGTTGTTTCCTTTTTGATTGGACTTGTATTTTTCTCATAAAATTTAAAGACCCAATTTTCATGTTTGTCAATATTTACAGATCTCAGTCTGTATGTAAGGAGGAAAATAAGGTCTCAAATAGAACTCTGTGCATGCTTAAAATAATCTTGATATTCCGTGCTTTGCTGACTCAACCTAAATGGCCTGAGATGTTGAAGTGCTGGGAATGTCTAACTCCTTTTCCAGTTGCTGGCATTGGAGAATGCTACACCCCCATTACAGAAATAATTTTATGGAGGAGCAAACTCCAGGCACCCATGATTAGAAAATTTTAGCTTTCGTTCCCACCACAGCAAAATCTCGCTGATCTAGTAGTAGGGTGGCACTGACTGGCATCAGCTTTGTTACTTTCTGCTTCTTGCTGGTGGTACAGTTGCTGCTTGAGAGATCTGAGACCCTGTCTAATATTGCAGAGCAGGGAGAAGCTCAGAGAAATAAAAGGGAGCAAAGAAGAGAAAGGGTCTATGGAAATTGGCCTGTGCAGAATATTTAATTATTAAATGTTTTCAACTGCAAACATACATTTCCCCCCATCAGCCACTATGATAAGCTGAGGACAAAATCCATTTTTTTAAATGGCTCCCTGAATTTTGGTTATATGGCTTTGGGGTAATGTTGTTTTCCACACTTGTAAGGGAACATATCCATTTTGTATAACCCTGAATAGCTACAATTACCAATGAATATGTTTTCTACCAAATGTCTGGGTTTTCTTTCACAAATCAATGGTCTTAAACTTATGTTTATAAGACATGCCATTGAAGCGGTGTTGAACTGTGGATATTTTTTCATTTCATTGTATGCAGGATTGAGAAGAACTGCCATCCAGTTTGAAGTTCAAATGCTGGGGTTTGAGTGGGACTAATAGTTAATGTCATTATCCCATGGGTCAAAACCACAATTTCTGAGGAATTTGGAGAAGTTCTTCTGCCATTTTGCACCTGGGGCTTTCCCCTGGGGATCTGTGGAGGATATCCTGAGGATGCTCCAGTTGAGCATCGCCAGGTGATGCTCCCATCCAGATGGACATCGCCTTTGCAGCACAAGGTGCTACCACATTCCAGGGACCCCCAGGTGCAAAACCACCCACTGAGAGCCTCATATTTTGGGGAGCTGGGGAGAGGATGTGACATGGTGATGTGTGCATGACATCTGGGAGGGCTCCAGGCTCTGCTGTCCTGTTCCAGTCCTGAGTCACCCTCCCTAACACATGCCTGGTCCTGCCCTGTGACATGCCCCTGGTGCCGTGTGGATCACTGAAAGAAGGCCAAAAATCAGTGTTATGGGGCACTGAAAGCAAATAATTTCCTCTACAGGGAATGAATAGTATTAGAATATTTTAGGGTTTTTCTTAGGATTTTATTGGACTTTATTAATTTAAAATTCATTAGCATTTTGCTAGCATAATCTGAACAATGCATTTATTCACACAAACATAAAGGCATACATTGCAATTGTTTTGTCAGAATGATATGCAAAGATTCCGGTGTTGTGGTGGTCAGTAAGTTGAGCTGGAGTGAGCAGTGTGGGCTGTAGTAGCAAGAGCAAAGCCAGCAAGTCGAGAGGAGAGATTATTCCTTCTATTCAGCCAAGGGTGGATAGAAGAAAAAATTGAGAAACCTGAGCTAGCTTTGAAATACCCCTGCTTTGACCCGGGGTTGGACTGGAGACCTTCAGAGGTCTCATCCAGCCTGATTTTTTCTGTGATTGTGTGACTTCTAAGAGTCAGCTATATCACCTTTTTCTCTGCTGTTGTTCTACCTGCTATTCCTGACCACTTCCACCTGTTTTCCCATTATAAATATAAAGGTAATTAGGGCTATTTTAAAAGTTGGCTGCTGGCCCTCGAGGCACTTCTGCACCAACAAACGGCTTGGGTTGCTTCTCAAGCCCAGTTGGGTGTCTTGTTGCTCTGCTGAGTAAGTTCCTTCTCTCTTTCTGGTTCACAGACTGAAGTAATGAATTAAAAATATATGTATTTCTGCAGATCAGCCTGAGACAAGGAATTTTCAGTTTCCTCAGGAAAACAAAATACAAACAAATCATTGTTTTTATTAAATCCCAGGTGTTCAGTTGTTTCCCCGCCAATTCCTTTCACTTCACTTTGGAAACTATTTACTATTTTTATGAAAAGTCAGCTTTGGCAAAAGACACTGTCTGAACAAATTGCAGTGCAGTTTGCCACAACCACTATGCAGTAAATGCAAGCCTTTTCAACAAAATCTCTTTTCTTAGCTAAAATTATTGGCTGAATTTGGCAGAAACTTCCAAACACTGGGGTTGATCAAGTCTGAGCTTTTCTCCAAATGATCTATCGAGCCCCAAAATCTCACCCGTCTTCAATTCTGGCAGTGTAGCAGAGAGATACCATATCCCATATTTGTTCTACAAACTCCATTTCTAGCAGGGTAAAGCAGAAGTATAAGGAAGGAATAAGCTGGCATGTAGTGTTTTTTCTTGTTTTATTGGAGTGAAAAACTGAACTGAAGCTAAGGAGAAAGGTGAAGGTGCAGTGATGAGTTTTCTGTGAGGCAATTTGGCCGGGCAACTGAAGTGGGGACAGCCACCCATTGTCCCAAGCGCTAATGTGTTCAAGACCTGTGAGCATGTTTTTTTTCCCCCATCCTCAGAGATGAGTAATGGTTGCCTCTTGGAGCTGACACTCCTTGCCAGCAGCGTTTTGTGCGGATGGGTGGTGATAATACAATAAGGGCAAGGTAGTGACAAAAGTGTTGATGTTTGCTTGTGTGCTGTGTTATCAGCTTACGGGTGGAAAACTCAATCAACACTTGGCAAATCTTGATTTCTCCAGAGGAAAAGGAGTTCGGCCACGAATCTGCCCTCTGAGTGTTACTCCGGTTGCACAGTGGTGGGACCCTGCTCACACCAGCTGGTTTGGACCAAGGCAGAGGGAGGAGAGCAAGTCTTCGAGGTGGCCACATCTCTCCTGCTGTGGGTTGGCTTGTTTATTTTCTGGTTTAATTTCCATGAGCAATGTGCACTTCTCCTGCTGTTCTGCCCACTGTGGGGTCATTACAACATTTTAGCAAGGCAGGAAAGAAAAAAGAAGCACCTTTATCTATATCAGCTAGTATCTGCTTGCATGAGGGGAGCTAAGTGCGTGTGCTGGACCCTGAAGGTGCTGTGTGTGAGATGGTGTGATGCAGTTTGTCCTTTCACCATGAAGTACTGACTTTGCATTTGCAGTTGAGACCAGGCAGTAGCAAGCAATGCACTATGGATGAGCCATCTATTTGGCCATCCTGGGCAGCGCCATGCTCTGTGGAGGTGCCATCTTGGCCTTGTGAGCTGAGTTTCTGCAGTGCTCTGCCTGTCTGGACAAAATAAGCCTCTCAGCAGGACTGAGTAGCTGAGGCTTAATGCTGTGTGGCTGTGGTGATGCAATGTATTCTTGGGCAATGCAGATGTGCCCAAGGACAAGCCAGACATTTTACACCATCTGGTTTTCAAAGGGTGAATGGGTTTGAGAAGAGTCAGCCTCCAGCTTGTGATGGTAACTGGTCTAGAGAAGGTTTGGGAAATAAGAGGACACTCATCAGAAGGTCCTGGTATGGAGGACTGCATGGAGTTTGTAGGTCAAGTGGAGGATGGGAATGGCACACGGAGGTTTGTAGGACAGAGGGATGAAGGTATGCCAGAAACCTTTCCTGTGCTTTGCTGTTGGTTTATAGAAGCTATGAGGTGTGCAGCCCTGCTGTATAACGTTTCATTCTTGAGTGCAGTTTTCCAGAAGTCAAGCTGTGCTCCTGAGCCTTAATTTCCTAAGTAAGCTAATACAGTCGGCCCAAACATAATCTGCTGTGCCATTTATCTGCACAAAATAGAGTATTTTCTAATGGCAGACACTCCAGCAACCCTTAATTGGGTGGAGTGGAAGAAAACATGTATTTGAATCCTGCACAAAATATGAAGCCTATTGTTAAGCCATAAATGTGTTTTGAAAGGAGGTTTAAATAAAGCAGAAATACTTACCACAGATATTTACTACCTCTTTTTGCACAAGACTGCATCTCTGTTGTTTCCTTTAAAAATGTCTGCTGGAGTTCCTCCAGTAAGACCAATGACATCCATAACATCTCTGCCACCCCTGCATGGGCTGTGCCCTGCTGTGAGTACCAAGGGTGACATGTGGGATGGCAGACCCAGACTCCTGGTCACTGTAAGCCAGCAGAGCTCCGCTGAGGTCTCTTCTCTGGTTCCTTGAGTTCAGATGGGCCATGGATTTGCAAAGGCCTGTTCCAAAAGCCTTCTCTGCTCCTAGCCTACCCTTGGGAAGGGTAGATCTCATCCCTCACAGTTTGCACACTGTCGACTTTTCCCTACTACATTCCTATCTCGTTTTTTCCAAGAAGGTATTTAGCAATTGCTTGGAAGGATTTTGGTCCCCGCTTTCTGTTTTCTTTGGATTGCAGGCATGGAAAACTGCGTACACAATATGCTAAATACTTTTATTAATTTCACACTGTTTACGAGTAACTCTGCCTCCTGACCTGTCGTAGCAGCTGATTAAACTGGGGCTGACCTTTCTCTAATCTGCAAATTGAGAAATTTGTTGACTATATCCCTTAGTTATGAAACTGGGATTATTCCAGCAAGGATAAAATCTGAAGGCCATCAACTGCTCTGGCTGAGCTCCTCACCATCTGGGAGCAGGAATACATTTCCCCCTACTGTAAAATTAGCTGGGTGCATTGTGGGAGAGTGTTCACCATCTCTTTTAAATGCTATGCTTAAAGCCAAGATGTTCTTTATGTTCTGAGTAGGAAAATAAGGCCCCTGGCACCATGCTCTGTTACTGTAGGAGTTAATAGGTGGTTTTGTATCCAGGCCATTTCCAAGGAGATGTGAAATTTGCAGGTCATCCCTAGCATACAAGCCTGTCCTACTTGCAAGCAACCTTCCAATTCTGCTACTGCTAGGGACTGTCACATCATCAGGCTTGTTTTTTCCTCCCTTTCTCTCCAGAGCATCAGCTGGAGATC
Organism: Strix aluco; assembly: GCF_031877795.1. Taxonomy (NCBI): domain Eukaryota; kingdom Metazoa; phylum Chordata; class Aves; order Strigiformes; family Strigidae; genus Strix; species Strix aluco. Next base: position 122,376,965 of record NC_133934.1, on the reverse strand, counting down.
CCTTCATATGCCTCTTTAACTCCCCTCATAGGAAGCGAGTGACAGGGTCCCCGTCGGTGCCTTCCCACCGGCTGGCAAAGCCCCAGTGTCAGACAGCCCTCTTCTCCATGAGCCCGTCACAGCCAGCCCCTTCTGACACCACAACAGCGTGTCTGAGATGCCTCCCTCTTCTCTCTTTTCCATCTGTCTCTTGGGGAAAAGCACAAAGAGCATCGTTATCTGCTGTGACAGGCCGGGTTATGCAGAGAAAGCTCCTCCTGAAAAGCAGATGGGACAAATTGAGAGCAGACAGGAAGATGTGCTCAACAAATCTGGACCAGCCAGTGCATCGGGCAGGTTGTAGGGAGGACACGAGTGCCAGGAATGGAAAGGTAACCACCATCCACAGGCCTGATTTTCAGCTGTTATAAACTGGTAAAGCTCCTGTGCAGGAGATCTGAGAACTCAGGGACATTGTTGTATGCTTCATATTCACTTCTATCTCTACCGAATGATAAAAAACCCCAGATCTTCCTGTACAATGCTATTTCCCTTATGGGAGTGGCTTCAGCTGAACACACATGCTGTTGAGTAGGATGTCAGGATTTCCTCTGCAACTGTGAACATGGCTTGTGTGGCCTCTCTGGCCCATCTGGGCCTGGGGCTCAAGAAATAATTAAACGGATTTGCAAGATAAACCAGGGAAAATAAATGGCCCTTGAGGCCTGCAGGCAAGTTTCAGAAATATTTCTGTTGCTTTCTTTGATCTGTTCAAAAGAGGAATTAGCTGCTGTTTTCTGTGTTTGGAAGTAAACTGTGGAAAGGTGCCTCCTCCAGAAGATATTGAACTGTGCAAGGGGGGCTCACACTGGGATGCTGAAATTTAGAGCAAAACCGCACTCCAGCAGGCAGAGCTGCACTCCTGAAGAAGGGTGATTTTCCTGACCCTCACCCCTGTTCCTGCTCTTATGTGAGGCCAGGGAGAGCCCCAGGTTGGTACATGGCCATGCCTTGTAGGGTCACTGCCCTGGAAATCTCTGTGGGCATCAAAAAACATCCCTGTAAATACAGCAAGAGAATGTTTTCCCTGTCCATAATGGGGAAAGCTCCTGGAGGTGTTTGAAAAACACATTATATTTGCCATAACTTTGTGTTGACATCTTCCACAACATTTTTCATCATGTTTGCTCACAGAAGCCCAAATCTCCAGGTATTTGTTGCGCAGAAAATGGAAATTCTTTGATCTAGGGCTGTTGAAAGCATATGGAGACACAGTGCAGGACAGGGAGAGGAAAGGGAGTTAGAAACCCCTGTCAGGAAGGGGGACAGTCTTGCCAGAACAATTTCCATGTCATCAGATTGCAAGTTTTTTGTACTTGGAAGGGAAAAAAAAAGGTCCACCATAGAATGTCTTCTTTTATTTTCTATGTTATTAGGTGCTTATCTCCATCCCTGTTAGGCTGTGAGCACCTCATAATGACCGTTATGTGTCTGACTGCCCGTTCACGTCCAACTGCCTTTCCATCACTGCCATGCACAAGTAGGATACTGCAAGAAGCAGCCCCTGAAGGTCTGCTGTGGTTCAGCCCTTATTGCCCTGACCTGCTCTGGAGCCAAAGGGTTATAGCAGCCTATGGAAACCCCTCAGCCTTCTGCTTTGTGTTTCTCTTTATAAAAGGCCAAGCATCTTAAGGCAGACAGGGAAACCTTGCTGGGATGCTGCTATTTTTTGCAGTCCTCTAGATTTGAAGTATTTGCTTTGCAGTTCACCTTTTAAAGGACAAAAATGCTGATGAGCCTGAGATAAGGCTGGCCCTTGGCCATCCTCAGGAGCCCCGTCTGGTGTCAATCATGACAATCTTGCAGAAAGGACTAGTGTGGTCCAGGGCTGCTGCTCTCTGTACAAATGGATCCGGTCCCCTCACAGAGCCCAGATGTGGGCATAGGTGCCTGCCTATGTAGATGAGCACGCAGTGTTGGCCACTAACGTTTATTCCCTGTCCACTGCTCCTGTTAAGGTTAATGGGAAATTTTTAAAATACCTTTTTAAAGGGAGACAATTTTAGATCAACTGTTTTTCATTGTCTTTTGGGCTGGTTTCCTGCCATTTAGTGTAAAGGGGTGTAGATAGGAAGGGACTTGTCCCTGTGGGGTTATAATCCCGCTGACTTTAAAATATGCCTATTGTAGAGTTTGCTGGGGGGGGGTGGGGGTGACAGTTATATGAATCAAGGACTCCATCAAACACAGAACAGCTGATCATGAAACAAAGGGAGGAGGTTTTTTACATTCTTTTCACTTGAAAAATTATATTTTCCAGCAGCAGTTCTGCCAGATCCTCTGCAACTTGCAAGAAGCTGAACAGCTGTAATAAAAAAGAGAACAGTAGAAATAAGTCTTACACTTTTGTTGTGGTTTTGCCCTCATTGTGCCTTTTGACTGCCATTCTTGTTGTGGTGGGAGTTTCATTGCAGCTTGGGACTGTGCAGCAGGGCTGGGCTTTACCGTCCCGACACAGCTTTCCTCCTCCACCCACTTCACTGCACGCTGCATCTGTGCAGGTGGCAGACCCCGACTGCTGACTTTGTGTGGGCTGGGGGTTTCCAGAGATGTCTGAGATGTTTAACTAGCAGCTTTTCTAGGCAGCTGATCATGCCAGGCACTTTGTTCACCTCCCTAGTGGCAAACACCCTCAACTGCTCTCCTGGGGGATGGGAAGGAAAGGTTTGGTGGGTCAAGTCTGACCCACCATCACCCTAACCCAGGTCTGAGAGGACAGAAAATTTCCTGAACTGTTCAGAGCCAGTGAGTGGGCAGTGGCAGGCACAAACATGAAGGCTTTTGGGCTGTCTGGGCCACACAGGGCACTTTCTGCTGTCAGGGGAACATCCTCCATGGACAACAGTGTGGGGAAGTGAAGCCTCCATTTACTTGTCAGGAGAGATCAGCCCAGCAAGCTTCCCTGCCTCAATGAGACACAGGGATGACCTCTGTGTCTGCAGCTCGTGCAATATTTATGCGGCTGATATGGTAAACGGCATGTTTTTTGTTAGGTGGATGAGTGCCCCTCAGTCCCTTGGCTGTCCCTGCCCTGTCCCTCCAGAGAGCTCTGTGGCTGCCTAAAGAGAGATTATGAAGCATCATTTCCACAGCCCTGTGCGCATTAAGTAGGTTGCAGAGAGCTCACACACAAATAAGTGCTGGTTTGGGAACACACAGGTTAGCAATGTTGTGGCTTGATAAAACCTATGGGGGCAAAACAAAAACAAAACAAACAAACAAAAACCAAAACCAAGCGTTAGCTGAAATTGTGCAGTGAGCCTGTTTAACCACCAAGGAAGGCGGAATCCACGAGGAAGAGCAACAGCCCTTCCCTAAAGCAGAGGAAATACCTGAGAAAAAGAGGAAGGTATGGCAACGAGGACAAAACCTGAGGCCTTTGCTTCCAAGCCATTATCTGCAGCAGCCCAGGGTGGGCTCAGAACTGGGATGTCCCCTGGGAGCCCAGGCCACTACAGCCCCTGCCCCGCTGCCTGCCCTGCACGGAGGAGGAAGAGGAGAAGAAGAAAGAGGAGGAAGAAATCTCCAAGGCCTTCCCTGCAGTGTAAGTGGAAGGTGTATGGAGACCCTTCTCCTAGGGGATGTCCCCAAAAGGTCTCCTTTCGGCAATGCAACGTGCCTCTTGTGCTTCCCCATTACTGTGATGCACTGAAACCTCAGTTACATGCTAATGCTCAATCCCAGGATGCTTTCTGCATTGGCATCAGCAGGAAGTTAATCTCTGCCCCGTGCCAAATGTGGATGTGTGGTAGAGACCCTGCCTCTACTCACTGGGCAGGGACTGAACTGCTAATTAAGAGCCCAGGCTGATGCTGTCAGGACCACCCTGAAGGGGGATTTGAAGACATGGCTTGCCTTAATTCTGGTGCTGTTAAAACCAGTGGAAGTAAATACTTGAGCCTAACAAGACACCTGTCTGCATCTTAATCTTGGAGCTGAGTGTCTCAGTGTTTTCTCTCCACCTCTTCTGAGATTTCCCTCTGTGCATCTCTAGTGTCTTGCAGGCCACACCAAGCACATTTAAAGCCAGCTTTCACCCATGGAGAAACTTTTGAGATTATTTGGTGGCAAGGAAAGTGACACACAGAGCCCATGCCCCTCCAAATGATGCCTTTAGTGGTGCCTGTTGGATTTTCACTTTTGATTATTACTATTCACCCATGGAAAAGAGCAAATGCCAGCCACGAACCATGGCAAATGCATATGCATTTTCCCTTTTTTTGCAACCCGGTTTCACATGACAGCTATAGTGCAGATAACATTGCTGCAATAACAATTTGTTAGAATGTATTGGATTCCAAACCTGCTTGGTAGTGACTTTCTCTGGCAGAGGGAAGGGCCCATTGTCAGCAGTGCATGGAGAAATTATGTTGGACAGCTTCTCTCCAGTAAGAGAAGAAGAGGCCTCTGGACCAGAACCCTTATGTAATTATGTGGGGTTTTTAAACTCCAGATCCTAAGAAACTCTCTCTTGAATAGTATGTTTCTTGCTAGTTTGTTCTGTGAATTTCCCTGGCAGGTAGCGTATAAATAGCTCTGAGGCACAAGAGATCCACGAGTTCTTTTCAGAATACAGTATTGACTCATTTTAAAGCCTCCTACTGTAGCTCTTTTAAAGATGAGCTCATTATTTTAAGTGTAAGATTTATGCCAGAGAGAGAATGAAAAATCCTGGCTTAAGTTGTCCTTCCAGCAAAGTACCTTGTTTAAAAACCAGTGAAGAATAAAATCGCATGTGAGCTGGCCAGTGAAGTGAGCAGACGACATCTGCCCAGCCCTGCCGTGGGTTGTGCTGTTTGTCACTGAGAGGCTACACTGCTTTCTAGAGTCAGGAATAGAAAACAGCGTTCCTTATTCCCAGGAGCCCTTTGCCACGTAGGGCAGAGCAATCCAGCTGGATCCCTCTGGCCATCCTTTCTGCCTGACCCCAGACACCATTATTCAGCTTTCAGTAATTAGGGCAGAATTAGGGCAAGATCGCTGGGGATGGAGGGCTGCTGGAGCAGGGCTTGCACAGAGGGCAGAGCTCATCTATATATTGAGCTGAGCCTCCCTTCCCACCTGGAAATTTTGTCTAAAGAGAATTAGAGGATTTGTTATGCTTGTATGGGCCTGGCACCCCAGCAGGTTATAGCAACAGCTTTGTCATTGCCCCTGGATGTCTAGAAATATCAGATGTGTCTACAGTGCATATTCAGATATACACCTGCTGTCAGTGCACTGGGTATCCAAAGCTTCCACTGACAGAGGCTTAAAAACTAAAGCAAGTAGGAAAACCAAGAAGAGATAATTTCTCTAGCACCACTGCTCATGGAATAGTGTTAGTTGCCTGAGGAGCAGTACACGTGGCTATGGTGCTGACTGCACACCTGAGATGAATAACAGATTTCGTTCAAACAGTAGGAGGCCTCTTAAACAGACCAAAATGTAGTGAGCTGCAATGGAAACCGCCCAAGATGCTTCTTCCCTTGTGCAAAATACCACTACACTGCTTATGCATAAGTAGTTAAGGGCTGTTTTAGGCATTAGTTTTTCATATGGATGTACCTCAGCACAATTTTCAACGGGTGGGTCAGGATTTACTTCCCCATTAAGCCAGACCAAGTCTGAACCCGTGAAGGGAGTTTTAATAAGATAGCTGGGTGGAATTTTCCTTTTTTTGTCATCAAACCATGGCTGACTGCCTGCCCAGAGCAGCTGTCTCCTTTGCTAGATGCATTGTGCACACATGTACTGGAATTAGTGCTGTGTCTTCAGTCCATCTTCCTGTAATGTGGCATCCAAATTCTGCTCTCAGCATGAAGTGTAGTAGTGACCTGTCCCTCCTGTGGGGTCAAAGGAATACAGGCAAGTTCTGTAAGCCAGAAACACCTGTAACTTCTCTTAAAGCTCAAGGTGAAAATTAAAAATAGCCATTTGATACCTGAGACTTTTGATGCATCTTTAGCATGTGGTTCTGCTGACACGAGCCGTGTGAGTCACACATGCCAGCAGCACTCCCAGCGCACTTTTAGGGGTCCTTCTTGGGGCACTCTGTCACTGCTCTTTCATTGCCACATCTGCTGCAAACCAGAGACTGAGCCAGGGGCCACAGAGCAGCAAGATGCAAAGGCAGTGTCCACAGGGATTCAGTTTATCTGGGGTTTGTGGGCTGGAACTGATACTGTAAGTGGGAATAATCTGCTGAAGATCAGACGCCCTGTGCTCTGTTACAGATGGACGATGACATGCTAAAGTCTGTAGTCTTAACGGCTGCTGACATTATGATAAAGTAGTATGTCAAAGTAAAAAAAATGTTCCTTCTTAAGAGCCAAGTGAATAGATTTGAATCCATCTATTATTGAAAAGGCAATAAACAATATGCTGTGGCGGGTCTCCTACAGAGACACCCTAACACATTAGTGCATTGCTCCTTGGCTCGGGAGTTTACACCACTCAAACTCGTAGTTACCTTCGTAGTGAGTTAAGGTATCCAGGATGGCTGAAAATACATTGGGAATTGCTGTGCATGACTGTGGGCACTTGGGATACAGCAGAGTTGAGACGGAGGTGCAGGCAGATGAGCATGTGGCCTTCTCCACTCACCGCAGCAGCTTAATGTGAAGAGAGAAAAAAAAAAGCAAAGCTAAAGATCAGTTGCATTTTATAGATGGAAGATTATGGGTGGAGGGAAATGGTCCTTCATGGATTTAAATCAGAAGAAAACATTACATCATTTAATCTGACATCCTGCAGAACTCATGCTTAAAGATTTCATCTTATGGTGCTATGGCAAGGTCAAACTTACTCTGCAAGTAATTATCTTGGAAGTAAGTGTGTGTTTCTGTGCATGGCCATATTTGAAAGGGATGACAAATAGAAAAAGCCTTTTCATTTCATCCTAGCATTGGGTATATTTGAAATAAGCAACTCCTCTTTTGTATGGTTGTTCAAAATTTTCATATGGATCGTGGTTCACACATGCTGCCTCTTCCCATAGCGGGTGTGGAAGTATCAGGGCCAACTGAATAAACAGATGGAGAAATTAAGTAGGTTGCCCAAAGCCACACACCTCTCCTCAAACCAGGCACAGCATAAGAGTTTACAGCCCTGCATAGTGTGCAGGCTGCCTGACCCCACCCCGCTCTTCTGTACCATGCACAAGAGTGAAAACACATGGAGACTTCTTTATCAAGTCCTCTTCTGCTCTGTGGCTCAAAGCTGGAAATGATTTCGCAGTGCTACTTTTAATCTTCTTTGACAACTTCTTTGTTTAAAAATAAAGTGGCTAGAACAGTGGGATAAAGCAGCACTCACAAGTGTTTGCTTAAGCTCTGATCAAATGCTAGGTGGATCATCCAGACCTCAGTGTACCAATATTAATGGTTGGACTAGATGATCTTCAAGGTCCTTTCCAACCTAGACGATTCTGTGATTCTGTGATTCTGTAATATGAAAGCGATGCTTTTCTTCATTTGTACAGGGCTATTCCTTGATAATAGGGATATTTGTTATTCATAATCTGCTGGTGGTTATTCTCATCATCAGCTGAAGGAGACGCCATTATGTGAGTTAATTGTTTAGTTCCACAATGGCTAATGAGTATATTCCAAACTAACAATTTGCCATAGCTCCACAGGAGAGAGAATATTAAGTGTTCAGTGGCAACATACAAATAATGAACATATTTATAGAAAGCAGAACTGAGGGACAATAAAAAGGCCCAGGTTTCTGGATAATTTATTCAGAACTAACCATATGATAGTAAAGGAGATCCAGATTAAAAACATACATATGTCATTTGGGAACTCAAATGAAATTCCCAGCTTTTCAAAAGTTCAATCCTTTCTCAGGTCCTATTGAAAACAGTGGGAGGACATCTGTGAAGGATGTGGCTGTTCAGTGTCTGGTTAAAAGCGATCCAGGCTTTTTGTCTGGCACTGGTGATACAGTTCCCTCCTAAGCAAATTTCTTGCCAACATATTTTCAGCACAGCAGTGCTTGATTCTTACATCCAGCCCTCAGAAAACCATGGATCTCAGGTGAGCACACTCAGAAAATGTCTGTCTTATTATTATCATATCTAGCTTATCACATCAATCAAGGTCAAGGCACTATTGAGATTGGTACTCTACAGACATGTAGTAAGAGAGATCCTTCCTCTGAGGTGCACATAACCGAAATAGTAAATGGTCCCAATTACACTGACATGGCTTCTTTGTGTTCCTCATTTCTCCTTCATTTTCTGCCTCTGTCTTTTCAGACTGTAGTTGTTTGGGGCAAGATTATCTTTTTTCCTCGGTTTTCAGCATGTAGGAGTATAAATCACTACTGGGACTCGTAGGGTTTATTGGGACTCATAGGGTTTATTGAAATTCAAATAATCAGTAATAATAGTATGTGCACTACAGTTAATGGATGGTGTGCTTGTGTGCAAGTGCATGTGTTTTTATAGATCTAAGGTACCATTGCATCAGATGTGCACCAGAGCGGCAGATTACATTTTTAAGAGTGTTTCTCTTTGGAAGCTATGGATTGAAAGTCAGGCATGTCCATTTAACAAACTATTTTGAACCTAGTCTGAGCACCCTACACTTAGGTATCCTAAGAATGTGTTGTGTGGAGGCAGGTGAAGCTCTTATGTCCTATTGGCACTGCATGAGACAATAAACCCACCTGCAATCCATGGTGGCCGAGCACAAGTGGGAACAGTTTTATCTCCTCACCTGGATCAGCAACAACAGTTGCTACTGCTCCACCTCTCCTTTCAGTGAGCACTATGGAGCCTTTGAACAGCTCTTGAAATTCCCGTGTTGCTTTTTAGGAGACAGGCAAGGCTTTCCAGGCTGACTTTTTAAAAGGGTATCTCACTGCAATTGTTTGTTAAATCTAGATTATTAGAGGAGAGTTTCACTGACACCTCAACACAGTGATCAAAGGACGTTAGCCACACTTCATGGGACTGACAGCCATTGACTTCAAGTAGAAGGATAAATGAATTAATTGGGTGATTGGTTTCTTTCTTTTAAACACGCCAGCCAGAATCAATCCTCATAGTGACAAGGTTTAGTGTGCTAAATTCCCTTGGCATTACTAACTCGCTTTTTCTTTCCTTATCTTTAAAAAAAACCACAAGCAGATATAGTTAATGCTGTGTCGCATCCCACGCACTCATGTTGCTCCTGCAGTCTGTTGCTTTTTCAGATTCACACACATATTTGCATTTGCAAGCGCCACTATTGCTTTGCAGTAAACACTGCTCATGCCTCTCTCTTAAGAGGATCCAGATGTCTTTCTCTCAGGACGATGCATTTATTTTTAGATTTTTCTGCCCATTGCTGCATACATTGGATGTTCTTTGCTTTTGTGTATAACCCTTGGTCCTCATCACAGACATTGCATTTTGGGATGAGGACAGTAATGGGGAGTGAAAGATATTTGTCTTCCAAAACCAAGTTTTATTTTCATTCTCCTGATTCCATTAGGTCCCCACAGACAGGTTTATGCTGTGAGCACTTTTGCCATATAGCTAACTCTGCCTCTATTATCCACGTGCTCTTTGATTGCACCTGGTATGTGCAGTATTTGCTGGCCTTTGGGAGCTTAATAAGAAAAGGATTTTATTTGTTCAGTAGCTGAAATAAAAAAAAAAAAAAGAGAGAAGACTTTCACGTTTTGGTTTTTTTTTAGCAAAGGAAGAAACAATCTGTGTGAAGGAAGGGGTCAAACTCCTCTTGTTGGGAAAGAAGTGATGAGTGAATCCTGATCACACTGAAGACTGGTGGAGTTGCCAGCGAGTGCAATGATCAGAATATCATCCTGTGAAGTTTTACCGCAAGTTCAGTGAGATCTGGAAAAGGGTGCATAGTTTAGTTAATGCGTTTACTCTTCCTTTCCCTTCAGCACAATCTTTATGTCATTATTAACACCTCAGACTTGGCTGTCAGAACCATTTGCCAGAGTCATAACAGTCTTGTAGCCGTGACGGCCTGAGGATACATGAGGCAGAACTGGTAAGGAGAGATAACAACTTCTAATGGACCAGTTAATATTGGTAGGGAAAACAGATATGTTCTTAGGCACAAGTGCTTCCTCATGTCTCCTTCTGTTTGCCAGGGATCCATCTCCAGCATTGTGGGCATTCAGAACGAGGATTTGCAAAAGTTGATGACCAGCTCCTCAAGCTCAGCTAAGGCCGGGAGTGGTCATTATAAATGAGTGATTGTTGCATTCCTGGGGAGAAACCCTTTTTTTTCCCCAGATGGTTTCTCAAATCAGGACCCTAATCAGGTTCAGATGGCTATTGGGAGCAGACTCACAAGCAGCCTCTCTTTCCCCCGTTTCGCTGTAGTAAAAGAAAGGAGAGGGTCTTTTAGCAATCAGTAGGCTTTTGCTAATCCTTCTAGGAGAGATGGGCAGGAACGCTATCTTCCTTAGCCCCACTGGTGTGTATCTTCATGGAGGTTTGGAGTTATCACTAAACAGTGGAAGGGCTAGCAAACTAGTAAAAACAACAGCATTATAAAAAAAGCCAGCTGAGTGGTGGCATTGTGTGTAGTCTGATGTATACTTAAATAGAGTTATAAATACATGTTCATGAATGTATGAGCATAATGCCTGCTAAATGAGAGACATGAGTAAGATCAGGCCAAAAGATGGTTGTACAGTGGAAGCACTCAAGGACATTGGTTTCACACATGAGATAACTGCAGAAAGGGAGAGAGAGAAAAGAAAAATGGCCCTATTACTACACTATTTGTTACATGCATCCACATGCAAACCTCCAGTGAAAGCTCTGTGGAGCCATTAGGGTTATACATGATCCAGTCATTGCGTGGGAAAAGGCTTTTTAACAACCTACCAAGTGAATGGAAATGCCCTGTGATACACCCTCCCATATACCCTGTGTGCATGTCTCACCCCTCCTGAGCTGCTTCTCTTGGCCCTGGTCCCCACACGTCTCAGCACTGGCCACAGGGTTCGCCATGTCACTAACATGTCTCCTACCTGACTTGGACCCTCCATCTCCTCTCTCCCTCTCTCCCTAACTTCTCACAGGAAGGAAATCATCTATTGGAGCTTGGTATTTTGCTGTCTTTTTTTAGAGGTGGGTGGAGAGGGTAAACAAGAAGGTGATTTTTTGATTTTTGATTTTTGATGATCTTTCACCCTTTTTTCTACTTTATAACCTTCACCTGCAGGAGATGAGTTCTTGTAGGAGGAGACCAGGAGGACTACAATGTCCAGTACTGGGCCTTTATCAAGGGGAGTTAGATTGACCTAATGCAGTGAGTTTTTATTTGGAAAATATTTATTGTTGCTACCGAGGGCCAGTATTTTCCATCCTGCACAGGCAGTGACTCAGCTGGTCTCATGCAGTTGAAGATCAGGGGCTAAATGGGGATTGGATTCAGCATGTCCTGGTGTATCAGCTGTCAGCTGGTACACGTGGTTTCCATAAGCTCACAACTTACCAGAATGTGTGCCTGGAGCTGGGCAGAGGATTCATGTCTGATTTGTCACTGGATTGTTAGTTTGCAGATAGGGATGCTCTTGAGGTAGCATGGCTTTGGGTGAAGATTTCTAACAGGACAAGTGCCAAAACTACCAGAAATGGGGAGCTGATATTTTCAATGCATCACTTGTGGATGGAGCTGCTGACAGCCAAATACTTTAGCAGATATACTGATCCCCTTCACTAAGTTTTGTCATCACTTGCTGTGCCAAAGCAGAGTGAGTTAACCTGCTGTGAATGGCCCTCTCCTACATACCCTCCCTTACTGCACATGGTACCTTAGCGACATACTCATTCTTAGTACAGACTTAACATCTTCATGTCTTAAAATATGAAAGCTTTTGCCAGTGCATTTGAAAGGCCAAAGTCAGGGCTCTATACCCCACCCTAAGTTATCTTTGAACTGGCCCACGCAGAAGAAATTTGTCCTGTTTCCTTGCATGGGAGCATCAGCACTCCCACTTGTGCTGCATTTGGAGGGCAGACTCTGGGCCCCACAGGAAGGACCTGGAGGTGACAAGAAGCAAGGACAGGGCTCTGGGCTGGTCCAAGCCATGCAAAGCTGTTCTGCCTTCTGCACTTACCAGGAAGAGCAGCCTCTTTAATGACTGAAATGACTGACTACAAAACTCACTATTTCCCCCTAACAGATACAGAGTACGGAAGTTTCAAAGCTAAAATTTGGAAACTAAAAGATCATCTTAGATCCGTTTCTTCCCCTTTTCTTAAGTGGTATTGAGGATTACCACATTTGGTTACATAATAATTTCCCTAAGCCTGAGATTTTCAGCAGTCAGGGATTTGAGGGAAAAGGTGTCTAAACTGTTGAATATTTGCTTATTGGTCCACAAATAAGCAAATTTGTTGTAGCTGCTGTTCTAAAAGCCTCAAAAAATTTTCTTTCAAAAATTGGAAAAATCCATGACAGCATTTTTGGCTTTCATTTTCTATATCTTTATTCAGTGATCATGGGTAGGGAGGGTATATGAAGCTAACATGCGATTAGCAAGGAGAACACCAGTGCTAGTGCCAACAGGTTATGCAGAGCCTCTTCCACCCAGCCAAAGGGATTCAGGTACTTTTCTTTCTCAAACTGCTTTTCTCTCACTGCGTATCTCAGACAAAGCATTTCTGTAGTCCTCAGTGTGGCTTCAAAGTTGCTCAGAGCTGAGGAGTATGAGATCTGCTTCACTCAGTGCCCAAGATCAAAACTATCCACGTTGTTAACACCAGCCTCTGAGCCATGTAACAACTTGCTCCCGCTGGGTCAGCCAGAGCCTTTTAAAGCTGCTGTTTCCCAACAAGCTGTGTAAAACCTTCGACTGCTTTGAGTTAGGCAGGTGAGCCGTGCAATATAGGGGCTCATTTATTTACTAGTGTCTTCCACCAAAACCCTTATCACAGGGAGACGGAAAATCACTGGGATTCCTTGGCTCAGAGGGAAACCCAGATGTAAGCTGAAAATAGAGGATGTGCCCTGATGTTATAGGTATCTACAGATAAATCTTTAAAAGCATAGCTGCATTTTTTCAGCCCAGTATACACTTTGTTGAGATGTTCCTTATCCTTTGGAAGATATTCTCACTTCTTTGTCCATCCCTCTCTTTTCTCTCTGCTAAAAAGAGCCATACAGCGTCTTTATCCTTAATACATATATCACTGAAGGAGCACTTCCAACTTTACGGGCTTCCCTTCTTATTTTTGCCTTCAGACACCAGCTCACAGCAGTGTGATGAGTGGGTGCTAATTACAGAGAACTACATTTCAACAACAGAGTCTTACTGCTGGTGAATACAGAAAAATTGCTCATTAGAGCAGCATGGTAGTTAGTCAGATTGGCTTCCCTAGATATTAACATTCTTGCATTATTGCAGACTGGCAGTGTAATACTTGAATAAAATGATCTCAAGATAATACACACAGAAGGACTTGTACAACTGCTGTCCAACCTGTGTGGTTTGCTAGGCGTTTCTGCTGGGGACTCCCACATGCTGCTTCTGCAAAAAGCCCCATCCTTGGATTTCAGTAACTTACATATACAATTTCTTGGTGTTTTTTTTAAATAAGATGAACCTTACAGGGCATGGTGCATCATGCGTATAATTTATTTCACTGGGATGAAGTATGCTATGCTTGATTATTTTCCCAGACATCCAACTCTTAACCACATTGTTTGGTATGACTGCTGTGTCCATGATGCAGGTGGCATGGCGCTGGCTCTCTGTGCACAGTGAGGTGTGTGCAATGTTGAAGGCAGCTGGAAAATGCATTGTTTGTACCTGTTACACAGAATAACATGATAAAGAAAGCTCAGCAAAAGCTCTTGTTTGAACATAAAAACACCCTGGAAGCTTTAAGTGCCTTGTTTTAATGCAGAGAGACCATGGGTTAGCAGACTTCAGCACCAAGGTTTTTCTGTGCAGTTTTATAAGCAGAAAACACAGAGGCTGTGGTTCGAGTTCACAATGCTGCAAGCAGAGGTGCCTTTGCTTGTACACGGCTCCCTGGTCCTTCCTCTCCAGCAGCAGGGGCATCTCCAGCTCAGCTTCCTGCTTGGTTTGCAGAGCTACCCATGTTTCTAAAGCTGTGTGGGGAGAGCCAGAGGCTCCACTGGATGCACAGGCTGGTGTCTGTGTCTGTGCAGCTGTGTGAACTGCCGCTACAGAAGCCAGAGCCACAGGGAATTCCTCAGTCCTACATCCTATCCGCTTCCACCTCTGAGCTTACATCAGAAATAGCCACTCCAGTGGGCTAATATAAGTGATATAAATATGCACAGAAAGGCTGTAACTGTTCAGCAGACAACAGTGCTCATCTGTCCCACATATGCCAGTTTCCTTTTCTGTAACCCTCTAGGCTCCCCTTTGACTTGAACACCAGCTTTTGCTAATTAGCTCAACTTTATCTAATTAGCACCCAAACGGGAGTGCCTCCCTCAGCTGCCTCTGAGCTTGCCCAGAGCTAAGGTTTTACGTGGAGGAGCAGGGGAGAGCTCTTACTTGGGGTTTGTGAGGTGTGTCCTCACCTCTGTGTAGTGGGAAGGTGGGTGGGTGTGTTCATGTGTGTGTTCTTGTGCTGGTGTTACTCTGTTGGTTGATACAGAAGGTGAGCAGTACCTACATCAAATTGTCACTATTTCATTTAACCTGTTTCTTTCTTGTGAGTTTACTGTGTATGTGGTGGGTTTATAACGGTCAGGGTATTTGCCTGTAGTTTGCCTTGGAGAAGTAGAGTGTGTCCTACATCCATATCTATTTTAAGACTCTGCTGTATTGCCTCCTACTAGCTGGGGATATGGCTAGAAGGAGCAATGGTTTCATGTTATAAGAGAAAACACTGGATGTTTCTAGGGAGCCTGTAACTGTCAGATCCTCTGTATGTTTATAACCTGGAATATTATGCTCTTAGGGGTAGTAGTCCTCTCACCTGACTTCAGTATTTTAAGAGTTGGCATTCTGGTTTAAGTTAATCGAATAAGCTCTGTTTGTAGACAATAGAGAATGAGGAGCACCCAGAAAGCAAATTACTGTGTTTCTACAGTTTCCACTGTGCTTGCAGGACCCAGTCCTTTACTGGCGGAAACCTATTAATTGCAGTGGTCTGTGCAGATTAAAGTAGCTGAGGGTTATGTGCATTTTCTTCAAAATTAAAACAGCCAGACAGAACCAGTGCTTGTTAGAAAAGCATGAGGATAAATTTCAGCTGGGTGAAAGCACAGAAGATTTGGGAGCAGGAACACAGCCAGATGTCTTTCTTGACATTGTGCATCTTGTGCTCATACTTGTGAGGGTCTCTTAGCCCACCGTTGTTCAGCTCAAACATTATGGTCCTGACTGTTTAGTTGTATTCCCACAGGTGTGGTTTTTTGGGTGGGCTAATTAGTATGGTTTTAGTTAAATCCCAGTTTAAGAAGGAATGTGGTCAGAACTGGTTCCAGATGGGAGGTCCAGGGGTCTGGCTCCACACTATGTGTGCTTTGGCCCCATCTCAGAAGGGTTTATGTCCTCAGACTTGGACACCCCTGGGTGCTTTCCTGCTGCCACTCTGGGTGTACAGTCTTAGGTGATGTGCTCTGCTGTGTGGCATGGTGCTTGTGTTCACAGATGCAACCACAAAAGCCTAAAAAAACCCCAAAACACCCAACAAAAACTTTATGGCCAGAGATGGGTCAAGGGGAATCCCGGGCCCAGTGCTGGGTGGTGTCTCTGGACTTTTTTTTTTTTTAATAGTGTTGTAGCCTGAGTGAAAAGAGGGAAAAGAGTACATAAATGTGACCTTTTAGCTCAAAGATGAGCAGCTACTTGGTAAACCTGACATAAGTATAAGTTGTTCCATGGTTTAGGGTGGTTTTTCTCTGAAGAGCTTCTCTTTTGGTTAAACAGCTCTTTGCTTCATAAGAGCCGAAAGGTTAGTGGGTCAGACCTGACTGAGAAACTGCAGTGTGAGGTTGCTGCTTCAGTGCTGGGTCTGAAAGTCAAAAATGCAGCCCCCTCCACCTTCCCTTGCTCCTAGTTCACCTGGATATCTGGTGGCCCCAACTGTACCTCTGCCTGCACTGATAGATAAACCTGTCTTCCTGGATTTAAGCCAATGCACTGGAAATAGTGGGGAAGGATCATACTAGTTTTAGTGAGCTTGGCCTGGTGAGTAAAGAGGATGGAGACTAGAGAGGAGTGCTACAAGTAGATTTGGACCAGGCAAAGTGATTTGGAGGGGAGGCAGCCAGTATTTGTATTGGCATTGTCCTGTGCTGCATCAAACTGGTTGTGAGTTAAAGTAACACCCCTGTGTCTGTTCAACGTGTGCTGTTCATGTATGGCCAGTCTTTCACTGTGTTCAGTGATTCTTCTGTTGTTCTTCTGTGTCCAAAACCACTTGCAAACCTGAACTTCACTTCTGAGATTGAAGAGGAGAACTTTCTCAGTGAAAGAGAGTTTTCCATCCACTTTCATCTAACATTTAACATGCAGTTAAAAGTTACAGTTTATGTGGTAGTAGTGGGGAGTGAATTTTGTATTGATTTAAAAATTAGTCATTTTTAGCTTACTGTTTTATGCATCAGAAAATGGCCTTAGCTTCAGTAAGATTGCTGTATATTATTAATATATATAACTAATTTATTCTTGGCATTGGGCTAGTAAAAGCACTTAATTCATTGCCCTGTCCTTAAAGTTGGACAAGTGAGATCTTGATAAAATTTAGTTGGGGAGCAAAGCCATTTTGGAACAGAGCTGTGGTCCCACCCTTGTGTTCCTTGAACACCTTTTCCTTTGGGTGTCACTTGCATCTTCAGCTGGGTCAGCACAGCAGTGGTGGGTCTGGAGGTGCTGAACTTGCTGGCTGCAAGCTGAAAGTCTGATTTTGGCACCCAGGCCACCTACACAGAGGCTGAAAAACCCAAAAGGTTGATAAAGCAGCTGATTTGGGTTGATGAAAAGGGATGGGATGGGAATTGCCCCTTGCCTTATCCTCGTGTCCGGGGCGGCTGGGTACAACCCGCACCCAGCGGTGTAAGCACATGAGCCTGCATGCGGCCAATCAGAGATGAAAAGTGCTAGTGCTTCGGGCAGACGTCCAAGGCAAAGGACCTCAATTTCAATCCCTGTTCATATGCTGGTTTATTTATAGGCTATTAAAGATGTATAAAGTGATTTTTGGAGCAGGCAGTGGAGCCTGTGTCTCTCTGCTTCCAAGTGATTGTCTGACCGACTTGGTTACAGACTCCTGCTTGCTTTCCTGCGTGCTTTTTTTGTTGGATCCTCCCATGTTGGACACTAGTTATTCCATTGACATAAGCATTGAATCTTTGTAGGGTATGGTTTAGCTAAAGCAACGAACAACACAACATACAGTTTGTTGGGGTTTTTTTAATCCGCAAGAAAATGCGTTCTGGTAAATTACCGCCCTTTCTGAGCAGGGTGTTTCCCATGACACTTTCCACCAGAATTGCTGGTAGTTGTATTCATGCTGACTGGAGGTGGCTCGGTCTCTTCTGCCAGCTTTGTCAGCAAGTGGCACTCACTAATTTAAGAGCACTTTTGTTTCAACTTTTCCTTGCAAAAGAGCAGCGATTTCAGCAGTAGATTCATGTTCCTCCCTTCTAAAATTATTTTGCTGCTCACAGCCTGCTTGCTTATGGAATCCTGAAAACTAGCTTGCTTCATTGGTCTGCAAATGCAATTAAAAGGAATGTGTAAACAGAGGGCGTGCTGCATCTGAAGTGCATACTTGTTCTTCCCTGGCAGGAATGTATTTTACACAAATGTGTGATATTGTAACAAGGTTACCTTTAAAACAACACTTCATGGGCATCATGATTCATCTGAGTTATTTGCTGAAGTCTGTTGTTACACAGGTACTGAGGTGTGACGTTGAGTTGGACTGATGGTACTTTCAACTGTTCCATCTTTCTTGATGTTAGTTCAAGAAATATGGCATCATGACAGATGACATTGTTTTAAAGGCTTGAAGAATACGCTGTGCAAAATATTGAGCAACCCTGAACCTTAGAAAAAGCATTTTGTAAATCAGTCTTTTAAAGTCTGTAGTCTGCTGCAGGATCCTTGGCATCGCTCCCAGCTGGACAGCCCCCTCCTGCAGTGCTGTGTTCAGCTCTGGGGCCTCCAACATCAGAAGGATACGGACCTGCTCGAGTGGGTCCAGAGGAGGCCACAAAGTTGGTCAGAGGGCTGGAGCACCTCCCCTGTGAGGACAGGCTGAGAGCGTTGGGGTTGTTCAGCCTGGAGAAGAGAAGGCTCTGGGGAGACCTTATACCAGCCTTCCAGTACTTAAAAGGGGCCTACAGGAAAGATGGGTAGTGATAGGACGAGGGGTAGCAGTTTTAAAGTGAAAGAGGGTAGATTTAGATTAGATATAAGGAAGAAATTCTTTACTCTGAGGGTTGCAAGACACTGGAACAGGTTGCCCAGAAAAGCTGTGGCTGCCCCCTCCCTGATAGTGTTCAAGGCCAGGTTGGATGGGGCTTTGAGCAACTTGGTCTAGTGGAAGGTGTCCCTGCCCATGGCAGGGGGTTGGAACTAGATGATCTTTAAGGTCCCTTCCAACCCAAACCATTCTGTGGTTCTATGATGCGCCATCTAGAGGAATGCTGCAGATGTGCCATTGGGAACAGCCAACAACAGATCATTTTAAGCTCTTCAATGCTTAAAATGGGTGCACAAGGCAAATAAAGTGTAATACCATCACGTGGTTTTATTGTTGTAAAAGCAATTCTAGTAAAAGTTACAGTAATCCCCGGTGTTCTGCTCCAAAGCCCCTTGAAGTCTACATAACGGCTCCATTGAATTTTAGCAGCCTTTGAATCAGGTTTCCTGTTGTAGAATGGTACTGATCAAAACCTGGTGCTCCAAAGCTATCTTCAGAAATCCCTCTTGCTGCTCTCTTCTTATTCTCCTGGCAGTTACAAACACTGACACAACCAGCATTTAGACAGTTTTCTTAGATCTACTGATGAAAAGGACTGTCTAAGAGCTAGATATTATTATTCTGCCATCATATGTCAGGTTAGTGGGTTACAAAGTCTGTGCTGCAGTGAGGAGCTTGCTGCCTTGGATGTCTGCATGAACCCATTTACCTCCACTTTCAAGCTATGATGATGGATCTTTCCTTTTGGGAGGGAAAAAACTATTATAATCTTCTTTGACTAAGCTCAATAAAACTCTCTCCATTGCTACTGCTTTGTCAAAATGCAAGAGCAATGCCCTAAAAGAGGTTTTATTTTAAAACTTGTCTTTTTGAAGACCTTGGGTCTGTTCTGACCATGCTGCTGCAATAGATATGTGCAAGCCCCTGGCAGTGTTTGCTCTGTGACTGTAAGGAGTCCTTCTGCTGAGTGCATCCACTTGTGCACATGAAAGCAACACATGGAAGGCACCCATTTTGTGGGGTGAGTAGTGACTGGAAATGGCCATTCACCTCCTTGATCTCCCAGTGTGGCTTTGTGTGTATCATTTAAATTTTCAATTTCATGGTTTCCCACCTGTAAAATGGGAAGAGTAACTACTATTCTGGACTAGCCCTGGGCAGGGTCACTCTCTCCAGCAAGGATGCTCTGCCCAGTGAGTACAGCACCAGATTGCTGGGGAGGAAGCAGGTTGGAGGCTGTTCCTGCTCTGCAATGCCTGCAGTGCTCCATGGCTGAGAAAAAAGGGCATACAAACCTGCAGCACTGCTCACAGAGTTGCTACTTTCCACAAACCTGGTGGTGTTCTCTGTATTGTGCAGTGCTTGAGCTGTTTGTGTGTGGCTTTGCTGTCTGAATCCTCGCTGTCTGTATTTCCTTCACTGAACTGTTGTTAGCTTTTTAACTGACTTTCTTGCTAGTGTTGCCAGTGACTTGGTGACACTTAGAAGTGCATTTTCCAATTTAATTGTTTTGACAAAGCCTGTTATTGGCTGACTGGGGAGCTCCTGTCCTGCAATTAGCAGAGGTGCAGCATCAATTCAGTGCAGGCCTTCCTGAGGCTGAACTAAAAGAGCAGTGTGCCTCTGCTTGCAAGCAGAAATTGCTCTCCTTGTTTAATAATGTCTATGGGAGGATTCCCACCAATAAGCACAGGCTTCCTGTCTGCTTGTGTGCTGTTTGGATCATCCCAAAGGGTCTTGTAGCTAGAACGTGTCTTTGTACCATTTCTGGGGTAATTCCTGTAGAAACTTATTAATTCCTCCCCTGTTTTGTTCCTGTAGGGGATGGAGGTAACCTGACTGAAAGCTTCAGCTGAGTAGGAGCAGTTCAGACTGGCTTAATGGAATTTTCAGTTAGGTCTCAAATATGTGAATGCCTGAAAACCTGAGATTTCCTTCCTAAAAATCACTGTAGGTAAAAATACAGTTCATAGCAGACCTTGGCTCTCAGTTTGCTGCAATCATGCAGCTGAGTGTGGAGAGCAGTTTAGGTATATGGAGAGTGGCCCATGATCAGCTAAATACTGTGCTGAGCTGTGCTCCTACGGGGACACCCAAGCCTATAGCATCTGCCTTTTTATGTTAGAGACCTGCTGGTTAGGTAGCTCTGCGCAAAATATATCCCCAGCATGTCTGCACTGCAAGCAGAGACCATGAGGGCTGCTGCTTTGGAGGACAGTATAGATAGAATGGCACTGTGACTAGTTCTTTATTTACAGCTTCTCAGAGCACAGCAGACAACATGTAATTAGAGCAATTGGCTCTGATGTTAGAGAAAGAGAGGACAACCTTCTTGATCAGTGTGTCAGAAAGGCAAGTAAGTACATGTCTGATGTGCTCTAGAAAGATGAGATGATGCTTTTGGGGAGGGAAACAGGATGTATTTGCATCTTGCTTTCATTATGGATGGGAGAGAAAATACTGCATTAATGGGAAACAGCTACTAACTGAAGCTTTTTAAGCTGAAAGGGTTAGGAAGAGAATTGGCCAAAGAGTTTTTTGGGAATGGGGAATGCTAAATTTGAACCCACTCTGAAACACAGAAGACAGAAAGGACTGGGGAATAAAGCAAACATGGTGATGGTACTTGTAAATGAAGCAGGGTTAGCCTACAGTCAAAAGGAGGGAATGCTCTGGCAACCCACAGGGGAGGTCACAAACTTGCTTTGAATTTTTGCAGGTGATCCCTACCTCAGTCTTGCCCTTAATCATGTAGAGAAAGACCTGCCTCTGGTCTGGGGTCAGTTCTCATGGGTTCACATCCTTATGGCTGTGTTGCTGTGCTTAGCTGGTTTGCAGCTACTGCATTTAGCAGGACTGTACTTGGCTGGCTGCTTCTGCAGGCTTTTTGTTTAGGATTTGTCAGTTCCAGAGGTGGTGTTGAACACAAAGACCCATGGATGCCTTGGAGTGTGAGGTTAATCGAAAACATTATGTCAATGCTCTCAGTGATCTCTGGAGCAGGAGCATGAAAAAAAAATGTTTTTATTGAGGCCTGCTAGGTGAAGAAATAGCCAGAGGGCTGAGATAACCTGAGAGCAAGGAAGTTCTTTGGGAGGGCTGGGAACTGGAGAAGAAAGAGCCTGAGTAGGATTGATTTATAGGCAGTAAAGACCTCAGTTTAGCTTGTGAGTCACAGCTTTTTCTATTTGCTATGGCTTAGCAAAGCATGGGCTTATATTCTGGCTACTCCTGTGTTTTATGTTAAACATGCAATTAAGAAGTCTAAATAAGAACCCGTGGGCTCTGCAGAAGTAAGCAAGTTGGGGCAGATCAAGTCTACAGAGGTGGAAACTCCAGCACAAAGGTTGGAAGCAAGAGCAGGCCAACACAGACTAAGGACTGCAGCCTGTGTCCACCTGATCTTCCAGCCAGGGGTGCCACAAAACACTGAAGGCGTCCTGGGGTCTGAGCTTAGCATTTAACCTATCCCAAGTTAAATAATCTTGATGGGGAAAAGGGGCTTCAATTCCATGGTCTGAAGTGCTGAAATCCAGGGATGGTGATAAAATAGGCAGCACCCAGAAGATGAGTGTAGTGGGATGGGGAGCTTGCAAGTAAGCCCAGAGTTTAAGCGCCCAGCAGAGCTGAGGGCCTGATTTCCAGTTGTCTGTTCCCTGGATCTCATCAGGGTGCTGAAGTGACTCCCCTGGAGGTGGGCCAGGCTGCTTTAGCACCTCCTGGAGTGTGGGACATGAAAGCTGGCAAGAAACACAGCCCACAGCTTGCTAGTTATGGTACCACACTGGGTGATGGGAGACCCCAGCTAGCTGCTGTTGGCTTGGAGCTGGATATGGGCTGGGGATCTTGTCATGGGTGCTGGTGAGATACTGTCCAGTGTGATAGTTTATCCTGAGATGTATTTAACAAAATCTGACTGTGAATGTTACGCTGATCCCCTTTGCCCTCTGATGCAAGTGGGATAGAAGGAAGTAGGGGTGTGTGGGGGGTCTACAACCCCAGTGCAGCAGTGGATGGGCTCCCAGGATCTCCAGACAGGCAGTGAAGGTGAGAGTAGGCAATGTCCGCTTGGGGTGAATGTCCCCCTCTAAACCGTGCAGAGGTGTGTGGGTGCATGCAGGTCCGTTTGAGGGTCGGGGGCCAGGCAGGCAGCCCCCACTCTGCCTCCATGCTGTGTCTTCCTTGCCTGAGAGCTAGCAAAGGTGACTTCTCCGTGTGCCTGAGGAGATGATGCTGGGGTCACTGGGCCCTTCCCTGCAAATTAGGCTTGTGGCTTTGCCAGAAATGACATCACTTGTTAAGCAGATTTCTTCATTAGGAAGCTTTCTAATCTCAGACATGAGTGACACAGAAACCCTCCCCACCCTGCAAGCACTGAGGAAGCTGAGCTGCATTGCCAGTCTCTGCAGTACACTTTGCTTATTTATCATTCATGGCATCATGTTTGTTTTATGACAAATGAACTTAATCACGATTTTCACAGTGGAATACACAGGAATATACCCAGGATAACCATAGCTGCAGGTATAGAAAACCAAACTTAATTTAGAAAGGATATACAGGAACAGGCTAAGCAGCTGAAGAATTGAATTAATCTAAAAGACTCAGCTATATATAATTCTTCATGCTGGAACAATAGCCTCATGAGATAGGATAGTGCTCAGATTCTGCATTAAACTTTTTTCATATATGCTTAATGCTGAACCAAATCATTATCGTTATTTGTTGCTGAAAAGTGCATTTGGGTGTTGGGAATATGTTTCTTCCCCAATGTTGCAAAGTGGAGGAGGATAGGAATTGCATATCATTTATTAATGCTCTGCTCTGTTGTGGTCTTAATCTCAAACAGATGGGCCAGGATGCTCTGGCTAAAATTCAGTGTGAACATGCTGACTTGCACAGAGCTTTCCATTTCAAGTATGGCGATGGAGGGACTGGACCAGGGCACAGAGTGTGATGGTCATCCAGAAATGTGATTCCAGAAATTTTAGAGCTGAGAGTTAATCACTTCTGCTTGGGAGAGAAAGGGGTGTGCATGTAGGTGTGCGTGCACACATATGCATGCACACTTAAGGATATGCTTTGGAGTATAGTTTGGTTTTGATTCTTTGATATAGTATTTACTGTGTGGCCATGCTTGCCAGGGAAACTCCCGATAACTGCTTGCTTGATCCTGACAGTGCTGTATGCTTCCAATTTCTGCATCATTTCTGACCCTCATCAGTATTTTTTTTTCTTTCATGATACCAGAGCAGCAGAACTTATGATGGTTGAACTAAGAACAGTGCTTCAGAAAATAACCTACTGCTATCAGTGTATCTTCATGCTACTCTAGCCAAATAAAGTAATGGTGTGAGCTGTCTACACCACACTAAAATGGATTTCTGTGTGTAGAAACATCGTTAAAGAGTGACTTAAAGTACATGGCACTAAAGAAGAATTTAGGACAGAAAATAGAAGAAACTTCCCAGAGCGTGGCACCAGGCATCCTAGACTCTCCATGAGATTTAGTGTCAGGGTGTGGAGAGCTTTCCTTAGCAGACTAGAGACAGTAATTTGTTCAGTCTAGCAAAATAAAAGCTCCAAGGGAATGATTGCTTCCTATAAATATTTTCAAGGGGCAAAAGCCAGTGCTGACAGAAGAACTAATGGATGTAGGTTGGTGATGGATAAATCTAGGCTGGAAATTTAGGAGATTCCTATACACCAGAGCAGTCATGTCATGGACCAGTTTTCTAATGGGTGTAAGGAGTCAAAAGTCAAATTGCTTTTTAAGACAGGGGTTGGTGTCCTGAAAATGGCCCTTGTGATAGTGTTCACCATTGGGGAAGGGGATGGCTCTTAGTGATCCAAACATTCCCCACTTACAGCTTTACATTCTGTTGAAAACTGGTTCCTTTTCCTGTGAAGTGTCCTTAGAATGTATTGGAAAGCAGCAGGCTACCATGTGACTGAGCAGCTTGGCTCCAAAATTGTAACTCCTTGTTTTAAAGGTGTGGCTAGAGATAAATAGGATGGCCTTGTCTCATTTGATGACACCAAGAAATGCAGTCGAGAAGCAAGGTCATGGAGAAGCAAAGTCACGAGTAAAAAGGGTTTTGTTTCTGTGTTGCCCACATGGATTTGCATGGGGTGGATGACAGAGGAGTACCACAGGAGAGGCTGATTCCCATCTGGACACTTGTGTATTCTCCATTTTCTGCATCTGCATGATCCATTGAATTCACCCAGAACATGCTGCTCCAACCCTCAAGCAGCACTTCTGCACCTTCAAAGCCTCTCTCTGTGGCTGAGCCACAGCCCTGCCTGGAGCTCAGCACTGCTGCTTCTGCATTTCCACCCAGCTTCACTCTCCTGACATCCCCCTGTATTTCTGGCACACTCCTCTGGCCATGGGACACTGCCCAACCTGCTAAGTTTGTTAAAGCCATCTCTGCTACAGTCAGGACATCTGCAGCTCTGATCCCAGAGACTTTGGGAATGGACCGGAATTGGGAAACCTATCAATTTTTAAGGAAGAATCTGTATCTTCAGAAAGAGCAGTGAAGGGATTTGGGAGCCTCACATCAATTTAATGAGTATAAATTGTGCAGGCACTCAGTCTGATGCACATTACAGATATTTTTAGTGTTTGGACTCTCAGGAGGCTGCATCTCTGTCATCCCAACTGCTATAAGAAGCAATTGAATAGTCAGATTGCAGATGGACGAAAGTCTTATTTTGTTTTTACGCCTCATAAAAGTGAAGCCTCCAGTGCCATTTTATAAAATGTATCAGTGTCCTACTTAATACACTTCCAGGTGAATAAGGTAGCATAATTTAGGTAATCAGTAAAATATAGCCAAAAAGGGAAGGAACATGGGGGTAAACAGATAGAAAGATGCTTGTGTAAGTACTGCCAAACCTTGTTTTAGCTCCTGTCTCAGCTCATGGCTGTCCACAGCCACCTCCCAGGGAGGGGAACAGATGCTTTTCAAAGCAGGCTGAATGTACTGTATAGTATGGTCAAATTGCATGGGGCCTGGAGGGGGTCCTGGGATGGGGGGATAGAAATGGCTTTGGGCATCTCCATGTGCTACTACTCCATGCAGAGCTGGTGTCCCAAAGTGGAGTTAGAGCAGCCTTGAGGCAGGGCAAGTTATGTCGGCCTGGGGCAGCTCCAAGGGGAAGAAACTGGAGCTGATCTTTGGTCTGATTCAATCCCTGCCTGCCTTGTTGTCCTACCCAAGAAGGGATGAGTGGCTTTTACAAACTTCTGGGTTCTTCCTTCTATAACTGGATAAATTTACCTCAGCTGATGCTTATAGTGAGGGGCAGAGCAGCTGTAATATGCAGGGAACAGGACACAACAGCTTATTTGACTGATTTAAGCACAGAGATGACACTGGGGGGAAGGCTTAGCCTTAAATCAGCACATTTCTGCCTTAAGCTAATCCCCTCCCTGCCCAGTGTTTCATGCTGCAGCCATGTTAGCCAGCAATATCCCAGCCCTGCTGATGAGGATTGCAGCAGAGAGCAAAGCCTTCTGCCTCCCTGCTCCCTCCAGCAGCAGGTCTGCTCCGCCCAAGGGCCTCACACCTGATGTGGAACAAAAATAGCACTAGGCTGGTGCTGCTGAACCTGCTGCAGGCTGTTGTCCAGCAGACTGGTGCAGAGGGCATGGGATGGCAGTGGTGCAAGAAGGAGCATGGTCCAGGCAGCAGGACCTGCACAACAGCTCACATGTTGGCCATGTTCCTTTGCCTTTATGTACATGTTGCTCCTTGTGCCCTTTGTTGCTCCAGACTGGAAAAGCTTCTTCCCTGAAGGAAGGCAGGTAAAATGCCCGAGCCATGCAGGGCTCGTGGCCACCACCCCCTCGTTCACTCCCAAACATCCTCCTCTTCAGGGCTGTGTGCGCATCTGAGAATAGCTCCTTGCCACAGCCTCCTCTGCAGGAACGAAGTTATTTATTCATAGGCATTGGGTTTGCTCTGATAGTCTTTCTGAATTTATTCTAAAAAGAGATTCTCCTTGTGCCTAGCCCTTCCTCCAAAATGGAAGTGAGAAAAGCTCCTAGTGTGTTTTTGTATGTGGTTAAAAATAGTGTCCCAGAAATATATGATGGATAAACATGAATGAGGGAAGTGTAGATCAAATGTAGTAACCTTCAGACTGCACATACAGACAGGTATGTGTGTCTATCCTAGCACTTCTAAAATTTCTTCTCTCTCTTCTCACCCAGTTCATACTTCATCCTCTGCTTTCTTCTCTACTTCTCTTGTCCTTTGTTCCCATGACTTTGTTTTATTTTTTCTGCATCACTCTTCATTTAATTCTCACTCTGCTCTGCCTATTTCTCCACATCAGTGTCCTTTTTCCTCTCTGCTTTCCACCCCTCTCCCACACACACCTCATCTTTTTCCTCTCTCTCAATACCTCTCCCTGTTCTTAGCACTGAGCTCTTCTCCCTGCTCTGCCTCTTGTCTCTGCACCCTTTTTGCTTAATTCCTCACCTGTTTCCTTCTCATCATCACAACCCAAAATCTGTTGGGGATTCTCTGCCCACATAGTCCGTGGGGCAGGCAGATGCCAAAGATCTCTGGTGCAGTTTATCCACCTGGTACAGACCTGTCCAAAACCTATGTGTGAGGTTAAAATCTGTCTTGAGATCTACCT
This sequence comes from Strix aluco, assembly GCF_031877795.1. Classification (NCBI taxonomy): domain Eukaryota; kingdom Metazoa; phylum Chordata; class Aves; order Strigiformes; family Strigidae; genus Strix; species Strix aluco. The sequence continues at coordinate 122,349,889 of NC_133934.1, read as the reverse complement.
GAAAGATGCAGAGACTGGGTAAACTGGGCTGGGGAATTAAGCATGTTGCATCAAGGGGACCACCTGTGGTTAGGATGTGGTTAGCTATTTCTGCTCTCTCCCTCGAAGACCAATCTGACCTTGGTCTGCAGCTCGGGTGAGAGCCACCTGGAGATACCCTGAGCCAGGGTCCACACAAGAGATGGAGGTTCTCGATTCCCCAAGGCAGAGGGCTGACCTGGGTTACCAGCACAGCCTTTGGCTTGGGAAATGGGATGGCAGCCCAGGGAGGTGTTTTATTGCATCCTGGGTGTGCAGACTGAAACATTGCACCGGAATGGCTGTTTACACTTGTCATCTTGGTCAAAAGCCGGCATAAAATCCTTAAGCCTTTTTCTGATGTGTTTAAGTGGATGAAAACACTAAAAATGAAGAGTCTGCCCATATGTTGTGAGTGCCTTACGGTGACAACCTGAATGTTTATCCACATGAAGGCCCTTTCACACTGCAAAACAGTGTTAAATGGCTTCAGGGTAAGTAGAAGTCGAGCCAGTAAGGGTATAAATAGCCTGTTGGAAATACTCTTCATGCAGTCTCCCATCTCCAACTTCCCTTCTTTCTCCTGTTTCCAGTTTTTAAAAGAAGAAAATTAGTTGTCTTTGGGCTATTTCAGATGAGGCTGGGAGCTGTGTGGACCTCAGAAGCCCTTTTTGTGTTACAAGCCCACAGCTGATGTGGACATCTGCTGGCCTCATGGGCGGTAAGAGATGCAGCACCCAAGCCATGTGGCATTTGGATAAGAAGACAAATGCTATTTAAAACTTCCCAAAATTTCTAATTTATTGTGGAAAACCATTGCCTAATAAATTAGTTGTTTTTAACTGCTGAAACCCAGTTTTCCTCTTGGAAGAGGAGTTTAGTGGAAGAATGCAGTGACTTGTGTTTTATAGCAAGGTGCAGCGCGGTTCTTCCTCTGTCCAGTTGTCTCTGTCCACCTCAGCCCTGTACTGGCTTAATTTCATGTTTCCTAAGGAATGTGCACTGTTCCAACATTTAACATAAAAAAAAAAAGTTGATGATTCTTTTTAGTAAAAGGCAAATGTTCAGGAAGATCTACTGCAAAATTTAATCTCTGCAGGGTCATAATCTAAATTCCTGTGAATGATGGAGGGGAAAGGGGCTCTAATTTTCCTTGTTTGCTTGGGCTAACAAAAATACCCATTGCCTGCATTTACATTAGACCGTAGTTTGTTCATCCACTTCTGGAAAATGTGTAAGCAAGTTGGCTGTGAAGAAGCAGCTTCAAACAGCAACTGCCTTGAACAAGCAGCTGGGCTGGTTGGAAGTGGGGTGCACTTTGCTTTTTGCACTCCACAGCTCAGTGCTGCAACTGGTAGCACTGGGGAAAGATGGCTAATCCACCACCTGGATCATCTGCTGTTGGGAGCTATGGGGAATGGAAAGCTGTGCAGGCAAAGATGGCTCTTGCCCCTGCTGCACAACTCCTTCCAATAAATGGGATTTTGGGACAGTGATTTCTAATAATACTCAATAGGATGTTACTATAGCAACTATATGATGTGATGAATAATCTCATGGGCTCAGATCCAAAACGCTGGGAGCTAAGATGGGTCTGAGCACAGTTTAGGACTGCCTGTGAACTTTGGTCGTGCGGGTGCTGTGCCAAAGTGGTTGGACTTGGGAAGAAGATAAAAGGTGCTTCTCTGACTCTGAAGGGAGCCTCAGCCTGTTAGGTGTGGCTGGTGCGGGGTAGGGAAAATTAAGGCCAGCCTGCAGCGTCCCCCTGTATGGGCCACATTGAAGATGCTTCCACGAGGGACCCTGATGCACAGCATTTCCCTTTGATATTCAAAGTTTGCTGTAAATCAGATCTGACATTTAGCTTCAGGTCAAATTAAATTGATATGACCTGGAATGATTTTTATTGGTTTGTTTTTGTGTTTCACTTTTAAAAAAAACCCTAAATCTGTTGCAGCTCAGTTCCAAGCAGAATTGCTTCCCTTTAATTTTCTCTCTTGCCAAACTTCATCTGAAGTGCTAATGTACAAGAGGCAAAATTGGGCTATCAGCAGTGGTGCCAGAAAAAGACATCTGGAAGGCCCCCTCCCAGGGCAGAGCTGGAGTTCATTCCCTGCTAAGGCCCATCCAGATGTGCTGTAATGGAGAGATGAGATAGGGGCATGCCCTGTGCTCCCTATTCTGCTCCTCTGCCCTTTTCCATCAAGAAATACACCTTGACATGTAGCCTAATTTTATATCCTGACTTCAAGCCATTGGTCTTTTTCCTCCCATCCTCTAAGACTGTGACTAATTCTCTCCCTTCACTTATACTGGTACCTTGAGAGTATTTATAGACTGTGATCCCGCGCTCCCCCTCCCTTCCCCCTTCCATACAATATAAATGTATCTCTGTTATTCCTCCTCCAGACTGGTCCCAGGTGTCCTGCCCTCCAGTACTTACACCACCAGCATCTTCAGTAGTTTCTCTGCATCTTTCTGTGCTTTTTCTAAATGAAGAAAACAAACCACAAAAATACCTGGCTCCTGGTTTATCTGTGCCAGAAGACAAGCTACAGATAAACAGTGGGAATCTCTTCTCCCTGCCCTGCCCATCCCTGTATGGGACCTTCTTTGTTTTACACTGCAGGGTTAGTCCATGAGCTCTTATTTCTTCTGCTGTCTGTTCCTGGGCTGCCTCTCGCCTCCTTTCATGTCCTGCCTGGGTACTTTGTCATGCTTAGTCTGCAGCACTGCATGCACCCTTGCACACTGGGCTTCTGCCCAGGGAAAATATGCTGCATCCCTGAGCATGGTGTCATCTGCTGGTGCTTTTACACTACCCCGTCTGAAGTTTTTAATGCAATGAATGATTAGTCGGTATCTGAAGAATACCGGCACGTGAAGAACTCACTTCAGGATATCTTAGTGCCTTAATTCCCTTGTTAGCACTTTGTCCATTTGACTGATTTCCTGTTATGAGTTGATTACCAGAGAGGACTGAATGCCAAAAATATAAGAGAAAGTTAAATTTCCTACACTTGTTACTTTTCCTTTGCTTCCTAACACCAAGCCAAGAAGGCTATTATATATATTTTTTTTTTTTTTTTTTTTAAGCACAACCTAATACTTAATCTTAGCTAGTAGTCATGTTCTTCCAAATACCTTCTGGCTCACTCACTGTAGTAGACTCTCAAAATGGGCTTTTCTGGGAGGACATATTGCTTCACTTGCCCTGAAGTTTTCTGGATGTTCCCTTCTATCTCTTTGAAAACACATCAGAAAAACTGCTTGCCATATTTGTTTTTTCTCTTTAGACATCTTTATTATTTTGGCACAAACCTGTAGGTGAATCAGCAATATGTGCAGGGAAGTCCTGTCCAGAACTTGATCTAGAAGCTGCTTTCTTCTCAGACGAAGCACTCTACCTGGTGTATCTGCTGGGGTGGAAAGGTCCTTGTTCATGATTGTAGCTGCAAGTCTGACTGTCATGTAGCTGTCCTCCAAAAGTAGTTCATGCTAGAGCCTAAAGCAGGAGAGCTGCTGTGGAGGTCATGTATTTATCCTGTCTCTCCAAGCAGGAGCACCTCTACTGATAGCGTTCGAAAGTTACTTGTGTAACTGGTCTTAAAAACCTTTGGTATTTAGGACCTGAAACTGCATAGGAAACTGTTTCAGTGCTCTCTGCCTCTTCTAAGGTCAGGATGGCAGCAAAGTCAGACATTTTCAGGTTTGGTGTCTTAGATGTTTCACTAAGGGAAGGGACATTTTTTGGAGGAAAACAGACTTCCCTGTAATGGAAAAGCTAAGTTCTCATTGTAGCTTTTAATAGAAACCTTCTAGCAGATGTGGGTGAGGCAGTGGTGTGCAATAACCACTTCACAAGAACAGCTTCAGCAGCACCGTTGGCACATGGATGGGAGATTGGGCAGAGGAGGGGGAGCTCCCGCCTTCCACTGCAGCTTCCACAGTTACCTGGAAGCTGCCCCTTCCCATGCAGAGACTCTAGGAAAGCTGCACAAGGCATCATGATCTGGGTAATTATCCCCAGCTTTTCACTCGCGAAGCCAAACACCAGGCTGTGCTGCTGAACACAGAGAGAAGTGCCTGTCAGTGAGGTTGGTCCTGGCGCTGCTATCAAGCTGCTGCCCCCCTCCTGCTTTAATAACACACAGTAATTCCAGCAAATGGTGGGTTTGAATTAAGGTTGCTCTGCCACAACCTCAAAAGCTTTCTGCAGTGCAGCCTCTGCTGTCTTTAAATCTGCAGAAAACTGTGATTTAGCCACCAACTCTGACTGCGGGGAGCTAAGTCCCCTTGCAGACAGCAGAGGCGTGACTTTGCCTTGGCTTTCCTCTGCTCTTCCAGAAAAATGTTCGGCAGCTGTCTGCCCTAAAGCAAAGCAATTGCCCCTATCCCTGCCCCACTGGTTGCAGCAGGACAGAAGAGGGCCGGAGCCAAAGATACCCGTGTCTGAGGTTCCCTTATCCCAGGAAACAGTGGGTGAGTCTGTAGCGCTGCCCGTGGGGCTGCCTGTATGGTGTGCAGGTATAGAGTGGAGAGGAGCTGCTCCTTTCCCCTCAGTTTGGGGGTATCCAGGGGTGAGGAGCTTGCGGGTGACATCCAAGGTGTCTTTGAAAGGTGCTCAAAGACAAGCCAGCCTGTTGACCAGGCCCCAGCTCACCACAGAGGTCCCATATCACCCCTCCAAACCTTCATGCTTTGCAAATGGAAAGAGATAGCTGCTGAGTAAGGAAGGAGCAGGAGCTTCTCCTGGGCTTTCAGGGCGATAACCTGTGCTCCTTGAAATCTTAATTATGCCTCTACTCAGAGTACAGACTTCAGACTTGCTGGCTGGTCTCGTGGGTGGGCAAATATTTTTGGTGTCACGTATTCACAGTCAGGAGATGGAGGGGTTTGTAGTTGTATTGGTTCTTCACTAAAGTAGAATGACGGGTGGGATAAGTCTAAAAACGTCCTTCGGGGAAGTGAGATGTCTGGGGAGGATTTTTTCTGTCTCTGCTTGGAGTAAACTCATCTTTTACAGGAGAAGAGACATAGTGGCAGGTAAATAAAGGAGAGACCTTGAAGGCAAGGACATTTCTAACATTAGTTATAGCACATATGGCCCGATCCTCCTTAAGCAGAAGCTGGAGCCAGCGGGTTGATGCTGATTTATGACTGCAGTGGCTCTGCCCCACATTCTGCACTACTTTGAGAGGTTTAACTTTTAATATACTTTTGAAAACTTTTTGATTGACTTTCAGATGCACCCTTAGTGCTCCCACCTTCTAGAAATAGAGAGAAATCACTTTACATGCAAATAAACTACATTAGTGCTTGGGTTGGAGCCTGCTGCCTCACCTGCCTCAGCAGAACCTCCCAGCTGCTCTATTTTTTTTAATTATTTTTTTTCTAAAATCTTTTTTGATGCTGCTCATATTTCCTCACTCCTCCTTGATGTTACATATTCTGGATCCTACTCAATGTTATACAGGGTCTTTTCTCCTGATGTTTCTATTGCTGCCAATAAAGGTAGACACCAGGAGCCGGCATATGCTGGTCCTCTGGTCTTTCTGGCACAGGTCATGTTGCAATGGGAAAATGCTGGGTGAAAAGGGAGTTAGATGGAGATTTTTGAACTCTGTCTCTGCCTGTATCAGCCGTACGCCGCTGTATCCTCTCTGACCTAGATTTCCCTGCTGTCCCTTGGGCATTAGATTTGATCCTGATTTGTGGCCAGTAATGCCTTGTCTTCAGACACTGTTTGTGGGCTCCCAGGGTCTCGTACTTCCTTCCCTAGTGACAGTTTTATGCAGGTGTAACTCTAGTGTCTTTGGTGGAGTCACTCCTGATTTACTCCAGCCCTCAGTGCCTGACAGCTGGTTTTCTCCCTGAATTACCATGCCTGACACATTGCTGTAGGTGTTATGCATTGTCACAAAATTAATTTTCCTCTCGAGAGCCCTCAGTGATTCCAGCTGAACTTCATTGCAATTGTTGCTTTGTCTCCCTGGAAGATTCATGCCACTGGGGTAGCTTCAACCCTGGGGGATGGGGAGCCAAGCCCAAGTGCAAGGCGACCCTTTCTTCCTTTTTTTCCTCATTTTTTAACAGCTGGATTTCAATGAGATGTGGTCAGATGGCATAGAGAAAACTCAGCAGTTCCTCCAGATGTGTATCGGACTCTCATTCAAAGACTCATATTTCAGCAGAAGCCCTTCTCCAGTGCTGGCTTTTACCTCCCTGATGATGAGCCCCCTCTTCCCTGGTGTGGAAGAACCTGAAGCTGTAGGGCAATGATTTCTGTCCCAGGTTTATCGCAGCATCAAAAGTGGCTGGCACTGGCATTTTTCTCTTTTCCAGGCTAAGTTTGAATCTGCAGCTGCATGGCTATGGATTGTCTTAATAGCAATCATGTGAAGCTAAATTTAAAAGTAATGGAGATGCAGCAAAGGTGGGGCTGGATGTGCAGGAGGTGGCTGTGGCAGAGCCCTGGGGTGGAGGCTGGGGAGGGGAAGAGGGTGTTTCTGCAGGGGGTATTGAAAGACAAGCTGGTTTGAGTTTGGAGAGTGACTGACTGCTTTGTAGCAGTCTGGGGGTAAAAACAGTGAATAGCTGAATTTCCTAAATCATGTTTGAAATGTGATATAGGTATTTTAGAATTTATTGATGAATGAGACTTAGCCAAACACATCCAGATTTTGTGAAATACTTTGGTATCTGGTGTTCTAAGGGGAGTTGAGCCCCATTTTAAGTCACTGAAAAGCATGATTTAGGTGCTAATTCACTTAGTGCTTGGAGTATTTTTGCCATGGGACTTGCTGGAGTTTGATCATTCCAGGGGCAATGTGACTACAGCGAAATAAGAATGAATTATTCTCATAAACAGGATTTAATTATCCCTAGCAAAGTGCATTTGATAGCACTTAAGCCAGTACCATAGTGTCGCTGAACCCTACCGCAGAGTCATGTTACTCTTATCACAGGAGTGAAAACCTGCTTTTTTCCTGCACCAGATTTTGTTAAAACTTACTAGAAGATATTTGTATCCTTTTTTGATAATTTTGAAAATCTGCAGCTGCACTCCTAGCAGGAGCATTTGCAACTTTACACACATTTTAAACAGTTTTTGTGCTTCTCTCAGGACTCTTTTTTTCAGCATTCATGATTTTTCATGCTGTCTGGAGCACTGGGGAGGGCTGTCACGGACCTTATAGCAGGGTTTTACTGCCAGGTCAAATTGGAGCTGAGACCATTTATTGAAGCTGAAAGCCTGGAGGGCATGTGGGGGTGGGAACTGCTGAATCATTTACTGTGGGTTCACTTTGCACACTGGCTGGTTGGCTTTGGGGGACCTGCTGAGCATCCCCTGTCAGATGCTGTGAGCTCTGTGGATGTCCATGGGAGCTGAGGATATTCAGTATCATCAAACCAAGCTCCACTCCTCTGCTTGATTTGGCTTGGTCTGGGGTATACTGCGACACCCACAGTGCCTACTCAGCAGCAGCAAAAAGGTGGACCCCGGTATCTTGTCGGAGCGGTGCTGGCAGGGAGACAATAGCTGTTGTGGTGCAGAGCCCGCGACAAAAAGAAAAGATGCTGTTAATAGCCTGCTGGGATGACGGTGCTAGCAGCGCAGTGCGTCCTGCGTTCCCCAGAGTGGATCTGTCTTAATCTTATTAAACGCTCATCAGTGTTTCCTAAACATCCCTCCCGCAGATGGGGCTGTAGCACTCAGCAGCTGAGCCAGGACCTGATCTGTGCCTGCCCAGTTTTTGGAAGAAACTAGAAGTCGGCTGGGCAACAGGAGAAACCCCCAGGCAGGGTCCTGGGAAGCCACATGGAAGAACCATGCTTTGGTGTAACATGATGGTGACCTGACACCGGCTGCTGGGGGGATTGTCTCAACCAGGCGGCCCCCAAACTGAAGCTTCCAAAAGTGTTAGGGCCTTCAGAGGTTGGAGCCTGAAAGCAATTTGTCTCCCCTCTCCAGCCTCTGTGCTTATGAGGAGGTGGTGAGTTGATAAAGGATGCTCATCCTCAGCCACCAAGGTTTTTGGGGCCTTGGATCCCTGCGGACCCCATATATTTAGCACATAGAGGACTGACATGGGGGAGCCCTGGAACTGGAAGCTGCAATGCCTGCTTACAATAGACAGCTAAAGCACTGAGACTGGAGGCTGTACTAACTCATATCCTCTGCAAATTGACCTGGAGGAGGGGTTTTACATGCATCAAAGCATATCATTAACTTGTTTGACTTTAGGCCTTGCTTTCCATCTCAGGTGAGATGAATCAGAAGTCGCTCCAATGAAGTCAGTAGGGTAACTGCTGTGTAAACAGAATTAAACCTGTTTTTTCCACCCTGTCCTTTTGCCCTCCTACCTGTGCAGGAGACAACACCTGCCTCTGTATGGCAGTGTTTCCTCTGGCTTCTGCAAGATCTCAAGGGGAAGGATGAATAACTTGCACAGCTGATGCCCTGACTCACTCCTGTCCCCAGAAGCTAAGGCACAGAGCTGTCAGCTGCTCTGAGACAGCAGGAAGCAGCCACCTTGCTGCTCTGAGTTTCCCCAACACGTTGGGGACCCATGCAGAGAACCAGAGGGAAATAATAATAGAATAGGAGGCATGTATCCTTCCAACACATCCGGTTTTCTTATAGCATCTATTGGGTAAATGAATCCCAGAATTACTTTTGGAGTGTGGCCATTCATCTTTGCAAATGCTGTGACTTGACGAGTTATATTTTTCCTGCAGTCAGGAGGAAAAGAAGTTGCTAACCTGTAAAGTGGGTTTGCAAATCCTGAGCTAAAACAAAGAGCACCATCTCCTGGCAGCTGGGAATAGCTGGCACTACTGCCAGGCATGCACGCCTAGTTGCAGATCTCTTGCAAGCAGCTTGCTGCTCTCTGCATCTAACCTACAGCATCTGGAGGTGGGGTAGCGCAGGGCTGATAGCTGGCTCTGGCTATCGAGAAAGTCTAATTCAGGGGAGACCAAGAGCTGATTTAGTGGTGTTATCCACAGCACGGTGATGGCTGCACTTGGCATGAGGGGTCTCAGTCATCAGGGTTTCATGCTCTACTTGAGTTGGCACACAAGTGCTCAAGTACTTTTGATTTTGCAATGGATATTGAAGTGTCTTGGGTTAGAAAGTTCATGGAGAAGGGTCTTGCAAAATTGAGGGCATGGCTCCCAAGTGGTACATTCATCCCTGGGGGTAGCCAGCATACTTCGAAACATTGTGTGATTTGGCATGGGGCTGAGAGATGCCTCTGCCACTCGTGCAAGCTGCCATTGCTGCTGCTGGGAGGGATGCTAGCAAAGGACATTTGGAAATCCGTGGGGCTTTGCTGAGGTTTGAATTGGACTTGAAATCAAGCAGAGAGGAAGAAACAGCTTGGTCTGGATCTAAGAAGACAGGGTGTGCTTTGAATTTGGAGATAGACTTGGGACTGCTGGTCCATGTGGGAACTGTAAAGAGATGTGGAAAAGTGGTAGAAACACTGAACATCTGTATAAAGATGTATATGACTACAAGTTATAAAGTTGTATCTGACTAGAGATGAGAACATAGTAAGGCAGTATAATGTGAGGTTTAAAAAGGAGGGCAACTGAGTTGGGAAACTAAAAAGAAGCAATGAGACATCATGTATCAGGGTCAAAAAATAGGAAATAAGAAAAAGAAATAAGAAAAACAAGAAAAGAAAGTATTTCCCTTTTTTCCTCCTTTTTAAGGATAAGTTAGGAATACAAAGATGCTGAGGTCAAGCACAGGCTTTTTGCTAGTGGCTGATGACAAAATTCTAAATTTGGTACAGAAAAGGCAGGACTGTTTAATAGCTACTTTTGTTGTGTATTTGGAAGAAAGCAGGAAGATGTATCTACCTGATGGTCATGGATGAACAATAAAAGTGAAGGAGAGGCTGGAACATAAGCTGCTGATGTGGGGCTGGGAAACACGGTCTGTGCTGGTCATCAGAGAGGACCCTGAGCTGTGGTTTGATCTCCAGATGCAGTTGTTTAGGTGGTAGCAAGCTGTAAGCAATGGGTCTCTCCTGCATCGCTGTCAGTTACAGTGGGACGCCATGATGGCTCCTTGGGTTTAGACAGTCTTGCTATGAAATCAGCCTTTCTAGGTGAGGTAGTAATTATAAAATAAAATGCTTGGCAAAGTGCTCAACTGCCTCCTTGAGCCTTTAAGACAATATAGGATATCTTTTTAAGAGCCAGGCTTTAGTCTGAGTGCTGAAAGAAAGTCACTACATATGCCTGAGCTCTGCAGTGCCTTTGGGAGTCTTGGATCAGAGCAGAGTTGCTGTGCTGGAGAATGCTTGTGACTCAGTTTTGGCCTTTTTATTAGCTAAAATCTCTGACACCTGAAGGGCCAAGGTACTGGGGAGTGACACGTGGCCTGAGAGACTCACTAGCATCACTTGGGGCCAGTCAGACAAGAGTACTCCCCTTGTTTATGGGACTTTGCTCATTATTATCTCTAGTCCATAAATTATCGCAGGTCAGGGGCTGTCCAAACAGGACAAGGTGGACCTTGTCACCAGGAGGCTGTGATCTGCAAGGACACAGGAGAGAGCTGGGGAGACCCTGCTTCTGGGAGCTAGCAGCCCCACAGCACTGGGGTGCGGTAACAACTCCTGAGGCTCAATATCCAAAGCAAAAGTCAGAGCTTGCTCACACTATTCTGCTTTTGTCTGAAAAGGTTGCTGAAATCTGGATTCGTCCAGTTGCAACCAAAGATTCTTCCTCTTCTCAGTGCAGCTCCAGGCTCTAAAAATAGCATAACTAAAGATTAGTTCCCCCCTCCTCTTCTGAAAAAATTAACAATTCTGAGGAATCACTGACACACAATAAATACTGAACCTCACGTTGCGGGGTTGCCAACAGTTCTGTAGAACTGAAATTTCATGTCCTTCTCTGTCGGTCGGTGCCATTGAAGGTCACCAGAGTTGCATGTGAAGATTAAGAAAGACAAGTTAACATGAAAGCTGGTTATTTTATTGAAAATTGAGTACAATATTCTGAAGTGATCAATTTTAAGAAGACTGAGCATACTCTAGTTTGGAAAAAAAAATCAGTTTTACTTAATTGAGCTCTTTTTCTTGTCTGTTATTCTCAGCTAACTTTGTTTCCTCTTCCAGTGTGCTGCAGCAGTTCAGCTTGCATTGATCCAAATTGGGCTTCAGCTGCCTTTCTTAAATTAAGAGTTACTCTGCATGGAACCAATGATTTCTAAATTATTTCCTGTGTCAATTGCTAAATAGCTCTAAATCCAGTGCTGTAGGAGAGGATTTCTGGAGCATTCACTTACTTATTCTGAGGAAACAAAACAGTCATTTTCAATTTTTTTTTTTCTTTACAGTTGATGAAAACACATGTAACTTGCTGAGCATCTCAGCTGTGCTCAAATGATTGAATCAGACCCATTACTTCTTAGCTGGTCGCAGGAAATGAAATTATTTCCCGAGGGCTCATATTACAAGAAAGTATGACTGTTACTCTCAGGCACTGAATAGCTCTGCTTTACCTGAATTGGCAGGCAAGTTTTTGGGCACATTTGAAGGAAATCCAGATTAAAAAAAACAACCCTTTGTAACAAGGGCAAATTCAGATCTGATACTGCCATCCGTTACCAATGCTATTCAAGGCTTCTCCTTCCCACGGATATTGAACTAAATAAACTTAAAGTCAGAGAGGGCATTGCTTAATCACCAGGCTCTGAATACACTATTCTTCAGCAAAAATCTCAGCTATTATAGGTTTCCATGTCTTTAATAGCCAGCCTAATAGCTGATAGATTCACACTTCCTAAATAAGAGGCAGTTTTACCAATGGCTTTAAATCATTCCCTGTGGAAATAGACAGTTGTATTAAATCCTAGTAATTAGGCAATTTCAGCTGTCTTCAGTGCTTCTGACTCTGCAGTTGCCTTGAGAGTTGGGATCCCCATATGTCCTGCTAATGTGAACCCTCTCTCTACTCACACATGCGCATAGACATGCTCACATACCCTTTAACTCTTTGTCTTCCTGCTGAACCCCAGTAAGAAAGGCATTTTCTGGTTTTGTCATTTGCAAAACCACTGCAGAAAAAAAAAAAGGTTTATGATTGACATTCAGTCCATTTAAAATCAGCTCTTGTGTTAACATCTGCTACAGCACTGGTTTTGAACTATTCGAAAATGTGATTCTGCAATGACCATTTCAGGGTTATTTTTTCTTTCTGCTGATAATGTAAAGAACAGGATTAGATTTTCCCAGGCCCTCTTTATCAGAGTGGCTGTCCTGCGAGCCCTCCTGGCTTGCTGTAACTGCTGCTATGAAGCACCTGACACAAATGCATTAGAAACCCTTTCACTGCTCTATTGATCAGCATTACTAAGTGCTGCAAATGCATGTGCATCTGGCTCACATATACTGTGGACAAAGCAGAAATGAAAGCTGCAAACAGCATCCATAAATATTGCTTTGATGGTGACTTCAATCTCCTCTATGTTTGTTCTCCCTCTTTATTAGCAATAGTGGGATATTTGTAGAAATGGATTTTTGCTCACTGATGGTGGTGTGACTGTATTTTTTATGAGCACCCAGAGCAGAAAGTATTGCACAGCCATCTTGAGCTGGTCCAAAGCCACTCAGAATCAATGGGACTTTTCTAGTGAATTCGGTGGGCTTTGGATCAGGCCCAGCAGGCACCGAGGAATCATCTAATGAAAGAGCAGCCCTGAAACCCCATGATTTAGACAGCCACTCACCCAGCACAAATAGTAAATTACAAACAGCAGATACTGGCAGCAACAGGCATGAATAGTCTGTAGTCAGCAATTCACAGCCTGAAATATGTTGGCATAAACAATGCATCAGATAATTCCAGCTAACCAACACATTTGTGAAAATCTAAGCCTGTTTATGGATAATTTTCAAAAAGGCAAGTTCAGCAAGAAAAATATTTGCAAGAAAAAGAACCTATCCCTCTTTGCTTACTGATCATTTAGAAATATTTTTGGGGTATAAGCTGTCCTTGCAAGGCACTGGATGACCTCAGGTAGGACCTGATGTGGGTGCTGGGCAGCCCAGCTTAGCCCTTATTCTGCTTTGGTTTCACTGTGGTTTTCTGCTTAGGCTCCATTCTCACGTACCTTTGCTGATGAGACTGAGTCATTTGGAGCAGCGGGAATGAGAGCTGCCTGCAGAGTTACAAAAGGATCTTGCAGCCCAGAGTGAGCTGGTGGGAAAATGGAAGGTGAAATTTAGAGTAGGTAAATGTAAAGTTACATCGCTGGAGAGGAAAAAAAGGTCTCAAATTCACATGTGTAGGAAAAATCTCCACAGTGACCTCTGAAACAAGATCTTGGCTTGATCATAAATATTTCTATGAGAAGTTTTATGCAGTTCTCTGTAGCGGTGAGAAGAACAAACTAAAGGCTGGGAATGACTGGGAATGGTGATGATAATTTTCCAGCTGCTATCTACAGCAGCCCTTGCTCTGTGCTCTCGTATGGCAAAGGCAGCTGCCACAAATCCCTGGCCGTGGGCTCTCGGGGTGCAGGGATGGAGCTGCTGTCAGCATCATGTGTGCAGTAGCAGATTAGCGGTGAGGGCTGGCGGAGGAGCAGCAGCACCCAAAGTCAGTGAGGATGGACACACAGGAGCAGGTAGCATAGGTAGGCTGAAAAACAAGGTGTGGCACTTTTGTGTTGCTTTTTCCCTATGATTTTTCCCTCCTTGTAAAAAAGGAGGAGCATGCTGTTCCCACCTGAAAGGCAGTCCAGGGAAGAGAAGTTGCTTGCAAGTCATCATAGCAGTGAGCGATGCAAAAATATGGTTAGGGAAATGGTCCTTCTGCCTTTGTGCAGGGCTTGGGTTGTGCATGTCAAATCCACTGAAGTTGTGCAGTACAGTAAAGCCTGCAGCTACACACTGAACATTGATAAGGGGAAAAAAATTGCTTCAGGGCTCACTAAATGAGCTGCACGTGCCTAATGCATGGAGAGCTGTGGGAAAAAATAGTTGCGATGGTATTTAGAGATGGTATCATTATGTATGTGCAAGGAGAAAGAAAATAACCAAATGCAAGTAGCTCAGGAGCTTTCACACTGACATTTCCCAGCTTTTGGCTTTGAAGCTGCAGCAATGTCCCTTTAATATTATTGTTAAGTTTACATTTTGTGTGGCAGCCCAGGACACGGCAAGTGTGGAGCAGAGCAGGAGCCCCACATCCCTTGCAGGGTGATGAGCAGGGGTCGGAGAAAGCCGGCCAGCCTCTGCGATGCAGCGTGCGTCAGCGCACAAGCAGTTAACAGGCTACCGCCCTCCTATAGGCACCAGCTCCTACAGACATTAGCTTTGTTCCTTTACATCCCTGCTCCTTCAGGCCCTATAAAAATTTGTCCTCCCACCTCCCTCATGGGGGATCTTGCTGTTCCTGTCATCGAGCTGTGCTTTATATTAATGCTGCAAATAGAGAGTGACCATTGTTTGTAGTTTAATTAGCATCATCCCCAGGAACTTCAAGCATGACAGAGGGAATTAGAGGCGGTGTATGAAAATGATGCATGGGCGTGGGTAGAGGTTTAACCACTTTCATGCCGGCTTGCTTGGTAGGTGATGCACACAGGATACAGCTTTCTGGGCATGTGGAAATCACTAAATGAGGATGTTTAGTCTCTACCCTGGTGTTTCACAAATTTAGGGTGACTACTCTTAAAAGAGAAAATGAAATATAAAGCTGCCTACCACTTTCCATCTTAATTTCTGTCCAGCAGAATTTTTTTCTTAATGAAAAGTTTCCTTAAGGTGAAACGCCTCCATTTCTCTGTATTAAGAAAAAAAAAAATCTTTTTGCTCAGGATTATTTTTGTATTGGACATTAGATTTTTTATTTTTAAGGATATTGGATGGTGAGCCCCTGAGTCAGATTGTGAGGGAGGTTGTGGGCTTGCCATCACTGGACATTTTTATGCACAGGCTGGGCAAACATTGGCAGGGAACTCTTAGCAGCTATCAGGATCGTTACAGCTATTTTAAGGTAAAACAGCAGCTGGAGGCCTTGTCTGACAGATGTGCCATTATGTTACCCAAAGGTATAGTAAGAGACAGTCCCAAAGAGCCTGCAAACAAAGCCAAGCCTGGTGCACAAACCAAATCTAAAATTGACAGGGAGTGAGTAGGGCTTTGTGGAAAGATCGGTGCATTCACGCACTTGTCTCTTCACTGTGCATCATTTTTGTATCTTTGCTTTAGGTGTCACAGCCTCGTCACACCTCTTTGACTATGGCTCCACGGCCAACGGCGGTGACAGCTCCTTCTACACCTCTCTGATCTCGGACGTCCACTACACCACCCCGCGGGACTCCACCTATTTCACGGGCATTTATCAGCAGGAAAATAGCCCCATTCCCTGCTCAGGCAGCACAGAGGGGTTTAATACGCTGGGGCATCCTGTTCAAGATATAACTGGGTTTGAGTCCCGTGGCTTGTTTAGCTCAGATTCAGGAATAGAGATGACTCCTGCAGAATCTACTGAAGTTGATAAAACCTTAGCAGATCCCATGAAAGTAGAAGCTTATAAATACATGGACATAAGTAGATCAGAAGAAATAAAATACCAAGAAAAACATGACCCCGACTCAGAAGATGAGAGCCCAGGCCTTATCGATAAGTACCGGGGAGTACCCACCAGGTCCAGCCACATTGCTGAACCTCAGCGGACGGCTTCAGAGAGCATGAAGGCAGCCAAAGAGCAAGACCCACTTGAAGACACAAGGTTTGGAGATCAGCACAGTTCTTCCGTGGTTACAGCCCCCGTCAAGATCACGCTCACTGAGATAGAAAGCGCCAGGGAAGTTGCCAGCAAAGAGTCGAGCCCAACTCAGCCAGAGACCGGCTTGAAGCCAAGCCATGAGGTGGTACCAACAGTGACAGTGTCGGAGCCAGAAGATGACAGCCCAGGGTCTGTCACGCCACCGTCCTCTGGCACAGGTAATACCAGTGCATGGCACTGGGTTTTTTTGGTATTCAGAGTGGTTGCAATTGTGGGCCTGCATGTTGGAGAATTACTATGGGTTTGTGGGGTGGGTCTGAAGGGGTGTGAGCAGACATTCACCAGTCTTCATGCTGGAGGTGTTTCTGCTCTGCTCGGACACCACTTTGCATTGCCAAACCGAAGGGGGATGCGAACCCCGCTGCTCATCACTCACACACCGCTCAGGATGGGCTGTCCTTGTAGAGGGGAAGACAGGACTGGGGATCCACTGAAATAAGTTGCTGAGAGCCGCTCAGGAGCATGGCTGGGGTTGGATCCAGGCTTTGTGAGCCCGATGCCCACAGGGATCTCTCCTTGAGGGGAAGTTGTGAGCTGGCAGGTGTCATTGAGGGGATCATCAGCCAGGCAATGATTTGGGCTGAATCCCAGTGATTTTGGGGTCTCCTGGTCACCTGATTGACTGTGCTCCCCAGAGGAAATGAGTTGTGTGGGACCAGGGTGCTGCAAATGTATGGGTTCATTTTTTTAAATTTTAATGGCTGTTTTAACACCTGTTTGCTCCTGCAGAGAGTAAGGTTAAATTGTTGAAAATAAGTGCTGTTTTCAAGTAAAAGTGCTGTTTTTAGAAAGTGCTGAGGAGGGAAATGCTGTCACCTCATTTACAAAGGGGACTGGAGGGACAAAGGGCCAGTCTCTTTTAAAGGCTCCTGATTTCTTTTCAGGAGGCATCAAAATCCCATGGGATTTTCTTATTGTCTCATTACTGCAGTAGTACATAATATCTATTCCTCATTTCCCCTATTAAACACTGCTAAAATATGGAAGTAGTGTAGTATTTTAAAAAGGAATAAAGTTCTGTGACAGGAAACAGAATTTTCAGACTTGAAATTAATTAAATTTCAGTGTCCTGGATCAAAGCTCTTTGACAGTGAACACTTGACTTTTGCCAACAAACATCTCCAAGCTGAAATTTCCATTGCTTTGATGGCATCTAGAAGCATTTAAAAATCAACTGGAATTTCCTTAAAATGGCAGTCTGGGATTTCCTACCCTTAGAGAAATACCTAGTTCCTATCCAAAACTGAGTGTGCATTTGTACACTTTCACACAAAAAAAAGAGATAGAAAAAGTCCACCGCAATTGTAAGTTTATGCTGCCTGCATCAGCCCAAAACTTTAGATAATAAGTAGACTTTAGAGTCCCATTTTAGTTCTTTTATTTGACTGGGTGACATCACATGCTACCTCTGAGACATGCTGTTTTTTATCCGTTTACACTTTTTGCACTAAAAGGTAATTAAGAAGATCTTCAGGCACTAGTTGTCATTTGTTCAGTCTTTGGCGACTTGTTCAAGGCTACCTTCATGACACTTGATAACTGTATCCCATCAAAACAGCTGAATAATGTGTGGCTGAACCTCATGGCTGCTGCCTTACTGGGAGGCACTGGTGCGGCCGGTGTAATTGCTGGCATAGAAATGTTCCTCTCCATGGGCAAAGCTGATCCCCAGCACTGCCTGAACAGCCCTGGGAGGTCACACCGCCTTGCATCAGAGTGCTGGAAAGCCAAAAGAACTGCTTATCTATCGTGTTAAGGAAAGAAGCAGGAATCTTCCTTTAGGGGCTGGCTCCCACAGGGCATTTTCTCTGGCTTTCCCCCCTTTCCCGCAGCCGGGGACACACTGCACTCAGACTCCACGTTCATAAGCGAGGAAGAAATGTAAAACCTGCCCTTGCTATTTCTACCCAATGACCCAGCAAAGTCGTTGCTCCTAGATACCCCTCAAGCATTCTGGCAAAGCCCCCAGTTTCCCCCTACTTGGATCAGGACTTTTGAAAATGGTTTTCTTTTAATTACTGGCCATCATCTTTCTGGGGAAGGAAGACGTGGTCTGTTCATATGCCGCACTGGCACTGAAAGGCTGTGGGTATTTATACATTTCCCTGTGCCAGCAGTAAATGTGACACCCTGCTGCTGGCCACAAAGGACTTTTTTGTTCACAAGGTAAATGCCATGGCTGAGAGTTACAAACTGCCAGGGCGGGCAGGAGTGGGGTGAAGCTGAGGGACGGCGCGTTGCTGTGCTACGAGGGCTGGCGGTCACATGCCTGTTTGGATGCGTGCCAGATTAAGTCATTGCTCAGGGAGAAAATGCTCACATGTGGTAATGCAGGAGAGTGGTGCAGCTCACGCGGGCTTCCTGCAGCCGGAGGAAAAGGATGCACAGGCTCCTGCTTGGCATGGCCGATGTAACAGAAACTTCCCAGCATCTGGACAGGAGGGTGTCGTAACAGTCCCAAACACCTTAATCCTGTCTGCAGCCATGCTCTGGGTTGCAGAGGACTTTCTCATGAGAGAGGGTTGTGTTACAAGAGAGCTGTCTTGTTGGAGGAGCTGCAGACATGCCAACAATACGTGCTCAAAATTGCTGATGACATGTGTTGGCAGATGCACAACCCAAAATTGCTTGGAGGACTGTGGGGAGGTTGTTTTTCTTGCCCATATCCCAGCAGGACATCATGGCTCGGGTGCTATCATTAAAACCTCCCCCTTTACCTGATTCCTCTTGGTGAAGGCATATGATCAGGAAGAAATCAGCTATGCTATTGCCGTGAGAAATTAAGTCTGGAAATAGCCAGAAATAGTGGTTTTGTCCCAGGTCACATCTGATACAATCTCCCCCTGTCTGATGTAGAGGAGCTTCCAGAGGTGGCCAGCACAGCTGCGTGAGCTCAGGGGGCTGATCCCAGTGGCTGCACCCGAAGCAGGGCTGGCCTGAAGGCAGATACTCACTAGTAGTGGGCACGGACCAGCTTGGGGCTTTCTACACCTGCAACTGAGGGGCTGGAAACCTCCCCCCCCACCCCGCTGTTGTCCCCAGATGTGCAGACACAGGCCTCTTCACCAGCATCAGCAGGAGGAAACTTGGGGGTCTCTTCTTGAACCCTCACCACCTGCAATGCCACTTGGTGACCCCTGTCACATTAATAATGATATAAAGTCAGTGAATGAGCACTTGAGAGTCCAGGGGACCAATTTCTGTGTGTGCTTGATGGCTGTTCCAACATGACTGGGGAATTCTGCCTTTTTTTCCCCCCAGAGGGAGGGTCTTGCATGTGACTGGCAGCTATCCCTGGGTCAGTGAAGTGCAAGGTGGAAACCAGCGATCAGGAGGTGGCGGTGGCCGGGTGCTGGCAGGGGATCAGGTACAAACAGCCGTCATGCTCCCCCTTGGCACAGGCAGGCCCAGGTGGCCCGGCTGGCCTTGCTGCCGATGCACCAGGAGCAGCCCGGGTTTGAGGCTGGCTGATGCTCTGTGAATCATCAAGTGAAGCCTGTTCCCCATGCAGTAACTCAAGATAGCCGCTGATGCACCTCATGCTGCCTCTGTCACCTCTTACTGTGAACACTTTACAGACAATTTTACTTTGTTATGTCATTACAAAATCCTATGTGGTAAAGGGATATACAGGGAGGCAGAACAAGTAGGAAGTCTGGTGCTGGGTTCTCTTCTAGTATGGGATGTGGGCTCCTTCCTAATCCTGGGTGACCAGCCAGCCTTTTCAACTACCCATTTTCACTCTCTTGAGTAGATCTTCTTCCAGTGTGAGCCAGAAAATGCAGAGAATTTTTTTTTGTTTCAGATTTTGGGTGACAAGTTGATTATTTTCATTAATGTAGTTCTTAATGATATTAAGAATTACAATTAAAAAAAAAAAGTTTAATTCTTGGACCCAACTGGGATAAAAGCAAACAGAGAATTCACCACCCTCCCTCCTGCCAAAAAAACCCCAACTACCAAGCACCAAAAAGTCTGAGAAAAGTTTCTCACCTGGAACTTTTCACATCTGAAAGTTAAAGTTTGGCAAAATTTCTAGTAACTACACATGGCTTGTTATGATCAGTGGTGCCAGGAACGTACCAGCCTTATGTGAGTGTCCCCAGAACAGACCCATATCCATTTGGTGACAGTCAGATACTGTCACGCATGGCCTGAGCCCACATTTCTCATGACTGGTGATTTTCCTGGTGAAACCATATTGCTGAGCCACTGGCCAAGCACTGACCAGCATTTCCTTGTATCTCAGATTTTTCCTGAGTAAATTATGTTGATGATACTTCTTTTATAATGAGTATGTACATGGGAAATGCTCTGTGGATAAGCTGTTATTACTGTTAGTCATCCCAGACAGGGAGACTTTCTGCCTGTATTACCAGCCCTGCTAGAGGGATTTGTGCTGGCATGAAATCTATTGTGTTTGTTGCCTAAGCAGCCAGAAAATCTCATTTTTAACAATTTTTTCTGTTTTTTTTCTCCTTTCTTTCCGGGTGGCAGAACCATCCGGCTCAGAATCGCAGGGCAAAGGCAGCCTGTCGGAGGATGAACTCATCAGTGCCATCAAGGAAGCAAAAAGCTTTTCCTTTGAGACCCCGGAGGTGCAGCGGTCACCAGCCCCTTCCACTGAGAAGAGAGACCAGCGGGTCAAACCTGGGCGCCCCGCTGTCTCCTCACCCCTGGATAACGAAGCCAGCAGTGCCGAGTCAGGGGACTCGGAGATCGAGCTGGTCTCAGAGGACCCAATGGCTGCCGAGGAGGTGCTGCACTCCAACTACATGACCTTCAGCCACATTGGAGGGCCCCCCCCGTCACCCGCCTCCCCCTCCATCCAGTACAGCATCCTGCGGGAGGAGCGGGAGGCCGAGCTCGACAGCGAGCTCATCATTGAGTCCTGCGATGCCTCATCGGCCTCCGAAGAGAGCCCAAAGAGGGAGCAGGACTCCCCTCTGATGAAGCCCATGGTCATGGACATTATCAAGGAAGAGAACGGCTCACGCACTGACACGTCAGACTATGAAGCCAGTAAAACGACAGAGAGCAGGATGAACAGGGAAAACCTGGCAGAGTCCGCGTCCTACCTGAAATGCTCCTTTGTTGCACCGAAAATAGGTGCTGAGCCCCCAACCTCCGCTGTCAGCACCGAGGAGCTGAAGGAAAGAATAATCCTGAAGCAGCCCATTGAAGAAACTGTTGTTAACCAAAGTAAAGTGTCTTCCAAGGACTCTGGCAAAAGAAGTCCCTTGGCTTCACCCCTACTGCCGTTTTTAAATAAGCAGAAAGGTAAATGCAGATGTTTATGTTGTTTTTTGCAGTGGTGCTGAGAAGGGGGAGGAGGGAGAAGTGCCTGTTCTTTACAGGGGAGATGTTAGTGGTGCCGAGCAGGGGGAGCTGCTGGCACTGGATAACCTCAGCTTGAACCTGAGCACACATCATCTCTGACCTTTCCATCCTCTTCTTTTTCTCTTTTCCTTTCCCGTAGGGAAAAAAAAAAAATAATACCAGCAACAATAATTTTTAGGCTTAAGCATATAGACACTGGATCAAGCAGGAACCTCAGTAACATAAGGCTGGTTCATACACCAGCCATCTGGAGGACAAAGACAACAAATAATCATTTTTCCTTTGAAATAGTACCTGCCTTGCCCCAGGGAAAAGGTGCAATCAGGGAGGTGGTCCTGTTCCTCCCAGAAGTGTGAGGACAATGTTTTTGAGAATACATTTAGGAAAAAATAAAGATTTGGAGAAGGAGAGGGGTTGGGTTTGGTGGGTCTGAGTGTTTCCAAAGCTGGTGCAGCTTAAACAAATCTCTCTCATGGTGGCTGACACCCTCCATCCTGAATAATGAGGGTTTTGTGTATGTTTCCAGGCTAGTGCAGGGAGGTGGGTGGCTTGGGGGTACTCATCCCAGCTCTGTGTGCCTTGGGGAGCATCCTGTGTGTCCCTGTGAAAGTCCCTTCCCTAACCCAGCTTTGGGAAGGGGAAGGCAGGACGCTCCTCTGGTACTCAGGGGAGCTCAAGGGCACTTGTCTCCCTGTAGGATCTCTTCAAAGCCAGCGTAGAGCCAGCCAGGCCTGGGCTTGCTGTGCCAGGCACTGAGATCTGACTGGACGCACCAAACCTCTAGAGCCACCACTGACTTTTGGTCTGAGCTAAGCCCTGAGGACCGAGGGGTAGCACATGGTCACTGCACACTGACACTGCCGGGGTCTGTGCAGCCTGTAACTGGCTTAGTTCACAAGGTGCATAAGAGAAAAAGGCATTTTATTCTTTGCAAGATGCCAGCTCTAAATATCCAGGACCTTTGTGTGCCTCTGGCTTTGTAGGGTGGCATGGGAGGGAGGGACACTGGGGCTGCCCCACGCCTGCCCTGGTCCCCCTGTGCCATCTCCACGGCTCTTCTGTCGGATGTTGTTTTGCAGTTCAGAGAGCTGCTGCTTACTTGCGAAGAGCTGGATACAGATGGAGGGGAGGACAACCCCATCCTTGCTGCTTAGAGAGCATCTTCTTCCTCAGTCCACATTTGTGCAGACAGTCGTTCGACCACATGATAGCCTGGAGATGTGACAGATACATTTAAGTGGCACTCTTTTACAAGTGATTTATCTAGAGTTGTGAACCCAAGCGTGCAAGTCTAGTAAGGAAACAGCACGAACTTGCACGATGTGCTGAGGACTGCGAGATCTGCAGTGCAATAAAATATGTTAATACTGATATTCTTAGCGGTAATGAACTAATGACATTAATAGGCTGAATAAGAAACATGATTATTGCTTCTAAGTATGTTTTCCTGCCAGATTCTCAGTGCTCACAATGTCACACTGTGCATCTCTTAGCTCCCTCATGCATAGGATAAGCTCCAACCATTCCTTTCCCCCTTCCCAAATTTTGTAGGACTGACCCAGGCCTTGCCCAAACCCTAGAAGCTGTAGGACTGATTGTATTTACCTTACGCACCCTTCCTGCAGTGTCTAGCATTGGGTCTCTGCAGCCATGTTGTGTTCTGTGTGTTGTTCTGGGCAGACGACTAACAATTTGATCTTGGATTTGGGGAACGTAGTTGGGGAATATCACACAGACAGCTAGTTGCCTGTCCCTCAATTTTGAGATTCCAGGCCCTATTACATTTCTCAGTCCCCCTTGATTGTATTCAGATTTTTTGGGCCTAACTTTTGTGTCTCATTGAATTTCTGTCATTGCCTAAACTGATGCTAACAGAGGCTTGTTCTCATATGGTGGTCAGAGAAAATCCCTGTCTCTGTGAGCAGACGTTCTCCCTGCATCACAATGTGTCCTTGTTTCCTATCTGTATTCCCCTAGGACAGTAGTGGCAGGAACTTTTCCTCCTGGACAGACACAAGACAGCTAATTACTATTTGGCAGTGTGTAGAGAACTATTTTAGTATGTGCTTTTCTCCCTTGAGACACTCCGGTGCCTAAGGCAAGGAAAACAAAAACATATAAAGCCTCTCAAGATTATGGCTAAAACTTGTGTAACTTTTTAAAGCTGATTTCAAGGTGTGGGGAGGTGGGCTCAAGGTAAGAAAATATGGATGATAGCAGGGTCCAGTTTATGCTACCTTCCAGTCACAGGTATTTGCTGCATGGGTCACTGTGTCTGGGCCCTACTTAAATTTTTATGTTGAAGGTAGGGTATGGAGCTCTCCTTCTGCCCTGGGAAAGGAGAGCTGGTCCCTCACTTGGAGAATTCATGCGAAACCCTTCAGTTTTTCAGTTATCAGAGGTGAACTGGGGGATGTGTTAATGGGCTTGGTGGAACCAAACCATCCTCCATGGGTCCTCCCAGGCTCCATCAGCCTTGAGCCGCATTGGCTGGCAAGGAAATGATGTGGCAGAGCATGTCTAAGGGGACAGGGACTGCCTTCATAGCATCAGCTTCAGGTCTTGGCATAGCTTTACATCATATCATCACGTATGTGTCATACACCAACTCAGATGCACCTAGGAGGCATTTGGCACAGGTCACAGTCAAAGTGACAAGAACAGAGGGAGATGTGACAGTGCCACACAGTGGAGGTGCAGCAGTAGGATGTCTCCCAAAGCAATAGTGTCATCATTCATTAAGAGAATTATCTTAATGATAGTTGTCTATCATTAAGAGAATACTAACAAGATGTGACTATATACTTGTTAAAAGATAGAAAGCAGAAAAACCTTCATTGCTTCCTGTTACTTCCTTGTTACACACCACCTCAGAAGTGCTATGCTACCACCACACATCCTTATTAAGATGGAATGGTTCACAGGGTTCAGATGGGGCTGATCCCCCTATGGCCATGGCAAGTCCCACCTGAGTTCAGGTCAGTGCTAGCCCAGGGTTGCTGGAGATTCATGGGGAACTGAAGAATCAAGTGAAGATGTTCGACACACCTGCTGATGTTTTTGACACCCGGCTATAGATCTTTCTGTGGCCCTTGCCCAACTCATAGCCAGGTAGATGTAATTAAAAATAATCAGCCATCAGTTTCGCATGTAGGTGTTAACCATTTCACAGTGTGGTACTGTAATTCCACCAAGGAGTTTTTTACTCATATGCATGGCATTAAATATACTGTGAGTGGCTCATCAGAAGAGTTTGCCCCGGGCTGGCAAGACAAAAATTGATTTTGAGTGCACACTTTAGGAAATGGAGAAGCTGTGCAAAGTGAAAACCCAGAGTTCAGCCTGACCCCAGGAACAGTCTTGCTGATTGTGTTGCTGCCAGCCTGCGGCTTAATCTCTCAGAGACCTTTCTGGTGTGTCTGCTAGGTGTGCTGAAATCATGGGCATCCTCCTAAAGTAACAAGGTGGAGCACAGCAAGTGCTTGTGTGGTTTGTGCAGTGATAACTCAATGTCTCTGCTTAACGTCTGTTGCCATCCAGTGGCAATAACAAAAATGAGCAGTGACTTCCTACCTCCATTTTACTGGAGCCGATATCACGATTTGAAAGAGTGAAGCTATTCCCGTGTCATTAACCACTAAGCAGCCTCGCTTGCTCTTCTGCAGGGTCAGAAAGATCACATTGCTTGCTGCAGCACAGGCTTGGTTTTGACCAGAGTTGTGCAGTTGCTACCAACTCCTTTGCCTCCTGCAGAACAAAGAGAGGAAGGCAAAGCTGTAGCAAGACATTTACTGTTCAGCTGTTGCTGCCCCCATCACTCCTGGCATCTCCTCCCAGATGTGGACACAGCCCTTATACAACAGGGCTTAGAGCACATCTGGCTGTGGCTCTGCAGGAAAGGAGGTTGCCAGCTCAGCTTCTTTTTTTTTCTTTTTCTTTTTTTTTTTTTTTCTAATATTCCATCACAGAGAAGGAAGTCCAGATGCATTTGTGTTTTCCAGTAGCCAGAGCAAGGAATGCTGGTTTTTAGGTTTGTTCTAAGAAAACACTGTCTTACAACAGATTTTCACAAACTTTGAAAAATAATACAACTAATTGGTGTGGCCTGCACAGCGCTGTGACATTGCATAGCCCAGGTGACATCCAGGCTGGGCTTGCACATGGCTTGGGCATGCAGGAAATTTCAGAAAAGATCTGCTGTCCTGGAAACGTGCATCTTTTGTCCTGGAGCAGTTTGCAAGAAGCCCAGAAGAAGCCTGGACCAAGGCACTGGGAAGGAGCATTTTGACTGAGTCCTTTTCTGTCTTCTCTTGCCGTGCCTGTCAGTAGCTCTCTGCCAGGGTGGCCTGGCTTACCCCATGCTGGTGTTCCACAGCCTGGGGACCGGGTACTGGGCAGAGATTTCCCTTATGCTGGGGCATCATGTCTCTCTCCAGCCTCTCCCTCAATGACAATATTAGGACATTCCTTCTGCTTGATCCATTTAATGAAACATGCAGCAGCTTGTTATCTTTCAGATCAGATGTCTGAGGTCAGGTTAAAAAAAAAAAGAAAAAGATGTGGACATTCATAGTAATGTTCACTTTCATTTTCTTTCTATTTTATGGCAAAATTTAGCATAAGAAGAGGAAAACACAGGTCCGGGCCTGTGGGATTGTGCTGTCACTCACATGCTAGATGGCACAACTGGCAGGACCCAGGCTCCAAGCAGGGTCCTGCTGGAAATGCAGTCAAATAAAATTCACCATTTAAAATGGTGTCCACAGCACAGTCCTATGCCACCCTACTATGAGGGATCCTGATTTTTATGCCTTATGAAAGGCTTTTGTAGCATTAATCTGGTTAGTCCCCTACAAGAGTATGTCCTTACCTCACACCCTTCACTGCTACTGTGGCTCTAAGCACCCATGAAGGACACCAAGGTTCACAGCCATCCATCTCTATGTGGTGGCCTGGTGTCTCTCAGGTAGTGTCACAAGCTGCAGTCAGGATCACTTCTGGTTTTGGGGTGACACTGGCAAATGCCCTGGGTTGAAGAACATGTCTCACCTCCTCCCTGGTGCCTCTCGTGCCACTCCATGGTGTCCAGGGCTGTCATGCGGTAGACAAGTACAAAGCAGTGTGGGCTTTTCCCCTTTAATCTCTCACTGCATCCGCCCCTGTTCAGTGCCACAGACAAACTGATTTTACAGTTTCTCAAGGACATGGTTTTCCAGCATAGATCTGGGAGAGACCTTAAGTTATTGGGAATGCTTTTTGTTCAGTAAAACATCGTCTGCATCGTGTTAGCACGTCCCTGCTGTTGGAGGAGTTGCTAGTGAGGCATTTTTCCGTGGGAAGGCGATGTTTGGTAGGGTGATTTAGCAATCTGAGGCTCATTTCTCATCTGCGTGCTTTCACCGGGCTGGCTCTGCAATCAGCAGCAAGCCAGGCCGCGGCTTAAGCATACGGTAATGTTAGTTTAATATTTTAGTGCCATCTGCTGTAAGTGCCTCCACACTCTGGCCCATCTGTTTTGAGTGCTTCAGTTTGCTTTTTATGGAGCTCCGGTAGCTTTGCATCCTTCGGAAAGTCCCTGCTTGGAAAAGGTGTAGGGGAGAGGGGTGTCATGCCTGGGGCTGGAGTGTCTTCACCTTGTGGTGCTATAGGAGGAGTGGGGTAAAACCTGCTCAGAGAAGTAAACATGTGAATCTAGGCCTGGCCTTGGCACAAAATCTTTGAGTACATTGGTGAACCTCTGTGTGCTTGCCTCCCACATGGAATAATTTAGGTGGGAAGGGACCTGTGGAGGTCTCTGGTCCAACCCCTTGCTCAAAGCAGTTTGGTCAGGTTGCTCCGGGCCTTGTCTACCTGTCCATCTTCTCAGCAAAGGCAGAGGATTAGGAGTAGCTGAGAGTTGGAGCCTGCAAATCTGGGTCAGGCCCGTGGTGCCGCCTCAGCACCACTAGCTGCAGGCACACTGCAGAGCAGGGTAAAGGAGAGATACCACTCAATGTAGCTTCATACAGTGTGGGCTGGCAGGAACTTCACAAGGTCCAGAAAGCCCATCTCCTGGCCCACAGACAGGATTCCTGGTAGAGCACTCTTGACAGATGCTTGTGACTCATTTGGAAAGGCCTCTGTTGGCAGATCCTCTACCAGCTCCCAAGCGTCTATCAAAAACAGTTACCATTCTTCTATCCTTCTTTACTTTAGGCTAAGCAATTCTAGCTTCTTCAGTTTTTATTCTCTGTTCATGTTTTTGAGCTTTCTGAACTGTCTTCTTGTTCCTTTCATTCTTTTCTACCTTGGTTGGATCCTTCTTGAAGCAAACTGGAGAGGGAGTTTTCATGGAGTCCATCCTCATGTTGATGATGGGTTCCTTGCCTGCCCTACAGCCTAGGACTGGGCTTGCAGAGCCCACTGCAGCAGCACAACACTGAGTTCCATTGCTGCAAGGGGGATCTCTCCTGTATTGCTTGGAAATGTCTGTTCAGATTTCTGTAGCAGGCTGTGCTGACCATGTTTCCCTACTTGGACTAATTTGACTGTTAATTTTCTGCGTGATAACAGGAATGGAGGAACTTTTGAAGGATTGGGGAAGCCTACTGGAAAAAATGGGAGTTAACCATGATAGTCTTGCCCATTTCTGAGAAATGGAGAACTTGAATGACTTACTGCTCAGATGGTTGAATGCCAGCTGAAGTGGGCTTGCTCGGTTAATGCAGAGCAGATGAATCTATGGGGACAGGTGTTTTCCAAGAACCATGAGCAGAATTGAGTGGAAGAGGTCCTGCAGGCATGACTTACAAGTTTTCCACAAATCTCCTGGACTCGTCGCCTGAGCAAAATGGTTTCTTTTTCTCCTGGGCTGTCTGATTACACAGCCCTCTTTGGTTCACAAATCTGCTCTTACTCTGCTGTATGCATGGCCCTTCCCCAGTCTACCCTCTTTAGGAGCTAATAATGTGCACTCTCAGTTGCAAACCAGTGAAATAGCTTAAGTGTAGAGGGTCTTAGAGGAAGAAATGACACCTGCATTGCTAAACCCCGTGCTAGGGACACACCTGGAGCACTGGCAATCAGTCTGTTTTTCAGGCCAGCCTTCTCCTTTCAAACCACTATTTGACTGCCCTGATGTAAGGTCAGGGATGAATTTAAGACTAAGGTGGTGGGCAGGAGAAAATGCAGCTAAGGCGTCCCTCAGTCTGCTTTTGTCTCTCTGTTCTGATGCATGTTTTTTCTTGGCTTTGTGGCCTAGCAACCCAAAGTTATGCAAAAATGACCAATTAGCTATTTATTGGCTAGATTGATCAAAAATGATCAATAAAGGCTAAGAAAACAGTTTTAAATGGAAGCAAAGCCTATGAAGCATGCAGAGCTGCAGCAAGGAGTGAGGGGTGATTTTCTTTCTGAGAATCGTTTCATACAGGAATTCACCTTTCCATGGTACATTCTTGGTATTTTGGTAGGTTTAACAGTGGATTGGTAGATTGCTTTGCAATTCTGCTTTCACTCTGTTCAAAGAATCCAAAAAATGACTCTGAACACGTGATAGGACATAAACAGTGAGCTGTGATGACACAGACTCTACAGACACATTCAGATGGCCTCATTTTATGGGGTCTCACTCCAGAGACTTTCAAACGATCGAGGCAGTGGGGCCCCAAACACCATCTCCAGCCACTCTGACTGGAGGAGTTTCCCCATCCCAGCTGAGCTGCCCCAGCAGCAACTCACGGACATGTTCCTCTGCCCATGGAAGTGGAGAGGGAACTTCACAGCCACCGTTTTTCACTGTGGGCCAAGCAGTTGGAAATGTTTCTGCCTTTGCAGCAGGCTACGGCCCACCTCCCTATTTCTGGGCAGTTAATGCAATTCAGCTGCCACATGACAGCTTGTTATAACCATCAAGCTGTGATAACTCAACCGGAGCTGAGCTGGAGAAACCTGGAGACATACAGGTCATGGTGGTGGAAATGAGCAGTGTGCACACCAGCAGGTTTGTGCTGTACATGATTTCTCTTCCACTCCTTCCAGACTCTTTTTTTTCAGGGAGAGAGGAGTGATTTTAGCACTTTCTGGCATCAGGAGTGGTTGCAGAGGGGACAAGGAGAGCTGATGGATGGTCGGGTGCTGGCTCTGGGGTTCTCCCTGGAGTCCTGGTCTGATGGGAACATAGCAGGGTCTCCTAAGTGAGGACCGGTCACTTAGAGGAGGTGCCTGAGCCCTGGAAAGGATCAGAGCAAAGCAAAGAACAGGGAATCTTCTCTCTTTTCCCCAAATGATGGTTTGCTGGGGCGGTGGCTGGGATCAGTAACCACCAAATGCAATGGTGCCCTCTCATGATTGGCACTATGCACATATACCAGAGCATGACATTGATATGACCTTCAGAAATGTCTCACTACATCTCATGCCCTTCAGATCACAACCTGTGTTGTCCATAGCCTGAGCATTTGGCTCATTTTACCTCTGGAATCTGTTTCCTCCCCCGATTTTTAGTTGTGCTTGTGAAAATTACTCCCCATGTGTTGGGTAAGGTCAAACTTTTAACGCGTATGTGTCAAAGCATCTTAAACACAGTGACTGGATGCTCAGAGGTGCTTTTAAAATTGGACATAGCTTAATGTAGGAGGATCATGTCTTCTCTTGGGACTGCTATCCACTCCACTGCCTGTGTGCAAGTTAAGTACAAAGCTATAAAAATTTATAGGCCTTATCCTTCCGTTTTCATATATCTTCTCTTCAAGAGCAAAGGACCGTCTCTGAAGAACTGTCATAAGTTGTAGCACTCAAACAGAAGTATACAGACCTTTCTGATAGATATGACACAAGATGGTCTTTATAAAATGTTTCTGCCAGGTCAAGATTACATCATGACCAGTAGGAAAAAAAGAAAAGCTACTTGTTTGACTGTATTTGACTGTATACAGGTGCCTGATGCTCATGTCAAATGTTTAAATATCAAAGCCATGAATGGCAAAGTCTAAGCTAAGTACAGTGAGTTGGTGGGTATCTTGTATACAAACAGGAACCTGCTGAGAAGAGGCCCAAAGAGGAATGATGTGTGCTGTGTGAAGACCTATCTCCGCATGCTGGGCTGCACAAGCCCACTGCTTGCTCTGCCCCTGCCTGTGTCCATGTCCACGTCCATGTTCATGCCCTGCCAAGCCAGGCAACCAAGGTTGGCTCAATCCTGCTCCTGGGGAAGGCTGCAAGGACACAACTGCTCTGCTCACAAGCGATTTTTCTGTTCATGTGGACAAACTTCAGTTGCAGAATCACTCACATTTGAAACACTTTTTAGAAGCCAAAATCTTGACACAGTGTCCCTTTCGGTGTCTCTTGGTGTCAGTGATCAATGACTCAGCTTTCAGGCAAGGCTGTGACTATCTTATGACAGCCAGTTTTTCCCAGATGCCTAGATATAGAGATGCTTTGCCTGGATACTCCCAGCAAATCTCAAAGATTTGTTATTGACAGAGAAATCTAACACCTATTGATAGCTTTTCTGTGGCTGACAGAATATACAGGAAGAAGAGATTTTTATTCTGGGCATAATGCAGTATATAATGAAGGGGAAAAGTTATACCACCTGCAAGGCTTTCCTGTAAATGTTGTTAAAGAGCTTTTTCCATACCAATTCATATTTTTAGCTCAGAAGGTGCTTAGGGAAATTTATATACTATAAAACAAATTAGGTGAAGGAAAATAAAACTTTTTTTTTTTTAAATATTTTGCCCATTAATGCAATTTTATCATAAATGTAGTATTTTGCAGGGAACTTCTGGAATATTTTGTTTTCTGATCTGCTAGAAGTGCTTTTGAACCTCTGCAGTACTCTGTGAGCTGGAATCAAGGGTTTTCACCAGTTTTATCGATTATTTCAAATGTAGAGTTTGGACTCATTTCAGGTCAGATTTAGATTTATGATTAAGGTCTGGTGATATAAAATACATCTCTAGTTCTCAAGGAAAGG
This sequence comes from Strix aluco, assembly GCF_031877795.1. NCBI lineage: Eukaryota > Metazoa > Chordata > Aves > Strigiformes > Strigidae > Strix > Strix aluco. Next base: position 122,318,748 of record NC_133934.1, on the reverse strand, counting down.
TGAAATACAAACTTTTGAACGTCTCTGCCTGTTTCAGGGTGGCTTAACACTCTAATTTTTCAGATGTTAAGCAGAATAAGGGCTTCCCTGAGTACTGCTATTTGTGTCTGGTAGATAGCATGAGGTCAAAATTAATGTAGTGAATCACTGTAGTGAAAGGAGGGTGTGCGATAGGAGATCTCCACTAGGAATAAAACCTGGAGGTGGGTATCGATTTTACTGGTGTTTTTTCTTAGCTTCTGAGAGTGCACTGCTGATTGGGACATAATAGCAATACTGACTGAAAAGAGGATTTTTTTTTTTTTTCTTTTCCTAGGGAGGCTGCTGTGTTCATGTCAGTTCAGAACAATATAGGAAATAGGGGACATGCAATGATCCAACAGTTCAAAGGGCTTGATTTCCCCCCTGAATAAAGAGTGTCTGTTTTTTTTGTCATTTTGATTCTTAATCTTATCTTGATTACCACTTTCTTTTGTTTTAGTCCTCTGCAGTAATTTTTCTTTCTAACTCTCTTGTCCTTTACCCAACTTGGTCAATTTTGCCCACTGTTTTTTCCAGAGAGATATCACGGATATCTTGTCTTCCCCCTGTTGCTCTGCCAGCAGCTCAGTGGTTATATGGGAACTGTATCAGAGAGGTCATTCTGGTGTTTTGCTTTCACAGCATTTAATTTGTGTATGAAGAATACAAACAAGTATGGAAAAAACCTAATGCTACAAGAAGACAGGTTGGTTTGGATGGCGATAATCTTCTACCTTCACACGGGCCTGTGGTGGGGACATTTGGTGATGTCAAGGTTGCTTAAATCAGCTCTAGCAATGAAAGTGAAGCTTTATCATTTTGGTAGTGATGATAGCTTTCACAAAGTGCTCTGAGTCTGGGAGGCTCCAGCTGAGCATCATTTATGAAAATCTGGCATACAAAGATCCTTGTGCTTCTGAAATAGGTGTTTCTCCATTCAAGATGACCGAGTGTTCGTTTCCTGCATATTCAGGGCTCAGAAGACACAAAGCTTGACTGATTTGCAAAGCCACATTGTGCAGCAGTGAATATTTCCTGGGGAAAAAACCCTGCCAGTTTGGCTGCTTTTAGGCGAAAGGGTCTTTGCTTTACCAGAAACTTCATTTTAGAGTTTATCTTCTTTGCAGCTTCAACTTGACTCATAGGTCTATGCACTGAAAGCACTTTGGTATCACTTTCTCAGAGAAACCCTTTCCCAACTTGTGCCATGAGATTTTATTTGGAATTAAGGATCTCTTCCAAAGGTTTCAGCTGGTGGTGGAGTTTGCTTCACGTCTCAGCTCCCCATAGGAGCCTTCTGTAATATGGGCACTGATTAGGTCCTCCTGGGTGCTGCCAGTCCTCCAGTACTTTCCTGCAATTCTCTGATATCACTGGAAAAGTTGTATGAGCTTTCTCACAGTTGATATGAAAATAATCTACAGCTCAGTTCCTTATAGTGCAAACTACTGTGAGAGGTGACCTCAGGAGTCCTGCAGAGCTGGGGTAACTTGAGAGACACAAAAAGGACACAGTTAATCAGTATTACCTTTGCAAAAAGCTGTATCTTAGAGAGAGAGAAGGCTTCCAAGGCAGCAAATTTATCTTGCATTAAGGATTTGGCATTAGACTATCCAGATTGGCAGGTAAAGTAGGAATCTTGGTAAGGACTGTCCCCCTTCAACTGGATCCTAAAGAGTAATTTGCCAGGGAAACTGCTCTTGGTGTTGCTGCATCATCCAGCTAGATGTAAGCACTGTTGGAGCAGCACATTTCATACAAATGAGCAAAATGTGAAATTTTAAAATTGCTTCTTATCTTTTGAATAGAAGGTGCAATGAGATTGCAAAATTTAAGGGAAAAAACAAATGCAGATTTCCAAGGTCTGATACCACCCACGGCCTGGCTGGTATAAACCCTCTGCCTTGCTTGATGTTACTTGGGATCCACAGTGGTGAAGATGAAAATCCAGCCTCTAACAATCCCAGAGACACTGTTTTCACAGTGACTCATTTAAAAGCAACCTAGGATCTATGCTCCCTCAGTGAGTGCTGTTGGCAGAGGCAGGCATTGTACAGACAGGTTTTTCTGCTCTCTGTTAGAATTATAGACAGTTCCTTACACAGGCAGAGGGAAGTTATTGCATACATCCTAATGAAATGCTGATAGCATCCACAAAACAAGGTCTGTATCTGGGCAACGAACAAGAAACAGGGTAGGAGAGCTTACAGAAAAGCCGGCAGAGATTAATAGTCAGGATTTCTGAAGGTTACTTTGTCGGTTAATGTACCATTGAAACACGAGCAGCTATGCTTACTTGCTTAGGTTAAGTGCAAGAGCTTTTCCAAAGAATGGAAGTTACTTCCCAAAGCGAGAGAATGGGCTGCCTTCAACTGTTTGTCTCAGACGCCTGCACTGGAGCTGCTGGAGCTTTGCTGCTGAAACAGCAGGCCCATGTATACCCTTAGCTGAACGTGAAAGGTTTATTGCTCCAACCAGGGAGACATAAAATGAGTGGGATTTAATATAGCCATAGTAGCAATTGTGCCTTCTGAAATGAGCACTCACCAATACACTTTATTTGCACAGACAGTTATTGCAGCTGGATATTATGTGCTGACTCTGCTGCCTGGTGCTCTCAGACATGGTAATTGCACATGCAAACTGGGTCAGAAATTGTGTGTGCAGTTATGTCTGATGTTCCAGAGAAACAGCCCTCAGTCCTTGCAGGGAAAAAGTCTGAGTAGAGCAGTTTTGGGGGACTGAAGTAAAGATGGTTCAATCACAGTGACAGGACTACTAGAAACAGTGAACCTGCAGGTTTGGTCCATGCTGGGAGCCCCCGTTTTCTCGGCACTGCAGGTTGGCAGCGAGGGGTAGTGAAACAGTTCAAATCTCCAGGCAAAGTGAGGAAGGAGATGATATTGTCATCTTACAGATGGGATGCTGAAACACGTGCGCACGCATCTTAAAGACCCTTTGTCTAGGAAAGGTGGTGAAAAAGGGACTGAGATTGACTAATTTATCATATAATTAATTGATTTGTTTGGTGTGATGAATTGATTTCACTGCAATAACACCAGGAATACACAACAAAACTGGGAAATGACCTCAGGTTTTTCTGAATCCTGGTTTGTGAGATCATCCTTATTGCCTGGTTATTGACGTTTACATCCAGTAGATGTCTCTAGAAAAATAGCAGGTTTCTCCATCATTCAAAGTGGCACTGAGCAGGAGCAGCAAGGCACCATGCATCGAGCAGAATGGTTAGCAGCACACCATTTCTATCAAAGGGGTGATTTCCATATATATTTCCATATAGCTATAGCGATGTGCTTTCTACTTGTAGATCTTGCTCCTCCAGCAGCAAGGAAGGGGAGATTATGTTGGAATGAAGTTTAAATGGAGAAAAGAACGGATCCTACTAAGTGCCTAAGCTGCTTTGGCACGTGCTTAATGGTGCTGAATTATTCATTGAGCTGGCTGGGCAAACTGGCAATGCAAAGGGAAATAAATGAGGGTGCTGGAGAGAAAATGTCAAACAATGTGTTAGCCAGTGTCACAGATTTCACAAGAGGATCTGGCCTGGGATCCCACCTCTTAAGTGCCAGTTGCTGCCAGGTGCAAGTCTTTTGTAAAGGAGAGGTTGAATGTTTTGGTCATGCACACAGGTGTGACTTTGGTGATGTTTGTGGGCCCAGATTAACTCAGTTTGTGATGGGAGACCTTCCCTTTTAGGGGAGGTGTTGCAAAGAGTAGGGAATGGCCAGCAGGCAACTGTCTAGGGCCAAAGGCATTGATGGGGCAACTGTGATATGGCAGGTAGAGGCATTAAGTCTGGAAGATTAACCCTTGTCAGTCAGATCTGTTTGAAGGACCTCATCTCCTCTTATCCCTTTTAAAGGTGTCTCGTTTTCTTCTGTTCCTGCATCCTTGGTTAAAACTCAGTCACAAGTTTTGCAGTGTCTTCCCCCAGTACTCCTCCAGGTGAGAGCCCCTTTCCCTGACCAATCTGGGCAGCTGTCTGGGCAGCTGTCTGCAGGTATCCCCCCCCTCTTCCCTCCACTTCAAATCCCATAGAGACAGGGGACAGTGTTTTATCAAACTGTTCTGCATTACACCACTGTGTTTTGAGGGAAGGGAGGAATCTGAAGCTTTGTCTTTAGCATGGTTAGGATCTGATCATCTTCTCTGGGACAGTCTGAGCAGAGGCATTGCCTTTGCAGTATTCACTGCATAACAACCCACAGCAGCAGATAAGGGGAGTATCTGGGAGGAGCAGTAGCCGTCTAACACATGCTTGATGCTTCATGGGGGGCTGCTGAAAAGATCAATGTGATAATCACGGACTCACAGGCCTGTCTATGCTTGTGGTCTAAGGCCTGTCTGGGGAGCAGAATCGTTTCCTGGCACCTCTCTGTCTGCTAAGACTAGAAATGTGGCCTCAAACACCATGTAAATGGCTCTGCTACATATAGCAGAACTCTCCTGGGTATCCTGGAAGAAAATAATCAGAGCACTTGGCTTCAGCTCCTGTTGTTGTTGCTCTGATTTGGAGATGCTGGCAGCTGAGATTTTCAGGATTTATTCAGATCCAAGCTTTGCTTTTGCCCTGTGGTCAAGGGTGGAGTTCAGATCTGCAGTTTCTATTCATGGATTTGAGTCAGGCACAGATATGTATCATACCTATATGTATAATTCCATACCTAAACCTTCCCATCTCCTCCTCCCTGCTCTGTGAGAGTTCCCAGTGCTGCTTAATGGAGGTTTTGCAGAGAAGGCAAGGGGACAATCATGCAACAGAAACACACACAGCAGGAACTGTCTGGGCCTTTGCAAAGCCAACATCAGCATGTCCAGCTGTGCTCAACTGCATGTGAATACCATGTCCTTGGTTGCTTTGTGCTCCTGCAGAGTCTAATGCTCCTTCCTGTTTCCAGAGCCGAAAGCAAAGCAAGCCCCTATGCCATCTCCACCAGAGCTGAGCCCCACTCACACCTGGGGTTAGGACCATCCATCCACTTCCAGCAAATGCCACAAAACAATTGTGACAGTTGGGGTTCGTAGCTGACCCACCTGTAAAGATGTCCCTGCTGGGGTGTGCTGTGGTGAGCCCTGAGATCCTGGTTCCCATCATGCAGGACAGGGACTCATCGGAAGGACCCAGAGCCCCCACCCAGCCTGTGCTGGGGTTTCCTTGGGATCTCACATCCAGGTCAAGCCAGGTGTGACCAGGCATGTGAGCCAAGTTATCATCTCATCCCTTTCAGCACTGGATCGGGAAAAAGAGGTACAAACAAGGAAGCATGCACAAAGCATGTGCATCCTAAACCACCAAGGCTTGTGTTTTCCCAAGATTGGTTCTCCCTTCCTCAGTGGTAGCTCCTAAGAAATCGGGAGTGTCCATCTCTATTAGCTTAACTTGGGTAATCCCCACTGGAGAAGGTTCTGCCACATTGGTTTTGTGCATTTTTTTTAAACAAACTGGAGAGGGTTGACTCTTTCCAGAAAGGTGAGAATGTAACATGCTTTCGGCTGTCACTCCCACAGGATTTCACTTTTGCTGACCAAAGTGAAGAGTTTGTAAAATGCCGAGGGACCCCCTGTGCATCCTTTTAGCATATTTCAAAACAAAATAGGAAGAGAAGGGGTGTAAATATTTACTGGAATTGTGTATCAGAGAGCACCCAGGGATCCACATTTAGATAATCCCCATTGCAAGAGCAGTCAGGGGAATAGCAGATGACTTTGAAAGGCTGCAGTGCTGGATGTGTTTCTTAACATACACAAATTGCCCCTTGATTTCGTAAGGAAAAAGAAAGCTCTGCGCTGATTATTGATTTTAGATCTTATTTTAGTTGTAGTGCCTGGAGACCCAGTCAAGATCAGGATCTTTTGTTAGCCGAGATAAGAGCAGGCAGTAAGGTCTTCTCCTTGGAGAGTTTACAGGATGAATTTCAGTCTAATGAGGATTGTTTAATGCATGAAACCAGGAAATTCCACCTTTTTGTGTTGCCTCTGCTTTGCCTGGTGCCCACTTCTTTTTTCAGTCCCTCAATCCCCTCGCTGTGGTGTTACCCTTCAGGTGGAGGGGTAGGTGAAAGGTGAGGGACAGAGGAGACAAGAGAGGGGAATGGGGTCTGCTCTGCTTTGTTCCCAAACATTTTCCCTAATTGGATCCATTTGAAAAATGAGAATTGGTAAACTCGTGCCGGTGAGTCACTACATGTCCTGCAGTGTCAGTCAGCCCCACATACCCTGACTGCATCTGTCCCATCATGAACAGGAGAGCTGAGGAAACATGTCTAATATTTGCTTTATAAAACAGACATACAGAAATCTGCCCACCTCCCTTGAAAGATGAGATGAGTCTCTCCTCCCCTTCAGTAACTGTTTTGGCCCATTACTTGTAGGTAACGTGAACAGGTGACGTCATCGCCAATCCCTACCCTTGCACATGTTTGCTGCATGGTAAGATGGGGCTGCCTTTACACCCCAGGTCTCTCATCAGTCTGATTTGAAGCTGTTCCCGTTCATGTTATATTTGAACTCAGCTTTAAATACAGCTCATGGAAAAGGATGCAGCAGGTTTGGTAGGAGATGAAGCACAGCCAGTCCGTGCGAGTGCATGATTCCTCCTGCCACGTACTATAAATGATGCTTCTGCTGTACATTAGAGGAACGGAACTATGTAAGGGCTAGAGGACCAAATGGTCTGCTTTAATTATTTATCATTAGCAGTATCTATTATTATTTAAGAGCTTCCCTTCTTAGCCTGAAATATTAACTGCTAGCCTGTTTCTTTCCTTGATTGCTACTATCCGATGCCCTGCTGTATTTTCTCTTAAAGTGGACCACAGCAAAGGTCTTCTCCATCAAGCTGGCTCCAACCCATTGCCGTCCCCCAGTAACCCAGGCCTTCTGGACCTTCTCTCAGGGCTCTTGCTTGCAGTAATTCATACCAAGCCAGCCAGTGCTTTGCTCCTTGTGTTCGTCCCAAATGTGTGCTGGGTTTCCCTTGCTGCGCTCCATCCATATCCCCCCGTGCCTGACTCAGATGCTGTGTACGATACGTTCAAGGGAAGAGTTCCCACTGGTGGTGCCAGCACGCCTTACTATCATCTCCATTTCTCCCTGAGAGGCACAGGCCTTGTTTACTCTTCTTTTAATAACACAGATGGTTTTAATAGTTCTCTGCCTTCGCCCCCAGTTCTTTCTCCTTGTCTGTAGTCTGCTTAATGCTTCCTTCTAAGTGATGGCTTTGTCACTTAATCTCATTAAAACTTCTCTTCATTGAACTCCATGAGCTGCTTATCAGACCGTAAGCCTAATCTCCCATTTGTAATTAATTTGTTCTGTGCCTCCTACAATTTGGCATCATTAGATAATGGTATCACTCTCAAGGTCACTGATACACAGTACGAGGTAAACACCCATGGCTCCAGCGCTAGCTGTCCTGCTAGCCTCCTTCTTCCTCCTCTCTTTGCCACACTGCTTGGTTATATTGACAGCTTTCTCCCTTTCCCTCAGCCAATTTCTGATGTATTTTGGATGCTTCTTATCCAGTGTGTGTTGCTGTGTGACTCTGCAGATCAATATCTCACGCTGTCTAGAGACAAACGCTTTTCTGATATCCTTCAGACTCATCTGCACTAGTTTTCCACTCGCCTTCCGGTTCATTCCTACTTGGTCCAAGAATTTAGGTGCACTCCTTTGCCGAGTTACATGTTTTGTAAAACTTGCAGAGCCTTGTCCTCGTGGGCTCAGGGTTGGGAATGGGATACAGGAGACTTTCACCTTCAGGCCATTGCGCCCAGTGGACATTCAATAACTCACTCATCAGTGGCATAGGTAGATCATCTATCACTATTATGATTTGATGTTCATATTTGTAAAAAAGGAAGAAATCCAGGGTTATCACAGTTCATGGTACCAACCAGTACCACCAGGCAATTCCTGTTGGTGGAATGAAAAAAGAAACCAAGCACTAACCAGAGATGAAAACCAAACCAGTGCTTCCCTACTCTCTCCAGGTCCTGCCAGGATGCTGGTACTTGGTACCGCCACAGACTTTGCCTCCAGCCTGTGTGTAAAGGTGTTTGCAGGGCCCTGCCCTGTCTGGGTCTGCTGGCTTGAACCCCCCTTTTAGCAATGAATTTCACAGGCTAGAAAAGACAAGAATGATACTTCTGCCGATACTGCCATTTGCTCATTGCGATTTGCTGGTATAGAGTTGTCTGGGACCTTTGCAGGCTCTGGAAATAGGGTCAGTCCTGGCCTAAGCTAAATCCCTTCATTTTTCCTAATAGATTTCTTTTCATCTCACCTATTTCCCTGTTCAGATGTAGTATCTAACAAACTCAAGTTGATTTGACCTATTCTTTCAATTTTTGCTGTTGTCCCCCTGAAAGCTATCTACTAAACTTAAGTAATAGTTGCACACAGAGCTGTCATTAGGTCATAGGTATTGATATTCAATACAGTATTGATCACAGTATTCAGAAATTCAGCATTCAGGCAGCTACAGAGAACAGCTCCAAATCCATTACATGGAGCTGTGGGGAGAAAATCTCACAAGCACTAAAAGCTCAGGATTTTTAACTCACTAGAGTCTGCAACTATATTTTCTAATTCTAAGTGTGCGTAATTTTTCTTGCCCGGTAGTCAATAAAGAAAAAAAATATCTGCTGGTGAGAAATTCCACTGCCTTTTGGGAGAAGACAGGCTGCTGTAAAACAGATAGATATTTTTCTGAGGGGGGTAAATGCAGGAAGGACATTTTGCATTTGCTCACATAATGGCTGCACATATATCAGCCCTGCCACCTTGCTGGGAGCCAGCAAAAAGCGACCAGGTAGATCCAGCTCAGTTGCTTGAGAGCAGCTGTGTGGAGCGGCTGCGTTCAAGTCGCTGAGTGCAAATTTTGGGTAAGAGGCGGCTCTTACCTGAGGATATATGGTAATTACTCCCAGTGAAACGTGCCTGGCTCAGCAGCAAGATGTATTTGCAGCACGCTTGCAAGATGTTAGGAACTGCATGTTTTATTTGAATGTGGTGATGCCTCAAGATGCTAGTTTAAGGCCAGGAAAACTTTGTGGTTATAGTCAAAAATAAGTTTCTGCTCAAAGGACATGTTGACAAGAGCAACTGACTGACAAACAGACTGACTTCAAGAGACTCACTCCTGAGATCAGAACTAGGTTTGGATCAACAGATAAACCTTCAATTTTCCTAAACAATCAGTATTTCCTAAACCATCCTTGTTTTGGTCTCTCTCTGCAATGCACTCCTCCAAACCATGCTGAAAACATGTTTTTCTTCCATTTATATAACTCCCTTTGTGTGCTGTGCTGCCATTCTCTGTGCTCACACAATCACTACACCAATGTCATCAACAAAAGAACAAAAATCATTTTATTCAGCGCATACTCCATTTCCTCTGAGAATGAGCCCAAGTTCGGTTTCATTCATCTGTGATGCGCTTGGACCCCGTCCCTAAAAACAGCATTAGACCACTAAATATCAGCTATCAACTATCAAAAGGGATTTTTTAAATTTCAGTTTTGTTTTATTTTTAATGATCCATTTGTCTCTTCAGACTCAGGAGCAGGCAGTGCACAGTGAGATAACTGTGATTTGCAGCCGCAGGCTGCCCGCTCCCTCCTCCATGCTTCCATGGAAACATGTGTTGGATGAGGCAAAACAAGGCATAGACTTAAAGTACATGATTTCCAAAATATTTGCTTTTCCTTTCAAGGAGTCCTTTACCTCCTGTTTGTACAAAACTCCGTGTGAGGAGAAAACCCCTTTAGGGAGAGGCAACTTTTTGAGGTGCCTGACTGGTGTTGCTGCAGAGGTTGAAAGCATCTTCCCTGAGCATGTGAACATGCCCGTTTGCTGCTCAGAGGTGAAATGCATGAGGCAGGGCAGGGATGGTGGGTTTTGGAGCTGGTGTCATTATAGCTGTGGCATTTGGGGTCAGGAGAGTTCAGCTTTAATGTAATCCCTTTGTTTTACCTTAATCTCCTCCCTGGAGAGGTGAAGATCATACCCTCCTCTGCACTTCAGGACCCCAAAGATACCCAATTTGCTCATGTAATAGCTCCATGTGTCCACTGGGCAGCCTCTCTTCTTCCTGGGTCGTGGTATAAAACAGATTATTTGCAGTTTGAGGGCAAAACAGTGGAGGACTGGGGAAAGGGCAGCAGCTCACACAGACCTACATGACATAGGCGACATAGGCAGGGCTCAATACAGTTGTTTGGGTGACTGGTATGTTTCGTGTGGGGAATTGATTCAGAAAGAACGAACTTGTAGGAGAAGACGGACCTTAAGCGACAGCCACCAGCTCTTCCTGCACCTCATGCAGCAGTCTCTCGCTAGAAGGGCTCTCACCCCACAGGGACACCAGCTCGCTCTGCTGCTTGGAGGCCAAGCTGGAAACCCGCTGCTGCAGGTATGACTCCACGAGGCCTGATCCTGCTATGGGAGCCAGGTCCTGCTGTGGCAGTCTGGTGTGCAGGGTTTGAGCCTCACACCTGGCAGCTGCAGACCTGGCATCTTCTACTTGACCCCTGTTTGTTGGTGAAAGCGAAAAAAGCCTCTTAGGTGTGGTGCTTCTAATGAGACACTGAGGTGAACGAGTTGCTGGGTGCTACTTCTGCAGAATGTCTTTCCTGCATGGAAAAGAAGTTTATTTTATCCTCTATCACTTGCAAAGCGTTTGAATTTTGAAGGCTGCTTCTGTCTGTGGCAGCCTGAGCACAAAGCAGGGCAGAAACCTTCTTTTCCAAAATAAACCCCAAGCCAAGCCCTTTCGGCTGTAGGTCAGCCTTCCATTTTGGCGTCTGGGAAGCCCATCCATCCCTGGCCTCTTAACAAAGCCCTGTCTCAGGTGTCGAGAGGTAAAAATAAATGTCACTCCACGCTGTCTGATGATTCCACAAGATTCACGTTAATCAGAGCTCTTCATTAATTATTTAGCTTCAGGGAAATGTGCTGAAGGGTTCTGACACTTCAGATGTGCAGAGTAATTGCCACGTTTACTTCCCAGCTAATGGGAAGGCCTAAATAAATTGTCCTGGGCTGAGTGGGTATGTGTGGGTGGGCAAGGGAGGGGAGGCCAGGACCTTCCTGCCCTTCCCTGTGGTTTCATCCTTATCCCGGAGCCCACAGAGCTTCACTGTGTCTCAAGGGGCTGAGGATTGTCCCCCTGTGTGTCAGCACGGGCTGGGCGTGTCACAACGCTCAGCCACGGCCACCTCCATCATCCCCTCTGTGCACCCCTATAAGCAGCCTGTCTCTGTGCATCACACTCCTCGAGCCAGCACGGGGGCTGCTGGTTAGTTTACTCTGAGTTGCCAGAGCAGGATTGAACCCCGTGTTGCAAGCAGTGCGGAGCTGCACCCTGCACGCAGGGCTGTGCTCCTCCCCGGTTGCTGAAGCACGTGGTGAGAAGCAGCATCTCTCTCTGCTCCAAAATACGTAGGTCTCACTGCAGGTTTGCAACCTGAGGAAAACAAACAAATGCAGAGCAGTGTGGCTATATTTATCTGAAACTTAGAAGCTGTGGTTCACAGGAAACTTTGATCACTTTAAATGTCAGGCAACGTGGGAAAAAAAAAGGAGAAAAAAAAGCACAGTTTAAAAGCAAATGTTTTGGAAAAGGTAAGAGCTTCTGCTTCCAAAATGAAGTACGATCCCTTCTCTTCTGGCCCCCAGTACTAGACATCCTGATCTAGAGGGCTGATGTCTCTCAGCTCCAAGCTGGGGGTACTCAGGCTGAGGTTTCCAAAGCCTAGACCTGCAGGTGCTGAGGACCAGCAGGACTGAGGGACCTGCCTGGCATTCAGCAAAAGCTGATCATGGCTACTGTACCTGTGAGAGGTGAGGTTCAACCAAAACAAAACATGGCCTTTGGATTTGGGGTTTCGGTTTGTTTTGTTTGCACATACAATGATTGTGGTTTTCTTGAGGTTATTATAATTTAAAATTAATGTCATGCCATTATGTTTTATCTCTGATTCTTTCACAATAAATTAATTTTAAGTATCTGGCATATGAAATGCAAGAGCCTTAGATTGGACACAGAGATATCATTTGTGCTTCTGGTCCCTGGATGTTTTTATGAAGAATGAAATATCTGCTATAGTACAAAGGGGTATTTGGTGGTACCTGTCTCAGTCAGGGAGTTTCAGCAAAGCCCCATGTACTTAAATGTTTGCAAGGAGTGAAACACTTGGGGAAAACAGTTCAGAAATCCCAACAGACCTTTTGCAATGCTTGCCCAGACCTATTTTACGATTCTCTTTGGAATTCTCTAGTTTCTGCAAAAGCCAAACCTGTTGCGAGGGAATTCACTATTCATGCAGAAAATATCATATGCTGTCCTTCCACCTCACATTGTTCATGTGCAGTGCTCTGGGATAACAGCTATTTCTGTATCTCTGCAAATCTACACTGTTACTCTGAAATTACTGCTACTTCTACCATATCCACATACCATTGATTGTTGAAGCAAAGTGTTAAAGGTACTGTGATCTCAGGAAGACATTTTCCCTTGTCCAGTTTTGTCCAGTGAACTTTCATGCTGCTTATTATTTGATAAAGATGACAAAATAATTCCATTTTACATATATACTTTCAAACTCACTGTATACCTCTTATTATATATTCACACTCGTCCCAAAGGAGAGGACTATCATTCCTTTGTGGAAGCAATCAGGAAAATGTGGTTTATGGTGTTTAATGGTATCATCAGGGAAATCTGAATTCCTTAGGCCTTTTAGTTTGGTTTTCTAAATGTGAAGTAGTTTTGCTGATCTATCTTTAATCCTTCAGCCTTAAGAATGGGAAATGAAATTGTCTCTTCTCAGATACTCAACGTCAGCATCCAAATCAGGACTTTCTCATTGTATGCAGAGAGGGGGAGCAAGGAAACATGTTATTCAAGTACTCAGAGGTGGAATCTGTTTTTCAGAGAGAAACCCATTTCCATAAATTCAGTAGGTTTAACTGGGTTCTGCATTTTTTTCTTCTCCTTTTCCTCATTTTGCATCAGTATGCACAAGATACCTAGTTTTAGGGATGACTGATGTTAAGTTCCTAATGAGCTGGCTCCAGGGTGTGGATTTTCATTGCATATTTTGCTGATTTGATGCTGGAAGCTTGCTTGACCTTGCTTATGGTATCTTCTATAAGATATGTACTTATAATCCATCCTTTCCTTTTCCCTCTCCCCCTTGTGAGGGGGCGTGCTGGGGCAGGGCCAGCCCCTCCAGTACTCAAACCATCACTGCTTTTCTGTGTAACTCTTCTTCCAGCCAATGTCCTAAAATGCCCCACAAAACCATTTTCCCTGCTCATTTCCCCAGCAAACACAACTCTGACCACTTCCCAGGCAGCACTTCTGGCACATCATTTCTTGATCTAACTCTTCTAATTACCCCAGAGGCCCATAATAACATTTAAAAATCAGAGTGCTGCTTCACTGTCCAAAGCATTTTTCTAGCCAGTGCTCATATTGGCTCTCACCAGAGCCTTGCTCATATTCTGTCTTTGCTTTCCTCCTCCCACAGCCTTGCACTGAAATACCTGTCTTACACACTGGTATTTTATGTCCTCCATTTCTCCTTTTGTTTTGTTTGGTTTTTTTCCCTTGGACAGTCCTAATGCACTCCTCATTCATCAGCCTTTTGTGCCACGTGGCACTGTTAGCACTGCTGCAGTAAGCAGCCATGCTCTCTGCCTCCTCCATCACCTTTGCAAGTGCTGTAGGATTGCATTTGCCCAGGACAGGAGCGGCTGCTTTCTAACTTGCTCCTGCCTGCCCTGTCTCCCCTTCCTCTGCAACCTTGGCCAAGATTTCTTCCATATTAGCAGCTGACTTCCCAGTCTTAGAATGATCCAGAGCTGTGGCTCAGCAAGTGCCATCCCTCCCTTTGTAGAGAGCATTTTGGTACCCAGGTGTCTTGCATCCATGGAGCGGGCGGTTGTGGCTATTGCATCCAGCAGTGTATTAGTGATCTGTTGCTGTTTTCTGGGGAAAGCTGGGGTTGCCATGACAATTGTCTGTTGGTCGAGCTGGTGCGTGCTTGGCCACAGCATCCTCACACCTCCGTCACTAATGCGTTTATCCTCCCAGCCCCCTGCGTAGTGGGGGCAGTGGTGGGGGATGCAAAGGTGTCCATGCTGAGGTGCTTGAAGCAGCTCTCCAGCATAGTGCAGAGGGGTGAGCAGCTCAGGGCCTGCTGGGTGGCTCCCTTCCCCAAAGAAAATTACTTTTTTTTGGAATGGGGGCTGGGGAAAGGGGCCTGGTCTTCAGTAAGTCACTCTGCACTTTCTCCCACCTGCCTGGTTTGGGCTGGCAAGAGGAGTGCTGGGTACAGGGGGAGAGGAGTCAGCAGAAACGCTGCAAACCAGAGCCCATTTGCAAGCACCCCTGGCTGCCTTTGAGAATCCCAGCCTGAATTAAGGGCTTGTGGCACTGCTGCAAATGAAACATCAGTCTCCTGAGCCTCTGCCTGCAGGCTGTTGGTTTAATTTTGTAGTTGCATTTTGCACTTGGACAGAACATCCCAGCCCCTGCATCGGCACCTGGAGCTTCAAAACTTGGGTCTGGTCCCAGTAGGGCAGGAGCGAGGGACAGCCCCTGTAAACTGGAAGCAAGGCTTCTGGCATTTCTGTGGGCACATCTTTCCTGGGACTGCATCAGAGCTGCCTCAGCCCAGCACCCGGGTGTGCAGAGGAGCGAAGGGCAGGACTTCACCAGGCAGGACCTGCCAAGTGCTGCTGTGCGGCAGAGCTGCGTTGGTGTGGCATTTTGCCTGGGCTCGCAGCAGGGCTGCCTGCCTGGGGCATGGCGCTCACTTTGCACCACTGTCCCGCATGCCTGCGTGCTTGTATTGGTGTGGTTCCTGCTCACACTCTTTATTTCTGCCTCTTACTGCCTCCTCCTGCCAGCAAAGCAGCTCGGAGGGGCTGTGCCTGCCCTGCAGGGTGCCAGCAACACAGGGGGAGAGCCAGTGACATGAGCTGCTCCGGGGCCACGTCCTCTGCTCCCAGTGCAGGACCTTTCCCAGGCAGGGACAGGATCCCTGGTGGCTTGTGACACACCCACGTGGCAAAGTCCAGGCCTCGTTTCCCCAGCTCAGGCACTGGCCACCAGACCTTGCTTTAAGAATTTGCTAAAAGTGTGTCTTCTTCATCTCTTCTGGGCATACTTGGCCAAAGAGGAGACTCCTCTGTCCCCCAGCATCCTTGCACAGCACCAGGCAGGATTACACCATTTCTAAGAGCAGTGCAGTCCCAATTCATCTTTACCATCTTGCTTGATCTCCACTTGCCCAAGAATGACAGCCAGTAACACCAGCCGGCAAGTTGTATTGCAAAAATGAGTGAGGCTCCTTTGCTAGAGCAGCAGATGTTGTGCTGGGTGCTGCAGAAATAAAGCTTAAAAAGCAGAAGATGCCCCAAATTTAAACAGACCATGCAAACCCAGAGACCTAAGAGAGATGATTCCCAAGGTCAGGGAAGGAAGCCTGTGGCATATGTGAGGACTGAACATAGATCTCCCAAAGCCCAGCCACGCTGTGGTCTCAAGACTGTCTTTTCTTTTGTCTTCCAGTCCATTAGGAAGATCAGTTAATAAAATGGAATTAATAATGCCAGCTGCAGCACCAGCAATGCTGTAAGAGAGAAAAATTTAGCAGCACAGACTTAAAAGCGGCAGGCTGGAAAATGGGGGTAGGCTGCAAGCACCATAAGAGTCCGCTGTAATGAGTTTTAGGGTCTCATCAGCTTTACTGATCAAATCTTAAAGGAGGAGTGAAGATGTACCAACTACCTCCCCCAGAGGAGAGAAACACCCAATTTTAAGGTTCCCAGCAATTGAAAAAAGTAGTCCCACTGGAAAGAATCAAAAGACTTTTCTAGGTCAATGGCAGGAATAGAGCCTTCATTTCTATGATCCTCACGGTTCAAAAATAACATTAAAGAACCAAGAGAAATTAACCACTGCTGAAGAGCCAGGAGTAAATCAAAACTGATTCTTATGTGTTAGACGTTCTGTTGCCTACAGTAGTCACTGAGCTCAAATGGCACTGCAGAAGTGCCAGCCATCTCTGGGATGGCCACTGAAGAGGATCTGTGCCAGGTTCACTGAGGGACTGCACATCAGCGGATCAAAATCCAAAATAGAAATTTGTTTCTTAACAATAGCACCAAATCTAAAGACTTCCCTTGAAATGGCTCGTTAACTACTATTCAAGGAAAGACCACCTCATTCCCAGGCATGAAAGCAAGTGCGAAGTGTGTCTCACCTGATTCTTTCACCCACTTGTTTGACTCATGTCACATGGTTGTTGCCAAAGGCCTTACGATAACCTCAGTCTTTGAGCAAAAATGGGCATGGACAACAGTTCTGCTGAGCAGAAAGTAAAACAGGCAGCAGAGCAGAAGTTTAGCAACACATCTCAAAACACACTTCTCGTCCTTTGAATAACCCAAATATTTTGATTGATGATTTGAAAAAAACCCTCATAAACCCAGGCATTTCAAGACTGCTAAAAGAAATTGCAGGGAAGCTGGAACATTATGTGACATGCAGAGACATGGGTTTCTTTTGTTCTGAGTATTTGGCTCCGGACTTAAATTGCACCAGTTTAAGACCATATTGTCTTTTTTACCAGCTTATTGATTCCTTTTGTTGTCTAAAGACCTGAGAAAAAAACTAATTCATCACTGCCTTAAGTCTACTAAGAGAAAATACCAAAGACCTGGGACAAAAGACAGCAAGGCCAGAGCTGTCTATGTACCACCTAGACTGTGGATATGATGGACCTGCAATAGCCGTCAGCATCTCCCAGCTCATGGCCTTTCACCTGAGCTGTCTCAGAGCGATTCTGCAGCCCAGAAAATGTGCTGTGCAAGAATGAGTGCAAGACAGCAGGAAGGATGAGAGCAGAGCCAGGATCTGGCCCATCCCTCTGCTATTGACAGCCTCCTCATGAAAATGTAATTGCTGGCTGCCCTTGGCATGGAGTACTCAGGCAAAAATTCCCCATTGCTCTTCAGAGCTTTGGAACATATTAATGCAACTTTTAAAATAGCATCCCCTCTATTTTTGTTGCTAATACTAAGAACAAATTAGCTTAGAAGAAAAACCCAATGATCTCCCTTAATGCTATTGTTCTCCTAAAGTGCTAAATGTCAGGATCTTACAGCACCACGTTGCAGATCTGGCACTGCCCTCAATGTGTCCCACGTTGTGTTGACGCGGAGCGATGCAGAGCGCTGTTCTGGAAAACATAATGAGTCCAAAGTGTCTTCAAAGTCACTGCACTTAGAGCAGAACTGGCGATGGTTTCAGCTCTATCTTTGAATTTATTATCATTAAACATTCTTTGAAACCAATGCTGATTTCCACCTTGCCCTCCAGCAGGACTGTTAAGGGACAGCCCTGAAGTTTAGGGCCATGTGTGATCCTTTCCATGGTAGAACAGTGGGTACTTCTGAGATCTTACGGACTGTTATGTCAATTCAAGTAAATTTACCTAAAAAGCCTTAAATTTTGCTAACTCTGACTTCATCAGAGCTCATCAGCAGTGCACTGGCAGGCTGGGTCACTGGGGAAGTGGGAGGACCTTTGGAGGGAAGCAAGGTAGGGCTGGAGAGCTAGTCCTGATGGGCTTGTTGTGTCCCTGTAAGCAGCACAACCCTGGTGACCCACACACCGTGGCAGGGTGCCCATGTCCTTTGCTGAGCTGCAATCTGCACCTCATCCAGCAATCCCTGCTGACATTGGAGGGATGGAAAGAAATGAGGCAGACAGCAATACCCTACTCCTGTGTTAACTTGGCCAGAGGTTTCCCTCACTGGGAGGTTTGGATGGGCTATAAACAATCAGGTACTTTATTTTGCCGAGTCCTTGCCCCACACATCCTACATACATGGGTCGTTGTCTCCAGCAGAGCTACTTAACAGGCAAATACTGATGAATCCACTTGGTTTGTGCCTGTGCCATCAATATTGAGCTTTAGATGACCTCACTACAAAATCTTAAGATCTGTAATTGTTTCAGTAACATCCTGCAGCAGAAGGAGCCTTCACATGGACAGTGTTGTGAAGGGAAGGGAAGTAAATTCCACTTACTGCTTTTAATCCTGCTTCTATTCATGATCACAGGAAAATGCTCCTTCAACACTGCAGTATCCTGTGGTAGATGCCAAGATCTCTGACCTCTGCATGTCTCACCCCTTTAAGATCCAGGCAGTGCTATGCTTATTTGTGCCTTCCAATCTGCTCAGTAAATGTTTAGTTGGTGGTCCTGGTTTAGTTCTGTAGCAAAGAAGTAGTTCTCACTCTCAGTCTATTGATGGCCAACTGCTTGGTCCTAATTCTGGCTCACTGCTTACTGAATGCATAATTTAAATTCTCATTGTAGAAATGCATTTTTTATCAATTGCCATTTTAGTCCTGGATCCATCCCAGTGCTGATTGGGATTTTTTTAAACTTTTTGTGCACATCTATGTAGACACACATACAGTGTTAATTGCAGGTGCTGCCTCTGTCCCTCACCTGACTCAGCTCCTGGGATAAGTGAGTTCATGCTGGAACACCTTCTTAGCCCATTCTCATTTCCTAAGTATGTTCATCTCACGGTTCCAGTTCAGTTCTGTTTCTGACACAAATGCATTGTTCTTGTTACTGGTGGTAAAGTGATGGGTTCTGGTGCCCATGAATTAAAATAGCTCTGAAAGTGGCATGGGACAGCCCAACCACATAGGCCAGGTCTGAAGAGACACTTTTCCAAAGGGATGTAAGAATTTAAGCGGGAAAACTGATGGTATGGTTCATTTTAGTAACCTGGGGAAGGAGATGGAGACCTGAAGTCTGGGGCAAGAAAAAGCCCTACCAGCAATGAAGGAAAGGAGATATCATCACTGTTTCATACAACACTGGGATGTTAAATGTACATGGACCACTCTTCTGTCCAAAAGGAATTTGTCTTTTATACCTGAGAACTGTGGGTTACAGTGAGACTAAGCAGAGATTTTGTGTCTTCTCGCTGCTGTGTTGCTGGTGGTACGTGCCCAGTAGCCATGAGTTTCACTGATGCACTAAGTTTGAGGTCTCTTCAGCTTTTTTTCAGGGACTCCAGGATTTAGGAGTATCATGTGAATGATGGCTGTTTTATATACACTGCTTATAAATACCTCGTATTCTGGATTGGTGCTGGGAACCCCATTGCAGAGCTGCAACCAATGTGCAGGGCAAAATGTATCAATAGGGATATTTTCTGCTCTTGCAAAGAGTCTAAACCACAAAATGTATCAATAGGGATATTTTCTGCTCTTGCAAAGGGTCTAAACCAATCAGTCCATGCTGAGAAATCATCCATTGCCAACCTGTTTCTTTCATTTTTTAACAAAGCCAGGAAGAACACAAAATCAAGACTTGTAACATTGTTTGTAGATTATTTCATCTTACTATATGCAATGACAATTAAAGCCAGTTCTGCACCAATTAGTTAATTATTTCCCTGTTAGGGGACTGAAGATGCTGGATTCAAGCCTAAGCAAGTCTTTTGGGGGATTTCAAAGCCAGTTTTGAAACATGAACAATAGTTGTTGGCCTCTGTATCCCAGCAGAGTTTCCTAGGTAAAGGTTAAGATCACACTGTGGTGAATCTCTCCTTAATTTTTGGCTTTCTTCTCTGAGATGAGTTACCTGAGGGAAGTATAAGTGACCTACTACTGCCAGTTGGAGGAGATCTCTGTTAACTCAGGCATTAAAAACCATTTGGTTTTGGAGCTAAAAGAGCAGAGAGGTTCAAATTCTGTTCCCCATGTTGATGTGTACGTGACCCACTGTGTCTGTGCTGGTGTCTGTTTCCATTTAAAAAAGATAAAACTCAGTATAACATGTCTGAAGTAAAATTATTTCATAAACTATCATGATCTAAAAGATTAAATACAGCCTCAGAGCTGAGGGGTCCCCAGTTAGGATTGTTCTGCCAGTGATGACTGGGCCAAGTCTGATATGCTGTATCTCAGGTCACTCCTCAGTGAGATGGGGTGACTTTTGGGAGAGTTTCTGTGTGATTAATAGTCATCCCACTCACCAAAATCTGAAAAGGCAAATAGGTTGGGTGGATGTAAAGCGTTTTCTTTCCAAGTATTTACCAAGTACTGTGTGGCCATTGCTTAGTTATGACATCTCTGCAAGGTTACTTATAGTGGTTTATTGATGGGGAAACTGAGGCAAGGGCAGTGTCTTACCCGGGGGAGCAGTGTCAAGGCTGGTGTTAAAATTGAGCCATTAATGAGCTCACAGTTACTACTGAGAGCACACACTTTTTCACAAATTGTCCTGTATACCTGCACTCTTGCACCTCAAATCCTGGTTTATGCAGCGTTTTGAGCAGTGAGAGGAGGCAGCGCTCATACCCCGCACACCCTAACCCAGGTGCAGCCTGCAGTGCTCGGTCTCCCGGTGTAGCAGGGCTTGGCATGAGGGCCTGGGGGGCCATGTGGGTCACCCTGTGCCTGCGGGTGCTCGTGCTTGCTGGGGGAGAAGGATGATCTCCCGTGGTGTGGGTACTCTGCTATTTTCTTCTGTTTCTGGAATAGTTTTGCAAAAAATAGCAAAATGGGGGTTGCTCTGTTGGGGTGGGATCCTGACCTTGGTTTTCTCCTGCCTGCTCCCTGACCTCACCCGTCTGGGCAGAGGAGAGGGGGGGCATCAAAAACTGGAGGGGTTGGTTAAAGTTTGCCCCTCTCAAAAAAATGAAGAAAACACCAGATTTCATCACTCAAGAAATTTCTGGAACATGAATAGTCACAACCATACAGCCACATAGGAAACACTGCTCCCCCCCTAACCCCCCCTCCACCCACACCCAATTTGTTTTTATTTCTTTGCCATCAGGTTGCCTTAACCATTTCGATGGCTTAGGAGGCTAAGCCGCCGAGCGCAAGCTTTTGATTTGAAAGGGGACTGCATCCCCTTTTCAAAGGAGCCTGCTCCCTAGGGCAACCACATCACACTGCTGATTTGCTGCAGTGGAGACCGCAGCGCGTACAATATGCCCTCCCCCCTCCGCCTGTGCTGCTTACAGCATCAGTCCGGAGCCGAGCGGGGAGACGGGAGCGATACCCGCTAACCCACCCATGCTCGGGAATGCCTGACTGGTAACGCAGTGCCTCCGACGAAAGGACCGGCAATTCCTCAGCTCTCCGAGATGCAAGCCAGTGCCGATTCCACCAAGATGGACTGTCTTTGGAGCAACTGGAAATGTCAGGGTATTCTATCTATTCTAGTGTTGCATGCTAGAAGGACTGCATGTCAGAGGAGGCAAAGGCAGGATCCATCCATTTTTGCATTGTTCACCTGTGGGCCTTTGCATGCTGTTTTCTCTCCCTCCCCGTGAAGCTTTTCTTTGGGGGTAATTTAAGAAAGAAAGATAAAAAGCCCTTAATTCTGTTCTTTGAATGTATTTCTCCCATCTCCAGCTGTCTCACCCTGAAAGCATCCAGGATACAGGACCTTCCTTCCCACCTTACAGCTCATTCCCGAAGCATCCACCCTTGCTGTTAGCGGTGTCATTCCTCATCCCTGACTCTCTCTGTCGGGTTGCTGCTGCCATGATTTCATACCTTTTGGGCTTTAGGAAAGCCGGGTGATGGTGAATTTGTGCCTGCTCGGGCTCGCGAGGGTTCGAGGCGGTTGCGTTGGGCACCTCGGTGCATCCTGCCCACGGACACACCCATAGCAAGGGCTTAGCCTAGCGTCGACACAAAGAAAACGCAGCTTCGGCAAGAAGTGCGATAGCACCAAGGCGGCTACGGCATTGCCACCCACTTCGTACTTTGCTGTAGGATTGCTTTAAAAAAAAAAAAATGTAATCCCATCGCTGTGTTTTCGAGCACTCCTCTGAGTTGTTTGGGGGCAAAATATTGTGATGATGTTGTCTTGCTGCTGAGTAGGTGAGGGGAACAATAGCATCTCCCTTTTGGGCTTATTTTCAGCTTTTTTGAGCGGGTCGGTGTCTGCGCTGGGTGGGGCTGGCTACCTTCCCGGGCGCCTCGGACAGCTTTTCAGCCATTTTTAGTCGGCTTCACACTTCCCAGCCAGCATCCAGCCTTTGTTTTGATAAAAGACAGTCTCTGTGACGCTGCTCGGTGGGCAGATTAGAGGGAGAAAAGCTAGCGGCTGATCCTGCCGGGCAGGCTGCTGTCTGCTTTGGGCAGGCTTTGTTTGAATGTATTTTTTAATTTTAAGGTGCATGTTTATGCTGAATGGACTGTACGTGATGTTGATGGTCATAACAGGGTCCCTGGGAGAGAGATTGCTCTACAGCATCATCTTATTAAAGGGTCTAGGATGCTTGCAGACATAGTTTCATAAACGCAGCTCAATGTAACAGAAGCCAGAAAACCTTCCTGAAGTATTTTTTGGAGAGGGGAGGGCAGAGGGAGATCTTTCAGACAGACACTTGTCTCTAGGGAGCTTGATATTTTTGCAATCTGAATTCAGCAACTAATTTTATTTACAGTTGGAGGATTTTTTTAAGGAAGATGAGTAGCTGGGAAGTAAACAGACGCACCTGTTAAATGCCAGCCTCCAGCAGCCCCGCTTTCCATCCCTTCATCAAGGGCTAGGGTTTTCTATAGAATTGCGTGATTCATTAAGCTTATATAGGAGAGCCACAACCGAACTTCAGGGTCTTTTCATCTGAGCGTTGCAGATAAACTTCCTTGTTAGGTGGGGTTTGGGTTTTTTGTTTGTTTTGTTTCCAAAAAGGCTCAATATTTTGCTGATTCTTATAAAAACATTAATTTGCTGAGTCAGATTGCTGAACCACCTGTATTTAGAGGCAAACTAAATATTTTCTGTCTCTATCAGAAAAAGTAGTATTTTTTCATAAATTAAAAAAGGGGCAAATAACAAAGGGCATGCTGCTCTTGTTTAGTTAATAATTAATAGTGATAGTGGGCTTTCTCCTTCTGTGCTCTCCTTTTTGAAACCATGAGGTAGATTTGCTGAAAATTAAATGACACAATATGTCCCATGCTGATTTGAAAAAAAAAAAAACAGATCTGAAAAAATCAACGCAGCTAAAATAAATCACTTGCCTCACTTCCACATCATTTGCATATATTTTTCTTGGGTTGTGCTTTATGATTCAAAAATGATCCTGCAGAAAACATGAAATAGTCATAGAATATTATTTCTGTCGGCAAAATTCTTTGATCAGTCCCAGATAAAATAAAAGGAATTTAGAATTCAGAAGAATGAAGAGTAAAGACTTGATTCATTGATTCTTTTAATATCTATTATTCATGGAGTCTCTGTCTCAACCCAGAATATCAGTTTCATGTAAACCTGGAGTTGTATAATTTTGCCAGCTTCATTATCAATGGAATTATGGTTCCTCTTTGTAAACTCTGGAATATGTCTGTGAACATAACATTTGCAAACCTCAGTAAATGCAGACCATATTTTTACTGAAATTATGGAGATATGACATTGAAGTTAACATAAGTTTTAATTAATAAATAGTCAAGCCTGCAACTAGGTGTACCATTGGTTTGCCCCTATAGTACTTATAATTGGTGTAAAATTGGGTGGGGATCTTGAGAAGCTGCAGAGGCACTTGGAGAAGCTTTGGCTTTGCCCCACTAAATTGACGTACTGTTACTGTCCTTGCAATGAAGCAATTGATGCTGCTACATAGGTTTGGAAATATTGCAATGTGTTTTACCTACCCATCCTGCAGGTACAGCATGATTATGTCAATGGTAGGTCATGATACAGCCCCTCAGGGGAGTGGGAGAGTAATTCGCCCCTGCTGGGCATATGCTTAATTCAAAATATTATCATAGGCAACTTTGGGGAATTGCAGCCAGCTTCCACACCCAAGTCATCTTTTGCACTGGAAGGCAAACTGAAGTAGCCTTGGATGGAGCCATGCATAATGCATGAGTGTGCAGAGAAATGTCTTTGACTGGGCAAGCTGGTTGATGTGGGCCTTCGCGCAGCAACCTATGGCCAGTGCCAGCTGCGTGATGCATTGCAGTGTGCACTGTCCAGAGGGGAGCTGCTGGATGAGGCTCAGGTGGTGGAGCAGGTCTCTGGGCCTTCCCCAGGGACTTGGCCCAGCTCAGCAGAACTCATCCTCATGCCTTGCTGAAGAGGTCTCTCTGGATTAGGAAGGTCTTTGCACCCCAACTTGGTGGAGCTGTTTGATGTCATTACAGTGGTCCCCATGAGTATTCCCTCTTTCACCATTTCTTCTACGTGCCAGCTCTTGGGTGGTCATAAATGACATGCTTGTTCCTGCAGCTTCAACCTCCTGCAAGACTTATTAAAAAAGAAAAAGGCCTGTTTCTATGAACCATTCATAGAAATTATCTTAAATATTATCCACTTTATGATTATAACTTAATGTAGAAAAGGACTGCAGACTTCATCAAATACATCTAGCTGACATAACTCCACTGGGACTGCAGTTATTGAGTAGCATTTTCTTGGCAGCTGTTTCCAGAGAACCAGCTTTCGTGCTTTGATTGATACATCAATTGGTTTCCAAAGGGTGCTGAGAAGCTGCACCAACTATTCATGACAACATTCCCCACTTTAAGACTGATAAAGAAATTCAGTGGCAATAATATGGATGCATGCTATTAATCTATAATTTTATTGGCAGTTCTGAAGCCTGTCTAATTAGAATTATTATCATGAGAATGTAACTTCGGCTGGTTGGTACCTTCAGTGCTTTCCTGAAAATATTGTGGGCTGAACTCTCAGCTGGGATCCACTTGTCTTGCTCAAATGAGCTCTTCCTATTTTCAGCAGCCAAAGATCTGTCCCAGTAGTTGATTCTTATGTTGGACCTTGATAGAGCTAAAGGAACTTGGAACCAAGTCATCCCCTGATGTAACCAATTTAGTTAATAGATACACAAAACTACACTAACTTATGAGGAATTGACTTCCTAATTTCACCATTGATTTCCTGTGAAATTTGAATGAAATTTGTCAAGATTTTTTTCCACTTTCAGATTTGCTTATTTTTTTGTCACTGCTGCAGAAATTGTATCAATCCTTCCTCAAGCACATTCCTGTTGATGGTAATACAACTGCAAGATCAAGAGCTTAAAGTTAAGAGGACAAACACTCTTAGATGACCTTCACGCTGTTCGACTGCCAACCATCCCAACAAACACCTAGACCTAGGTGGCATCAAAAAATCAGTGAGATTTCAGTAGCTCTGCCAAAATGTGCTCTGCACACCTGCTGTGCCATGTCTGAATGTATTTTTTTTTCTTTTCTTTTACGAATAGATGGAAAATATTCTTTCATTGCCAGAACAAGGAGAAAATTTTCCAAAAGTAAGATTATTATAAGGCATTCCCTGAGGAGTAATTTAAACTCCAGCAAGAGGGTGATGATGGTGCAATAATAGCTGAAGGCAACATTGGAGGGCTGCTTTTGCTTTCACTGCGTCTCTGGGGAGTGAGTTTTGGTGAGGCTTTTTTGATATCAGAAGGGGTACTCTCTC
Organism: Strix aluco; assembly: GCF_031877795.1. Taxonomy (NCBI): domain Eukaryota; kingdom Metazoa; phylum Chordata; class Aves; order Strigiformes; family Strigidae; genus Strix; species Strix aluco. The sequence continues at coordinate 122,293,184 of NC_133934.1, read as the reverse complement.
CACATCATATTTAATTCTCACAAATAACATAAGTCTGAGCCATTCATTTGGAAAATCTGCAGATTTTCAGATGTTTGGATAGAGTTAGGAAGGGTCCAGGTCTGTTATTTTGGTCCAGGAGCATCTCAGGAAAATCTTAATATTTCTATAGCATTGTGTGCATTCAGGGACTGCATTCAGGGACTCTGCTTGATCTCCTTGGTTTCTGCTCACTTAAGGTGAGAACAATAACATCCTCCATAGAAACTGGCCAAGGCAGGTAGTGATATGGTTTGATCAGCAGGAGGTGTGTGGAGGAGGCTTTCTACTGCTGCTATGTTAAATCCTGGTCTTAAAGCATCTCTTATGTGAAAATTGTAACAACAATAGCAATAACAATGATAATAATAATATAATGCTAAATAATATTACAAAAGACTTGTGTATGCCATAGTTGTAGGACTAATTTTTTATTGCAAATCCTTTTCTGTCTACTCAAGCCCACTTTGGTGCCTCACTTAAGGCAATCAATCAATACTTTTTTGCTCACATTTTGATCTTGCAGATGGAGTAGGATATAACATGGAGGACATCCTATATCAAGACTTCCCTTTTCCCTGGTTCTATTCCTGCTCCAGGCCTCCTCTAATCAGAGTTCGGGGACCAAGAAGATCTGAACTTTAAAGTTGAGTCTTGGGGCAGGTGGATGATAAAGATTGTACTGGGTCTGGCTGAGCCAAGGTCAAACCACCACAAAGATATAAAGCTGAACTGAGGACAGAAAGTTAATGGACAAAGTGTGTACAAGAGGTAGAAGTATGGAGAGATCCCTCAAGGCTGGAGATAAAGGATAAGGAGAGATGCCTCATGAAACAGCCCAGATATTCTGTCTTGGCTCTGCTGTTAATCACAGCAGTCTCCTGAAGGCACCAGACTGCTCATTAAATGGTGTATCCATCTGTATTACATTTGAGTCAGATCTGTTGTGGGGAGGGGAGCAATGACCACATTGGATCCTTCGCTGGAGAGGAGAGGGAACGCCTGGTGCTGCAGCCTGTGGTTAAAGCTGCAAACTGGAATTTCTTTGAGCGTGAGCAATATTTGCTTCTATTCAGACTTACAGCTTTGTTGCGTTTGTTGTCAAATATTGTTGCAACAATGCTATAAATAAGATTGCCCTTCTTAAATTATGTTTCCTGATCTTTTCACTTCCATTAGGTTTTAGAAATGCCTTATGAAGTTATTTATATTTATGAAGTCATAATATTACGCTGTATACAGAATTAAAGGCTGTTTGTACACAAGTTTTTCTCACTTCTCATTAATACTAATATTATATAGGGAATGAAGCTGTAAACTCATTGATTTTACATTCTAAGGAGGCCCAGTGGGACCTCCATTGTGGGGAGGGCAGCTTGGTCACATGTAAGGGTGTTATTAGTATGCTGAAGAGCATATAACCTTTTATTCGATCATCAAGGCCCATGGGCCTCATTTGAAGGCTGGATCCAAGGGTTTTGCACACACTTTTTGTACTAACTTCCATGTAAATGCTGCTTCATGCACGTTCATTTTTCACGCCATTGTTGCAGTAGAGGAAAAACTTGCAAAGTCAGAAGGAGAAAACAGGTTTTCAGAGGAAGGGGAGGAATAAGCTGTGGAAGATGTGAATTGTCCAATCTGTGCTTGGTTGATCTTCATTAATTTTCATCTTAAAATGCTTTCTTTGATAAATGGAATGGAAAGATCCCCATTTCTCTTACAAAAGTATTTTTCAAAAATATAACCATGTAGGAGTCTGAAGGTGTGAGGAGATTTTAGCTACAGGTTGATTTGGATCCTCTATTCTATCTCTGGGATCTCCACTCAGTAGCCTTGGGCTGCAGCTGCCCCACACCACAGTGCTTCTGGGGACCACATAAACCACCAGAGCCCAGTCCTCATGTTTCCACCAGGTCCTGAGGAGAATGGATTCAGGAGCATCACTGCTTAGTCCGCCTCAGCCATCTCAAGTAGTTCACCTCTTGCCTCCAGCACTGCTTTTTCCAGCCCCCGGGTCTGTCTTCTGGCTTTTTTGATGCCAAATATTGAGGAGCAGAAACATTTTCTGCTGAAAGCCATGATGATGGCTGAGAGAGCTTTCAGGCACTGTACTCGGGAGCAGTTCCTTGCTGCCACAAGCATTGCATGCTGCTGCTGTTACTTATATTTGTGATATTACCTTTAGCTTGCCTCACAAACATGGGTATTTACCAGCTACTCATATTAACAAGTGGTTGTTTGTATTATAGAGTTTACCTTTGTGCATTGTTAGTCTGGGGGTTGGCCCCAAATGGAGGACTCACATTAGTTTAATGAGATGAAGTTATACCATAAAGTATAGCTGAGATACTGATTTGGCCCCCTTGAAAACTTTCAAGTAGAAGACTACTTGAGTAACATTTTACAAGTTCTGCTGTCAGTTAAAAAACATGGGCAGGTGATCCTTTCAGATAAATAGCTTATCACACATGCTTCTCCAGAAAAATTCTTCCAAGGCAGTTGCAGTGACCTGCGGCACTACTGTCTTAGAGAAGACTGGCAAGTCCTCCCTAATGAATGCAAATACTTTTGAGTCTGAGGCAGTTCTGGCAAAACCCAGAGTCTTTTTATACTTCCACAAATGAGCCAGAGCTCTGGTGTGTTGTACTGGAAAGAGTGCAAAGGGTCCGACGCTGCTTCCCTCCTTCCAGGAGGCCAAAGGGAGATCACGGAAAGCTACAGCTGAACAGCTTCTGCATGTTAATGGGCATGGTCAAGATTTTATAGTGGGGATTTTCAAAACAGATGGAACCCAAACCTCAGGGAAACCAAGGCTGATTTCAGTGCATTTTCCAAACCCTGTTTGCAAATCCTAGCTGCAAACCTCAGGTGGTTTGAAGTTGGCATTTTGGTTCTCAGAAATGTATCTTGCTTAGCCAGGCAGGCTGACCCACTGTCCGATTGCATGCACATCACATATTGACAGGCTCACGTGGCACCAGCCTCCCTCTTCATGCATATTCAGTGTGCGTTGCTCAGAATCCTGCCATTGTAGTTGGGTCTGGGCAGTGCCGTGTACACACACACACACACACGCACACACACGCTGTCTGCAGCACACCCAGCACTTGCAGGACCCTTCACCACACTAGGACCCTTTATTCTTTCCCTACAGATTGACTAAAGCACTTAATTATTAGGTCATTAACTCATGCTCAGAGGGTTCCCCTCTCCTTCAATTTATCTGGGGAACACCGTACCCGTGTAAGAGCAGGACTCGAAGCCTGTCTCAGCCTGGCCGAGCATGGGGCCAGCGTGTGCTGGCAAGTGGCTCTGCAGAGAGGGGGGGGGTGTGAAGGTGTGCAGCTCCAACTCAGCTCCCGGCCCCACCGTCCTCACACTCACTGTGTCTCTGTGTGCTGGGGAGGCTGGTCAGAGTCAGGGTGGTCATCTTTTCAGCCTGCAAGGGAAGGGGTGTGGGCACGAACAGGCAGCTACCCTTCATCAGAGACTCGGGCCACCATTTATATTTTGTGACCTGTTGAAGGGCAGTGAACACATGGGGTCAGCAAGTGTTTGAGGGAGTTGTTTGCTATCTTAATCAGTTTTATATGAATATAGGATGAGATGAAACTCAAAGCAGACATATAAATGTGGTGGACAACATCATCTTTCATTTTCATTCCCATTCAGTATAAAAAAAAGGGTGTGGAGAGGGTTGATACATCCAGTTCTGGGTTCACCTGATGGTTGGACTAGATGATCTTCAAGGTGTTTTCCAACCTAGATGATTCTGTGAAGGAGCAAATTTCTCATTCCTTTGCCGCTTGGTATCTATTTACAACACTGGACACCGACTTTTGCTCTGGTGTAAACGGTTACAGGAGAAAATGGCAGTCCAAGGAAGCCAGGCAAAGGATCCCAGCTAGGGGATTTTGCACCCAGTGCACCTCTGCCTGCTGTTAAGGGAGATGCGTTTATGTAAGGAAATGTAGGACAAAAATACATTTGACCACCCTTTTGGTAAGGAAGCATTTCTTTACTGAGAGGGTGGTCAAACACTGGAACAGGCTTCCTAGAGAGGTGATCAATGCCTCAAGCCTGTCAGTTTAAGAAGCATTTGGCCAATGCCCTTAACAGCATGCTTTTGGTCAGGCAGTTGGACTAGATGATCACTGTATGTCCCTTCCAACTGAACTATTCTATTCTATTCTATTCTATTCTATTCTATTC